>NC_141685.1:601907745-602633370 GCF_964263255.1 Lissotriton vulgaris
TCAGCTATTGCTTGCGCGCGGTCAAAGGCGCTCAGAATTCAAACTGGGTGTTGATTGCCAGGATGGCCACACATCATCTCAGGTTCTACACGTGCTCAGCTCTGGTGGTGTTGGGGGGACATCAATTTGTGAATCAGAGCCTGTTAGATAACCAACCACGTGCCAGGACATAGTGCACCCTCAAACTCCCACATCTGAAAGATAGTACAGAATTAGTAATTGTAGGAAAGACCAGTATGCAGGAATGAAAAGACGGAGACAGTAATTCTCTTGATGTGGTTTAATCCTCAGAGCATGTTTTGTAAGCAGCAAGTATAAAGGAAGAATAACTGAACCCCTGTTAACTTCTACCTCCCACCCTTCTCACATTCAAAACATAACATTCCCAAAGTGACGCGAGGCAGCCACGTCATGTGAGACGATTGTCAGGCTCGTGTCTGCACGCTTAAATGCTCCCAACACACCTTACCTCCTTAAGAAAAAACAGAGAAAGGAAAATTGGTCAAAATTTGATGGTAAATTTAAGGGTACAAAGTATGAAAAAAGAGCGACGGACATTTGGCCGACTCTAAAAACTGTCCTGCTTTTGGAAAACTTGTTCAAAATGCAATAAGAAAGGGTACTGGCAGGGTATATATATGACTGCGTACTCCTAAATCGCTGTGCAGCCTTTTTGCATCCAGGCTGTTGCACCCCATGCAGTCTCGCCACCCAGAGGTATCTGCCAGCACCTGCACACCCAGGCCTCACTGCTCACCTTTTCATGGGCAGGGCACTCTCCACATCATGTAACCCCGCTCCGGAACACAAAAAGACTCACATTTGGTGCTGTGTCTAGATATCGACATGGCAGAGGACATACTAGTGCACCCATCATCATTGCGGTGGGCCCCCCTGTTCGATGGCTCAGGCCTACATGAGGTGTCCGGAACACCGGGACGGGCCATAACAGTGCCTGCAGTGGGGGCCATAACAGTGCATGCAGTGGGCGCAACTCTAAAATGGTGTAGAGCACGTGCGCCCGGTCTTTTTTATTGGTAGGGTCACGTGTCCTGTGACGCCTGTGCTGGATGGGTGTGGTGTGGGTGGCTACCAGCTGTGAGGGAGTTGCTGTGGACTACTGACAACTAGACCTGTGACCAGCAGATAACTACAATGAAAATCTGGGCCATGTAGCGTTGTTGTCCTTCCCTGTAAGTGTAAGCAGAGTGGGCTGGCCTGGCGTATGACAGTGCTACGTGAGGCTGTGAAGAATGACTCCGGAGCTATTGGCGTGGCTCCATGTGAGCTATATGAGGAATCAACTGATGCGGGTGTCCGTGTTGTAGTGTTGCTGTCACCTGGGTCACAAGCGCAAATGTGTCATTCTGCGAGTGAAGTCCTATAACATGGCCAACATGGAAGGTACGGGGAATCACTGACCCTACATTCATCCATAGTTCCACACATGAAAGATGGTGGACGTGACGCATTTCTGTGGATGTGAATGTTTATTGCACATTCACTGGGGTGTTGCAGTTGTAGAAATACAGGGTCATGGAAAGAAGTTCAGGTTTCAGTTTTTGGTACATGGAGGGCAGTCAATTAGCAAAGCTCTTGTTCGGAGTTAGGCTGCGCCAACATATGTACTTATGTGGTCCGTCGACTAGATTGCCGACCTTGGTGCTGGAAACCAGGGTTCGAGTCTCAGGGTCGCGTCCACATCCTGTGATTGTGGGCAAATCACTTAATCTGTGCATGCCTGTATGTGTAATGTAAATACGGTGCTCATGTAAAGCGCTCCAATACCTTCGGTCGAGTTCATGCTATATAAATATGCAAGAAAGAAAGAAAAACTCTGGCAATCCCCATGCACTTATAAATTCACTATACACTCTCCTTGCAGTACTCTAATGATGCAGTCTCTGTACAATGAGCGATAGAAAGTTACATAATCAAAGTTTTACAATATAATGTGGTAGGGCCTAGGGGCAGCATTTTGCATACATAACCAACACACTGACACAGATAGATAGTGGACCTGGGTACAGGCACGTGCGCCTGACTCCTTTATATTACCAGGGTCACTTGTCCAGTAACGTCTGTGGTGGATGTGTATGGGGTGAGTGTAAGAGATTCAATCAGAAAGGGTCTATGACTTGTCCTGCTGTAAGGTAGGGGCACCAGATGTCAAATAATACAGAGAAGATTCTATTGTAAAAGGTCCATGACTTGTGGTGCACTGAAGAAGGGGCAGCAGATCTGAAATTATACAGAAAAGATTCTATCATAAAGGGTGCGTGAGTTGTGGTGCACTGAGGTAGGGCCATCAGATGCATTCATGGTGTGCCGAGCCAGCGATGATAGGTGGTCCATCTAGGTCGCACTAGGAGCAATGTCTCTTGCCTAGTGGACTGCGTCATCTGTAATCGCAACTCGAACAAAAGATGAAACATGTATGAAATACATTGTTGAAACATGTAGGATTCAGGCACGATATAGTTAGAAATTAGCATTTAAAAAACTTTAGAAATTCGCTGAAAAAACCATAGGCTTCATGGACGTTATAGTTAGAAATTAGCATTTAAAAAACCTTTGAAATTCACTGAAAAAAACATAGATTTCAGGCATACTATAGTTGGAAATTAGCATTTAAAAAACCTTCGAAATTCACTGAAAAAACCATAGGTTTCAGGGACGTTATAGTGAGTTGGACATTGCACTCATACAAAACCATAGAAACCCATGACTCGACTACTCGGATGTTTGCTGTCTCGAGTACCCGGTATGCGGATTTACCCTGCCCCACGACCCTGACTCACGAACAAGGAGTATACAGGAGTGCATTAACATTGATAGCATCGCCTTCAGTATCCTGACGAGCGAGTGGACTTATGGATATTAAAGTGGACGCCCTCATTTATCTGAGGCACGCTTTGTGTGCACTAGACGAGGACGCTGTCTCGGCCCCCAGGACCAGTTAATCCTGTGCGGGTTTTTTTTTCAAGTACCCTTTTCCCGATGAAGCCAAAAGAGACAACTGGCGGAAACGCGACCACGACTGCGTCGACACCTTTGTGATAAGGAGTCCCCATGTATTTGTATCTTTTTGTTTGATTTCAGGCGCCCTGATTAATATATTTTTTTTTCAGGAGAATTTACAACCCAGGGGCTGCGAGGATTTCCTTTGCTGTTATATATCACTCTAAGTTAGGAGTGGATACTGTAAAAATCTAAGTTCTTTATTTTTTTGTAGGGTACACTGTTCTATATGTAGTGTATATATTGTATATGTAGGTTGTATATATATTGTATTTTTGTATAATTTCTATAACTTTGTTTTGTGCCACCTTGTCCTGTGACGCGTATACTTGTCCTTATAAATTTGTGAAATTTGATTCAAATACAAATAATTGTAAATATCAGGATAATTTAATATATCTTGTTTAAAAAGTAAATGTTGAATTGATCCCTTAGTACCTTCTTTTTCTACTTCCTCATCTTTTCGATGTCCCTTGCCCAGGTATGGGAGGGTAATTTGGGCAGAAACCCTCCATAATTTTCTACCATCGAAACCCATGCAGCAGCTTACACAACAACAGACAGATTGATACAGACATTCACACAGTTTAGTCGCTGACCCATGTATTTAGTGAGACACATTTAATCGCTCACTTAAAAAGCTAGTCACACACCTACTAAATCCTCCATCCAGACACTTGTACATCCACTCATTCTTCAATACAGCTTGATATATATATAAAATACATAGTTAAATTTTAAACAAAATTGCATTTACTGGATGATGTCATCAGTGATGTCATGAGTGATGTCATTTGAGATGTCATCAGTGATGTCACTGACCATGTCATGAATGATATAATATGTGACATCATCAGCAGTGCATTGCAGGGGCACGAGTTATAGTTAGCTGAACTAACTATAACAGGGGAATTTCTATCGTTTTGTATGAGTGAAATGTCCAACTAAATATAATGTCCCTGAAACCTATGTTTTTTTCAGTGAATTTCTAAGGTTTTTAAAATGCTAATTTCTAATTATTACGTGCCTGAAACCTATGTTTTTTTTCAATAAATTTAAAAGGTACATATATATATATATATATATATATATATATATATATATATATATATATATATATATATATATATATATATATATATATATATATATATATATATATATATATATATATATATATATATATAATCCATAAAACACTGAAGCTAAACATGAACTCTTCTGATACAAGCTTAAAACCATCATTTGTAATCATTCAGATCATGATGTTATTTAAAAGTTCCACTGATCCCTACCCTCTGACAGACCTGCTGCTGACGATGACCCTTAAGGTAAATGTCTAAATCCTCCTTTGTCAGTACTTGTGTCTAAATATGTGTAGACCAAAGCGCTCAGTGGTCAGTGTGAAAAGATTGCTAATACCATACATGCCAAAACAAGCAATAGCAATAGCGATAATTATTGCTATTGCTTGGTTAGAGACAAAAATTTACCGCTGAGCTGCAGTGATTTTTACCGCAAATAAACCTTGGTATTACCAAGGTTTATCGCAAATGCGATAAAAATCGCCGCAAATGAATGAATATCGCTGAAAAGTCAGCGATATTCATGCATTACCGAGCTAATGCTCTTAGCCATGTTATCCACCTCCCATTGGATAACATGGCTAAGAACTGCTCAGGACAGGTGTTAGCTTTTGGAGATATTCGCGCTTAGCGCGAATATCTCCAAAAGTTGGTAATAGGAGATAGCGATGTTAGCGACTGTTTCCAATCGCTAACATCTTGGCACGCCCACTTTGCATGTCATTAGTGATAAATATCACTGACATGCAAAGTGGGGCCCAAGATGGTCGCTATCTCCTACTAGCTGTCGCTAACTGGTGTTAGCGACAGCTAGGTAATAGGGAGATAATTTTATCTCCGCTCTCGTGGCTTTTAAAGCCAAAAAAGCGGAGATAAAACCCCTTGATAATATGCCCCTACATTTTGTGATTAACATATTGCATGAAAGTAATATTAATGAATAAATATGTAAACACATTAAAGAAAAAAATCTCAGCTAAGTGACGTTTCAAGAAGGAAATATTATTTACCTTAGCTAGGGTAGCAAAGCATGGGGAATCTCTTACTCCACAAGCTAAATCTGTGTGTAGGTGGCTAAAATACATGAAAGTCTGCAAACCCCATATAAAAGGCCACGTCTAATTTCCTTATTACAGTTAAGCTGTGACTTTTCTCAACTTTACTAAGTGTCTACAGTTAAGTTATGATGTCATTATGCCTGCTGCCAGGCAAGCAGCCAAGGTGAAAGGCATGTCACGGATCATAATTACACCCGTAGTTTAAGCTACAGTGAGAACTGGCTTTTTCATCTTCTGATTTGTTTTATGGAAGGTACATTGAATAGTAGAAAGGAGAAATGTATGGCAACATGTTTATTGTATTGCATGCTATCGGTCATTACTTAAATAATAGAATCTCTCGATATGTACCATAGCTGCCAAGTTTCCCAGGTTTATGTGTAACTAGTTACTCCAGTTGTGGCTTTTCTGGGTCTTGTTTTCCTGGCTGTATACTAAGTTAAATAAGACTACAATTCCAAGAAGTCTATAAGAAAAATGGAACTGGCTGAACTAATCTCACAATCGGACCTGAGAAACTTAGCAGTTATGTATGTTTCTATAAATCTGTGTGGCAGCATTTTTTTAATCCAACTTCTAATATTGTTTTGCAGCAAATTACTAATTGCCTTTGGTGTGTTTTGTGGTGTACTACAGATTCTACCTATATTTTTCTTAGCAGAAAAATGATATCTCATTCTTACAAAAAACATTGTCCTGGAACTCCTAAGTGGCTTGCAATATCCTTATAATGAGTGTCAGGGTACTTTATCGCATATACACTGGAAGTTGTAATAGCTGTATAAAAAACGTTCTCTAATTTCTTTATTACAAGTGGCTTGTGACGTCGCTGGTCACCAGTAATAAAAAAAACTTACATAGCTGCACAACTGTAATAACTTAATACAGTTTAGTTCTGATTCCACAATGCCTCCTGCCAGCACCCATGGGGAAAGGCAGAACATAAAGCATAAATAAAGTTGCAGGTTAAACAGCAGAAATAAAACCTGCCTTTTCCATCTTCTGATCTCTTTTTTTCTAGATGAACAGTGATCAGCATATTAGACATACTTATTACAAGATGTGCATTTTGTACATACTTTAGATACTTATAGGAAAGATACAGTCTCTCTGTGTGTTTCTACAGATTTTGAGCGTTGGTGTTGTTTACATCTGTTTACATCTGTATTAAACTGATTCTAATATCTTTTTGCAACACATAAGTAAATGTAAATGTATAGGCATTTATATAGCGCACTACTCCCAAGGCGCTTCGACCGCTGCAAAACCCTTCCTGGCTTCCCTGAGAGATGGTCCCTTAATGGGTATCTCCAGGGTGAGACCAGGCATCCCCGGCGGTCTGGTGGGGCCGTTAGTGAAGATGAGGCAAGCTAATGCCCAGAGTTGCCGAGTGTGATCGCTGATCAGAGTGGGCACCGAGGCGAGAGAATTATCGAGTCCGCTGACCCTGGTCCAGAAACCTGCCGCGCCGGGAATCGAACCCTGGTCCCGGGCCGTCCTCTGCTCTCGGGTCTGCCGCCTCTAACCAGTGAGCTACACTACTTCACATATCTGCTTTTAGTGTGTTCAATTCTTCACTACGGATTTCTACTTTTATTTTTCATGTCTGAAAACATTCTATTTTCATATAAAAGAGTGACACACCATCAATTTAAGCAGTTTGTGGGAAGGGCTATGGTTTGACCATTCTTATAAGGAATAACGTACCCCCTGCCTACATTTTAAGGATATTGCAAGTTACATAATAAGGATATTGCAAATCACCTTGGAGATCCATGACCTTTTAGAGGAACTTGACCTGCAACCTCTTTCTTCTATATTGTCACAGAACTTCTTGGTGACTTGCAAATGTACGGCGGGGGTATTTTATCCTCTCCATAACCTGATCACATGTTACCATAATGGCAGGATGGAAAATCGAAGGGTACTGGATTGGATATGGCTATTTCCTTACGTCTTGCTTCTCAAATTTTATTTTTCGATAACATGGAACGAGGCTTATGCAGAATACAAGCCGCCAGGGTCTTCGTGTAAATCAAGTTATTCTTTTGTGGTTTGAGCAATCATTAGCATGTAAAACACATCATTTGTCGGAACAGTATCTTCACCGAAGCCAGGTTTACTCGGGCGTATCATTCCCAGGGATATACGTACACATTACAGTTTATTGGCAAGTTTCTGCTGGGTTGACCAAGAAAAGACAAATTCCTGCAATTAAGGCATTCCTGCAACCTCGAACATATGCAGAACCGCTCATCCCCATTTAAGAACATTTCATGGTCTCTTTTAGCCAGTGTTGTGGGTAAGTCAGGTGGGACAGATGACATTTTACACTCCAAGAACACGGTTTCTCTGTGTATGACTTCCCAGTTCTCCTAATAAAACTAGGAATTGCTGTGCCATGCCCTACATGGGCTCCGGTTGCCGTTTGTGAAATTGCTTTATTCATGTTGACAATTCAGTTACGAGCAGGAAATGTTGGATTTGAATAAGTAAACTATACCCCTGATTGCTTTTCCAGTTTCCTGCTCATACAGGGCTTGTTTTGTTCAAACTGTGTGCTGAGATAGGCAAATCCAAGAGAGACCATGCATGTGCATGTAGATTTCCTTTGGTTTTTTTTTTCATAAATTATTCTTAAGACTTTTTTAAGTGATCTAATTGTGTGGTATGTCGTATACGTGCTATTTTTCAGCTTAAACCCCCTTACAAAGCATATGCTTATTCCATGACATGGCAAAATGATAAAGTCATTTTTCATTTATTTTTTTGAATGTAAGAATGGAAATGTTCTTGATCTGACACAACGCTAAAAGGTCATTTGCAGGTTTGCAGCCTTTCGTGCTGTAATGCCTCGGTTATAAACTACTCGTTGCTTCTCAGCATTCCTCAAACAGGGAAAGCCGAAATTAGGGCAGACACAAAGAGATTAATTACCTGAGGAGAGCAAGTGCAACCAGATTTATCATGGGGAAGAGGACCTGCTGACCTGGAGCCATATAAAACCTTCCCCGAGCAGAGTTCAGAGCTGCTGGAAACCGAACATTGAATTGTTTAAGGTCCAGTTGCGGACACAATGCGAGTGCCAACAGGTCAGCGCACTTGGGGCGGCTTCTTCTCGTAAAATTAGCCTTATTTATCACAGGCTTCAATAGCACTTGCTGACAACGTCCTGTGAAAAACTGCGAGTTTGACCTGAGTAGGTTTGACCTGTGTATTATAGCCTGTTTCCCAGGAAACTGCAAAAAATATGTCCCTCTGAAAATGTAATGTTTTTCCATGTTTGTGTACCATTGGTAAAAAATTGTGTTCATGGGCCAGGAGGTTTCATTTCCAATATGCATTGGGATACACTGAAAATATACCTTTTGCAGAATTAAGGGAATGTACATTTTCCAATAATGTGGCATCTCTATGCGAGATAGTGCAGACGGCATCTTTTCCAAAAAGGTGCAACGTGTCTGCTGTGCGTGTGGCTGTGTCCTTCACTATACGAATACTACTGTACCTTCACTGTATACCGAAATTTCACTATTTTGCAATTTGGTATATTTGGAGGTGCAGGGAAGGGACATGGTTAACATGTACATAGGTCACTGCATAGTTTTCAAATAAGTTATTTGATTAGATACTTATAGTTCTCAATTATCTATCGATCACAATCTGTAAATTCTATCATAACCCTTTATCTACATTTGCTCACTATTGAATTATTGAAGAAAAAAATAAAAACACACACAAATAAAGTAGCTTTAAAGTACAGCAACATTTGAAAGTTTGAGTTTATTAGATACAAAGTAAATCTTGATATATTACCTTCCTTATACATGCTCACTTTCCATGTACTGATGTATCTACCTATTTATTACTTTACTCCTACTGTTAATAAATAAGCATTTGTATCTCTCCAATGCACTACCCTATGTTTAAACCTATACCTCTCTCAGTATATTCTCTACCTCCACTCTCTGACTCATCCCACGCCTCCTTATATTCCTATGATCTCCAAAATAACCCATCCTACTAATATGATCTCCAAAATAACTCTTTATAGATGTTTCCTCCCTCCATCCCTCCTTGCATCACCCCAAACCTCTTTTTACTACTAAGATCTCACACACAACCTTTTCCAAATTCTTCCCTCATGTATCCATCCTTAGACTCACCTAAGACCTCATTTCACTACTAGGACCTCCCTAATCAATTTCTAGGGACTCTCCCCTCCTCTATCTCTCCTTACTCATTCCAAGCTTCCTCCTGCTACTATGATTTCTCAATAAACACTTTATAGACTCTTCCCTCTTCAATGCCGCAATTGTCCTTTTCAACCCAACTAACAGACTCACATGTCCACCCCTCAAATGAATTCATATTTCTGTATACTAATTCACTGCGAATCCTTTTTGGGTTCCAAAATAGCGTCCTACTCACCCAAAAGAGCTTTGATCCCTTGCCAGGGTAATCGGTGTATAAATGAAATTACAATACAATACAAAACAATCTATCATTGGTGCAGGAGATTAAGTGGCCACGGAGGTGTAAGGTCTCCTACTGCACTGTGATCCAGTATCGTAGCCACTGTGTCATGGGCCCTAGTGCAAAGAAGGAAGGAAATGGGTCCCTTGGCCCCTGTTTAAACTGTGAAATACAGCAATAATTATGGTTCGGTGAGGCCCTATGGCTTCTGGGATCTGATGCCATCTGCATTTGCTTCCCCCAATGAAAGCTAAGCCCCTGCTGTGATCGTCCACTGATGTGCCATGCCTCGTGTTGATACATTCGGAGACCAGATCAGCTGTAGGCCTTGGGTTACAGTGCTTGGACCATGGCATTTGAGGTTTTTTGTGCATGCACATGTGCACACACACACACACACACACACACCCACACACACATGACTCGAAAGATGATTATGCTTCTATATCAGCATAATTAGGCTTAGTTTTTTCTGTATATGTGCTCAGAGTATTTCTAAGTCAAGCCTGCTGTCTCCAGCCCAAGACACATTTAGCTGACCCTCTCAGGACAAGTCCAGGATCTTCTTCTTTGCTGCAACGGCCCTACTACACCAAGGTCCTTGGAGCCACAGCATAAATTGAGTGGTAAGCATTTCCTCAAGTCGCTGCACTGAGATTATTTTCATCCATTCATCCATTCATCCATGGCTTGTTCCAGCTATAGGAAGTACAATAAGGGTGTTGATCTGGTGTTCTGGCTGCATGGGTGTGCATCTGGAGTTGGTGGTGCGCTGCTGCCCCTTAGGAATAGATGACATGCAGACCTGATGATTGTAATAGTCATTTTGTGTTCCCTCTCTAGCTGTGAATAATCCAGCACCAATAAAGCTCACTTGGCTGTCTGTGACCATTAGTACGGATAGCAACAAGACATTTGTGAAGCCTGCACCTGCCAATTGACCTGTGAACACAACAGCCATGACACCGATAGGGGAGTGACTCTGTACTCTATTTGGTCTAGGAAAGAGAGAGTTAGTCACTGTTAATGAAACTGTTCTGTTTAAGGGGGGAACATCCATTACGACGCAGTGTTTACAACGCACTACCATTACAACGCTGGTTTTACAACGAAAGTCGTTACCACGACTTGCGCTGGAGGGCGCTCTGGGCTAAGGAACAGTAGATTTACTATTCCAACACCTTCCCTACTGTATGTAGGCTGGTGTTGGAATAGTACATTTTACTATTCCTAAGTCCAGCACTCTACAGCACAAGTTGTGGTAACGACTTGCGTTGTAAAACCAGCATTGTAATGGTAGTGGGGTGTAAACACGGCATTGTATTGACATACAACAGTTTAAGGAGTGTCTTCTGGAGGAGGGTAATCTGGGCTATGCCTGTAGTGGATGTGCTGGTAGTGCTTTTGATTTACGTGTCAATGTGTGAAGAACACCTGCACTGCTGCTCTATGCTTTGCATTATCTGCAGGAGACATTTTCAATAGTGATGTCCATGTTATGTCTTTTCTAGATGTGTGACCATTGATTGAATTGAAATGGGCATCTGTAGAGCACATGTTCATCTAGAGGTCGCATACCGTAAGAACCAACAGAACGGGAGTCACGAGCCAGAGTCATATTAGCATAAAAAATACATTTGAAATCATTTTTTAATATGGAGCGCTTCTCAATTAGCTGGATGCTGAATTTCAAATCTTATCGGTGACATTAAAAAGGAGCGGCCTGTTATGTTCATAGCTCTGTTTATGTTTTTTCAGTTAATCCATGAGCCAGCTAGCCACACGTTGCATTGGGTACCATCTTCTCTTTGTGTTCTTCATGGAACCTTTGTGTTTAAAGTGTTATGGGCTACCTGGGCCATTAGAGATAGGCACTGCTCTTTTGCTGTGGATAATAAAAGTCTTCTGATGAGTCTGCTGGATGGGGTCTTCATTGTCATCACCACAAGACCTCAAGAATCATGGGAAGGCTGGAGCAACGAGGAGGCTGTTGGCTTCAGAACTAAATAATGAAGCAGTGCAGTAGGTGTCAATCTGGCCATCCAGAAGGAAGGTCCTGCCAGATACAGAAATTGGTGGACAAGACTCAGAGCCTGATTTAGAGGTTGGTAGATGGGGTACTCCATCCCAAACTGTCACAAGCTTTAATGCACTTGTTGTACTGCAGAGTAGATATCAAACACATTTGTTACTGCATAACCCATCTGCCAAACATTTATCCGGCCCAGAGAGTCTTAACTCCAATGTTCTCAATAGCAGAAGCAATGTGCTTGATGTATGTAGCTGAGCTGGGGTCTAGACTCGAGGCTACAGATTCACTGCACGGTGAGAATTTAGATTTTATTTTTGTTGTTGCTGCATATTTTCAACTAGTATGGAAGTCCAAGCAAAGAGTGTTGGAAATAAAAGCACTAACTATGATTTTCTGGTAAGTCAGGTATAGAAAAGGGAACATTTGTCTGAAAAGATGAAGATTTTAGAAAGAGAAGATACTACATGTTGGCCACACATTGATTTAGGTAGTCAAATTAAATGTTTCAACAAATCTGATGTCAAAACTCTTTATGTACGGTTAAGTCGTATTTATGAAGTTCACATATACCAAAGTTTCATGTCGCTAAAATGACCAACATATAGCATCAGATGTCATCCAAATGATTATGCAATTAAAAACAAATCCCATAGCGTAAGTGTGTACTTGCTAAATGGATGCTTTCTTAGAAGCTTTCAAAAACGAATTACAACCGATTACTATTGCAAGATAAATGGTAGAACATTCCAGGATATTGCTGCAGCACTAGACAAAGGGCGACCGTAGAGACTGCAAGAAAACGGGAGAGAACATGCACCTAGAAGTCTTATATCTGGGGAAGTAAAGGTCTGGGGGCGGGGGAGTAAAAGAAAGACTCAGAGATGTGCAATACCAGCATGCCTCAGCTAAACCGTTGTATTTTAGGTTGAAGGTTTTAGGCCATCTGAACTGAATCCTGACACTTGTCATCGGGCAGTACCACTTTTTTTTCTACAAGAAACACATATTTAAGTCCCTAGGTAATCACTTTTATCCTCCGCTAACAGCAATTGGGGTGATCATATATTCCATCTACATTAAATATACGACATGGCCCTTAAAAAACACACACATTTTAAAAATATATATTATTCTTACAATGGAAAACCATAATAAGGGAAATTAGACACACCCATGCCACACTCACTCATGGTGCTCTAGGATGCAGCTTTAGCCCCTATACTGAGTAGTGTCCCGTTTAGCACACTCTAAGATAAAGTTTCATAGTAAAGTGTTTGTGCAAAAAACGAGTGTGGAATTTGAGAATTTGGTCCAGATTTAGTAAGCCTTTGCACCTATGCTAGTGTGAGAAATGCAACACAAAGTGGTGCAAGGCAGCAGATAGTATTTACTGTCTAGCACAAAAGGGATTTGCACTGGACAAGTGAACATTTCACTGTGCCACTTTGTGATAAATCGAATCAAAGGGGTATTACCAGTGTTTAATTGGGAAAAAGGTAAGTGCCAAGGCCCATGGTATTTCACACAAACCCACTACAGTTGGCACAACCCACATCTCACTTTAAACTTCATCTTTAGGCCTGCGTATTGTCTTTTTGAAATATATAAATAACAGTTAAATACTCCGCTAGTGAATTTTGCTTTAAAAATACCAACTCATCACCACCATGTGGTGGGTTCTCATAAATATGTACTGGTGTTAATAAATAAATAGGTGCCAGTACTGAGCACTGTAAAACAGCAGAACAAATTAAACACTGAAAAGTGGATCAATACATACACCGATAGGTTTCATGCAAAGCCCAATTTACTAAGATTGCCTGACCAGGCTTTTTCTTTTTAAAAAAGAATGCCTACTTGAAGCAGGCACAAGGCAAAATGCGTTGATTTTCCAAAAATTAAATGCATTGTATGTGTACTGCAATGCACAGAACACATCCTATGCGTGGGTTTTTCTGGGTTTTCATTGGCATACAAATTTGTACTGAAAAGGTATACCTCTCGTGAAAATCCTATACTTGACGGCGCTCACTCACTTCATTTAAATGGTGCCAGGCTGTGCGTTGAGCCAAGAGTCGTGTTTATGTGTCAGCGCAGGGGATAAGAGTAGCACCATGCCAATTGGTGCAGATATGGCTCTGAATTGTGTTTAAGACTGCACACCCAATGTGGATGTTGTGCTGCATTGTGAGAAACACTAAGTTCAGGATTTCTTTTTTCTCCATGTCTAAGGCTCTGTGTTCTTAACACTGTAACCTGGTCACTCATCTACTTGTGCATGTAAGGGACATGTACTACAAAAGTAATTGTTGGTAATGAGCTACTGAGGGCCCTTTCCCTCACCTACTTACCTTAAGATGTTGTTAGTGCCAAAACTGTGGCAGTTTCAGAATACAAATTCAGTGAACACAATCAATGAGAAATTGACATGTACAGCTGGAAGCTAGAGAGCAATAACACAGAGGATGCAATGTTTTATCAACTTCTGGGCCTTCTCTTATAAGAAAGATTAACATATCAAGGAGAAATAGATAAAAAATGTATTAGAAATGCCTAAGAGTGGGGGGGTGGTTTTGGCGCTGTTGCAAGATGGCGGAGGCGCGCTGAGCTCCGGCAGGCCGGGAAGCTCCAACAACTCCGGAGACCTCTTTGGCGCTCGCCGAGGAACGAGAACAAAGGGATTCTCTTCCTCTGGAGATGGTGAGTTGCCAGTGCGCTGCAGTAACTTCCCTCGTGTAGTTTTGTTCAGCCGAATGGACCCGGAGGATTCCCCTCATATAAACGGTTGCGTCCGGCATTCTGAATGGTGAGTGAGCTTTCCCTTAGCTGACAGGACATGAAAACAAAGAGAGCGCATTGATTTCAACACAAGCACTTGGGCTCATTGAACTTCCTCATCAAATGTTTTTCTCCTGAATTCTCTTTTACAGCAGAGTCTCTTCAGCAACCATATCATACATAACAAGCTCCGCTCCCTTTCTCAAGGAGGAATGTTTGGTTTACTTTAGTGTGGATAATTCCCTCTTTTCTTCTGCATTCTGAATATCAAAGGCAGTTTTTGAAAAATATTGTTTAACTTGGCTTTTTATTACTCTACCTGCTTGGCCCTTCAAGGATTTTTAGCTTCATTGCTCTTCACCTTAGTCTGTGTCTATTTTGCCACATAATAATTTCATTTTCAATCCCTTTTCCCCCTTATGGGAACATTAAAGAATCTCAAGCTCTCTGCTACCTCTAAGCGTGTTCCTCTCAGACTCTGATTCCTTATATAACGACATAGAGGATAATATTCCTCACAAACCAGAACCCTTATCAGGCACTTTTTAAAAACTGTGTCTATGGATTTGATTTTGGAGGAAATTCTTGCTTTGAAACCTGTTATGGAAGAAACCACAACAAATATGCAATTTCTGGACAGTAAATGGTCTTCGCTCGATTAACGTATTTCTGTCATCGAACAATCCACAGAATCCTTAAAAAAACAACTTCTTCTTGTTTGCCTCAACTAGAAGCAGATATTTCTCTCCTCAAGAAACACACCGAGGATTTAGAAAAACGGAATCGCAGAAACAATGTACGTATTTATGGACTTCCTGAAAATTTGGAGGGCTCTAATCCGATGGCCTATTTCCAAACTTTTTTACCAAAACTTCTGGATTTGTCGCCCTCCGTCTCCATCAATGCTGAATGAGCTCACAGGCTTGGTCCCAGGATTTAAACAAAATCTTGTGGCGTCATCCTATATTTCTTACAGTATACAGATCTATTACAAATGTTGTTGTCTGTTAAAGCCAAAGGACAGCTTTCCTGGGAGGTTCAGCTCTTGTTCTTTTCACAAGACGTAGCGCTGGTCACTGCAGATGGTCGGAATAAAAATTCTTGATCTTTGTCCTCAATTACGATCCCTAAAGCCAGATATGGCCTCATCCATTCTTGTTTTTTTAAGGTACCTTATAAAGAAAAGTATGCCACCTACGAGGATCCAGTAGTTCTGAAAGAATTTCTTCTACAAGTCAGAGCAGATGTCATGGACACTACGAAACCTTCTCAATTGATACCTTGTTATCTCTTATATGCTCATGTTGTGTTTATTTTATGTATAATTTTGTCAGATTCTTGGTTCTAGTTACTCTGTGGATTTTTCTGTGTTCTCTTATGGTGCTATTTCTTCCTTCCTATTTACAGGTGTTTCTCTTACCCCACATTTCTTATTTGGTCTCCTCAATTGTGTTGATGTATTTCTTATTCCAAGCTGCCCTCCCATTCGCTGGGACTCAGATGTTGTCTTTGTCGCTGCTGGGCGTCGCCCACCCCATTCGTCTTGTGAATTCTGGGTATGTTTTTCAGTCATCAGTTGTTTGACTTGTACTGTCATCTTGTTCTCTGCTATGTTCTTCCTCTCTCGCTATCACTTTATTTCATAACTCAATTTCTTAACATTCTTCTTAGTAGCTCTTCTGTCGCTTTCTCTCTCTCCTTTCTTTCCTATTCAAACAGCACTTTTGTCTCTATACTTTTATCTTTTCAACTTCTCTCAATTTTTAATTTAGTTGTATCACTGCTTGTTCATGTTAAAACCTTTTGGCCACATTCAGAGTTACTACAAGGAACATTAAGGGATTAGGTAATCCCATTAAGAGACAACGGGTACTAACCCATTTGGCTAAATTAGAAACAGACTTTGCATTACTTCAGGAATCACATCTATCTGAAACCAAAGCATCTAAACTAAAGAGATGTTGGGTAAGCATTGTATTTTCTTCCCTGCCCCTACCTTACAAAAATGGTGTTTTGATTCTTTGTCATAATACATTTCATGTTTCAGTTGTTCATCAAGAAACCGATTCTGATAGTCGTTGGGTTATTGTTAAATTCTTATTGATAAAATACCATTTGTTATTTTTAATGTATATGGCCCAGTTTCCGTTGACAACGTTTTTTGGCCTCAGATCTCTGATAAATTACTTTTACTTGATGATGAATATATTGTTTTTGGTGGTGACAGCATTCAAATACTTGACCCCATATTGGACAGACACTCTTCAGTTAAATTTATCAACCCTAAAATGCACTTGCAGTTAACTCACAGTTTACGTCCACTATACATCATAAATATCTAGTTAATATCTGGAGGCTCTGTCATCCAGATCTCCGAGAAAACAGTTTCCACACAAATCACAATCCCGAATTGACTACCTCTTTTTAAGTAAGTCTTTATCTCAACATGTTCTTCATTCCGAGAAAGGATCTATCTTAATATCAGATCATGCCCCGGTTTTTGTTGACTTTGATTTGATACCTTGTACTCCACATGCTGGTAGGTGGCGTTTTAATAATTCCTTACTTGCTGATCCTAACTACTCTAGCCAATTCAGCTCATTTGCCTCTGAATTTTTCACTCTTAATTCAACACTGGATTCTTCCCCTGTAATGGTGTGGGATTCTTTTAAGGCAGCCACTCGAGGCTTCATAATGAATTTTGTTTCACAAAAGAAAAAATCTTTTGAAGTCCAAACCACTCAATTACTCACTAGGATTAAACAACTAGAATATACTTATTACCACTCTAATACTGAATCTTCTTTGAAAAATCTTATTGATGCGAAGCCTACTTTTAACAGAATATCCACAAAGCTGCTTTCTCCTATCTTTTAAAAAGCAGCTCTCGATACTACGGAGGCCAAAATAAATTGGGGAGATTACTGGCTAACTACTTAAAAATAAGGCGAGAAAGAACTAGAATAGAATCTTTGCAGTAGGCTGCTGGTACTTCATTATTTAAAGACAATGATATATTAAATGAATTTGTTTCCTTTTATGAAAATGTATGTACTCCAGAGACGCAACCAATTCATTTGGATCTATCCTCTTATTTTCAATCCATTATATCCCCTCCTTCTCAATATCTCGATTTTGACTCATTGGAATCTGATATTACTTTAACAGAAATTATTAATGCAGTATCAGTACTAAGGCGAGGAAAAGCCCCTGGACCCGATGGATTTACTGTTGAGTTCTATGAACACGTTGCTAAACTTCTCCTCCCAAATCTTTTATTTAATTATTTTATTACAAATGTTTCATCTCACGGCACCTTTCAGGAAGCCATGATATGTTTAATCCCTAAAGATAATAAAAGCCCTTCCCTTTGCAAAAATTATCGCCCCATCTCTTTAGTCAACACAGACTATAAGATTTTTGCAAAAATCCTTTCTCTTTGCATTGACCCTATTTTACCTGAACTTTTTGGCCCTGAACAATCTGGATTTGTAAAAGGTTGATTGTTACCTGACAAATCTAGAGTCTTTTTCAATATCCTTAGCAAGGCTTCTTCTCTAGATTATCCTATTGCTGCCATAGCTTTAGATGCTGAAAAAGCGTTTGACAGGATTGGATGGGATTTATGTTTCATGCTTTAAAATGGATAGGTTTTCCTTCCAAATTGTTCTTCTTAATTTCTTTATTATATTCAGGACTAAGAACTTCTAACTTCGTTAATGGAAAAGTCTTGGATTATTTTCCACTGTTTAGGTGAGTGAGACAAGGGTGTCCTTTATCACCTTTATTATTCATAGTACCATTAGAACCCTTCTTAACTAAGATCAGACAGGATACTCTGATCTCTGGTTTACAACTCGATTCACATCAAGTTAAAATGTCTGTCTACGCAGATGACATTCTGCTATATTGTTCTAATACTGCAACTTCTCTCCCCTCTTTTCTACATCAGGTTGATATTTTTTCACAATGATTAGGCTTTCGCCTTAATCCAGATAAATGTGAGGTCTTACCTCTCAATGTGTTATGCCTTAAACATTATTTTATCCATACTGGTTTTTCCTGGCAGCCTTCTAAGCGAAACTATCTGGGTTTATTGTTTTCCTCGACAATCCCAGAGACTTTAAAACAAAACTTTGATCATATCATAAAAACATGAAATGGTACTATTGCACGTTGGTATCCTCTTTTCCTCTCTTGGTGGGGACGATTAGATTCGATTAAGATGATGCTTAATCCTCTGATTCTTTATATTCTCTCAATAATCCCTGTGCACATTCCCGGATTTTATTTTAAGAAAATTGATTCGCTTTTTACAAAATTTCTCTGGAAAGGCAAGCCCCCTCAAATAGCCTTGCCCTCCTTAAAAAAAGACAAATCAAGTGGTGGCCTTAAATTTCCTGATTTCAAATCTTATCATTATGCTTTCTCTTTATAATAATCTTCCCGTTGGCTTTCCTCTGAACCTTCTACACATCCCCCAGTATGGATATCTATAGAGAAATCTCTTGTCTCCCCTTTTGGCTTTCAAGAAACTCTTGACTTGACTAATAACATATCCTCTTTTCGTCCTCCCATTATTTCCCATACTAGTAAACTTTTAACTCCTCTTCTACCATCTTCTTACCCTTCTTCTACTTCTCTTGATCAACAGGCCATTAGGCACTATAAATTATTACTTATAAAAAAATCTTACCATTTACTGGAAATCTTGGAGATCCAAAGGGTTGTTTTGGACCTCACAACTCTTAACCAATAACTTTTCCCTATCCTTTACTGATCTTCAAACCAAATTTTCATTGCCTAATTCCTTTAAATCGCAATATGATCTTTTACTCCCATCTCATTGGCATGGGAAAGGGATTTAGCACAATGTTGGCCAACCTCCATCTGGGATAAATTGTGGCTTAAGATTCACAAAACATCAAGAACCGCTAATACTTCTCAAACGCCTATTATTTTCTCCTGCAACACTAACATCCTTCTCTCCTAACACTCATCTACCTGTTGGTCCTATCCCTGCTCTAATGCAAATTTAAAATAATTAAACAACAGGGGGTGGTGATGGACAGAGTTTCTGAATTAAGCAGAATACTCTCACCTAGTCAAGAGATCAGGGCTTAATCCAACACCGTTTTTTAGCTCACTGCACCATCCCAGCTACAGAACCTGGCTATATGCAAATTAGTCTGTCCCTGGCCCAGTGCATCATGGGAACAGGGCAAACCAAACTACCAAGCCAATTCTTTCACTGGGAAGGAAACAAGCTACCGGGGACCGGTTTCTGGCATTTCAGCCGTCTTCTGCCCGGCTTGCTTGAATCCTGATGGTGCAATGAGCAAGGGACTCACGTCTGAGTATACCCTTCCACGCTTATGGTGGACAAAATAATTAAACAACGGGGGGTGGTGATGGACAGAGTTTCGGAATTAAGCAGAATACTCTCACCCAGTCAAGAGATCAGGGCTTAATCCAACACCGTTTTTTAGCTCACTGCACCATCCCAGCTACAGAACCTGGCTATATGCAAATTAGTCTGTCCCTGGCCCAGTGCATCATGGGAACAGGGCAAACCAAACTACCAAGCCAATTCTTTCACTGGGAAGGAAACAAGCTACCGGGGACCGGTTTCTGGCATTTCAGCCGTCTTCGGCCCGGCTTGCTTGAATCCTGATGGTGCAATGAGCAAGGGACTCATGTCTGAGTATACCCTTCCACGCTTATGGTGGACAAAATATTTAAACAACAGGGGGTGGTGATGGACAGAGTTTCTGAATTAAGCAGAATACTCTCACCCAGTCAAGAGATCAGGGCTTAATCCAACACCGTTTTTTAGCTCACTGCACCATCCCAGCTACAGAACCTGGCTACATGCAAATTAGTCTGTCCCTGGCCCAGTGCATCATGGGAACAGGGCAAACCAAACTACCAAGACAATTCTTTCACTGGGAAGGAAACAAGCTACCGGGGACCGGTTTCTGGCATTTCAGCCGTCTTCGGCCCGGCTTGCTTGAATCCTGATGGTGCAATGAGCAAAGGACTCACGTCTGAGTATACCCTTCCACGCTTATGGTGGACAAAATAATTAAACAACAGGGGGTGGTGATGGACAGAGTTTCTGAATTAAGCAGAATACTCTCACCCAGTCAAGAGATCAGGGCTTAATCCAACACCGTTTTTTAGCTCACTGCACCATCCCAGCTACAGAACCTGGCTATATGCAAATAAGTGTGTCCCTGGCCCAGTGCATCATGGGAACAGGGCAAACCAAACTACCAAGCCAATTCTTTCACTGGGAAGGAAACAAGCTACCGGGGACCGGTTTCTGGCATTTCAGCCGTCTTCAGCCCGGCTTGCTTGAATCCTGATGGTGCAATGAGCAGGGGACTCACGTCTGAGTATACCCTTCCACGCTTATGGTGGACAAAATAATTAAACAACAGGGGGTGGTGATGGACAGAGTTTCTGAATTAAGCAGAATACTCTCACCCAGTCAAGAGATCAGGGCTTAATCCAACACCATTTTTTAGCTCACTGCACCATCCCAGCTACAGAACCTGGCTATATGCAAATTAGTCTGTCCCTGGCCCAGTGCATCATGGGAACAGGGCAAACCAAACTACCAAGCCAATTCTTTCACTGGGAAGGAAACAAGCTACCGGGGACCGGTTTCTGGCATTTCAGCCGTCTTCGGCCCGGCTGAAAGAATTGGCTTGGTAGTTTTGTTTGCCCTGTTCCCATGATACACTGGGCCAGGGACAGACTAATTTGCATATAGCCAGGTTCTGAGCTGGGATGGTGCAGTGAGCTGAAAAACGGTGTTGGATTAAGCCCTGATCTCTTGACTGGGTGAGAGTATTCTGCTTAATTCAGAAACTCTGTCCATCACCACCCCCTGTTGTTTAATTCTAATGCAAATTTAAAACATATGCTTTTCGGGGGGCGTGGCTTGGACGCTGGCCAAGATGGCGGCGTAATCCCGGAGCTCCGGCATCGCTCCTCGACATCGACACATTTGGGACAGATTACCTGTGTCTGCAGCTGTAATGAACCGTGTCCCGCGAACCGGAACATGAGGAGAGCCTAGCGCCCTCATTGTTTCCCGGTTTCGTGACTTTGCTCGGCGGCTGCGAGGGAGTCCCGTTTTCACGGCTGCGGCCGCCATTTTGTGCGCTGGCCACGATTCTCGGAGGCGGCCGGCTTATATGCCTCTGAATTTGTTTGCCTCATCTTCGATCAACAGATGACATTTTCTGCACGTTCTACCAATGGTGAGCCCCTTTCAGCTGGGAATTGATTTCTAAGGCGCTCTGTATCTCGCGCATTTCCCATTATGGTTTTTGGCACCATTTTGTGACTGCGGCAATTCACCTCATCGCCCTCCTGCTTCATTGCTTCACTGCCTCACTGTTTTGCCTTTCTCCGTCATAGCTTTGGATTAATATGTTTTCAGCTCATGCAAAACTCCTTTACACCTGACTTCACCATCTCGTTTGTCATGTATTGGAGTACTGCGTCAGGAGGTTCTTCTTCACGAGTTGCTTCAGGAAATTAAGCGGTGCTCCCTCCACTTTTTCATATGGCTTTTCTCATCCATATTTCCTGCTTGGAGGACTGTCATTGTTCTATTTAAGAGCTCCTGCAATGCTGAATGTGGCTATATTTATTCCAGCGGCTTTCCCCTTGTGTATGGTCATTATCAATTTATTGTACCTTACCTCATGGTCCGTTTGAGTTGCTCTATCATCCTGACATGATCTTCTGCCGGCCTAATACCTGCTACTGAACTGTGGTTTACTCCTTCCTCTAGCTGTGGCTTTGTGCTGACTTTTTATATCACTGCTCTTCATGTACGTTTCCCTGTCCGGAAGACTTCATACTCAATATTGACTTTTTGCCTCCACTTTCACTATTCTGGCCGCCTTACATGGGGAAGCTTCGCACTTTGAAACTCACCAATTTACCGAAGCTACCCATTGGTTCTGACTCCGACTCACCTACCCAGAAAATGGAAGAGGGGAAATCTTCAAAGTCGGACTCTGCACATGGGGCTATCCCTAAGGCTCAAAATGGAGGGAAGATGCAATCTTCTTTGACCTCATCCAAACGTCTGAAGAAGGATCCGCCATCCCCTGGGAGCAACGCTTCATCCTCTGTAGACCTTATCCTGGAAGAACTGCGGGCCTTCAAACCTTTTATGGAAGCAACCACAAAAAATATGCAGGCCATGCAGGAGAAATGGTCATCTTTTGATTCACGTGTCACGATTTTGGAACAATCCTCGGACTCTTTTCATTCTGTCTCCTCTCGTATTCCTTCAATAGAAGCTGAGATTCTTCTCCTACGGCGTCAAAGAGAGGATTTGGGAAATAGAATTCGAAGGAACAACCTGCGCTTATATGGTCTTCCGTAACTTTCAGAAGGGTCCAATCCTACCGTCTTCTTCCAGTCTTTCCTTGCAAAGATTCTTGACACTCCGGCCTTATCTTCCATTAACATCCAGCGAGCCCATCGTCTCGGTCCTAAGGTTGCCTCCAGGCCTAGGGGTGTAATTATGCTGTTTTTGCAGTATACTGATCTCTTGCAGGTCCTTTCAGCCGCCAAGCTCAAAAAAACAGATTATCTGGGAAGGTCATCGCCTTTATCTCTCCCAGGATGTCTCCAAGGCCACAGCAGATCGGAGGAAACATTTTTTGGACTTACGGCCACAGTTAAGAGCCCTTGGTGCCAGGTATGGTCTCTTACATCCATGTCTTTTCAAGGTCACCTATAAAGACAGAACAACCACGTACGAAGATCTTGCGGCCTTGCAAGCTTTCCTTCGTCAGCAGAGTCCTGATGTCATGGATACCTCCAAACCTGGATGAGTGACTTTGCTGTTCATTGCCTTATTGATTCCGCTGCATTGCAATTCTGTTTTCTTCATTGCCGTTGCATGATATGTTTTCCTTACCGTTTCTGTTACAATGACTGTCTTATGTTATAAACTCTTGTATTTTCCCTAATGTTTTTTCTCATTTCTTCAGATATGTCCCTTCTCATCTTTATCCTGGTGTCTCCTATTGTCTTCTTACCTTACCCATTGGATTTATGGTATTAGAGTCTCGATGCCGGTTCTGGTTGTTGTCGTCATCGTCTCCCGCCACCACCATCCCCATCTCTGTTCTGGACTTTCCGTTTCGTAAGTATGTCTTTCAGTCGTTCGTTTTGGACTTGTACTGTCTTTTTATGTATTTTTGTCTCTGTCCTCTCTCTCTCCCTCTCACCCTTGAACTCTCTCTTGCATTTCTCATGGTTTCTCCCTTTCTCTTCTTTCTTCCCTTTTTGGATACAGTCTTACCTTTGTACTAGTTTATTCCTCTTTTCCTCCCTTTCTCATCTTCTCTTTATCTCCATCTTTGTTCTTTTTTCCTATTCATTTTTCTTACTCTCTCTCCATTGTATTTCTTATGCATTACTGAGCATGTTACACTCAGCTGTTTTTCTAAATTGTTTAGGTCCGTGTAACGACATGGAACGTCAAGGGATTACATAATCCCATTAAACGACAGAGGGTTTTCTTACATTTAGGGGGTCATTATGATAGCGGATTTTCCGCATCCTCGGGGCCGGCGGAAGCCACCGCCGGCCCCGAGGATGCGGAAAATCCGCAGCGGACTGACCAAAGACCCACCGCCAGATTAGGATGGCTGGTGGGTCCTGGTTTCCGTCCGCAGCTTTTCCGCCGTGGTCGAATTACAACCGCGGCGGAAAAGCTCTAATATGGTGACGGTGTCTTCCAGACACTGTCCACCATATTAGGATGGCCAGTAAAGTATGCTTTTCCGCGGCGGGTTTTCCGCCGCGGAAAAGCATAAGGAACTTCACTGCGGGGGCCCGTTGCGGGCCCCCTAGGTGAAGGGGGGGTGGGGGGTGCACATGGGGGTACCTATGGTACCCCCCTGCATTTGCATGCAGAAAGCGGCAGGCACCGCGCGGTGCCTGCCTCTTTCTGCATGCAAATGCAATGCGTGCATTTTTAACATTGCCGCGGGTGCAGCTTGAAGCTGCACCCGCGGCAATGTTAAAAATAGAGGATGTGACCGCCAGGGTGGCGGTCACATCCTAATTGCATAGGAGGGAACTCCGCATGCCATGCGGAGGTTCCCTCCTGCTCTGGGGTCGCGGACGGACGCAAGTCCGTCCGCGATCCTAATCGACCCCTACGTGAGACTAAAAACTGATTTTGCCCTCCTTCAAGAGACTCATCTTGCTGAGCCGGAGGCTTTCAAACTTAAATGTTATTGGGTGGGTCATGTTCTATGTTCTGCTACGACGTCTAGGAAAAATGGTGTTGTACTTTTGTTACATAAAAAGTTAAATGTTTCCTCGATTACCCATGAATGTGATGCTGATGGACGTTGGCTCATTGTTAATCAATCAATCAATGACACTTGTAGAGCGCGCTACATACCCGTAGGGTCTCAAGGCGCTGGGGGGGGGGGGGGGGGGGTGCCGCTACTGCTCGAACAGCCAGGTCTTCAGCTTCTTCCTGAAGGAGAGGTGGTCTTGGGTCAGGCGCAGGTCGGGGGGGAGGGAGTTCCAGGTCTTGGCGGCCAGGTAGGAGAAGGACCTTCCTCCTGTAGTCGCTCTTCGGATGCGGGGGACGGCGGCGAGGGCGTGGTTGGCTGAGCGGAGGTGGCGTTTGGGAGCGTAGAAGTTGACTCGGCTGTTGAGGTAACTCGGGCCTCGGTCGTGTAGAGCTTTGTGTGCATGGGTGAGGAGGCGGAAGGTGATTCTTTTGTTGACGGGGAGCCAGTGAAGGTCTCTCAGAGGTCCGGAGATGTGGCTGGTTCGTGGGATGTCGAGGATGAGTCTGGCTGAGGCGTTCTGGATCCGCTGGAGTCTCTTCTGGAGCTTGGCGGTGGTACCGGCGTAGAGGGCGTTGCCGTAGTCCAGACGGCTGGTGACGAGGGCCTGGGTGACGGTCTTCCTGGTCTCGGTGGGGATCCACCAGAAGATCTTCCGTAGCATGCGTAGGATGTTGAAGCACGTCGAGGAGACTTTGTTAACTTGCCTGGTCATGGAGAGGGAGGAGTCCAGGATGAAGCCCAGGTTGCGTGCGTGGTCTGTCGGTTTGGGTGCGGTGCCCAGGGCGGGAGGCCACCAGGAGTCGTCCCAGGCGGAGGGTGAGGAGCCCAGGATGAGGATCTCCGTCTTGTCCGAGTTCAGTTTCAGGCGGCTGATCGTCATCCACTCGGCTACCTCTTTCATCCCGTCATGCAGGTTGGCTCTGGCGGCGGCGGGGTTGTTGGTCAGGGAGAGGATCAGCTGGGTGTCGTCGGCGTAGGAGATTATGCTGAGGTTGTGTTTGCGTACGATGGCCGCGAGGGGGCTCATGTAGACGTTGAAGAGGGTGGGACTCAGAGATGATCCTTGGGGGACGCCGCAGATGACTTCGGAGGCCTCTGACTTGTACGGTGGTAGGCGGACTCTCTGTGTTCTTCCGTCGAGGAAGGAGATGATCCATTCCAGCGCCTTGTCCTGGATTCCGACGTTGCTGAGGCGCTGTACTAGGGTGCGGTGGCAGACAGTGTCGAATGCCGCGGAGAGGTCCAGGAGGATGAGGGCCGCTGGTTCTCCATTGTCCATCAGGGCTCGGATGTCATCGGTGGCGGCGATGAGGGCGGTCTCGGTGCTGTGGTTGGCTCGGAAGCCGGACTGTGAGGGGTCGAGGGATCCGTTCGTCTCGAGGAAGGCGGCCATCTGCTTGTTGACGGTCTTCTCGATGACTTTGGCTGGAAACGGGAGAAGCGAGATGGGGCGGTAATTCTTGAGGTCGGTGGGGTCCGCTGTTGGTTTCTTGAGTAGAGCGCTGAGTTCGGCGTGCTTCCAGCTCTCCGGGAAGATGGTGGTGTCGAAGGATGTATTGATGATGTCTCGCAGGTGGGGTGCGATGACAGCGTCGACCTTGTTGAAGACGTGGTGAGGGCAGGGGTCGGTCGGTGATCCGGAGTGGATGGAGTTCATTGTGCGGATGGTGTCTTCGGTGCTGATCGGGGTCCAGGCGTGAAGGATGGTGGTGGGGGGTGGTTGTTCGGTCACGGTGTGCGTTGGTTGGTTGTCGAAGCTGCTGTGTATGTCCGTGATCTTGTTGTGGAAGTATGAAGCGAGGGAGTTGCAGAGGTCTTGCGATGGGGTGACGTCGTTGTTTCCTGCGCTGGGGTTGGAAAGTTCTTTCACGATGTTAAAGAGTTCCTTGCAGTTGTGTGCGTTGTTGTCCAACCCGTCCTTAAATGCTGTTTTCTTGGCGGCGCGGATCAGCTGGTGGTGTTTCCGGGTGGCCAGTTTGTAGGAGGTCCTGTTGTCCGGTGTCGGTTCCCTTCTCCAGACTTTCTCGAGGGCTCGGCAGTTCTTCTTGGAGCTCTTGAGTTCGTCGGTGAACCATGGGGCCTTCTTGCTGCCGGGTCTGCTAGGCGGGGTCCTCAGAGGGGCGAGTTCGTCCGCGCAGTTGCTGATCCACTTCGTGAGGTTGTCGGCGGCCTGGCTGGGGTTCGCTGAGCTGGCAGGGGGGTGCTGACTCAGGGAGGTGGCGAGCTGGTCTGCTGTGATCTTGTTCCAGCTTCTGCGGGCGGCCTGTTGCTGGTGGTGGTGGGTCGTCGTTCTCTTGAAAGTGAAGTGGACGCAGCTGTGGTCCGTCCATTGAAGCTCTGTGGCGTGGCTGAACTCGATGTCTGTGCTGGAAGAGAAGACTGCGTCGAGTGTGTGTCCGGCGAGGTGGGTGGGGGTGGACACCAGTTGCTTGAGTCCAAGGTTGGCGAGGTTGTCGAGCAGGGTGGTGGTGTTGTGGTCGTTGTTGTTTTCCAGATGGAAGTTGAGGTCTCCCAGGAGGATGTAGTCAGCGGAGGGGAGGGCATGCGGGCTGACGAAGTCGGCGATGTCCTCGCTGAATTGTGTGCGTGGTCCCGGGGGTCGGTAGATCAGGGTGCCTCTGAGGGTGGTGTTCGGGTTGGTGTGGATCTGGAAATGCAGGTGTTCGGCGGTTGTCAGGGTGTCGTCGGTGCTGGTCGTGAGACGGATGGTGTTCCTGTGGATGATGGCGATGCCTCCTCCCATCTGGTTGGCGTTTCGGTCCCTCCGGACGATCTTGTAGCCCTCTGGGATGGCGATGGCGATGTCGGGAGCTGAGGATGCGTTCATCCAGGTCTCCGTGAGGAAGGCAACGTCAGGGGCTGTGGCGTCTAGGAGGTTCCAGAGTTCGATGGCGTGTCTGTGGACGGAGCGGGTGTTGATCAGGATGCACTTGAGGTGGGTGCTGCTGGCGTTCGACTTGGTGGGTGCTGGTGCGAGGCAGGTCCGGGTGCAGGTGAACTTGCAGGCGTGGCAGCTGAAAGGTCCGTGGGTACGTCGTGGAGTGGCTTGGTGGCAGTCTGGAAGTCGGCCGGTGTTGAGAGCGGTGAGGGTGGCGGCGGCGTACGTCCGGCGGGTCGGTCGGGATCGTCGAGGTCCAGGGTTCCTGGCACTGGGCGCGGTCCAGGCGCGGACGGGCGCAGACGGGCTTACCTTTGGCGCGCCTTCGGCGCACAATCGGCGCGCCCGCTGCGCGTCAACGCTGCGCGTTCGCACGGTCGCCATTTAAGGCGAAGTGCGCGGGTGGGCGGAGCAGCTGGGAGGCGGGAGCGGGGAGGGTACAGAATACAAAAAAGGGCGGGGAAAAGCGGCGTTTGGCGGGAAGGGAGGGCGGAGGGCGGCGGGCAACAAGGAAGGAAGGCAAAACACGGGGAAAACGAAATTCAGACAAAACAGGCACAAAGATTCGTCAAAACACGGGAAAAATCGGGTTTATGACAAGCAGGCACAAATTCACGTGAAAACAAAGGGCAAAACAACCGCAGCGGCGGCAATCAGGAACGAGGCAGCAGTGAGGCACAGGGATGCAAGGGGCACACGCAGCAGCTGGTGGCCGTGCGGCGCGGGGGTGTTACCTTACTCATCGATAACATCCCACTCACCTTATTTAATGTGTATGCTCCTACTGGGATCAATAGATCCTTTTGGCCTGCTATCTCTTCCAAGTTGTCTTCCCTTTCTGGAGATTACATACTTCTCGGTGGAGACTGTAATCAGATTGTTGATCCCTTCCTTGACCGTCACTCGAAAGTTACTTTTGTTCCCTCTAGAATGCACACACAGTTTGTGAACTCCTTTCAAAACAATGCCTTAGTAGATATTTGGAGACTATGCAATCCCGACATTAGAGAATATAGTTTTTTCTCCCCTCCTCATCAATCCCAATCCCGCATTGATCATATATTTCTCAGCAAACCCTTGTCCCAACATGCTATCCGTTCTGAAATTGGCTCCATCATACTTTCCGATCATGCCCCAGTGTTTGTAGACCTTGACCTTCTCCCATTCTCTTCTCACTCTGGCAGATGGCGGTTTAATAATGCTTTACTTTTGGAACCCTCCTTTTGTTCCGAATTCACTGCATTTGCCAAGGAATTTTTTCTTTTGAATCAAACCCCTGACTCCCCTTTTGTTGTGGTTTGGGATTCATTCAAAGCAACCTCTAGGGGTTTTATTATTAACTTTGTATCTCGACGCAAGAAACTTTGAGAGGCCAAGTCGGAGAAAGTTTTGGCTGACATTAAAGCTCTCGAACTTGCTTATTTTGCTTCTAAATCTGATTCCTCCCTTAAAGCTCTTATTGAAGCAAAAATCTCTTTCAACAAATTCACTTCAGACCGCTGTTTCTAATATTCTGTTAAAATGTAACTCTAGATACTACGGGGGTAAGAATAAAATGGGAAAGCTTTTGGCCAATTACTTAAAGATTCGTAAAGAATGCACAAAAATTCAATCTATCAAAACTTCTTCTGGAGAATCTACATAAAAAGATAAAGAAATTTTCACTGAATTTGCCAAATTTTATGATAATCTTTATACCCCAGAACAGATTCCAACGTCCGACGATCTCCTTTCTTATTTTCAATCTCTTCCACCTCCCCCAGTTTCACATGTTGACTTTCACGCGTTGGAACAGGACATTTCGCTTTCTGAAATCTCTCATGCTGTATCTAAACTTCGTCATGGTAAATCTCCAGGCCCTGATGAGTTTACTATTGAATTCTACAGTCACTTTGCTTCCCTCCTTCTTCCTAAACTCTTACTTTTATTTCAATCTTTCTCTGCTGCCAGTTCATCTAGCGGTTCTTTTCAGCAAGCCTTAATTTGCTTAATTCCAAAAGAAGATAAAGATCACTCCTTGTGCAAAAATTATATACCAATATCTTTAGTTAACACTGATTACAAAATTCTAACGAAGATATTAGCACTTCGCATGGACCCCCTTTTACCAGATATAATTGGCCCAGAACAATCTGGTTTCGTAAAAGGGCGTCTCTCCTCTGATAATTCCCGGGTTTTTCTTAACATTCTTAGCAAATCTTCTTCCTTGACTCTTCCTTTTGCAGCTATCTCCCTAGACGCGGAGAAGGCTTTTGACAGGATTGGGTGGGATTTCATGTTTCAGGCTTTGCGTTGGATTGGTATCCCTTCTAAATTCATTTCTATTATTTCTTTACTTTACTCTGATACTCAAGCCTCTATTTTTGTTAATGGGATGTCCTCAGATTATTTTTCTTTACACAGAGGGGTTCAACAAGGTTGCTTTTTATCACCCTTACTTTTTGTTTTAGAACCCTTTCTTACTAAAATTCGTTTAGATGACACTATCTCTGGTTTTCACTTTGGTTCCCAACAAGTCAAACTTTTGGTTTATGCCGACGATATTCTTTTTTATTGCTACGACCGTATCACCTCTATTCCCTCTTTTCTTAAACAGGTCTCTTCCTTCTCTGCAGTTTCCGGTTATCGCTTAAACGCCAACAAGTGTGAAATTTTACCTTTCAATCCTCTTTGTCAGAAGCATCTCTTTTCTTCTACAGGTTTTTCATGGCAACCATCTAAAATCAAATACCTAGGGGTTTGGTTTGCTCCTTTATTATCTGATACTCCCAAGTTAAACTTTGATTATATTTACAAGAAAATGGACACAGCTATCACTCGTTGGCATCCACTCTTTTTGTCCTGGTGGGGTCGACTCAACTCTATAAAGATTATGCTATCGCCCTCGCTTCTCTATACTCTTTCCATGCTTCCTTTACACATTCCTCTTTATTTCTATAAGAAAATTTACTCTTTATTACTAAAATTCTTATGGAACGGCAAACGCCCTCGAATAGCTCTTGCTTCTTTGCGGAAAGATAAAGCTCAATCTGGAGTGCGTTTTCCTGATTTCAAACAATATCACCGTGCTTTTTCCATGAAGCAATCGACTCGCTGGCTTTCATCTACTCTGCCTCACTCTCCTCCTGTCTGGCTAAGCATGGACTCCTCTTTCATCTCTCCTTTTACCTTCCGTGAATTTTTGTCCTTTACGTCCTCTTTAACTCGTCTTCGCTTGCCTATTCTTTCACATTCTCAAAATCTTCTCTCTCCTTACTTCATCCTATCCATCCCTCCTCTTCACTCACGAGCAACCAATTTGGAATAACTCTCATTTTAAAATCCGTAATCGTACTATTTATTGGAAAACGTGGCACTCTCAAGGAATATGTTGGATCTCTCAATTACTCTCTCAAGATACGCCTCTCTCCTTCCAGGATCTTTAATCTATTTTCTCTTTACCTGCTTCTGCCCGATTGCAATATAATTCCCTTTACCCTGTCTTGCTCTCCTATCTCCAATCTCTTTCATCCTCCAACGATATTCCTTTAGATCACAGACCTACTTCCCTTTTACTGGAGGCTTCTCCTTCTGCATCTGCTCTATATAACTCTTTCCATTTTATTACTGATAGGTTGAAATCTCGCATTGAACTTGCATGGGAGCTGGATCTTTCTCAGAATTGGCCTGTACTTTTTTGGGGTAAAATTTGGACGAAACTTCATAAGACCTCTAGAGCTGCTAACACCACCCAAACTTAATTTTTCATTAGCATAGAACTTTATTTACTCCACCTGCTTTGTCCCATTTTTCACCAGATACTCCTTCTACCTGTTGGTCTTGTCCCTGCCCTTCTGCTGATCTTAAACATATGTTGTTTGAATGCCTGCCTACTTCCTAGTTCTAGCCGTTGGTTTGGCAGCAAATTCTGAAGATTTTCCATTTTCAGGTCCCCTTCTCACCCTCACTAGTTTTTCTTGGCTCCCTCTCTTCAGACCTTCCTCAATCTCCCAACCACTACCCTTCACTTGACCTTTTCATTGCTGTCGCCTTTCATATTGTTACTTCTAATTGGAAACAGGCCGCAAATATTTCTTATCAGTCCTGGTGGAATGCAGTCTGTTTCAATCATCATTTAGACACCAATTATGTATCCCCCATTTCCCTAGCTATAAAACGTGACCTGATTTGGCTTCCTTTGGTAACATACCTCTCTTCCTCTCCCCCTGTTCATCCCTCTCCTGCACCTGAAACAGTCGAAGTTCGCAAACCCTCGTGAGTTGCTCATTGCTTGTTTTATCTTTTTACTTGATTACCTATAATTATTAAGTCTTAATGTACTATGTTTTACTTATGGTATTGCATTCTTATGATGTGTTCATAACTTTTCATGCTTGTAATGCTTACTTTTTATGAAATTATTATTATTATTACATTGTTTATTTCTTTGATCCGCTTATTGCAACTCTTCTCCCCCACCCCCTTCCCTCCTTCCCTTCTTTTCTTCGCCTCAATAAATCAAACTTAAAAAAAAAACATATGCTTTTCGATTGTCCTAGTATTTCTCAGTTTTGGCAATCAGTTTGGTCCCAAATTAAAAAGAGTTTTAAAGTTAACATTTCTCTATCTCTACCTAACATTTTCTTAGGCTCCTTGTCACCTTAATGGCCCCAGTCGGATTGGTGTCAGTACAACGCGATGTTTTACAACGCGTTCCGTTACAACGCGATTTTTACATCGCAAATACCATTACAATGCATGCCATTACAACGCATGGCATTACATAGCAGATGGTATTACAACGCATACCATTACATCGTAAGTATTGGTAAGTATATCTTTTTTTTTAAAAATGTAATAAAGTTAATTAAATTAATTTAAAATAATAAAAATAATATAACATTTTTAAAACAGTAATTAATTTAATTATAGTAATTTAAAATAATATAATTAATGATATATAAAAAATTTATAAATAGAAAATAATATAATGTAATTAATTACAATAAATATAATTATAATTTAATTAAGTTATAAATAATACATAATATAATTATAATTAATAAAATTAAAAGAATTTAATTAATTAAACATTTTTAAATAATATAATTTAATTATAATCGTTTATTAATACAATTAAATTAATAATATATTAATTTAATATATTTAAAATAATATAAATAATGATATATAAAAAATTTATAAATAGAAAATAATATAATGCAATTAATTACAATAAATATAATTATAATTTAATTAAGTTATAAATAATACATAATATAATTATATTTAATAAAATTAAAAGAATTTAATTAATTAAACATTTTTAAGTAATATAATTTAATTGTAATCGTTTATTAATACAATTAAATTAATATTTGTAAATATTGTTATTAATTTAATTAAATTAAATAAAATTAATTTAATTAATTTAATTTATATAAAGTCGTAATACCCCTGTACCCCAAAACCCAAACCCTGCCCTAAAACCTAAAAACACCCCTGTACCCCAAAACCCAAACCCTGCCCTAAAACCTAAAAACACCCCTGTACCCCAAAACCCAAACACTGCCCTAAAACCTAAAAACACCACTGTACCCCAAAACCCAAACCCTGCCCTAAAACCTAAAAACACCCCTGTACCCAAAACCCAAACCCTGCCCTAAAACCTAAAAACACCCCTGTACCCCAAAACCCAAACCCTACCCTAAAACCTAAAAACACCCCTGTACCCCAAAACCCAAACCCTACCCTAAAACCTAAAAACACCCCTGTACCCCAAAACCCAAACCCTGCCCTAAAACCTAAAAACACCCCTGTACCCCAAAACCCAAACACTGCCCTAAAACCTAAAAATACCCAAACACCCCAAAACATATACATCAGTACCCCAAAACATATACTCCTATACTCATACTTATTTTTAAAAATACTTAAATTAATATATTTAATTTATAATATTTAAAAACGAAATAAATATTTTTTTATAATTAATAATAATTAAATCAATAATAACATATTAAATAAAATAAAAAAAAATTAAATACTTACCAATACTTACGATGTAATGGTATGCGTTGTAATACCATCTGCTATGTATTGCCATGCTTTGTAAGGGCATGCATTGTAATGGTATTTGCGATGTAATAGCTGCGTTGTAACAGCATTACGTTGTAAAAGATGCGTTGTAGCGGTAACACACCGCCCCAGTCACCATCTAACTTAAAGTTGATAGATCTATTACTAGCAGTAGATTTACATTTAACCCCTTCGATGCTCATGACGAGCTCAGCTCGTCATGAGGTACACCTCTCGTACACTCATGACGAGCTGAGCTCGTCATGAACAATGGGAATAATTCATAGTCAGCACAGGAGGGGAATACCATCAGCATTGATGGTGTTAATAACCTCAAATTGGAAACAAGCAGACAAAGTCACCTTTAGAGGGTGATGGAATGCTGTTTATTTTCATCACAGTCTCAATACCAATTATGTCACCCCCATCTCTCTATCAATTAAAAGAGATCTTTTATGGCTCCCTATGACTACTTACTTGATCCGCTTCTTCGATTGTTAATGTTGTAAGTACCTCGGATGATGTCCGGAAACCACCATAAATACGCCATGTTGCCTTTTTCTTACATTAGTAAGACTTTACTGTTTTTTACTTATGTATTTATATAACAGTATGTTTTTTTCCCAAATGCTTATTACGCTTACAGTGATTAATTCCATATACCGTCTTTCTTCTAGTGTTATAAAGTCATAATATACTTTTCACCCCATTTTCTCTTCCTCACCCCTCTTTTCCTTTCCTTCTATTTCTATTTTTCTTTAATCTCACTCTCTTTCTTCATAGGTCATGTTTTATGATCACCATTGTACCTTTTCTCTCGTTACAATCTCTATGTTTAACTGAAATATATTATACTTATTATATATGCTGTTCTATTTGTCTTGGTTTTCAATAAATTCAAACTTTTAAAAAAAGAAATGCATAAGGGCTTGATTATGACTTTGGCGAGGGTTGCAGCGGGCTGCCACACAAGTGCCTTGTTGGCACACCCTCAAAGCCACCCGCCCGCCAGATTAGGAGTTTTCTCCTGGTCTGGTGGGTGGTGCTTTCGCGGTCCCAGGCAGCGACCTTACAAAGGTACCGTGATGGGAACAATAAAGCACACTGTGGTGTATTTCGTTCTGTGCAGGAACATGGTGTGCATACAGACGGGGGAGGCACACCAAGTGCCCCCCTGTGTGCACCTCCTTGAACAAAGGCGCTTAGTTTCTTCACTGCCACCCTTTTCATGGTGGGCGTACCACCATGAAAAAGAGGGCAGTGAGGAAACTCTTAATATGCTTGGACATGTAACAGCTTCACTGCCAGCATATTATGGCCTCTGACCGCTTTGCATCTACTGCGTGATCAACGATCCTGGCGGTAACATTGGTCCCACTGCCGTAGTCATAATACGACTGATGGACCGGCACCATGTGCTTGCAAGACCCATGGACCGCCAAACTCATAATTTGGCCCTGAGTATTTTCGCTATCTTTGTAGAAGCTACTCCATACTGTCAATCCAAAGTCATTTCAGAGGAAGGCTGTGGTTCTCCTGACCTAAGCGAGTTTGGAAAGGTAAGAGAAAAATTCAAGAGAGAAGCAGTGAATACAGTCCTAACATGCTGAGTATACTTATATTACACATTGTTACCAACAGAATACTAGACCTTGTGCCATAATAACTAGGTATGGTAGCAGACTGTGCACCATGAATGACATTTACACACTCTTGAAAAAGAACATAAACCCAAATAAAGTCTCAAAAGCACTGGAGGACATAGACCCCTCAGCTGGGACTTAGGTATTATTTGTGCAACAGATGCAGTGGTGCTAGGAGCATTCAGTGATGATGATGAAGAAGAAAATGTATAATGCGCAGAAACAATAACCCGCAGGTATCAAGGCGCCTAACAATATGATCAAAAGTTGAAACAGACGTCCTTACATATAGGCTTGCCGAAAGAGGAGAGTTTTTAGGGCAGTGCGGAAGTTCTGTAAAGACGGAAGGGATCTCAGGTCCAGGGGAAGATCATTCCACCATTTAGGGGCTAGAGTGGAGAAGGCCCTGCCGCCCCATCTAGCTCTTCGTACGCGGGGGCTGTCAGAAGCAATTTCCCGGAGGAACGCAAGTTCCTTCCAGGGATGTAGTGGGAAATGATAGACCCAATTCCCGTGTCGCTATTTTTGGCGATGGCTCTGTAGGTCATGCATAAGACTTTGAACCGGATTCGATGTTCTACCGGTAGCCAATGCAGCGTTTTCCTGGCCGCAGTGGCCGAGGAGCATCTGGGAATATCCAGAACAAATCTGGCTATGGCGTTTTGGACTACCTGTAAGCGCTGCAGGTGGCTCCTGTTTAGCCCAGCATACAGCGCATTACAGTAGTCCAAACGAGAACCAATGAGTGCGACGGCTATTTGTTTTCTAGCCTGCAAGGAAAGATATTTCCTAATCCTTCGTAGGGTGTGAATCAAACCCCAGCAGGTGGAAACGGTTTAACTCACCTGGCTGCCCAAGTCAAGGGCAGGGTCTATCGTCACCCCGAGATTCTTGGCAGATGTTGTAGGGGAAGGGCATATTCCTAGTGAGTCAGGCCACCAGTTAGCTGACCAGATGTTTTCTTTCCCCCCAAACACCATCACCTCAGTCTTCTCCCCATTCAGTTTAAGAGAGTTCTGAATCATCCAATGACCAACCGCCTCCATACAAGATCTAAACTTGGAGGCGATTAGTACATCTGAATGGGGGAGAGAGACGAGTATTTGGGTGTCATCTGCGTAAGAGACTACCTCCATCCCGAAAGATCTTATTAGTCTGGCTAGTGGGGTCACATAGATGTTGAAAAGGGTCGGGCTAAGTGCCGACCCTTGGGGGACCCCACACAGCACTGGTCGGGATGGAGATAGGAACTCCCCCAGCTTGACTCTTTGTTCCCTCCCCGTAAGGAAAGAGGTCAAAAGATCCAAGGCTGCGTCCTTCACCCCCACCTCCCTCAGGCGAGATGAAAGTACTGAGGGGGAGTGGGTATCGAAAGCCGCAGTTAGATCTAGCAGGACCAGGAGGGTGGTATGGCCCCCATCCACCGTCGTGCGGATCTTATCGAGCACGATGGTGAGGGCTGACTCGGTGCTGAATTCCCTCCTAAATCCATGCTGGGAGGAGTCCAGGCATCCCGAGCTTTCCACAAAAGCAGCGAGATGCTTGTTAAGATGTGCCTCAAGCATCTTCGCTGGGGCAGGAAGCAGTGAGATAGGCCGGACGTTTTTTAGGACCTCCGGATCTAGGGAGGCCTTTTTTAACAGGGGTTTTACTACCGCCTTCTTCCATTCCATAGGGAAAATACCGTCTCTAATGGCTAGATTCATTACCTCTAGCAGCGGTGGCAGGAGGGTCTCCCTACACTGCTTGATGACTTTCAGTGGGCAGGTATCCAGGGGAGAACCAGACTTGGTCTTATTTAGCAGTAACTCCAGATCTTGCAAGGCCAGCGGAGGAAAAGAGTCCAGGGTGCACAGTGGGGAGATGTCTGTAGTAGTCATGCTCATCTCAACCCCTGCAGTGGGCGCACTGATACAAGCTCTTTGTTCCTCGAGGGCCAGGTGAATTTCCTGAATTTTGGTGTGGAAGAAGGAAGCAATCTTATCACATAGGTCCTGCGAAGGAATGACAGGATCAGGGGCTTGCAGTTTGACTAAAGAGTCAACAGTTTTAAAAAGCTCCTTCGGCGAGGAAAGCGAGGTAGTCATGGTAACAAAGTAGTCTTGTTTAGCCTGCAGAATCTCAGCTTTATATTTTCTAACAAGGAGTCTATGGGCTTCCTTGTTCTTAAGGTCCCAACTAGCATGCCAGAGCCTCTCCTTTCTCCTCACTTCTTGCCTAAGAAGTCTGAGGGAATCAGAGAACCAGGGGGCAGATGGTCTCTTTCTGGCTCGGCGGCGGGACTGTACTGGACAGTGTAAAGAGCCCAAGGCACCCCAATTATGATCATCTTTTACTACTCACCAGGATAACGAGAATTATTTCCTTGCCTGGATTTGGGCTCAAGGCACACTTGTTACAACACTGTTCACATATCATTTGTTTGTCAAGCTACAAACTAGTATGTATATGGGGTCGCATATACAGGATTGGCTCAATTCACAGACAGATCAGAGAGTAGATTTTCCAGACAACATGGTAAAGCACTTAATGAGTCAGTACATACATACTGCACAGAGTAGAAACAACAAACTACTTTAATATTGGTGAGAACAAGAAACCTTTACATACATGGAAGAATGCATATGGGATATGAAAACTCTGTGATTTAAGGGAAAGATGAAGAGGACTAGAGTGGAAATTCCAATTTTGCTCCTTCAATACTACAAGTTTAGATGTGTTATGCCCTTTTATGTACGGAGAGTGTCAAAGCTAAAAAAGAAGAAAAACCTGCAAGTGAGCTAGAAAGTTCTCGTTCAACAGGACCTCCGTTTTTTACAGTGTTTTTAAAGTTCATTAGCTTTTTGCTTATTGATGCTGGTGAGCATTTAAACACAAAAAGCTATTTTGCTGTTACCAATTTTGAAAAACAACAAGAGCAGCTTATGAGGCAATTGCAACTGGTGCTACTTTTAAGAAATCTAGCAAGGGAAAACAACCAGGAGCACATTATGGACAGCTGAGAAACCTGGTTTGTATAGCTAACTTGGACCATGGACAACCAACTCTTGCAAGACATCAACGGTGCTGGCTTCTGATATTTACCATTTGTGAACAAGGGCTTTAAGCATACTATATAACACAAGATATGGGTACTTGACCAAGTGCTACCTATGTTACATTGCCTTGATGCAAATGGGCACAAATACTATCCTACTATTTTTAGAAATGGGGGTCTCTAGGTGGCAGAAGGAGGTACCTTTGTCCAAATAGGGAACCTTGCTTCTAGTCAGGGAAAGGAGTATACACACTTTAGATAAACCTTGCTCACCCCCTGGGTAATTTGGCACAAGCAGACAAACATATCCCAAAGGCAATGTGAAAAGTATTTGTACTCAAAACACACAGTAATACAGTTGTAACACCACAAATGGGCACTACTCCAGTTTAGAAAAATAATGCATCTTTATTCTAAACTCAACAAGACCAAAAGACAACAATCCAACAGATATGTAATAAGAACATACATTTTCAAAGATTTCAAGTAACTGGTTCCATAGAATAGTATGGATGCATGATTTCTCACAAAGTACCTGTAGATGTGTCACAATTCAAAAGGCCAAACAGCTGCAGAGATGGTAAGTGTCGAAAACAAAGAGATGTATCAGTTCCTGAGACCTTGGGGAGGCAATGCAACAGTTCTGCTACATGCAGGAGAAGTGATACGTCGCGCCGGTCTCTAAGGGGAAGTGATGTGTTGACTCCAAGATGATTGGTCTGCAGGTGTTGCTTCCGGAAAACTTGCCACACAGGTGCGACGCATGGAAATCCGCGATGCGTCGGCAATCAGTGTAGCGGCATTGAGCGGCTCTGCATGGGTTTCTTTAGCCACCCTCCCTCAAGGTGTCGGTTCTTGCAGCCAGGACAGGTGCTACGTTGGTTCTGCAGCATCGTGGCGATGCGTGGAGATTCTTCTCGCACGCTGGTGCTGTGTCGAAAAAACAGCTGCAAGAAGAGCGATGCTCTGATTTCTTCAGTGCGTTGTCTCTTCCAGCTCCCAGCCTCAGGGACAACCTCCAGAGGCCCATAATTGGAATAGGCACCACTTGGCAGGTCAGAACTCACAGCAACATAGTTCAGGGGAGCTGGGGGTGAAGTCTTTGTGTCCCTGAGACTCCAGAAAAGGAGGCCAGCACACACAGGCCATTGGAGATCTTCATCTAGCAGATTCGAAGCAAAGTTTCAGTCTTTGTCCTCTCCTTGGCAGAAACAGCAACTGTAGGCCAAACCCACACAGCACATAGCAAAGGTGCAGTACTCCTCCTCACAGCTCTTCGACTCTTCTCCTTGTCAAAGGTTTCTCTTGAGTCCAGAGTAATCTAAAGTTTGAGGGTTTCAGGTGTAATACTTATACCCCAAAATGTCTTTGTTCTCTTTGTGTAAGGATTTCTGAGCCCAGTCCAAACCAGTTCTGTCCTCATTGGTGCAGTATGACCACAGGGGAAGGAGACAGCATTGTGCAAGGGAGACAAGCCCTATTCAGGTACAAAGAAATCCCCTCCCACTACTCTAAATTCAGCCAAGGTCTATTCACCTCAGCCCTGAGTCATTGGGGAAGGGCCAGGTACACCTCAACACCCCCCCAGTGTCTGTCTACAGTGAATGCACATCCAAAGCCCCTGCCACTCCAAAGGCAGACAGTCAATACACAAACAGGCAGAGGCACACAGAATCTGTAAACAAGAATATGCCTACTGTCCAAAAAAGCCATTTTCAAACACACAATTTAAAAACCATCTTTACTAAAAGATGTGTTAAATAAATTCTAAGTTCAGAGAGCCATAACTTTATTTCTCTATCTTGTCCCAATGGGAAGTTATACTTGTAAGATGTTACAAATTATTTAACATTCTATCGTATGGGACAGATAGCCTTTCAATAGTGAAAAACCAAATTGGCAGTATTTCACTATCAGGACATGTTACACACATCAGTACATGTTCTACTTTTCACATACACTGCACACTGCCCAGGGGTGGAAGGGGGGGGGGGGGGGTGCCTTGAACTTACCATATGGGTGCCTTACATGTTAGAAAAGGGAAGGTTAGAAATTGGCAAGTGGGTGCGCTTGGTAGGTTGACATGGCAGTTTATAAACTGTGCACAGACACTGTAGTGGCAGGTCTGAGATACCTATTCAGGGCTCCTCATGTGGGTGGCACAATCAGGGCCGCAGGCCCACTAGCAGCATTTGATTTACAGGCCCTGGCACACTCAGTGCACTTTACTAGGGGCTTACCAATAAATCAAATATGCCAATCAGGGAGAACCAATTGTAAACACAATTTGCACAGGGAGCCCTTGCACTTTGACACTGATCGGCAGTGGCAAAGTGCCCAAAACATCTATGCCTGCAAAAACGAAATCCAGCACACCATCAAAAATACAGGAAGTAGAGGCAAAAAGTCAGGGGAAACTATGCCAAAGATGCCAATCCGATGCTATACCGATTTGTGAAGCACATAGCTACCTGAAGGCTTCCCAGCAATGAAGAGTCATAGAATGCACTAGCAGACTTAACTTAGACTAAAGGCTAGTGTGGATATAGTCAGGTTTTAAGCATTCATTTTATTTCTCCAGTCTGTCGGCAATGAGTTCCAAAGCTTTGGGCAAGATACAAGGAGGAACTGCCACCGAATCTGGTCCTTTGGATTCGTGGGGCATTTAGTAGTTGAACATTAGAGGATCTTATGGTCCTTTAAGGAGTGTATTGTCTGAGGAGGTCCCTAATCAATGAGTGCCTTTTCCAGTTTTTCTTCTGTGAGTCAGGTAGAGTGCCTCGAAATTAATCCTCTCCTTCATTGGCAGCCAGTGCAAAGAGGCCAGCACACTTTTTGCTTCGGAGTGTCTGAGCAAATCAGGACAAAACACTTTTTGCACAAAATAGTTTGCTCTGCAAAGTAAAACCTTTCAAGACTCTGCTGCACTTGGCATCATGTGGTACTTAGCACAGGTGTACACCTTTAATACATTTGCCCTTAGATATCTTTTACCTAGTCACTAGTATACAAAAAATACTCTTCAAGCTGCCTTTGCCTCCATATTTGTTTACAAGTTGTAGAGAGAATCAATGTTTTATAAGACAACCAGTGAAGCTGATGGGAAATTGAAGGGTCAGTACTCACTTTTGTTTGCTACAGGCAAGTACCAGTATTCTCCCAATAAAAGTATTGCACCTTAGCTGAGAAGTGCTGTCATCTCTTTTTTGAATTTAGGAACTGTAGCTACTGTGGCTCATATTTATCCTTTTTTCATGCAATGCCGCAAACCACCGTGATGTGCTGTGTGAAAGAGCAGGAATGCACCATGTTTTACATTATATGGCACATTACTGTACTTTTCTAGCTCTGGTGTCTAGTGCCAATGCATGCACCCTTGCATCATGGTGAAAGGGTGCAAGGGTCCTTGCATTGTAGGCAGGATTATTTTTGTGTAGAAAGGGACACCTTCCTGAACAAAAACAATCCTTGGAGGCAGAATACAATACAAGTAGAAAGAGGAAAAATTGGGGCGAAAAAAAGATATTTCTCCTCGTTATGCCTCACTTGGGGAGGTGCGGTATTTTGATACATTCCCAAGTTGACCATTAATTGTTAAGTCTGGTAATGTACTAAAATCCATGGGTCGATGCATGTGAACACTCTCGCTCCACCCATGGAACGCAACCTTGCCGGAGAGTAAAGCAAGGCAGTGATTTGCGCTGCCTTGCGCTGCTCCAGAATTATTGATAAAGATGGCCTTGTGTGGCTTAATAAATTTCAATTAGATTTTGTACTGCCATGGCACCTCCTTGGGTGGCACCAGGACAATGCAAAACCTTGTTAAATGTGGCCTTCAATATCTGACAGTGCTGGCTCACTTCAAGCACTGACTGCAACCAAATGTGGCACTATTCATGGACTCCAAAAATTGTGCCCAAGTACCTGAAGCGAATTAAAGCTTGTCACAGCCTCATCTGGGTATGAAGCGCTAAATAACTTTGACATAGGTGTTCAATACCATGGGAAGTAATAATACTAGCAATAATACCAAAAGAAAGGAAGTAATCTACAAGGCAAATAGGGCACAAAGCAACAAATGAATGGTATTTACCTACAGCAAATGTTCCTCCAAAAAAGTTGCTTTTGCAAAACTAATAATGTCTGGAGGGCATTTCTAGACTCACCAACAGTAAGATTATGCTGTGCGAGCAAAACGTATGTTGTTCAACTAGAAAGGTTCTCTCACTTCACATTGGAAGGTGGAAGATACCAGACCAGTAGTGGTCGGTGGTGAAGGAGTAGCTGCCGGGCGGTGAAATAGGGAGAGGAAGGAGCAGGGTGGGGGGTAGTAATCTATGGATTACGGACGATTACTGGTAAGTAAACATATAAATAAATAAAACAAATTTCGTTGTGTGCACTGCATCGCATTTGGGGATGCAGTGCGCGAAAAGAAATTCGTTTTATTTATTTATATGTTTATTTACCTGTAATCCTCTGTAATCCATAGATTACTACCCCCCACCCTGCCCCTCCCTCTCCCTACGTCACTGCCCGACAGCTACTCCCACCACGACCGCTACTGCACCAGACACATTATTATAAGCCCTGGTGCTAGCAGGGAAAGTGCCCCCTTAGCTGCTGGTAGGGCAGACAACTGTAACTGAGTTGCACTGAGCTCTGACTGTTGGAGACCCCGTTGCCACTGCACCTACTGCACCATTGGTAGCTATGCCCCTGCTATTTGGAATTTTGACAAGTGTTTTCTGTCCTAGATTCCACGTGAGCCAAATATTATGAAACTTCATCTGACTATCCAGAAATGTTTCAGTTATTTCCTGTCTGTCTTTCTGACCAGCGGTAGAAATGTTCTTGTTTCTGAAACCATCGCCGAGGGACGGTATCATTTCCAAATATGTGTTCTTAAACCTCTGTGCCAGGAAGAAGCTTGCTACTGTATAAGTAGACTTTTTTTCGGTACGTTCACTTTTTTTAAATGCACACCCACATTACAATTTATGTTCGGCTTTGCAAAATGTCGGTGGAAATTCTTCGCGAATAATCTGCGTCAATACCCAGTCAACGTGCACTGCACTGTGGTCTAGGCTGAAAATGCAAGCATGCGAGAATTTTCTAGAATCCTTTCCTGTGTATCAACCACAGTCTTTTCCATTTCCTCCGTGAACACTGGAGTCTGGAGAACTCATCAACAAAACAAAATCATTCATTTTAAAGACTTTATACAAAACAGACTACCTAAATCAGGAAATGAAATGGAAAAGTAATTTTGCATTTTTCGGGTTTAGTGGGCACTTTCTGGTAACACTTTTCGACTGAATTGTTGCTCTTATTTATTTTGCATTTAGTTTTACTTTGAAATTCTTAATCCACACAATTGATGTTATAATTTTCTGCTGTCGTCGTTACTCGCTTTGATTCCTTTGCAGTCTGCAGTTGCTGTCGTTAATGCGCCTATTACTACATAACAGCAAATGTGTGGGTAATTCTTCAATGGGATTTCCATATGCTTGCAGTTTTCAAGATGTGGCTTTACAAACACATGTGGGATAAGGGCACAGTGAGTTACGTGGGAGTCATACTCGCCCACGTTACAATAAAAAATTAAAACTTACAAAGTGCGTCCTGAAGATGAAATGTAAGGGCACTTGATATTGAAAGTCCCACCTTCTGCTTGATAAGAAATTGAAAAAAAAGCTGTGGCAAAGCCAAGAGGTCTGGCCTTGGCTGGTGAGTGTTATGGGTATTTCTTTTTTATTGCAAGCATATTGTTATAATCAGGGGCAGGATCTTCATACAAGCGGCTAGAGCAACTCAGATAGTCTCTTTATTGCATGATAGGCCCTTAGGTTACTGCAAAAGCCGGTAGGTCTTGTCTGGTCCATTCCCTGTCCAGCTGTCCCTATCTCCTGGCTTCCACTCTAGACCATTCATCAACTTTTTTACATTGTTCATTCACAGCATGCCATGAACCAGCTCAGCCAGGGAATGGGGACACGCAGCATACTACACATATGCAACAACACGAAAAAAGAAGAGGCCACCCCTTAATCATGGTCGTCATATGAATGCAATCAACATTTTTAATTTTAAAAAACATTCACCAATGTAGGTCTTTTACCTGTGATGTTGTTAAACAAGTCCTTCTTTTTAGTATTTTTGAAGGAGAGAAGAATCAATCAATCAATCAAGCACTTAATTCGCCAACAGCTACAATGTTGCAGTGTCATTTAAACACTTTGTAACATAAACTTTAAAATGGAGTGTAAGCAAACACGAGTACACTTTAAACCAGCTTTTCAACCACTTTTAGATGCATGTGAATAATGTGCAGTAACTCAAATTGAAGGCAGTCAATGGGACCCACTGCCCCATGCTGCATGCTGTGGCAGGGGAGGCAAATAGTGAATGACAAATTAACAGACCAATGGATAGTGCATACACAAAATAATGTTGCTGGTTGTTGGGGTGAAACCCTACTCGAGCAGCAACCACAAATCTTGTTGGGTGAAGTCACAAACAAACCCTAAAATAACCTGTGCTCAATTCTTAGGTAACCCGACACAGAGCCGTCAGGCTTAACTCATACAGTAATTATGGGAAAATGCCACAAAAGAAGGATCCTTCACCAAATTAGACAAAAAGAGTACATTTTAATAAATAAAACAGAACCACAATGACAAAAATTCAATCAGTGGAACTGGAGATTTGCATGTTTGAAGGTTTCAGTGAAAATAGCGCTTAAAAGTTCAAAGAGCCAACTGTGGATATCTGGTAGCATTGGACCAGGATAAAGTCACAAGTTCAGGCTGACTGCAATGGAGTGTGGGTCGGCAACAGGTACGTAGTTAAGACTGCTGAGCAACAGTACATTAAATACTGTCTGGGGAGCATTGCGAGTTCCCGTCTCTAGGATGCAGCGCGCAGCCAAGGCGATGTAAGGTCCTGATCAGTGATGCGTCGTGCAGCATCATTTCGGGGAGCTGGAAGGTTGAGGTGTGAGGTCCTGTATCATTGTTGAGAATGCTGTGTACAAAGGGACTTGTGAAGAGAAGTCTGCATCAAGGATATGTCGCGCACCTGCTGGTTCCGAAGAAGCTATGGGGTTTATGATGCGGAGTCCTGCACCATCATTGAGGATGCCGTTGATGAGAAGCTTGCACTGTAAGGGCCTGAATCGGGGATGCATCACACAGAGGTGGTTCTGAAGAGGCTGTGGACTGTGAGGAGGATGCAAAGTCCTTATGCCAGGAAAATCCATGTAGCAGAGATGTGTCAGTTCTGCTTAGGGTTGCACCACGCAGCAGAGGAGATGTGTCAGGTTTTCTGGATACACCGATGGGCTAGCAGAACGCCTGCAGGCTCACTAGCAAGGGTCCAGAACTAGTGTGGCCAGCCCCACTTGGCAGGGTAGGACTCACAGATAAAGAGTCCATGTCAAGGTTACAAGAGACTAAAACTTGGAATCACTCTGGGGGTCCTGAGTTCAAATTGCAGGTCCAATCCTTCTCACCCAGGCAAGAGGGCAGCAGTTCAGCACAGAAGGGCAGCAGACCTTCAGGTCATTAGGCCAGCAGAGTGCCCGCCTTTAAAGTGGCACAGCAATTCTTCTTCCAGGCAGAGTCTTTCACAGGTCCAGAAGTGTACTAAAGAGTTGGTGTCTGAGGTCCAATATTTATACCTGGTGCCTTCTTTCAAGAGGGAGAAACGTGTAGAGGATTTCCTTTTAAGTGCTAAGGGTTCCTGCCTCCTTGGCCTTGCTCCAGACCAACTAAAGGGGGTATGCAATCCTTTGTGTGAAGACAGTACACAGCCGATTCAGGTGTAAGTGGAGCTGTGCCTAACTCCACATTCCTATCCTGCCTGCCAGTGATGACCCTTGCAGGCACACCCAAGCTCTAATTGTATGTGGCTGTCTAGGAGGAATACACAAAGACAACTGCCAACTACACCCAGTCATGAGACCCAGAGACAGGCTGAAGGCACTAAATGGCTAAGGCAGGAAAATGCCAACTTTTTAAAAGTACACAATAAGGAGGTAGGTCCTTGGAGGGGCTGAGGGAGGGCTGGACCCTATAAAGTGCAAAACAACAAGCTGTGCCCCCACACTCAATAACTTATTCCAGGGACCAAATGAACAAAACCGTTAAATTTGATCCGGTATATTTATTTATACCTTTTTCTTTAAATCATTATTTCAAAAGCAATTTTGTTTGGCAGAAAACGATACAACATACACAATTATTGACAATGAACTCAAAAATACATTAACACAATAATATTGACAAACTCTGAGGAAAGAAGAAAAATTTCAAGTGTAACATCCCACAAATACAACAGTGCTAAACTATAAACGTTACAATTGGACAATTTGGTGCAGACAAATCAAAAATACACGAAAAAAGAGCCAATTCGAAAACAAGAGCAAAACAGCGTAAGGCAGATATAATTTTGAAACACAGTAGATGTATATAATTAGCTCTTGCTGGGTTGCCGACGCGTTTCAAGTTTGGACATGAAGTTTCCAAACTCTCATCAGGGCTCTTGTTATTAATCTGGGTATTAGTGTTAGGTTGGCCTGCGCGGGTTTCTATAAATGGACCAAATCCTTTATTCAGGACACAACCAGGGTAACTTCAGTGACAACACCAACCTTCAAAAGATCGATTTAGTGGCCATTGCTTGGATGCAATAATTCTCACTCTCTCGGTGTCAGCTGACACCGAGAGAGTGAGAATTATTGCATCCAAGCCGTGTAAACAAGAAAGGTCTAGAGACCACGACGGTACGTGATTGCGAGGCTCCGAGGACAACAAAGTGACTGCGATTACTGTCAGCCCCGGCTGGGGCCGCAGAGTGGGGGCGAGGAGTGCTGTTAGCAGCAAAAGTTAAAGGCACAGGGCAGAAGTTTCTGCCGCCTCCCAGCAGAAGAACTTGAAAGGATTCCATGAAAAGACAACCCTCCGCCCCCAGACCCTTTTTTGGCCACTAAATCGATCTTTTGAAGGTTGGTGTTGTCACTGAAGTTACCCTGGTTGTGTCCTGAATAAAGGATTTGGTCCATTTATAGAAACCCGCGCAGGCCAACCTAACACTAATACCCAGATTAATAACAAGAGCCCTGATGAGAGTTTGGAAACTTCATGTCCAAACTTGAAACGCGTCGGCAACCCAGCAAGAGCTAATTATATACATCTACTGTGTTTCAAAATTATATCTGCCTTACGCTGTTTTGCTCTTGTTTTCGAATTGGCTCTTTTTTCGTGTATTTTTGATTTGTCTGCACCAAATTGTCCAATTGTAACGTTTATAGTTTAGCACTGTTGTATTTGTGGGATGTTACACTTGAAATTTTTCTTCTTTCCTCAGAGTTTGTCAATATTATTGTGTTAATGTATTTTTGAGTTCATTGTCAATAATTGTGTATGTTGTATCGTTTTCTGCCAAACAAAATTGCTTTTGAAATAATGATTTAAAGAAAAAGGTATAAATAAATATACCGGATCAAATTTAACGGTTTTGTTCATTTGGTCCCTGGAATAAGTTATTGAGTGTGGGGGCACAGCTTGTTGTTTTGAACTTTTTAAAAGTGGCATTTCCAAAATTGTAATTCAAAATCCGACTTTACCATAAAAGAGGATTTTTCATTACAATGTTAAAGACACCAAATATGAACTGTCTACCTGCTCCTATTTGGAGGCTATCCTCATTAAATGCAATAAGGTAGCGCCAAGGTTATCCTGTGAAAGAGGTAAGCCTTGCAATAATGAAAACAAGAATAAGAGATTTTACTACCAGAACATGTAAAACCTAAAAGTATATGTCCAACTTTTTAAACACACTGCACTTTTCCCTATGGAATATTCAGGGCCTAATCTAGGGGTTACTTAGGTTGGCATATATATTTAAAATAAGAAGGTTTAGGTCTGGCAAAGGGTGTTTTTGCCAGGTCGAAATGGCAGTTTAAACTGCATACAGAGGCTGCAGGCCTACTAGTATTATTTAATTTTTAGACCCTGGGCACATCCAGTACCACTTTACTAGGGATATACACATAGATTAAATATGCCAATTAGCGGGAAACCAATGTTACCATTCTTTAAGGAATGAGCACATGCACTTTAGCACTGGTTCGCAGTGGTAATATGCTCAAAGTACTCAGACCACAAAAACAAGGTCAGAAAAATATGGAATACTAAATCAAAAAGTTTAGGAGAACACCACCCTAAGACTGACAGGTCTAACAGTGCCCACTGCCCAAACGTACCTTCATCTGTATATTATGTAATCTACTTTTGGAAAAACAGTAGCAAAAACCAGGCCTGAAAAATGCAGTTGCACATTATGCAGAAAACGTGTGTGGTGCTACCCAAAAGTCTATGTGGTTGTTTACAGGGAAAAGAAGTGGTACAGGACTGAGCTTAGAAACATGAACCCCTGGGGTCTACTACCAGCTTTAGCGTTTGAATGAAATGTGTGAGGTATTTGTCAAAAAAGCTTAATCTCCTTGCAATCTAGATTGTAAATATGTGCAATAATATGTGCAATGTATTTTATTTGTGTGAAACAAATATTTAAAACTCCATTGGAGTTGGCGGGCTTATGGTATACTACACAGCAGGACGTTGGCGAGCCGACTGGGCGTGTACCACCTGCGGGACAGTAAGCGGATTATATAGATCATACAGACTTCCTGGGTGTTTTTGTGGGGCTGACATGCTTGCCGCTTCATGATTGTTGCCTGACTATAACGTTGGATGTTTGTTTGTTATAACCTGGAGCATGCCAGTATTTAAGGATGGCATACATTATGTATTCTTCCCCTTACCCTCACTACAGGTTGTGTCTTTAGGGGGTCTCCTCGTACGCCGCCAGTTCAAGCTTGCCTTATCAGTAAACTCGGTGAGTTTGGCACTATGGGGAAGGGAAGAAGGGCTACTTTACAGTGGCCACGGAGGTATCCATGAATGATGATATTAGTGATCAGATATATCTGTTTGTGGAGTATATCGTGTGTGTCCGACAAAAGCCATTATGAATAATTGGTATGAACCGGATGTTCAAGTTTGGAGCTTGGAGACTTAAAGAATATTATTGGTGTCTTCAATTTTGCCCCACTATCAAGTAGGAGGGGGGTGGACATATGCTTTATTGCTCAGGAGATGTTTGTGTGCTCCTGTGGCTTGGGATGTTAATTGTAATGAAATTCAATGTGGCTACTTGAATCTTTCTAACACCCGAGGATATATGTGTTTTATTTTGCAGTACTCGTATCCCGTGTCAGGGGAATTGCCTCCACACGCCAGGATTGCTGTATTTGTGTACCGTGGTAATTAACCAGAATAAGGTAACAGGGTTCGCTTGACTAGGACTGCTATAAGTCCTGATGAAGACCGATGTGACCTGTTAGTATGGGCACACCAACTACGGTCGAAACATGTTGACTTTGGCAGTCTAAGCAGGGTTGTTGTGAGTTCCTAGTATTCTCTCGAACAAGCCCATTCTTCTTGAATTTTTTATCCTGTCTGTGGGACCCTGGAATAAAATGGACTAGTAGGTTACCCACGAGCCAGTTTTAGACTTGTCTTTCACTGCACTAATTTCTATCACTGTTTACAGTCTGGGTTGGTAGCACTTTACTCATCCATTTATGAGTACTGTTTATGTTATTTATGTTGTTTGTTTACCCCTCCCCTATGCTCCATCCTGTGCGTGGCTTTGCCAGGGTGTTTTGTAAGCAGACCCGATGATGAAGCATGTCACAGGCAGATTTATGTGTGAGTGAGGGCAGTTTTACTAACATATTTTATGCCCCTGCATGCTTCTTCAATTTCGGTTTACCTCTCTACCCCTTTTGGTGCAAATATGTTGTAGTAGGGGGTTCGGGGTAGATGAGTAGTTGGCCGTCTCCCCTCCCTGTTTGTGTGAAATTAGCACATATTGTTGCCAGGAATCTTGTATTACACACCATTGTGTCTATTAATCCCATAAAACCATAGCTTTGCAAATCATCAACAATTCTATTGTACAAATGTATGCAGCTTGACAATTCAAAAGGAAACGTGGTGCAGGATCACACCATTGCATAAACCAGGGCAACATGAATGCATATGTATCCCTAACATACACAGAGATATGTTTTCTAGAATCCTACCCAATTTCTAAACATTAAAAAGATTGAGATAGATTCAGCAGTGACAACATGGGTAACCTCAGTGTTTGAACTTGCAATTTGCATTTTTGTTGCGATTCGCAAGTTGTGACTCACAAGCACTGATGTACAACAGTGTCTGAGACACCGTTTGCAATTCCCAAATGGATCACAAATGACCTGCCTCATTAATATTCATGAGGGCAGGTCTCATTTTGCAAACCACTGGTGATGGCCGGCACTCACATGGATGATGGCTTGCTGGGGCAGCAGACCACCATGTCTGTGACTGCTTTTTCACTAACGAAGATTTTTTTTAAATGCAGCTCATTTTCCTTCAAGCGAAATGGGCTGCATTTAAAAAATGAAAATGAAACTTTTCAGTTTCAGTTGTTAAGAGCAGGCGGTGATCCGTTGAACCACTGCCTGCTCTTAAAAAACATTTTTGCTGCCAATCACAAAGGGGAAGGGGTCTCCAGGGGCCCCATTCCTGTTTGTGACTGGTTTACAACCAATTTGAAGTTGTTGGTAGACGAGATTGTTTTGCGACTGAATTTGCCTTTGTAAAACAGCCCTCTGCAACTCGCCATTAGGAATAGATTGCCTTGGTTCGCACCTTCCTAATATCTACTCACAAAACCTATTCTGCATTGATGGCACGCACATTCCGATTTGCCCCCCTGCTGACACAGAATACATATACCGTAATCGGAAGTCAACTCACACCATCAATGTGCAGGTGTTTTGCAATGCAAAGTGCGCCATCACTGACCTGGTGGAAAATTCCCTGGGAGTACCCACGACTCCTACATATTTCAAAACAGCGGCATCTATGCACGGCTGATGGCAGGGGAATTTGGTGAAGGATACCTCCTAGGTGAGACACATTGTCAGACCCCCATAACAAAAATAGCAGTGTGAAGTACATGTATGCATGTGAGTAATGTTACCCCTTTTCCTTCTAGGCGACAGTGCATATGCCCTCCGCTCATTCATACTCACCCCCTACCTCAACCCCTCAACACCAAGCCAAAGGAGGTACAACCGGGCCTACAACAGTACAAGGAATGTAGTAGAACGGACCTTTGGCATCTGGAAAGGCAGATTCAGATGCTTGCACAAGAGTGGAGGTGCAAGGCAGTATACCCCCATCACCTGCTGTAACATCATTGCTGCCTGTGCAATGTTGCACAACCTTGCGGTCAAGAAGGGCACTGAGGTAGAGTTGTCAGACTACGAGGACCATGCCAACGACATTGCTGTGCCACAAACACAACCTGCTGGAGTGCCTACACCAAGTGATGGCAGATACAGATATGAGGAGATTACTGAAAACTATTTCTGAGTGAGTACAGATACACAGACAGGTTATGAATGTGAAAAAAAATAATTTAATGTTGCCACAACGTTCATGCACTGATGTGCAACAAATGAAAACATTAATTTAAAGGTGGGGACTGGTAATGCCCCGGGTTGCCTCACTCACACTGTCAAAGTCATTTTCTGCTGCGCTTCCCAGTGCCACTGGGATGCTGCTCACTCCCTTCAGCATGGCCTGCAGCCTCTGCTGAGCGCCTGATGCTCCTGCGTGGCTCTAAAACAGCGCTAGTCGGGCTGCTGCGGCTACTGCTGTCCTCTGCCTCAGCCACGTCCAGGGCAGGATTGACAACAGTATTTGAGATGATCATGGCACCATGGCACTGGTGATCCTGGCCATGCCCCTGCTCACCTCTGCGGTGTTTTGAGTTAGGCTCTCCTGCATGTTCACCCCTCTGCGGTATAGCTGGGAAGTTGCCATGGCCAGCCGGTTCATTGCCCTGTTGTGCACACGCGCATCCCTGCGCCTTGTGTGCTCGATGGTTTCCATTTTTGCACACAGCTGGTTGATGGCGGTGGTCATGCGTGCCATTCCAGGAGCAATGTCGCTGTTGGTTTTAGCTACCTCCCTGTTGCTTTCCTCCAACTCGCCTATGCCCTTGCCCTTGCCCATTTCTCCCATTTGCAGATTGATGGTCCGGAATTGGCGGTGGCATGCCTGAATCGATTTACCCTGCATGCGCTGGATGCGCACCATGCTCCCCTCAAGGCCAAGGAACACTGTGCCCTCTCCTGTTGGACCTGCACTGCTGGGAGTGTGTTGGCGGCAGCGAGTGGTGCTGGGCTGCTGGGTGGACTGCTGTGCAGCAGGAGTGACTGGTGTGTGTGCTGGTGCCTCACCCTCAGCTCCCGCCATGACTGTCGTTGGGGCCACAATTCTCCTCCTGGCTGGTGAGGTAGCAGGTGCTGGCAGGGACCGTGATGGGGAGTTCTCAGGTGAGAACACCAATGGGGGGGATTGAGATAGTTGTGGGGAGTGGGGAAACAAGAGGGGATGAACAGGGTCGTCCTCATGGGACATGGCAGTGCTGTCTTCCTCCTCCTGCGAGGCATCTATGGTGCTTGGCCCTGCAACCACACTCTCCTCCGGCGATGGTGCTGTCCCTTGTGAAGCTGATGCTCCACTGCCTTATGTTGCCCCTAGGTATAAAGAAGCGTATGTAAACTGAATGCAAATGTCTTACAGTCACTTCGATAAAAGCATAGCACATTTCACATTCATTACTCTAATTTGCTTTCAGTGCCTTGCTGATTTATGTGCACTGACAAATGGTCCTACATTAGCTGACTACATTTCCCATAATGCAATGCTCATGTATGGTGCTAGCAGTACTGGACTGGGGTTGGGCTGTACACAAAGGCTAAAGGGGAGCTGTTTGCTTGGGTGTGTCATGCTGCGCAAGCCTCTTACCTTTTGTAGTAGCTCTGGCTGAGCTGTCGACATCTCCTACTCCCACAACACTGTCCGTCTCGATGGTTGAGGCCACCAGTTCCTCCGGGTCAGTCAGGGGGGGCGCGGGGTTCCTGCCTCCACCGGTGACACCAGCCTGCTTGTGGATCTCTGCCATTTATTTTTTGGTGAGGCTCCTGATGTCGTAGAACCTTTTCTTTAGGTCCTCTATGCTCCTGGGGGTCACACCCACAGCATTCACCTTCTCTCCTATGGCACTCCACAGTTTCCTTTTGGCAGACCCTGGAACTGTGAGGGACTGCCTCCCAAAGAGCTGTCTGTGGACCATCACCACTTCCTCCACCAGTACTTGCAGCTCCATGCTGCTAAACTTCAGTTTTCGTTTCCTTTCAGCCTTCTGGCTCTCTGTGCTGCTTGCCATTTTCACAGTCTTCCAATTCACCAAACACTCTCCCTGCTGCTCTGCCTCACTGCTCAGCTCTGACTGCTTCTCCAGAAACTTCTAATGAGTTGCAGCTGCCTGGGTAGCCACTCCCTGGTAGGGTGGGGGAGGGCTGTTTTCATTAGTTTCACTTTTACTTGCTTGCCGATTCCGTAGTTACCGATTCGGTATTTACCAATTCGGTATTTACCGATTCGGTAAATACCGATTCGGTATTTCCAATGCATTCCTATGGGCCTTTTGGCCCATAGGGTTGTATGGCCATTACTGATTCGGTATTTACCGATTTGGTAAATACCGATTCAGTAAATACCGAAATCCGATACAGAATTTTTCCGAATCTGTATTTTTTACCGATTTTTTTGCTACATCTCATTTACCTATTTTTTATTACCGAATCGGTAAAATTCGGTATTTAAAAATCGGTAAATGACTTTTACCTATATCTGGCCCTATATTTTTTGGACAGAAGGAGCACACTTCATCTATAGTGTTACGGCGAGTTTTCCCATAATACCCAGAAACTATTGACATTTATAAAACAAAGAAGATTGTGCCTTTTCAACAGTGTGAAAATAGTTATCGTAAAGCAAAGTTAGCCTTAAGAATCACAACAGCACAGATGTGGTTTTGACTACTATTATTTTGTATGCACTATTTTGTTCCTTTATGGCAGAAGGTTGTTTTTGCAGCATTTGAACTTCTGTGGACTCAAGGCATCTGATCCTAAGCTGGGCATACAAGGATTCAGGTACCTATGCTGATGAACATATCTACATTCTATCATGATTGTTAAACTTATTTGAAAGTATGTTAATAATTGCATTGTTTATTGCAGATTGCATAAATCGACAAGTAGATTGTTAGATCAACCCAAAATTCTGTTTATACCTACTTAGTCTGTATGTAAGAATTATTGGAGATTTTTGGTTACAAGTTTATGATAACTGTAAGAACATACTGCCTCACAGATATACACATTGTTTATCTTCTGTGTTTTGAACGTAGGAGTCTAGTAGAAAACTCAAGCCACTATCCAGTTACATTCTTGTTTATTGTATCCTGTGAATACTCAAGACCCCAGAAGCCCTGGTTCCCTAAAAGAAGACCACTGGAATCTTCTTGTTTCTCTTCTCTTGCCATCCTAACGCCTTTCCCCCCCCTGAGACTACCGGGTTGATCCTAAGTTATATCTTGGTATCACGCTTCTAGTTTCTAGAGGGATTGAGGACCTGTCCCCTCATCTTTCACATCGTCATCAAGGTGAAACAATTTGGAGCACAGGTGAGTGCCTCGTAACAACCATATACCCAGGTATTTTAAAATTATCATTCACCCCTCACAATTGGGCTTAAGGGAGATTCAATGCTGACATCATCAGACTGTTTAGCCACATCATTCAAAAAGCCCATCACCTTACCGAGTCTGCCTCCGTGATAATCTTGGATGCAGAGAAGGTCTTCGACAAGGTCTCGTTGGCCTTCCTCAATGCGACAGTCATCTCCTTCAATTTAGGCCCCTCCCTATCCAAAATTATCCTTGCCTTGTTTAAAGAACCTAAAGTCTGACTAAATATTAATGGGCAATTAACCAACACGTTTAACCTTCAATAAGGGACCAGGCAAAGATGCCATCTTTCTCCCAAGCTATTCTTACTAACATTAGAACCTCTTCTCACATTAATTAGAGATTACTCTCTCATCCCCGGCATTCCTTTCCCTGCAGGCCCGCGGAAATTGCCTGCTTACGTCAATGATAAACTCCTCTCCAACACAAATGAGTAATTGGCCCTCACTCACATCATGTCCGCCATCAGTAGATAATCTGAAGTGTTACCTCTTAATGTCCATTGCAATAGTTCCATGACCAGAACAGTTGAACTTAAATAGGCCCCTAACACATTCAAATGCCTAGGAGTTCTCATCTCCTACTTGTGAAACAGAAGCGTGTGTACCAATGGTTTATGACTCCAATTGAGATCTGGTGTGACCTATTTCACAGAGGGAGAACTATTTCTGTGGAACAGATTTTCTTTTAAAATTGTGATGGCAACCTCAGGAGGAACAGTGGTTGGAGACCACTGTTATCTCCCTCTCCCACATCATGCAAAATGGGAAGCATTTTTTAAAAGAAGCACCTCTGCATTTAACAGACCCAGGCTGCTTTAAAAAATGTGCCCTCATTAGAACAGCAAATGCCTGAAGTGTGGTCTGCCATCCCTTGCAGACATTTTTCCCTGTATTACAGCCATTCACAGGGTGTTGCAAATTGTGGGACGTACTATTTACGATTTTACAACCACCTGCAAATATTCTCTGATTGTTGAGGAGTGTCAGATGGGAAAGTCAATGAGACTGTGGAAGTCTGTGCTGAATAAAAGATTTCATGCTTAAGCTTCTTCTTCATGTGCTGCACAATGCCATGAATTACAAGAAAGGGGTGTGGACAATTAAAGATGTATAAATCCAATCCAGAGGAATGTGCAGACTTTCTAAACAGGTAGGAGGAAGGATTGAAATGACACCAGGAACATCAGTGGACTGAAAGACCCCCATGATAAACAGATTAATCAAATTAGTCATCTGAGGGGCAGAGATAAATCTTGAACCCCTATTGCTCAGCCTCCTCCCTATGTTTCCGCAAATTATTAGTAAAACCCCAGAAACAGTAAAAAAAAAATGGAGGACATACTAAACATTCTAGATTTCCCAATACTGGTAGGAGAACCCAGTGGTGTACAACAAGGAGAGGAGCCAGGGAACAAAGCAGCATCAGCCAATGGGCACGTGGATGGAGCAATAGCATGCCAGATGCAAGAACAAAACAAGAGGCTGGCACCATGATAACCTATGTGACACCCACAAGATGATATTGCTCAATGTACCACTGCTCCAAAGCATTGCATTTAAGTAGTGAGGTATGCAGTCTTTCGCTTGGGATAGCCTGAAGATAATTGCGGAACGAAGAGTAAGAGGTTAAAAGAGCATCTGGCTCTAATACCACATTCTTTCAGCTATTGATAAGGACCATAACAATCCAAATAATGCCTTACATATTCAACTAGATGCCCTCCTACCCTTTCTAAAATACCCAGGTCCCAGATATGGAAGTCAAGTCACAATTCATGTTTGCCATCCCCATCTGTTCTCCAACTGATCTACTAAACATCACCCAAAGATTCCTTAAACACTTCATAACGGTCAAACATTTTGAGAAAAAGCGCAAACTATTTTGAACATTATAAACTGAAATGGGCCAATGTTAATCAATTGTTGCAGGTAATTATGCCCAAGAGAAGCTACAGACTGATTGTTCGACAAAATGAATTGGCTGTGACAAGAACCTAGCGAAGAAGCTGAGCTTTATTGCTGCTGGATAGGCAATGTTGAATGCTATTGTTGAAGTATGTCCTGTTAAACCTGATTGGACCAAGATAAATAATTGCAAAGAAAATTAAGGGCCTACCCCTGCTGAATACCTTTGATTATTTGAAAGATGTGTGTGAGCATTATTCCAGCATTGTTAATGCAGGGTGGTGTTGGTAAATCCCAAGTTACATGAACAATTAAGCTTTATCGGTTGGCAAACCAAAAGAAATAGTTTCAAGTGCAAATCATTGTGGTGCTGTGCAAGAGCAAAGGAAATTGAATCTAAACTAATGTTTTTGCAAATTTTTCCTGCCAGCCAAATGTCACAAATGGGCCTGGAAATAATGCAGCAGCTAAGTAACTGGGGAGGGCAGGGTGGACTGGGAGACAGAAGATCTGGGTGAAACCAAGGAGGAGGCAGTGGAGAACCTGCCCTGTCGCGTTCTAATCTAGGACCCCGATCAATACTGTGACCTTATGCCCCTATAGGGCTATAATCCATTTATACCCCTATAATGGCATAAACGATAAAGAGCGATATTTCAGAAACTCGTCTCTGGCCTAACACGATCAGAGCCACATTTCAGAATCTCTTTCTCTGCAGCTCATTAGAGCAAATGACACAGCAGAAGCCACTATCTAAGATTCCGAGATTACACTCCGAGTTCTTCAACAAGATAAAACCCAGCAACCTGGGAAAGCCTCACTTGCTATGTTGTGATTAGTAATAGAACTCTAATGAGCACTGAGAGACAATCACTTCCTAGTGACATCTTTATTGACGTCTTATGTCCAAAAACGTACGTCAAACCAGGCACCTTTCAGGTATAAATATTACCAACGTTGCCTTAAGCAAACGCTGCCTCAAAGACATCGATGATAGCGATGGTGTGGTGAACACAGGAGCAGAACAGCTGTCCCTTACAGAGCCCAGCAGATGCAAGCTGCCCACGGACGCTGCCCCTCCTCCTCCTCGACGCGCTGAGAGAGACGCTGTCTTTTCTCCTGCCGAGAAAATCCAGCTCCGGCGTTTCCAGCCTACTCTTGCAAGTGACTGGGATATCGAGTCCTGGAAGGAGATACAAGACCTCCAACATTCTATTCCAGAGGTATGGTGTTGACTAAACCCTTAGAGAGAATTCTTGAAGCAAACCTTGGCAAAACCAACTTAACTAAAACTGCTACTTACTTACTCTCTCCCAAGTATTAGGCTTAGGTCAGGTACACTGGGGTAGGCGTAGTTAGAAGCACCAGTTGAGTACGTTAGCTAAATGTATATATGAATGTATATATTTTATTCATTTTAACCATTGTATGGCTAAGAAACCATATCAATGCTTTTACAGTATTATTTCGCAATCCTCATTTTACTGTACGCACTTTTTATAATAACTAGTCTTGCAATTGTGGCAATTCATTTCTCTTGCATGAGAAGAAAGACTGTTCAATAAATACTACCTTTTTATTGAAAACGCCCGTCTCTCTATTCTCTGCATCTTGGTGAAAGTAATCTGCACAACTGACTGAGTAAAATAACTGTCTTTTGTTTCACACGACTCTAGAGATTGACTCTTATTCTAAGGAGCAAAGTTGTCATGTTTATGCGGTTGTGGGAAAACTGAATCCCTTCTTGTCTGTGCCAGGGAAGCTGATCACTTCCTATTCAGTCAAGAAAGTTTCCAGTGACCTCTGAGCTAGTTGGTAACAAACCCAATTAAGTTTAGCATAGTCAGTAGAGACCTGGAAGACCGCACTTCTACGTCCATACTATTGTTTATGTTATTCCAATGCGCAGGGCCTATTGGGAAAATAGGAACTACACTACAGCCCTACCTGTTGGTTCCTCTTGTTTCTGATTAGGACATTGAAAACAAGACTGTGCAAATGTACCTTAGAAATGGGATGATCAGCTCAATAAATTGATAACCTATCTTTTAGGACAGCAAGAGAACCCCCTACTTCGTGAATGCTTCACTGTAGGTCAGAATAGGCCATATCTTTGATTTGTCATTAATGCATATGTTATATCTAAGCTTTCTACCTTACATCTTCCCGGTTTCTCTGCCTCTGCTGTCCAGCCATTGAGTGTAGAATGTTAGTGTGAATGTGATGTCATCGGAATGTTTGGTATGCTGTGAGTGGACTGTCAGTTGGATCCTGGGCTGAGCAGCGAGAGTATGCTCCTGGTGGGGTTTTGATTACATATCTACTGTAAAACCTATCTGAAGATCTAAGATTGATAAACTTATCATCTGTAACCTAACCAAAACTACTGGAACTCCTTACCTATGACACAACATAAATTGGCGACAAGGTGGATCAAAACTAAGCGTGAGGACCTTCTTCAAGCTTCTAAAGGACCTTCTTCAAGCTTCTTAAAGCTACTTTTAGTCAAGATGTTACTCAAAACAACCCTACTTAAGGATTGTATGCCCTCCCGCCCCACCAGTGTCCATATTTCACCGGACAGCCCATGTAGTAGGCGTAGGTTTCCTGCTACCTGCTTCTTCCTGCCTGATTCCTGCTGCCATTGACCCGGCGCAACTTTCCTGCTATTTACTTCTTGCCTGATTTCTACTGCCTGTATCTGTCTGGGTATATGTTTCCTGCTGCCTTGACACCCTGCTGCCATTGTCAGAGCGAAATTTCCTACGCATGTTTCCTGCTACCATTGTCATGGTCAATGGTTTCTGATGCCTTTGATAGATGCTGAAATTTTCAATGTCTATCCAGCTTTACATTTGCTGCCTGTTTCATGTTGCGTTTGATACTCTGCTTAAACTTTCTGGGTGTGTGTTTCATGCTGCCTATGTATTGCTGCCATCAACACCCTGCTGACTTTGATAAAGCGTTTCTGCCTACTATTTCTTCGTTCACAACAAGTCAAGAGAAAGCAAGTGCAACCGCATTTTTACAGTATCTGCACCAACAAGTTCTGATGAGATGCCAAGATTTAATTATGTGCTGCGCGCTCTTCACCTTCCATAAATTTTATTTGAGCCTCTTGCCATTTTACCCGGTGCACTTGCCCTTATTACATGGACTTGGGAGCGAGAAAGAACTACGCTGCTCCCATTCTCTTCAAGCTAAATCAAGTTTATTTTTCTATCTTTATTGTCCATTTACAAATATAGTGTATACAACTGGCATTGTATTCAACTGGCTCAGTGCACGCACACTTACTGTTTCTAACGTGCGTCATCCACAAGGACTTCTCAGTTGCTCCTGTGCATTGTTCAAAATGCCCGCGAGGACTTCATGGACACTTCACACGCTCCCTTCCTTCGTGAATGCGTTCTCTGATGTCCGTTCTTTTTCATCTACTGTACTGGAATCCTGATAGTTTCACTGCTTGAGATGTTTTTACACTTTAGCGCGCTGTTAGCCTTCCGGCGTGGCGTCATCTGTGTGCTGCCATCTTGTTGTTGGCAGCAGCAGTGTTCCAGTTTATTTGCCATCATCGGTCAGACGCGTTATATCAACTACCCTGTTCAGCTTTCAACCGGAGCATTGCTGTCCGATTAGTTCTGATGTTGTGGGTGAGAACTATGATTACAATTGAGCGTTTAATGACTTCAACCAAGGTAGTGTTTTCTAATCGCTACATGTTCTTCATGCCCTGCATGTTTTTACGGACCACAGTGACTACTTTATTTGTTTTAGTTAATTGTTTTGAGGCTTATACCATCTTTACAATGTTAATTCTGTGATATATTTCTTATTGTAAAGTCATATTGCCTATTCCATGCTTATTTTGTATCTCAGGTGCATTTTTGATCATATTATTTTATACTTGTTACTGTATTAGTTATGTATTTCTTGCTTGGCATGCAGGTTTTATTACATTTTCTATCTGTACTTTGATGTGGAGCATTTCCCCTTATTTCTTCTGTTCTGTACATGAATTTTACTTACAGTACATTTGTTTTATTCTGCGCAGGTTTTCATATTTGGTCTAACTTCAGATGTGACTGAATTTATTTGCTGTGTAGTTCAGTTCACATAGATCTTACTTTCGCAGCACTTTCATATGTGGTCTAATTTAAGGTGTGACTGAATTATATTTGCTGTGTAGTTCAGTTTACCCAGATCGCACTTTCCTGGAGCATTTTCTCTGTTCCTCTTATTTTTTATAAGTGTACTTGATACTTAGAGTTTATTTGTCATATTGCGCGCAGGTTTACATACGTGGTCTAACTTGAGGTATTACTGAATTTTCTTTGCTGTGTAGTTCAGTTTACCCAGACAGCACTTTTCTGCCTTTTCAATTATGATCTAACTTGAGGTGTGACTGTACTCTTATCTTCGGTGTGGTACAGTTTACCCAGATCGCATTTTCCTTGCATTTAATTTTGGTGATTCTCTTTTATGTGTTTTCACCATTTTCACTTCTCTACATGTCTTTCTCTAGTTTGATGTGTTAGGCGTACGCCACCTGTGTTACTTTCTTTACTTTTCATTGCTTTTTGTTTTAGGTGGACTTAAGAAAGGTCTGCACACCCTCAGCTTCCCAAAAGGATCCAGTTTGGTCAATATGTTTATGATATGTTGGCTGGTTCTCACGCATTGAACTAATACAGGATTGATTCTCCAATCCTGCTGACGGAATTGGCTTGAAAAGGAATATAAGCATTCTAAAAAGAAATTACAATATTGTTTACCCATTGTTCTTAGGTCACCATATCTTTGCCAGGTGAAAGATACCTGCTAATTTCAACATAGCTATGCGTAGCTACCCAGACCCATTACTGTCTTTCATGTTGGCAATTTTCTAGGACCAGCAGGCAGTGGGTTTTGGACAAGACACCCCATGGCCCCGACAAAGCTCTAAGGAGGCAGTCCAAGCATGTGAGTTTGAAACGAGCATTGCATTCTTCACTTGCACTGGAATTGCCTAATTATGGAAAACCTTTCACATTGCCATGAGAGGGAGGGCTTTGCTTTGCATGTATTAGAGGGAAAATATAGTGACAAGAAGAAACCAATATCTATTATTCCTTTGCTGCTGATGATGTAGTAGCAGTACTGCCTCCATACCTGCCAGGATGTCAGGTGATGCCCATCTAGTTGAAGCCTCCAAAATCATTTTGTTAGAGTTTAGTCTCAATGCTGCTGTACTTCATGCTGTGGCTTCATGTTTGTTAGACCTGGCACATTTTGGCATGGTTTCCTTGTCTTTTTGCCTCTGATCTTCTTCTTTTTTTAGTGTGTGCTGCATTTACTTGTTGCTGGTTTAGGACTCAGGGCACTTTACCACTGCTGACCAGTGGTAAAGTGCAAGTACTTCCTGTCTAAAATGTATTGATATTTAGTTTCTCCCTGACTGGCCTATTTACTAGTAATTCCCTAGTACAGTGCACCAGGTGTTCACAGGGCCTGTAAATTAAATGATACTAGTGGTCCTGTAGCACTGATTCTGCAACAGCCACAAGTAGCCCTTAGGCCTGCCACTGCATTGTCTGTGTATCTGTGTAGGCAGTTTTAAACTGCCATTTCGACCTGGCAAGTGCACCCACTTGCCAGGCGCAAACCTTCCTTTTTATTACATGTAAGGCACCCCCAAGGTAGACCCAGGGTATCCACATGGGGGGGGGTGCTATGTATTTAGAAGGTAGGATAGGTGTTGTTGTGTTTTACATGTCCCAGTAGTGAAATAATGCTATTTTCGTTTTCACTACAGCAAGGTCTATCTCGCCAATAGGTTGGCATTGGAGCTGCCTTGTAACATTTTACAAGTGTATCTGCCAATTGAGAGCTGATAGAAAATTTGAGTTTTTGTGTCTCTGAAATCACAATTTTAAAACACATCTTTTAGTGCAGGTGGTTTTTAAATTGTGTGTTTGAAAGTAACACTTTTAGAAAGTAGGCATTTTCTTGCTTTGCCATCCTGTTCCTCTGTCTGTGGAATCCACGTCTCGTTTAGACTGACTGTTGGGCTGTTTGTGCTTTCACTCTAGACAGTCACACACAGGGAGTTAAGGTGTGCCCCACATATCCTGATTGCCCATCACCAGGCTGATGGACCTTTCTGAGTTGGAGTGGTGGTAGGGCTTGTCACTGACACCTAAATAGCGCGGTGCATGTACTCTCACAATGCTGTCTCTGCCCCCCTGTGGTGTGTCTGGAACCAGGACAGGTTAAGGCAGGATCTGTGAACTACAAAGACTATCCTTTGAAGTATTCCTACTTCAAAGGCGAAATGAGATATTGGAATCCCACATTTTTAGAACATTTCTGGACTGAGGACTCTGCCAAGAAGAAGAGCTGAAGAGCTGTCAGGAGGAATACTGCTCATTTGATGTGTTCCTTTGCTGGGTTGGCCTGTAGTTGCTGCTTTTTTCTGTGAGCAGGGAAGGTATTGCTTTCTGGAATCCTACTATCCACATTCTTCAAGTTCTTAAGTGTGCTTGCCTCCTGTTGGAAATCACAGGACCCACAAAGACTTCATCTGCAGCTCCCCTGACCGCCTCTGTGGTGAGTTCTGACCTGCCAAGTGGTGCCAACTCCAGTTCTGGGCCCTTGGAGTTGGTTTTGCTGCTTCAAAAGCTGAAAATCTATCCATTACCCCTCAGCGCCCTTGGTCCCTCCGCAAGCTTGTCGTGCAGCTGAAAAACCAATGCATGGCCACAGTGCATCCAAAACATCAACTCAGCACCTATTCACGGCTGGAAGAGCCACAGCCTGAGTCCAGAGTACAGTGTCTCTGATGTGCGATACCCCAGCTCCGAATTCCACGCATGCCCTGCTGAGTGGCTAAAGGAATCAAGGCATCAGCTGCCCGGGGCAGGAAGTATCGATACAGCACCTGTTTTGCTGCTGCATCAACCCAGCATGCCTGGATTTTCCACGCATCGCACCAGTGCGCCATGTTTCCATTAGATTCTCAGCAGTAAGAAGCCGTTTTTGGAATTCAACGCATTGCTTCTTCTCGCAGTAAGGAATAAACGCAACACTTCTCCTGCGTGCATCAGAACAGAATGTACGCCTCCAATCCTCTGGGACGCATACTTTCTGATGCTTCCCTTCTTTGTAAACACAAGGAGATGATGGACCGAGTGCTGAAACTTTTCAGACGCTCACCCTCAGTCACAGATCTGGGTTGAATATATCATTGTTCTTTAGCTCACTTCGCCACCTCAATTCAGACCCAGCTATATGCAAATCCGTCTTGACCCTGTGCCTCATGGGAACAGTCCAGCCCGAACTGCCATGCCAGGTCTTCCCAGAACCGGAAACAAGCATCCTGGGATTGGTTTCGGGGTAACACCCCTCATCAGCCAGGCTATCTTGAATCCAGTGGCAAAGTGAGCAAGGGACCCACATCTGGGCATACCCTCCTAGCTTAGGGCAAATAAAGCAAACACAAGGAGATGATGAACAGAGCACTGAAACTTTTCAGACACTCGCGCCCAGTCACAGATCTGGATTGCTTCCCTCCTTTGTGGCTGTTTTTTGTCTCGGATTTTGACGCATCAAAGGTACTTTGTGCTAAAATCAATGCATCCTTAGAGTTCTATTTACTGTATTGCGTAAATATTTAAAAAGTGATATCTTAAGTTGTGTATGTTGAATTTCTGTTGTTTTGGTCTTGTTTTGTTTAGATAATGATTGCTTTTGTTTATAAACTGGTGTTGTGTCCATCTGTAGTGTTTTCACTGTGTTACTGTGTGTTTTATTTACAACTTCTTTAAACATTACTTCTGATATAGGCCTGACTGCTTGTGTCAAACTACCAAGGGGGTGAGCAGGGATTATCTAAGGTGTGGAACTCACTTACCCTAACTAAAAGGAAGGGTCCCTACTTGGACAAGGCACATACCACAGCCAAATAGACTTTCATTTCTAACACCTAGGCAACCACCTGCAGGGGTGTCATATTTCCAGTGGAAGCAGAAAATATGGTACCATTGCTAGAGTGGGTGGACACCAAGATTTCGATGGCGCAATTCATTGTGTTCGCCCAAGGTGGTGCAGCCTGAAATAGAAGTAGAAGAGATAAGTAATAAAGAGAGAGGGTTAAGTGAGAGATAGAGGGTGTGAAAGAGTATGAAAAATGTGGAAAGTGTGACAGAGGTAAATATAATACATAAAAGTGGGATAAAAGAGGTTGAGAGAGGGGGCACTGTGAATGAAGTGTGTTAGGGAGTTGAAGGTCAGAGGAAAGGGTGAAAAGACCAATAAAGGTGAAACAAGAAAATGTGAAGAGAGGGAGTAGAGATAGAAATGTAATTGAAAGAGGTGAACATGAGAGAGAGGGAGGGCACTAGGATGAAAAAGAGGGAATAGGAAGGAAAGGAGAGTATGGAAAATGGTAGTTCAGTAGGACAGTGAAAAGCATAGCTCACAGAGAAAGGGGGAATATAGAGGCAAAAGAAGCAGTGGTGGGGTAGACCAAAAGACCAGCATAAAGGAATTGTGTTGCCATTTTATCCTTAAAGTGATGTAGTGAGCACATGCTGCTCTTTCCATTTCCTTTCACACCATGACCAGAGACGTTATCCTTTTTGCACATCAAGACAGTAAGGGCCCAGCGTGTGACAAATGTGCATGTGAAACGTGCAGTATGGGGTCTAAAAGAAGTGACAGTAACAAGGTTGTAGGATATGACACTAGGAGATACAGCAGTGGCAAAAGGTCTCTGAGTGATAACTGTAGGACTTTCAGAATATGGATGTTGAAGATCATCTAAGTGAGAAGTGTGTCAGAACTTCCATATTCACTCACTCATTAATGTATACATTCTTCCCAATGAGTTAAGCACCCACTTCAGAGATCTATCTGTAACCTACATGTCACTCATGACTTAGCTGTGCATGTTCTGCTAACAATGAAAGCTTGTACCAGACCAGGTGTACTCGCAATCAATTTCCAAAGGGCCAAAAAGTTTGGTCTATGATGTGACCGAGGGCCGCATTGATGCCAGCAGGGTGGCAGTCCGGAGGGAAGGGAGTGAACCATACATCTAGAGGATGAATTGCACAATGTGAAACCAGTAAACCTTGGATTATTTTCAGCTTCCCCACTTTACCAAATGATGTGTTCCTTGGCAAGTGTTTTATTTCACTTTTGCTCCTTTGTCTTCATTATCACATATAAGAGTAGCTCGAATTACATGACTTCAGGATGTGTGCTGTGCAAAACCTTCTCCTGTGTTTGATTTTAACAAACTATAAGGTTGTTTATTTGGAATAGGAATCCAGGCCACCCAAAGAGTGCACGTAACAACTGACTTGCCTCTTACTTCACTATTGGCATTGTTGTCAGTGTGAGGGGGAAATAACGGCTTCTAAATTCATATTTGAAAACTATGACTTTGAAAAAAATACTCAATGCACTGATATAATCTGATGTGCTCAGGTGAAATGGTTCTACATGATAAAGAAATACAGATTGTTTGATGTTTTAACATACCTTATAATTTTATACTTTTCCTGCAAGATATTTGTTAACATAAAGGCGTCCCCTAAGTTAAGTGGTGCAGGACTCCCTAGTTACTTCCTTTTTTAACTTCAATTAACCTTTAAATATAGGCTTGCCTGTTTATTCAACATCTGTATAATGTTAGTGCTGAGTCAAGTGAACAGCAGCCCAGTACTACTCTTGACCAGGGGAACGCAAGTAAAGGTCAGGAGGGCAGCATTACGCCCCCCGGGTGTACTTTTAGTGTCACTGACTTGACCTGCTGAATCTGTTATGCGTGGAAAGGAAGATTGAAAGTGCTGCTTTCTGCAAAAGAGGGATGCCTGCTTTACTATTGCCGTGCTGTATTTGTTTTACGCTGGAGCAAATCTTGTACTGTTTCTACCTAATCTGTACATGTCCTGTGATGTGGACAGTTGAAAAGTTTGCTCTTATGCTGGTCTAGCTGTAACTAGTCTGTGATGGACCAGACCTTATACTGTATTTCCCCAAGATGTGCCTGTTCTATCAAGATGGATTGTTTCTACTGCTCCGTGGAAAAACAAAGCATACATTGAAGGCCCTTGCATAGCATTCCCTATGAATCAGTGAATGTTTCACAATTCTTTATGTGATATACAAAGACCAGATCAGGATCGGCGGTGTTCTCTTACATGGCTTCTAAAGTTTGGAACAGCCTGTCTCTCCACATCAGAGCCTCCTCCTCTCTTTTTGAATTCCCCCAGAAGTTGAAGACCTGGATTTTCATTTAACCAACCTACCAAAGCAGGACTAGACTCACACACCTGCACAGCACCCGGATACCCTTGTTGGTGAGAGCGCACTGTACAAATAGACATTACATAGCAGAACATAACTGATATATTTTCCTATTTTCACTCCATTCAAGTGAATCTGACATGAACAATTTACCCTTCTGGAGTATGGTGGCACAAAGAAGAGCTGTATAAAACCCCACAACTTTCTATGTATGTGGAAACAGAACATATGTGGGGGTACTTAAGGATCAGTCTTGACCACACCCTCACTATCCCACTTGCACTTTGTTTTCCAGTTTTATATAGTGTGAGCTCGATCTGAAGGTATTGGAGCACCTTACATGAGCACCAGTTACATTACAAAAACACGCATTAATTTTTTAGGCACACTGAAATTAAATGATTTGTCCAGAATCAGAGGATTTTGAGCCAATGACGACACTCAAACCCAGTTCCCCAGTTCTAAAGTTAGCAGGTCTGACAGTTACGGAAGATCCTCTTCCCACAAGAGACATCCCAGACATATTTTAGAGACGGGTCATTTTTTTGCCATCCTGATCTCAAGTTACAGAGTTGGACTAGCCATCTATGAGCTACGAGCTAAGCCAAATTGCCAAAGTGTTGGAAGAAGTAGCAAACTCAACCATAGTCAGTGTAAATTTGATCTCTTGCAAACTAGTGGCCCCGTGATCTATTAGTTTGCTAAATAAAATGGATTGATTTGTTCCCCTTTGGCAAAGGTGTACTGAATGTTGTCTTTTATCCTGAACCTCTCCATAGGCATACATGATCAAATTGATCATATACATGAATGTGTTAAGGAATTGAATACAATAGATGATCGATTTGCATTCAATGGTGTTTGTTCATGGTTAAGAAGAAGTTTTGAAGGTTGGGGACAAAAGATTTTAGAGATCTTCTTTGCACTCACACTACTCTATATCTTTGTCTGAGTCTATATTGCCCTGGTGACCAACTTAGCCTGGGCAAGGGTATCTCTCCATCTTACCCGACTGATAATGCTCAATGGTAAAAATGATTATGAAAGCATGGAGTGTACTTATGTATCTGTAGAATGTTATGAACCTGATACCGGTCAGGTAAGCGGATGATTTAATGACTATCAATATATCATCTGAATTGTACAAATAAAAAACCGCCAGAGAATGTGTTTGTGAGATAATAATTTTCATTTTGTAATGTAACTTGGTGCATCCCAGTTTTCCTACTCATGCTAAATAATACCTTAAAAAAGTGCTTGGCAACTAGTCAAGCTCAATCCCTCGGAAGGGTAGATGTTATGCATACTCCACACTGAAGGCATTGTGGGAACTTCAGGAAGAATGGAGATTGGAAAGCACAAACACTCTCTCTCCCAGTAACTAATTCACCCTGGTCACACCCACAGTTCCGTACTCAGATCTCTACACTAATGACAACTTATTCATACAAGGAGGCATGCTGATGTCTCTCAAAACACAATACATTGTCTATTTATTCATAATCTATCATTTATTCACTGTGGCACAACACTATCTTTAATCTAGCTCACATAGGACACTCAGCAGCAAACAAACAGGTGTCATTTTACATTTGGACAACAAACCACCCTACCCCTGTGTAAAAACAACATCTATCAAGTTACTCTTAACAATAACATCTCTTTCCACTCTTATCTTATTCATATAATACATACTATTTCTTTCGATCTGCTGCAATATCATATTTCCAGTAGTTCAAATCAGAACCCGTGAATCCATGTCACCAGCACAGAAATGTCCTGTTATGGGTTTTGAATTAACATATCACTGCATTCCGGGAGTTTATTTGTATTCTTTTATTTGACACACATTATCCTCACACATTATGTTGAGTAGGTTTGTCCTTAACAAATTCAAGGACTACTCTATTTTTTCTAAAAGCAAACACACATCCAGTGTCTCATCCACTGAAGTGGAAATAGAGCATTCAAAAATCCTGCAAGTTGACCTGTGTCTGCTGACCAGAGTTGATGAGTCACACCGCACTGTGGCACAACATACCTCTGCTAACAGCAGATTGCCAGTGGCTAGGACAACGTTGACCCCTGATGCCCAGAGGTTGTCAGTCTGTAGGAAAAATACTGTAATTGATAGTATGTAGCCACTCCTGCACTGTGTATCTAGGTAAAAGATCCAACTCTATAAAGAGGGATGCACGAGTTACAGGGAATCAGTTAGCCAAGATTTCTTTGACTCACACCTGCATATTCCCTATGAGAAAGCTATATACATTTTAGTGATTTTTAAATAGTACAATATAGCACTGGTTTTGTCTTAATAATCAACGTGAATGTGCATATTTTAAATGTACCATGACTTGTAAGTTGCAGTCAGAATGCCCTGTATGTCCTCATGAACATCCTTAAGAAATGTTTGGATTGCTTAACATTACTAATACTAACAGGCAGGTATTTTATAAATTCTACTTCCCACAGTGTTGCTAGGGCATGCCTTGGTTAACCCTGGGACAGAAGAGCCATACAACCATGGAATAGGCCAGCCCTGCCCTTTGAACTTCTAAATCACTTCCTTTCTCTCTGTATCATTCGTTCTCACAATACTTTTTGTATTAGATCATAACATGTTTAACTAGACACTTAACTCTAGAGGCAAGGTGAAAAAAATTGATAACCTGCTTGACATTATAAACAAAAAAATATAAAACACACTTTTATCAATTATCATTGTAGTAAATAAAATGGCCACTCTGCCTGGTGAAAGATGATAACAAGCCTTCAATGGGAGCAGCATTTCTGCTGATCAGGAGGATCTTAAAAACTAATCTTGCCCTTCAGGTTTGTGTGACCAGTGCCCTAAGTCTAACCCTCTCTAGGGGACACAAAATCTACTATATCTAGCAGAGTACTGTTGAAATTGTGGACTTTAGTGCTCCCACAGGCACCCCCATGGTCACATACCACACGGACTGTGGGTACCCTTGTCCTGACTTCAGTGAAAAACACAGTCATAAGATCTGCTGTGCAGTCAAAAGAGACACTACACCTGTGGTACCAGGGCCGGACTGGCCGTAGCGACCCTGTACAATCTCCCGGTGCACCGCACGGGTGGGGCCGGTTTTTGGTCCCTGGGGGCCATTTTTGTTACAGGGCCGTTTTTTCAGCATAGCTGCTAAATGGTCCCTGTAACAAAATCGGCAGTAAACCGGCCCTGGCAAAGAGCTTTGTGGCACCCCCAACCCCCCACCCCCCCTAAATGCTAATAAAATGTCTTTGTTTGCATTGTATTTTTCCACTGCCAGCCTGGGCTGATGGCGAGGGTGGGGCCGGGCGATTGCTGCCAGTTAGCAGTAGAGAGTGGCGGTGGCTGACTGCAGCAGTTTTAAGTGTGCTTGTCACTTTGGCCGGCTGTATTGCAATGGCCAGCCTGATATGCTCACATTCAAACTCTGCCACCTGAGCCTGTCCCAAACACCTGGTTGAGAGCAGGGCCAGGCCCCCAGTCCCTGTAGGAGCACTGAGACAGCCCGCTCCAACATATCCTGGTGCTTAGAGGAGTTGGCAATGCCCTGCACTGGACTAATGGAGAAGAATACCAGGACGGGAGGGAGTGCAGCCAGATAAGTGAATATTTCATCTTACTTTTGTAATATTTAATCACTGTAAACAATTACTAAATTGCAGGCATGTATTACATTAATGATTTAAAGTTAAACATTTTAACTTTAAAACCTTAATGTAATTTTACTTGAGTCTGAGACTGCACCTTTTTGACCCACTGTTAGATGTTGTAGGAAACTCGCACGGCCTTCATTATGAACTACAGAGCTCCCATTTGTGGCTCACTAAAAACATTGTTCATAGTTAGGTGTGAGCAGAACTCACCAAGTTCCACTCCAGGGAAATCCACGGAGTGACATAAAAACTCCACAAGATTCTACTGGAGCGGCAGCAAATCGACTCCAGAAGCAGCCCTCTGACTGTGACTACCTGCTTCAGAAAATGCTGCTATAAGATGCCAAATCATGCACTTGCATTTCTGGAGGCTCATGGGAAAAACCCTACCACACAGCGATCGCCAGGAATTGGTCAGAACTCCGCATTACCAGAGTAGCCAAATTCGGCCTATTTCACGGCAGAATGAAACATTGCGCCCACCCCTATTTATGATGAGCCATGACTCAGAGCTTTGGCACTGAGCATACAGGCATTTCTGGTTTTCTCAGTGCCAGTTTGCCAGTGATTTTTCTCACCCCACCACTTTCGATTGTCACCAGTTACCACTGGTCAACAATGTAAACACTATGAGATGAGATCGGATGGGTGCAGCTACATGGTAGGAGCTTTGCCAGATAATTGGCCTCGGAACGTCTAACCAAGCTCTCATGATTACCCAGAAACATTTCTAGAGGGCCCAAAATGATCTCTTGGAGAATCACCTCAGTTTCCAAACATTTCATTCTGGAGTGGTGCAGGATGTTTTAGGACAACAACAAAGAACCTACAAGTAACGTACTAATGTGAGTGTCAGAACTATTCTCCTTATCCAGCTGGGCAAGATGGCGGACGTGAGGACGCCCGTGTGAGGAGCAGCGCTAGTGGTCTCACCACTATCTACATTTTTTACCTGCTATGGCGTGTTAATAACTTTGTTTCTTTGGCGATCCACATACGCATGAGTCAGGGATGCGGAGAGATTTGCATCGGAGTCTCTACCGCTCACTGCTAGCAGTTTGGCGCCCGCGACCTGCAAGGAGAGGAGGAGTGCTCGGCTCCCATGAGCTCCCTGTCCGAAGCCCCTCCCGTAGAGCCTGTTGTGCCGCCAGTTCGACCGGCCGTTCTCAGAGTACGGCGGCGGCAGATTGCAGTGCTCTACCTGCTCTGCACAACATGCCGGTTAAACCGAAACCGAAGACCCGCGCCGCGACAGCTGCGGCAGTTCAGGACGCGGCTCACACTCGTGTATCTGTTGTACCATCACCGGCTAAGAGCACTCAAAAAGACAAACTTGATGGCAATACAATTCAAAACATGAACGCTCCTGCTCCTGTCCGGGACCAAACAGATATCCCACCGATGCATTCTGGGATCGGTAGTCCCAGCTCAGTTACAACTCCGAGAATTCATGGTATGTTCAGGAAAGTAAATAAAACTACCAACAAAGGAAAAGGGGAGCAAGAGGTAGTTTCTGAGCAGCTTGTACAGCCTGAACAACTTTCAATCCAACAAACTACCCTGGCTAATAATGATTCTTTAACCCTTACAACTGGCCTGGCTGACACTGCACAGCAGATACAGCAGCTACATGTGGAGATGGTTCTACCTCCTGGCATCATTATTAAAGACACAATGGAGATTATTGAGACAGCTAATCTGCGTGCAGAAGTGGAATCAACTGATTCAGCAGGACAATTCTATTCGATGTCAGATTTATCAAGCGCACTGGAAGCCGGCAGTTGTAACGAGGATGGGGCAGAAGGAGGCGGTGAGTGGGAGGATGATGAGAGTGGGAAAAGTACGTATAGCTCCCCCCAAGATTCTGACATTGATAATGATAAATCCCCGGAGAGACCTGACTGGGGGGACGAGGAACACACGGTTCTTGCAATTCAAGGTACCTCCACTGAGCTCTCTCCTGCCCCTACTCCTGTGGTATTAACACCTGAGATCTCTGCGACATCTGAAATAACATTAAATACTTTATATCAAGTTATGCTTCAGCATCGTGAAGAGACCAGAACTGAGAACTTACGCACCCAAGGCGCAGTTTGTCGCCTCCAAAATAATCTTTGACGAGTTGGTAAAACTTGTACTGAGATATCTGCTAGAGTGGTGGAAGCAGAAGCTCGGATCTCAGCAATTGAGGATTCAATGACTCATCAGAACAAACAGTTGTCGTCACTAGAGGGGCTGAAAGAAGAGATTAATTGGAAGCTTGTTGATCTTGAAAATAGATCACGCAGGAATAACCTGCGAATTCTAGGTATTCCTGAAGCTAGCAAGGGGGGAGATATCAGAAAATTCGTAGTAGATCTTTTTACTGAAGCCTTCCCGGAGCTTACCCAATGGAAGTGGGATATAGAACTTCAAAGGGCGCATAGATTCCCCTTTCAAAAACATGCAAGAAGCGATTCTAATACCAAACCCAGGGCTATTCTTATTTGTCTAAATAACTTTCTGGCAAGAGAAGCCCTCTATGACCTAGCTAGACCTGATAGAAAGCGCAGGGGGAAGGGTCATGAGTTTTTTGTCCGCCCCGACTATTGCCATTCTACTGTACAACTTAGATGGCAATTGCGACAGCTGATTCCAACATTCCAAGCAAAGGGAGCACAGGCCTATCTCCTTAATCCTGCTAAATTGAAGGTTATTTTCAAGGAGAAAACACATTTCTTAACTTCAGAGGGGGCAGCTAAAGAGTTACTGGCATCAATATGATTTAATATGACTTAATTTAGTCCTCCCTCATGGAATATCTAGCAGTAATGATTGCCATAGATAGTGTTATTATTCATTTGGTAAGATCATCCACGTCTATATTTTCTTTTTTTTTAGTTTATCTAGTATATTAGCTCACTTTTCTTAGATGATGGAGGTCATATATACTTTGATGTTTTTCTGGAGATTAGTGGTGAGCTCCACAAAGTTGCATCTCACATTTTCATCAAGATGAGGGACTTTTTAATCCCTCTGCCCTTCTTTGGGTGGGGGTGGGGGTGGGGGAGGGGTGGGGCCAAGAGGGAGGGAATGGGAGGGGAAGGGTGCGAGACTGATCAGGTGAAGAGCAAATCTCTCAAAATGAAAGCAGAGACTACAATGTTTGATGTGGTAATTGTTTTGAAAATGAAACTTAACTATAATTCTCGATTTGATGATATGTGTTTTTGGAAGTGCCAAGAAGGAAACATGTGCATTATTTTTTCCTGCTTTTTTTGTTTTAATGGTCTGGGTATTTTTGTTGGGGAGTATCTTATCGAAAGGAAATGCTGGGTAAATTAAGGATTTGCTCATGGAATCTGTGTGGGTTAAATAACAAAAGGAAGAGGGGGATTTGTGCACAGATGATACAGGCTATGCGAATAGACCTGCTATGCATACAAGAATCGCACTTGACCTGGAACGATCGGCACTGCTATAGCGATCTAGGCATGCATCTATTGGCCTGTACACGTCAAGGAACCGCTACAAAAGGAGTAGCCATACTTATGAGAAGAGGCTTGGGCTCTCTTAAGCGCAGTAAGGCTGATCCATGTGGCAGATGGGTTATCCTTGAAATTAATACTCATAATAAAATCTATACCATCTGCTCAATATGCTCCCAATATAGACGATCCCGAAATTTTGAATTTCTTAAGTTTAGAATTAGCTCAATGGCCATCCCCCTTGATATTCTGTGGTGATTTTAATATCCATTTATATAGGGGCCTGGATCTCTATGGCAGTGCCGGCTATACGGGCTTAAAGAAAAAGACCTACAAAGCCTTAAAAGGTTTAATAGAAGAATATGGTCTGTTTGATGTAGCATTTGCTAAGAATCCTTTATCACCGGACTATACTTTTTTTTCTGCTCCTCATCAGAAGATGGTGAGGTTAGATTATTTTTTTATTGAAGCCTCCCTCATTGATAATGCTATATTTGAGATATTCCCCCGAGTAATATCGGATCATAACCCAATCATGATAGAGCTAAAAACCTATTCCAGCATCAACGTAAAGCAGTGGTCATTTGATTGAAAACTGTTGGCGGATTCAAAATATATAGAACATATGGGCAAGTGGATTATGGAATTCTTTGAATTTAACAGGGGTAGTGCCCCTTTTAAAATTGTATGGGACACATTTAAAGCGGGTGTGAGAGGAGAGACTCTCTCATATTCAATCAATAAACAAAAAATTATTCGTGATAAAATGGACCGTCTACACAAAATAGTTAGCGATTGGGAACAGAAACTGACAAATGCTATAAAGAATAATCAGAATATCGAACCCATTAAATCTTCATTAGCTATTCATAAAGCAAAACTTTATGAAGCGTTTGCAGCTAAATTGGCAGACGAGTCTGCAGTTATGAGAGCACAGATATTTGAGATGGGAGAACAATCTGGCAAAATTTTGGCAAAAAGGATGAGACAAAAGGTGGCATCAACTTTTATTGGCGCAATCAAAGATGAGCTTGGTCTGATACACACTAAACCTGACGAAATTTTAGAGGTTTTTTGACAATTTTACCTCAAGTTATATGCTCAAGATTCTTTAGACTATACTAGCGAACTATTTTTAAATTTCATTCAAAATGACAATGTGTCCAAACTTTCTTTTGAACAGATTCAGTTTTAGAACAGGATATTACCTGGGAAGAGATAAATTCTGCGTTTCTATCTCTTGCCAGTGGTAAAGCCATGGGACCAGACGGGATTCCATTAGAATTCTATCGGATGTTTAGAAATGTGATAAAACAAGACTTGCTAACAACATTCTTGATAGCACAGAAAGGAGAAACCCCTCCATCTTCGGCCGAATCGACCATCATGGCATTTATAAAAAAGGATAAACCTCCCTTAGATCCGGCCTCCTATAGGCCGATATCACTTATAAACGCCGATAGTAAAGTCTTTTAAAAAATCTTAGCAAATCGGGTATCTACGATAATCCCAACCATAGTATCGCGTTGGCAACATGGGTTTATACCCAAAAGGGATACCACTGATCATGTTCGTAGAGTAATCTCCCTGCTTGATTGGGCAGAAGGTACAAACACATCAGTGGGGGTAACTCTTTTAGATGCCGAAAAGGCGTTTGATTGAGTGGCCTGGCCCTATCTATGGGATTTACTAGCATTTAAAGGGTTCGGACCAGGTATGATAAGAGCACTGAAAGCTCTGTATAATACTCCTATATCATCTATCAAAATTGGAATAAATAAGTCAACCACTTTTTCTATTTGCCGTGGTACCAGACAGGGGTGCCCTGCTTCTCCTCTGCTCTTTGCAATCTATATTGACGTTTTTCTAAACAAATTAAATCATGAATATGATATCAAACCTGTAGTAGCAGCAGACATACACTATAGGGCACTAGCATACGCTGACGATGTGGTTGTCCTTACTACAGATATAGTTAAAGCAATCCCAAAAATAGAAGACCTGGCTAATCAATTCGGTGCCTTTTCGGGCTATAAATTAAATATGGCCAAGACGCAAATTTTATTTACCGGCCAAAATCCCCCATTACTTAGTAATATAGTTCCCGTTGCAACATATCTGGGTATTAAGATCACCTCACCAGTTTCACAAATTCCCGAAATAAATATCTTACCCATGATAAAGGAATCTAATACTCTACTAGAGCGCATTAATCATCTACACCTTTCTTTATACGGCAGAAATAATCTTATGAAGATGATGATTCTCCCTAAATTTTTATATCTATTTCGTTGTATTCCTTTAGAATTTTCTATGCCTATTTTCAAACAGCTGGAGAAAATGACAGGAAGATTTCTTTGGGGGTATAAGCGACCTCGAAGAGCCTATCAAAAAATGATAATCTCAAAAGATAGGGGGGGCTGGGGTACACCATATTTCTTTTATTACTACTTATCATCAGTATTGCAGTTCATCTCTCCCCTAATAGTTAGTGAAAAGGCTCCGATCTTAGATTCTCATTCTCCATCTATTTATGAACTGGCTCTAGGGACAGAGGCTAAGGGCTGCTTACTAAAATTTGTCGAGCCCAGCTACTACAAAAAAACTAAATTTAAAATTGTAAAAGCTGCTTTTAAGGCTTGGAAATTCATTAAATGAATTTTTGACATCCCCAGAATTACGAGATATACTCCCTTGACCTCCTCTCATATTTTCCCATTTGTGGGTATAGACAGTACTATGAGAAGATGGCGTAACCTTGGTATTACCCAGTTTAGTGATCTCTTACAGGATAATAAACTTTTATCATTTATCGAACTTCAAATAAAATATAAACTCACGAACGTTGATTATTTTAAATACTTACAGTGGCATAGTTATTTTAATACACTATCAGAACAAGAACGAACATCGTTACAACGAATCTCTTTGATTGACTCTTTGTATCAAAGAAGGAAAATCAGTTATTTTTACAATCAGTTGTTGTCTAAACACCCCGATGATATATTGTTTAGGCAAAATTTATGTGTTGAGAAATTGGGATCAAACTCAATCAAGCTGGAAGAATCTATCCATTTGGCTAATTCTATTTTGCTTTCGGGTAGGAATAGAACTCAACATTACATGGTGTTATATGATCTTTATTATTCACCAGCCAAAATCTCAAAATGGGGCTCCTCAGCTGGTACTGCTTGTAACAGATGTGGCCTACACGCAGCTGACTCTGTACACATGTTTTTTCCATGCCCACATTTAAGTAGAACTTTATCAGAAATACAACATTTTCTTTCTTTGATACTTGGAATCCCTGTAATACTCACATCCGAACTTGTTATGATAGGAATCTCTGATATATCTATGATAGATGATCATAAAAAACTGTTATTTATTTCTGTTGGGATCTTTCGCTCCTGTGTGACGCAAGATTGGATTAGCCCAGACCCACCCTCATTTTCTTCCTGGCAAGGACGCCTGTTGGCAAGATACATTATGGAGCGAGCAATATATACTACAAAAGGCCGTAAAAGGAGGACAATGGGAACTAAAATTTGGGAACCAGTAGAGCGATGGATGGAGGGAGGAACCGGATTAGTAGTCTACTTAACCAATTTTATGGGTTAACACTGTTGTGTATTTAATGTACAATCTCTGCTGTATATATGAAGTATTCTTTACTGCTTGTGTTTAATTCTTATGTTGTTTTTTTTTCTTTTGTGCTGTGTATAGTATTTGCTTGTAAGCTGATCAACTCGCAATAAAACAATAAAATAATTTAAAAAAAAATTTAAAAAAAGAACTATTCTCCTTATCCTCCTTATGTCCAAATATTTCTCATCCACTCATGGATTATTGTCTGTCAAAGGACTCTAAGCAGCTGTTGGCTCATCGTAAATTAATCATCAATATAGAATCTAACTTAGTTTCAGTGAATCTCAAGGGTTGTGAAAGTACATGTAATGTTTTTTACATTATTAATAACTAAAATCATTAATTACAATAATGATTGAGATTATCTCTTTCTCATAGGTTTATTAATATATATTTTTTTTTATTCAAATCTTTTTTATTGATAAATAAGAAAAAGGAGACAATACATTAAGGTTCGTACACAAAGATGAAAACAAAATAGCTGGTCGACAGTAATACAAAATGAATACCATTGTTTGATAATTCTTGATGTAAGATCAGAATATGCAGAAATAGGCAAATAATGCTTGACATAAGTATAACATATGTAAAAATAAATAAATCAAGACATAAAAGAAATAACTCATAATTGTACAGTTAGATGCAAGTCTAATCCAACTGTAGTAAATCCAGTGCACAAGGTCGTAACGACATAGCACAGCCCCAAAGACATACATTATTACCTCGAGGGTATACATCAGTGCCATCACGGCGGGTCATAGTGAAATGAAGATCTATTTAGTGATTTCCAGAGATTCTTGTTAGAAGATCGCCCGGTAGAGGACTGCAGAGCTAGATTATCCGCTCCTCCCAGGAATGAGAGCCAATCTTGCCATATCTTGAAGTGGACTTCAGTGGTATTTTTCCATTTACACAAGATCACCTTGCATGCTAGAGTGAGCATCAGATCTAAGAGCCGGCGATCCTGTGCATTAGGTAAGTTTGGTCCAAGAGTCCCCAATATGACATATATGAATTCCCTCCTCGGTTGTATTTTAAAAACATGTTGAATGCAGTCAAAGATTCTCCCCCAATAGGTTTGTAGGGTGGGGCAGTGAAAGAGCATGTGGGGCATATCACCAGTTCCAGTCAGGCAGTTCCAGCACCGGGGGGTGTCTCTCAGGTGGCACTTAAAGAGTCTATCAGGGGTCCAGAATGTTCTATTTAGCAGCATGTATTTTGTCTGGGTGAGGATAGGCGATATTGTGTTGGAGAAAGCAGTTCTATGTATTGTGTCCCAGTCAATTGCGATCCCCGTAGAATTGGGCTCTGACTCCCATCTGAGTTCTACCTGCCTGTGTGTTTTCCTTGGCATAGGAATAAGCAACTTATATACTTTGGAGACAAAGTGCCCAGTCGCCAGGACACGTGGTATGTGGGATATGAGGCAGGGTGTATGGGGATTGAGGTCACGTGTCGAAATGATGGCTTTCAACTTCAAGGTAGGTCATGTGTTTTTTGTGGTGAGGAGAAAGGGAGGGGTTGTAACCCTTCGTATAGGTCAGACACCAATTGTTTTTTACCAACCCTTACATATTTCACTTTTATTTTAACATATTTGCTACTCTATGTGTCTACACACACGCAATACACATTTCACGACAATTCATTAATGAAGGGTCAGTTGTGATTTGTCAAATGTGCATTTAATTTAGAAGTGTAAACTATCCTAAAGCCCAGCATGGGGGAAGGGCATATCAACAATGTGTAAATACAAATCATGCTTAGAAGATACAACATTTAGTAGTACAGACTGAAATTTGAAAAGTTGTGTTATTCATAACGGCAAAGAAAATATGACTTTTGCAAAGCAAATTATAAAATTGAACCACCTATTGCGAAGATATAACGTGACTGTTTCATTTCTAAACCAACTGGTCCTTCAAATACATTAGCAACACAACTGGTAACCTTCAGCCACAGATTGTGCTATCCTCATGTTTTGCACATACAATATCCCTATGCACAACCTACACCAAAGTTCCACAGATATCCTACAGCTGACAACATTAAGTCATAGGTCTAGACTTTGACACCTACATACCCACCATGCGTAAGACTCCTGTGAGGAAACTCATTTACATTGCCATCATTCCATAACTGAAATGAAGTGTAATGCTATTTGTTTGATAACCATTCCACCAATGGTTAGGAAGCCTGCACTGCAGATCTCTCTATAACCAGTATTTGTGCTACACTCCATCCAAAGTATCCACTCATGACTTCCTAGTGCCCCAACAGATGACAGGATGACACAACAGCAGAAATAAAACAATTGGACCTGAAGCACACAAAAGGTGATGGGAGGAATGCTTGCAATAAATCTAACCACTAACAATAGCTCAGAGTAGCACTCCAACCTGGAGTTCTGGACTTTTTTGGTTCCGTCCAGAAGTGTCAGGGATAACACCCGAAGACCCCGGAGTTCTACCTGTCTCGGTGCACAAATAAACAGAAACACGGGCTTCACGATGGTGGCATCAAAGACCAAAGGTTTATTACTGCAGGGACACAGAAGTCACAGAAACTACACACGGGCAGTATCTAGGAGCCTGTTCGATTTGTACAAAGTGGGTTGCTCCTTATATACTAATTTTTAGGCTTGGGGCAAATTCTTTACATGCTAGTACATTTCTAAACCTTTGTGTCCTAAACAATAAATATTTGGCATTGCACAGGAATCGTCAACAATATCTGATGTCAAAACATTACGAACGAGGGGTTCCCACTGTTCCGTCATAACCCATGTCAACTTTTCATTCAAGAGCCGGACCGCCTCATCGTAAATTTCGTTACCTCCCCCTAATAAAGGCCCAGAAGGAAAGGAGCAGAGCCAGGTGTAGAAGATAGAAAAACAGGATAAGAGATGTTTGTGGGTCGTAAATGGGCAAGGCTGCCAGCTTCGGCCGCCTAATCATGATCAGGCCAACGAACACGAGAACCAGTATAGCTGGACTGGCCTCAGGCAGAGGAGGCAGTTTCTGTCGAGTCATGCGGTCACAGCGTGTTCTGTCCTAAGGTGCACGTGTCACTAGCAAGGTGAATCTCCGGCTAAAGCTTACGTGTCCTTAAGTGGAAGAGGTCACTGCGTGTCTATTGACTATGTGAGGGCAAGAAATACAAAATGGCTGTCGTAATCTAAGATGGATGCCATGGGTAGATCAGAAATGTATTCATAACAGGAGTGCTCTTGCTCGTAGCATAGCGAAAACACCAGGATATGCTAAATGGATCATTTGCGGTTCACTGATACCAAAATTATGTATTTACGACAATATTGAAAACACGGGTTCAAATCGTCACGGAACCTCAGACCCTCCTTTTGCCCTTACATAGGCAATTACTCAATCTATGTCAGAGTCTAACTCTATGCTCATCAGGTCAATGACATGTTGTTGTATCATCATCCTTTCTCGCACCTTTTCTCCAAACGCAGGTGGTTTTCTGAAACAGGTTGCAGCACAGAGACTACACAAAGCGGGACCACATTGGATAATAAGGCAGCACGAAAACAGGAATACTAGGATGATACCAATGACCATTAGAACCTTCCATCCCCACGCTGATAACAGAGTCCAAAGCCACTCCATTAAGGACCAGTTTCCCTTGTCTACGTGAATAGACTCGGAAATCTTGTGTAGCTTTGAGATCGCTTCATAAACAGTCGGAGCATTATTGGGAATAAAAACACAGCAGCTCGATTGGATCATTCTGCATACCCCACCTCTATCTGCAAGTATTACGTCTAGAACCATACGGTTCTGCAACGTCATGAGACGATCCGCCTGAAGCTCAGCTGTTAAGTTACTAAGGGCACCAGCAGTTTCTGTAATAGTAGATTTAACTACGTGTGTTAGCTGACGTAGATTTCTACTATTGGCCATAGGCCCCCAGAATGGAAGGAAAGCTTTGAAGAAGTCTCCAGCTTCCTGACCAGCGGTGTCTTCCTTGCTGAAAACACCTCTTGCTATTCTGGTCTTTTGATAATCTGAAGAAGCAGTGTACGTTGGAGGCAACAGTCGAGCAATATAACATGATCCTGAAAAGTCAGCCGGCAACCATGTATACGCTCTGTCTTGACAGATGAAGTAGGTACCCCTAGCAGTAAGAAAGGCAGGGGAAGAGTTAGACGGAAACACGTAAGTCTCAACGCACTCACTCTTCCCTAGCCGAGCTCTCGGATTTCTCCCATTTCCTTGCAAACAGACTTGACCTCGGTGAGGTACGACCCAGACTGGAGTGGAGCTTTTACGCTTGCTTTCTCCCAAACTAATGCGATACTCTGTAGAATTCCAACTCAAATATACCCGTAATTCATCTCTAGGGTAAGATGGAGTATTATTGACGTCCTTAATCATGTCAATAATTCCCTGGACCAACGCTTTATTGGCAGAGTTGTATTTAGTGGAACGTGGTGGACACGGAGGATAGGTCTCAAGGGCATAAGCAAAAATGGTCTGAAGGGCCTGAAATGATCCATTATAGCTAAAAGGCAAAACTAGATAGGGAATGCCTTTATCCATAGTGTGGGGTATCAGGCCACACACCCAGCAGTCTGTAGTGTTTACTACCAGTTGGTGTTGATGTAAGAGCTGTACAAAAGTGTTGTTAATGAATTCTGAGCGTCGAGCTTGTTCGTGTTCAGGAAACGAGTGAAAAGAATGCACGGAAGAAACAGTAGAAGAAACAGGATCAAGGGGAGGTACTGTAGTTGTTACCGGTGTAAAAATTATATGCACACCAAAGACGATTCCACCCACCAACATTATTAAAACAATCAAAAACGTAACTGTACATTGTATCAGAAAGCATTTGCTATGAAGGATCTTGTAAAGTCTATTTCTGCGAACATAAATTACATTCTCTCGTTGCAGCTCAGGAAGCTCCATCTTCTACAATCCGCTCGCGACCACAGATGATGTGTACGTAGATGAAAATGCCTCTATCAGCTCTGGGAGTTCCCAGAACTAACAGAAAGATCGACCTTGTGTCTGACCCCCGCAGATTCAACTAGGCACACAGCCACGACCCTACGGCTACCCAGACGGCAAGGCAATTTTTAACAAAGTATCAGCAAACTTCCTGGCTGGAGGCAATGTATCAACATTCAAATGTGTAAAATAGGCAGTTTCCTGCTTTATTTGTCCATATTACGAGATCGTAAATTGTATCTCAATTTTGCAGGAGCTGTTTGATCTGGAAACAGTGTATTCTCAGCAGGGGTTGCAATGTTCAAGTTCGCAGATGGCAAATGTTCTTTTGATGCAGGGAGCAAATGCTCAGAGTTCAAAGGAGTAGTTTCAGAAGGGGAGTCAGAGTTCGATGGATCAGTGATTAGTTCTGCATCGCTGAAAGGGATGAACCTGGGGGTTTGTTCAATTTCAGAGGCACCGACTCCTTTCTTCACCCAGTTATCATAAGGAAGCGGCAGAGGCACACGCTTGACATGCGTTGTATGGATCCAGTTCTTTCGGCCAGCCACACGAATAGCAGTTCTCGTCGCCAATAATACTTGAAATGGGCCAACGTATCTGGGTTGGAGATTTCTTGTCCGCGCAAAATTTCGGATGACCACTTGATCACCTGGTTTCAGCTGATGACCTGGACTCTCCGGTGGCTTTGGCAATGCATCGAAAACCTGTTGGTGAATAAGACTCAATTTAGCAGTCAAGTCGAAAAGGTAATCAATTAACATTGGGTATTCCAGCTGTTTAAATTCCTTTGGTCTAGGTAACCCCCAAACATTGGCAGGACGGCCAAAAACTATTTAGTACGGACTAAGCCCTACTCTAGAATGCACAGTCGCTCTGTAGTGCATCTGGCCAGGACAAACCCGTGGATGCTTGTATCTTAGCAAGTTTCAGTTTGAGGGTGCCATTGTAACCCTCAACTAAACCAGCTGACTGGGGATGATTCGCACTGTGGAACTTCTGTTTTATCCCTAAGCCGGCACACACACTCTGCATAACTTTCCCTACGAATTCACTTCCATTATCTGACCATACAATCCGTGGCATTCCGTATCTGGGGAAGTATTCTTTGAGAAGGATTTTGGCAGTGGACAAGGCAGTATTGTCCTTCAGTGGGTATGCTTCGATCCATCTGGAAAAAGCACAGACTACCACTAGGACGTATTTTAGATTATTGCAACGATCCATGTGAATGAAGTCTAACTGAATCACTTCAAAGGGGCAAGAAGGAGGAGCGAAATGACCAGCGGGTGTGGGGATTCCTTTGCCAGGATTATGCATCAGGCATACCATGCAATTTCTCACTACTCTCTCTGCACATTTACTGATTCCATCATTCTTCCAGACTGGAGCCAACATCTTACAAATCCCTTTAGAACTGATATGCGCTGCTCCATGCGCCATCGTTACTACTGCAAGCACATACGCATCGGGCAACATCCAACGCTGTTGTTCAGACAAATCAATCCAACACCCACTCGAGTCCAATTTACCCGTATTCTCTTTCCATACAAGTTTTTCCTTCTCAGTCGCCTCTTTCTGAATTTCTTTCACACTTTCCACTGTGTCCTCACACATTCCAGACTCAGAAATCCATCTTGCAGACGTTGCAACATACATTCTACTCATCATATTCCTAGCTGTCTGTTTAGCGGTCTCATCAGCAAAAGCATTCCCACGACCAACATCATCCGTGATTGCTTTATGAGCACTGCACTTCACAATCGCAACTTCAGTCGGCAAGGTTAAAGATTCCAACAAGTCGTTAACTAGCTGACCATGTTGAATCTTAGTCCCATGGGACGTAATGAAACCTCTCTCTTTCCACAAAAGGCCAAAACTATGGGCCACGCCGAACGCGTACTGACTATCTGTGAACACATTCACTCTCTTTCCCTTAGCTAAAACACACGCTCTTGTTAGTGCAATTAATTCCGCAGCTTGGGCAGAATTCTGACTCACTCTCGCAGTCTCCACAATCGTACTCAAAGTCGTTACTGCGTAAGCAGCAGTCACATCACCATTCTCCAATTTAAAGCAAGACCCATCAGCATACAACGTGCCATCTGGATCTGACAACGGAGTGTCTTTAAGGTCAATTCGTCCTTTTGTCTCTTCCTCGGTTCTGAAGCAACAGTCATGTGGTTCCGAATCACTCGACTCCTGATTAGTCGGCAACAATGTTGCTGGATTCAATACATTGCATCTTTTGATCTGAATATGACTCGCTAGCAGTGTCAGCTCGTAGCCTGATAATCTAGCACTGGTAAGGTGTTGCGTCTTGGTTCGATTCATGAGTGTATCCACAGCATGAGGAACCATAACCACTAGCATGTTGTTCATCACCAAACCAGCAGATTGTCGAATGGAAGCCGCAGCTGCTGCTGTAGCTCTCAAACAACTAGGCAACGCTCTAGCTACCGGATCTAATGTTGATGAAAAATACGCACAAGGGCGTTGTTTATCACCAAATCTCTGCGCCAGAACACTCAACGTGCAACCTTCTCTCTCGTGGACATAGAGCGTGAATGGCTTGCTGTAGTCAGGTGTACCCAACACAGGAGCTGAACACAGTGCATTTCGTAACTCAGAAAAACTCTGCTGACATTCGGCAGACCATGGCACCGGACTCGGAACATTTTTCCCAGTCAAAGCTACCAATGGGTTTGCCAAAAGAGAAAAATTTGGGATCCACTGCCTACAGTACGAGGTAATACCTAAAAAGGCACGTACTTCTCTCTGTGTGCTAGGAACATTCATCTGAGTAATTGCTTTTATTCTCTCTGGGGTCAGCTTTCTTCCCTCCTTTGACAAGAGATGACCTAGGTAGGTCACTTCTTGGCAACAGTATTGCATTTTTGAAGGTGACACCTTGTGATTCAAACTCGACAAATGATGTAATAAGGAAATTGTAGCTGCTTTGCAAGTTTCCTTGTCATCGGCAGCCACTAGAAGATCGTCTACATATTGCACTAAAGCCGAACCAGGAGGAAGTACTAAGGAATCTAACTGACTTTTTAATGCCTGGCTGTAAATGGATGGGCTCTCACAATAGCCTTGTGGAGCACGTTTAAACCTGAAGCTTCGACCTCCTAGAGAGAAGCCGAAAATATCTCTGCTTTCCTCGGCTATCGGAATGCTGAAAAAGGCATTTTTCAAATCGATAACTGAAAACCATGTGGCTGTAGCAGGAATCAACGTTAACAGCGCAGTAATGTCTGGAACCACAGGAAACTGTGGAATCACAATATTGTTAACCTCCCTAAGATCAATTACAAACCTATAGACTGGAGGCTTTGAAGGATCAGTACGTTTCAGAATTGGCAATACAGGACTGTTACAGACATTTCCTCTAGTTTCTTCTACTACGCCTTTCTTGATCAAATCTTGCCCAATCAATAAAAGCGCACGTTCACCTTCACTAGAGATCTTGTATTGTGGGATTCGTGGAAGTTTGACATTCGCTTTCAAAGTGACTATATATGGTGGAATTTCTAAAAGACCTACATCGTTAGGACCAGTCGCCCAAAGAGTATCAGGGAGAGAACGCAGCTCTGGTGGGAGCGCATCCATCGACAAGTACATCAGAGAGATGATTCTTTTACCCAATGTAAGCTGTACTCCTGCCGGCGAACAGTACAATGTCGCGTACAGGCGTTTTAACAAGTCTAAACCAAGCAGATTTTCATTACAACCGGTCGTCAAAATCAAGGGTGCTTTCAATTGACGGGGTCCAACAGAAATAGACAAAGGACCAGATACAGGGTTGTAAACAGGGGCGCCTGAAAAACCTACAGAAACATTTGTTAAGCCAGACTAAGGTGCGCCAGGGAGTTTCGCATGTATGATAGAACTTTTTGCTGCACCAGTATCCAACAGAAACGGTTTGCCTACACCTGATGTTGCTACTGCGACATAAGGCCCACTCTGATCTACTGGAACTGATACTACTCCCTCTCTTTGTCCATGGCTGTCCTAGTACTCACTTTGTTGAAATTCCTCATTAACTTCACAGTAGTCTTCAACATGATACTGTTGAGATCTATTTTGTTGGGCAGACTGTCCATTTCGCTGATCAAAATGATTAGAAGGGCGATCATTCATTTGTGGAGGCATAGCACCTCGTCCTCGACCTCTAGAATTTTGCACATAACCACCACGACCTCTCTGAGCTGCTGCAGCATTATTCTGTGCTAACACTGGACACTCATTCTTATAATGACCTTCCTTCTTGCAGTAAGCACACTGATTCCACTGATATTTCGGCCTCTGAGAACCATATACTGTCCTTTGATATGACCCTTGCTGCGTATTTGTCTGATTCGTGCGAGGCGGATATGCTTGTTGCAAGAGGACTTTAGTTTTTAAATCTTTCGTTTTCTTATCTGACTTTTCCTTCTCCTCTTTATCCCTATTTTCATAGTACTGGGCAGTCGCAAGTATTTGCGCAGTTGTAGAGACAGCCCACGCACTCTCAGAATCTTTCAGTTTATTACTAAGCTCCGGCAACAGATTGTGCACAAATTTATCAACAAATAATCTCTGTCCTCCTTCCGTGCTCATGTCCTGACCACTGTGATCTACGAAAGTCTCTTCAAACCTTGTGAAAAAGTCGGAGACACTTTCGTCTTTCTTCTGCCTGCATGCGGACAACTTATCCCAGTTAACGCGCAATGCTGGCATCAGAGTCTTCATTAATTCTATTATTCTATTCGGTAAATCAGCAATTAGAGGTTCAGGTTTGGAACCACCTATTTGTTGACCATCCGCTGCAATTATAGCTGCCCAATCACCACCTAGAGCAACTGGATGATTCTCTTTACGAATTTTAGCCCAAATTGGTTGCGGAACTACATTCCCAAATAACATGTCAATGTCTGCTAAATTCATCACACAAGCTTCAACTGTCTGCGCTAACTCTTTGTAATATCCGGCGGGATTCTTACGTGGATCAGGTAAGGCCTGTTTCACTGCTAACACTTCGGCTCGCTTCCACGGAATGTGTATCCACACTCTCTGGAATTGGGCCGGAGTGGCTGCAATACCACGGTTAGCATCAGCTGGCACAGCTTCGCGCCAAATTGGAGGAACCTCCCTCATTGGATATTGGTGATTCTGCTTCGTACTACGTTTCTCTAACTCTCTAGGTGAACGAAGGGATGGATCATTCCTATAACTTAAAATCAGTTCCATCGCTTCCTTTATATTTTGACCAACTATCATACCTGCGGCAAATTCTTTCTGGACTTGAATTAATTCTTCTAGATTTAATTCAGAGTCATCCTCTTCCAATTCCTCACGCAAAAGGGAGCACATTTCATCAAACACATATCGTTGTGTCGGTTCATTCCATTGCATAAATGTATCTAATACATCTCTAGCACTATATCTTCCACTTTTCGAGATCCATCTAAGAGCCGTGGAATCTAATATTCCCCGTTCTTCAGTACTGGGATGCTGACTGCGTCTCTGAACAGAGTCAGAGGCAGGAGTCTTAATTAAAGTTTTATAGAAGGGAGATAGAATATTAGAGACAGAATCAGTGATTCTCCGATGAACAGAAAGCGGAGTCATAATGCTAGCAGAAGCAGTAAGCAGAGTAGCAGTTGGAACAGATAAAACAGGAACAGTAGAAGTAACAGGCAAAGTAGCTTGTGACACAACAGGTGTAAGTGATACAGGTATAGGTAAAGAAGCCGGCAACCCTGGAAGAGGGGGTGCCGAAGGAACATTAACATTGACCACAGGAGGTACAGGAGCTTGATTCAGAGGAGCAGGAGCAGGAATACCAGGCTGTCCAGCAACCGGTAATTGAACATTCGGTAAAGGTGGAGCCGTAGCACCCTGTGCATACGGTGGGGGTGACCTCAACAAGTAAGACAACAAAGGATCCTTTTCGGGGTCCTCTATAAGCATGGGCGGAAAATCCGTTTCGCTCGCGGATTTTGCGGATTTTCGGTAAATTCGCAATCCGCGAGATTTGCGAATCTCCCGCAAAATCCGCAAATCCGCGAGCAGCGGATTTTGCTCGCACTGTTCGCGTGAGTTCGCGGCTTCCCAGTACAACTTCGCGCCCCGCGAATAAGTGCAAAATTGCAGAAATACGAGCAAAACTGAAACTACTTACCAGGTTCAAAAGTTCAGGCTCATCATTAGTAGCCATTTCCTGTAGTGCTTCCTGAGGGGCCCCTCCAGAGTTCAGTTGCCAGTTGCAACTATTATGTGACCCTGCTCTGAACCTCAGAATAGTTACACATTTGCCACAAAGGTCCTGAATTACAGCTAAGGGAGACAAGCAGGAGCCAGGCTGGAAGTTCAAATCCATTAATCAGCCCCTAATTCATTATTGTCAGTTGGGGCAGGGCAGGTGTTGTAACTAATTTTGCAACAATGAAAGCACTTAGCAAGTGCAAAAGATCACTAATCAGGAAGCACTAAGGAAGCAGGTGCCAGCTAAAAAAAATATTCTGTGACACATTAATCAGCCCCAAATTAATTCAGGTCACTTGAGGCAGGGAAGGTGTGCTTGCGTTGCCACAATAATGTACACTGACTGGACAACCAGAGGGTGCTGTGATGAAACAGAGGGTGGCATGGGTGGGCCAGAGGGTGGCATGAGTAGTCAGAGAGTGGCAGTGGTGACAGAGAGTGGCAGTGATGAAGAAGAGTGTCCCAAACAGGCTGGACACGTAGAAACAGCAAGTTCGCGAAATTTGCGACCCGACAGGTAAGTTCGCAATTTGCGACATTGTACAAAACCCTCGCGAACTGGCAGAAACCCGCGCAAACACACAAAAAAAAAACCTGCAAATTCGCGAGAATTCGCGGATTTTGCGGATTGCGAGTTCGCAAATCCGCAAAATTCGCGAACGCGAGATTCGCAAAATTCGCCCATGCTTAGTCCTCTATTATCTTAGCTGTACTCGATGGCAAGGCAGGATAGCACTTGTCTATCGCTAAATTACGCTCTCTATTGGCCACCTCCATTGCTTTCTCAGATTCATTGAGTTGTAGCTGCTTAGCAGACTGTTCTAAAGTCAACTCTTGCTCTTTCTGTTCTTTCTTTAACTTCTTAATTTCTCTCTGTTTAGATTCTTTTCGCCAATAACGGAAAGAATCAAACATTGCCGGCCGGGCTTTCTTCTTAAACAATTTCATTTCCAAATTATCAAGAACTTCGGGTTCAAAGCTACCATGCAGTGGCCAACTAAGGACACCATCTTTCACTGTATAGCGGATCCACACCTCATTAGGACCCACTCCAAATTTACAATACAAATCATAAAGAGGATTTCCAATCGGAGGACCCAGACATGAGTCCTCCAACCGGGAATCACTGTTGCAACCAAAACACGACAACATACAATTTTTCCGACTTACCATTTTATAATCCGGAACACAGAACAGACAAAACACAAACAAAAGGTGCGCACTCGAACCAAGAACTTAGGCCTACCAAAGCGAACAAATGTATTGATACCCAAACTAAACCAAAAGATTATCGTAACTAGAACAACCAGTGATAATCTTACGAAACCAAACCAAACCAAGAACTAAAAAGGATTATCCAAACAGGAGCAACCCTTACGAAGTAACCAACTAGCAACCACTTAATACTTAACTGAGGCACTGAAGACGTCACCAAGGAGAAACCCGTCACGTCTCGCCGTACTAAGGACTGCACCTCGGGTCCAAGACAGGGCGACGGTCAAGGCAATGGACCACAGCAGCCGTCCGAACGGGAACCCTCGTGGAAGAGAACGTCGGGCCACTTTTGCGATATACCGGGATCGATGAAGTGGGGCGCCTCCCTCAGGAATCTTCACACGAAGCTTCTCGAACTCTTCAGGCTTTTGGACCGGTACCGAATGACGTCGCCCAACGTTGGGGGCCAATTGGAGTTCTGGACTTTTTTGGTTCCATCCAGAGGTGTCAGGGATAACACCCGAAGACCCCGGAGTTCTACCTGTCTCGGTGCACAAATAAACAGAAACACGGGCTTCTCGATGGTGGCGTCAAAGACCAAAGGTTTATTACTGCAGGGACACAGAAGTCACAGAAACTACACACGGGCAGTATCTAGGAGCCTGTTCGATTTGTACAAAGTGGGTTGCTCCTTATATACTAATTTTTAGGCTTGGGGCAAATTCTTTACATGCTAGTACATTTCTAAACCTTTGTGTCCTAAACAATAAATATTTGGCGTTGCACAGGAATCGTCAACAATATCTGATGTCAAAACATTACGAACGAGGGGTTCCCACTGTTCCGTCATAATCCCATGTCAACTTTTCATTCAAGAGCCGGACCGCCTCATCGTAAATTTCGTTACCTCCCCCTAATAAAGGCCCAGAAAAAAAGGAGCAGAGCCAGGTGTAGAAGATAGAAAAACAGGATAAGAGATGTTTGTGGGTCGTAAATGGGCAAGGCTGCCAGCTTCGGCCGCCTAATCATGATCAGGCCAACGAACACGAGAACCAGTATAGCTGGACTGGCCTCAGGCAGAGGAGGCAGTTTCTGTCGAGTCATGCGGTCACAGCGTGTTCTGTCCTACGGTGCACGTGTCACTAGCAAGGTGAATCTCCGGCTAAAGCTTACGTGTCCTTAAGTGGAAGAGGTCACTGTGTGTCCATTGACTATGTGAGGGAAAGAAATACAAAATGGCTGTCGTAATCTAAGATGGATGCCATGGGTAGATCAGAAATTTATTCATAACAGGAGTGCTCTTGCTCGTAGCATAACGAAAACACCAGGATATGCTAAATGGATCATTTGCGGTTCACTGATACCAAAATTATGTATTTACGACAATATTGAAAACACAGGTTCAAATCGTCACGGAACCTCAAACCCTTCATTATGTTGCTTACCATGACACCTCAGTTTGGGCGCCCCCATAGGGAAACCAGTCTTGACCCTGCTCCTCATGCAAAAAGTCCAGCTTGAACTGCCAAGTCAAGTCATTCCAGAACCACAACACAAGCAACCCAGGCCCAGTTTCACCCTACTTACGGGCTCATCACAGGACCCAGATCAGGGCATACCCATGCCACTTATGACAATGCATCGAACACACCGAAGTTAATGGGAGGCTGCTTGCAATAAGTGTAATTACTGGCAATGGCTCGGATTAGCACTCCAACCCATCTTTCTTTTGTCACCATGTCATCTCAGTTTGATCCCAGCCATATGCAAATCAGTCCAGACCCTGCTCCTTATGGGAACAGTCCAGCCCAAACTGCCAAGCCATGTCCTCCCTGAACTGGAACATAAGCAACCAATGGCCAGTTTTAAGGCTAATCTCCAATCAAACCCTCCACTGTAGCTCCACAAGTGGACTTGGATTTAGATAAGGTAGAATGTTCAGCAGGATGAACTGGTCCCTGTATCCAACCTGCGCTCCATCACGATAATCTGGAACTTGTGACTTTGACCCTGTTTAGCTCAACCAGATGCCAACAACTGGTGCATTGTTCTTTCTGATTATATTTTCTGTAGAAACTTAAAAAATGTATACCTCATGTTCTACTGATTGGATTTTGGTGCTCTTGGTGTTATTATATGTACTAAAATTAACTCAATTTCTTTAAATTGGTTTGGTATTTTTCTTGTGTTGTGTTTTCATTTTATAACTGCTTATGAGCTGCATAAATACTTAACAAATTGCCTCTAAATTAAGCCTGACTGAATTTGTGCCAAGCCACCTGATGGTTAAGCACGTTTGTTTAGTGGCATTTCTGGTTCACTGTGACAATGATTGTGTTTATTATTCGAGCAGGGTTTTCACGTCTTCCAACTAATAGCCCAATTTCTTAAGCTAACATTCATTTGTAATTTCCTATTTTTACATAACTTTTGGCAGGTAAGCATCACAGCAGTAAAGCATAAATTCTCATATTGCATGGTCATCATTATATGCAAGATATTGCTAATATATACATCTATATTCAGAACAAGAAGAAGAAGAAGAAGAAGAAACTTTATTGTATAGTTAATTAAAACCATTACAAAAATTCCAGATATGATAATATACTAAAACACACTGATGTGAGAGTAATAGAATTTAAAATTGGTAGTAAAAAACAAATGTCTTTCTGGGGTAAAACAATGTCCATGGTCAAGATTTTGCCAGTGATCTTTGCTTTTTCTCAAAATGTTCGATAAATTTGATTGATCTGCAAATGAATTGGGGGTCTGTGGTACATAATGTTTGTATAATTGCAGACCTACAAGTACGTGTTCCAAACTGCTTGAACTTGGCTTTCAACCAATTCTGACGTTCCTGTATGAGAGCCGGGCAGATGCAAATCAGGTGGGTAAAGTCTTGCCATGCTGCACCGCATAGCCCGCACCCTTCACTTTCTTGGGACTTCCACTTAGGACGCTCAGCGTTGGTTGGCAAACTACCCAGCCTTATATTAAGATATTTATGTTTAATATAAGGCGAAAAGGTCAGGTCAAGGTAGTGCGCCAGCACTAGTTTTTTGTATGATTGGATAGTCATCCAAGCATGTGACCAGAGACTGAAAGCTATTTTGTCATCCAAAAATGAATGTTTGATGGCTGCCTTCCTGACCACCTGTTTGAATGAAGGTACTTGGAGCTTGGTTTCCCTGAGTTCAACCAGATTTGTTGATTCCAATGAGATTTTGAGGTACTTGGCATAGTTTGAATTTGGTCATTTGATGATGGTTTCCCACATAGCACGATAGAGCATGATCTCTTGGTGCATCCAGACATTATACCAGAATTTTATGGTCTCATACTTCCTCAGTAGTACTTGAGATTTTAGGCCCAGTTCCAGTCTTACCTGGGCCGGGGATGCTTTACTTGGTAGCGCAAAGATGCGCTTGTAAATTCTCATTTGCACCTTATCCAAAAGTTGTGCACTCTTGCCATGGTGCAATATGCTCCCGTAAGCTATCGTTGGAATAAGTTTAGCTTTCATTATTGTTAGCAGAGGCGAGACCAAAGGACCTTTGAGTTCGGTAGCTAAGCTCGTGAAGGCGTGCATTAGGGCCATGCCCTTCTTTTCCATGCTGTTAAATTGTGCCTGGAAGTTAAGACGCTTATTCAGCAGTATCCGGAGATACTTGTAACTTCCCACCGCTTCAAGTTTGACATTGTCTATAGTAAATGTTTGTGGCGGTTTATGGCGTTGGGTTATGACCATGGTTTTTTGTTTTCGCGCAGTTTATTTCTATCATATTCTGTTTTGTGTAGCGGGTCAGCTCATGTAGTAGCCGATGCAGGCCTATTCGAGTCTGGCTTAACAGGACCACATCATCGGCGTAAGATAGGTGAGTTACACAAAGCGTCCCCAGCCGAGGCATTGACCAAATCGAGCCTTGGTGTTAAATCGGCCATAAATAAATTGAAGAGGTGGGGAGCCAGCACACAACCTTGCTTCAACCCATCAAAGGTGTGTATCTTCCTGGTTAGCCTTTGCCCATTTTTACCTGCATCCTGGTGCTGCTATACAGGTCAATGATCAGCGTTAGGATTGACTCCGGCAGGGCCTGCCTTTTCAGTTTGGCCCATAGCAAATTCCTATTAACACGGCTGAATGCCGCTTTAAAGTCGACAAAGCAGGTATATAGTTCCTGATGGTTAAGTAGACTGCTTTCGCCAATCATGCACAGCGCCATTGCATTAGCCATTGTGCCAGTTCCGCGACGAAACCCTGTCTGGTTTAACGGGACCTTGCTATTCATATCAGACCACTGTACCAGATCGGCTAGCACCAGGGATGCATAGTATTTTGCCTCTGCATCAATCAGGGCAATTAAGCGGTAGTTTGATAGATTTTTGCGATCTCCGCCTTTATAGATGGGGTTGATGATAGCACCCCTCCAACTTTCAGGCACCCGACCAGAGTTGCTAATGGACTGGAATAGAAGATTACATTTGCGTGCCCTGAATTCAGGATCCTCTTTATAGATCGCCTGCGGGATGCCATTTGGCCCTGGTGCACTCTCTTGCTTGCCTTTCTTTATTATAGAGCATATCTGTTGATCGTCAATTGACCAATTGATTGGTCCAAGCCCTCCATGCCATTAGATTTGGCTCTGGGACTGGAAGAGGATTTGCTTTCCTTGACCCTATTTCTTGTAGTTTCAGGTGTTGTTGTAGTCATCGTGGCCTGGAGCTCCAATGGTTTTATCGCGAATGTATCCACTATGTGTTGGACCCAAAGGTTTTCCGGGACGCATGTCATGCTTGTGGGTTGTACTGCTTTGTTGATTGCATTAATTTGCATCCAGAACGCTCTGGAGTCTGCTTTTTTAATGTTATGCAACAATTTGGCCCAAAAGTCATTGTGTTTGTTCCTTTTTTCCATCCATACTAACTTTTTGTATTCTTTCCTAATCAATCGAACTTCTTGCCAGGTGCTTTGCTTTGTCCTTGATCCTTGTACCCGTCTTGTGAGCTTTTGAAGATGGGTCTTCATAACTAGAGTGGTTGTTGAAAATTTGGTTTTGGTTGTGATACTGCTATGCGTCCTGGCCTTACAGCTCGATTTTGGCAATTGTTCTACGAAGTTAGCCCAGGTTTCTGAACAAAGGTCATTCTCTACCATGACCATTTGTAATAGTTTCTTGGCATCCAACGCTATTTGAAATAGTGTTTTGCTTGTCCACTTAAGCTGCTTCAGGTTGAAGGTTGATAATTGACCTGGTATTTTTGGAGCCATTATATACCTTGGGGAGCTTAGTTTAATTTCAATGTGTTACACGGAATGATCACTGTCTAGAGTGCCAATTATTTGAAATTTTTTGACCAGGCTCAATAGGGGCAATGTTATTAATGTGTAGTCCAGAGTTGGGTTTGTATTATGGCCTATGTATGTAGCAGCTGGCGGTTTGTCGTGCTTCGATCTTCCATTTAATACCCGTAGATCGAGTCGTTCCAGGTCCCAAACCAGTTGCTTACCCAGTTGGTCTGATCTCACGGGCGATATAATCTCCTGAGGTTCGACAGTCCACATTTCATTTGCCACTGAAATATTGTCCTCTTCCTCCGATTGATGCAAAAGATTGGAGTTAAAGTCGCCCGTAGCAATAATCTCCCAACTTGGGTGATCTAAACGGATGGAGGTTACAACATTTACTACACGTTGGAACAGTTCTTTTTTTGCTGTTTTTTCGGATGGGCGTATATATTGATTAGGACAATTATCCTTGGCACGCGTTTGATTGTGCTCTCCAGCTTGATGATTTGCATATCCATTGCTGAAGCAGGCATTTGCGAGACATTGATATTTAATGAGGTGGAAACGTAAATAGATAGACCTCCCCTTGCGCAGCAGTAGCGCTGACAGCGTGTATATTCAGATCAAATATAAATCTTGAAAAATGCACAATCTGAAATGCAGTTTGAGGTTTTGTAGTTAACAATGAAATATAGAATATGTCCATAAGGGATGAAAGCAAATGACATTTGCATTACAGCAAAGATGTTTTTAATGAGTTCATTCCTGAGGTCAGTCCCTTTATCATTATCGCTGTCCATAGGTAATAGTCTTCAGGGATGAAAGCAATCATTCTCCACACGGTAATATTGTGAAGCATAACACAACAATCTTGCAGATCTTTCCATGAAAGTAGAGGAGGATCCCTTCGGTCTTATCCAGGAACACCACTCGGGCCTTCAGAAGCCCAAAAGCCCCCTCCACAGGGCCCTTCGTTCACACATTGGCCTTACTGCAACAGACTTCCCATATCATTTTCAGGTTTCAAAAAGGTGTTAAAAGCCTGGTACCACTTGGATAAGCTGAGTTCCTTGAAAAATATAGTCACAAAGGGGAAAGCAAGTGTAAGTGTGTTTGGAAGTGTACACCTCTCCGACACAAAATGCCATCAACATAATGTGTCAAACTTACCAACAAGCTAGGCCATCCTCGTTGCGCTTCTGTCATCCGTTGGTGGTATTCAACAGTTTTTTTGCAATAGCGAGTCAAGGGTGGTATCTCAAAATCTTACGCACACACACACACAAACACACACACGCGATGTAGAATATTGCTATGCAACCCACCAGCCCATTGATGGATTAAAAACGCTTCCTATTACAGTAAAGTTGGTTACAACGTGGGTCACATCTATATCACTAGCCACATTTGGTAGACCTCCCAATCCGTAGAACTCAACCCGGATATTGTTCAGTGAAAAATTATGCATTAGTAATTGGGTGTTATTATTCATACATCTGAGCATCAAATCCAGGGCAAGGGTCAAGACAGCTAAAAAAAATTGGCTGATGTACCCCAGTGGAATTGCTAACTGTACACTAAAAGGAGCCAGGGTCACAGAAATGTAACACTGCCACTATCTTCACAATAGTTGGAATGGGAGTCTGAATTCTGACGTTCATCAAAAGTTAAAATTTAAATTGTTGTGTCAATGGCTTAGTGGTGTTACAGTTCAACCCACACTTTTCATGATGTGACTTTCCTCTATGGTTTCTTGATCTGAACATGGCTTGTACACACATTCATTATATTGACATATCTTCCTCCATCTTGCAAGGATGTCGAAATATCTACAACATGTGAGTGCAATTTCTCTATGTTATAGGTTAATACATGTTGGATGGACATATATAAAAAATTATATAACTAAGCGCATGTCTAAATACATACAAGCATAACATGGCAAGTATGTGAACAACTTGCATGAAGTTTGTTATATAGTCTACATTATTTTATTAAATATATAAATCACCTTGGGGAGCAGTGACACCTGAGCCGACCGGCTGTTTGTTCGTGTGCTTCCCCGTCGCCGCAGACCAGCACGGCAGCCTGAGCGGGAACTACACATCCCAGCAGCCTCTGGGGCATCGCCTTCTCCCTTCACCGGACTTCCGCGCCAGGAGGCGCTTGAAGCACAGCTGTCCCCCCGGCAGAGCGGGGGTTGAACTCACCTTGGGGAGCAGTGACACCTGAGCCGACCGGCTGTTTGTTCGTGTGGTTCCCCGTCGCCGCAGACCAGCGCGGCAGCCTGAGCGGGAACTACACATCCCAGCAGCCTCTGGGGCATCGCCTTCTCCCTTCACCGGACTTCCGCGCCAGGAGGCGCTTAAAGCACAGCTGTCCCCCCGGCAGAGCGGGGGTTGAACTCACCTTGGGGAGCAGTGACACCTGAGCCGACCGGCTGTTTGTTCGTGTGGTTCCCCGTCGCCGCAGACCAGCGCGGCAGCCTGAGCGGGAACTACACATCCCAGCAGCCTCTGGGGCATCGCCTTCTCCCTTCACCGGACTTCCGCGCCAGGAGGCGCTTAAAGCACAGCTGTCCCCCCAGCAGAGCGGGGGTTGAACTCACCTTGGGGAGCAGTGACACCTGAGCCGACCGGCTGTTTGTTCGTGTGGTTCCCCGTTGCCGCAGACCAGCGCGGCAGCCTGAGCGGGAACTACACATCCCAGCAGCCTTTGGGGCATCGCCTTCTCCCTTCACCGGACTTCCGCGCCAGGAGGCACTTAAAGCACAGCTGTCCCCCCGGCAGAGCGGGGGTTGAACTCACCTTGGGGAGCAGTGACACCTGAGCCGACCGGCTGTTTGTTCGTGTGGTTCCCCGTCGACGCAGACCAGCGCGGCAGCCTGAGCGGGAACTACACATCCCAGCAGCCTCTGGGGCATCGCCTTCTCCCTTCACCGGACTTCGGCGCCAGGAGGCGCTTAAAGCACAGCTGTCCCCCCCGCTTCGCGGGAGCGCGCGGGGCCGTGCCGGGCTAAGCCCGGGCAAAGGGCGGGCCCTCTTAGGCCCTCAGAGGCCGGAGGAGGTCGGGTTGGGTCCAGCCCTCTAACGCATTGAAAATAAGGTATTTTCCATTGATTTGTGTGACTGGGTATCTATATTGAGAACAAGGAACTTTGGAACACTTTGCATCTTATCGGACTGGGACAAAGAACATAATACTGATCAGCCAACATTAGCGATTTGACATTAGACTGTGAGTTCACGTATAATCTGTCCTAGGTATTTGGCATTACTCTACTAGCCTATTGATTGTCGCAGTATCTGGCATAGGCCCCACATCCTGATTTCAATAGGTGATTATACCCATAGTCTATTGCCAGTTATAGTCAACATGTCTCCAAGGGGAAGCCGCAGCAGAACTGCAGCTGCCGGGGGTAATAGCAAAATCTGCAAAACTGGCCCCATTGACAATTTTATAACCAAGGCAAATGACGCTATAAACCAGGGTATATCCATTCTAGAACGCAGGGTGTCGCAAGATCTTGCCCATGCTAGACGCTCCTCTTTGGGACTTATTGCTTCCGCAACTACTCCTATCCAGGTCTTGCCTATAAATAATGGTCCTGTACTACATACAGGCGTTGATGTCCATACCATCCCAAATGTGGTGAATTTATCTGCCTCCATTCCCCTGATAGACTCCGACACGGACATTAGTCTAGATTTAGAGAAGACTCCTGACCTACATATGACCCCCTCACCGGAAATTATATCGGTAGACAACACCAGGGAATTAAGGGGAAGACGAGAGGGCGCCATCAAGAAATTGCAATTGAACCAAAATGCACCTACGTCTAAAACCCTTAAGGTCAGTAAACAAAAACAAGTCCTGCCCCAATATCAAGGGGAAGAGATTAATTTAAATCTCAACCCAAACACAAGTAGGACTGAGGAGACATTTAATGACCCTAGGGAGCATGAGGTTGGTATAAGTAAAGAAATGGATGATAGGATAATCGACCGCACCGATTTGGTGAATGACCATATGTTGGCCAAATTGGGCGAACTTCTTAGTATCTATCTATCTCCTATCGAAAGTAGGCTCACCCGGATAGAAAAGCAATTAGTGGAACTAATCACGCCCATCAGGAGCTTATCTAAAACAATTGTTGTAAATGATGTAATCAAACCCACTTTTACTAAAACAGTAGGCTTAGTGGGTTCAGATTCTAATATCTCCCAAGTACCATCTGTAAATATAGTCAATCTACCCAAACCTGCCCCACTTTTACCAAAGGGGATAAGTGTCAGTCAACCAATAGTTAACTGTGACAAGACAGCGCCAGCTATAAGGAAGGACGATAATAACACCAAAAATATAACCAGACCTGCGGTCGGCCAGCCGTCAAAACTCGGAGGTGGCTCCATTTTGGTCCAACCGACACAAAAAACAACTAGACAGGTACCTTCTCGTATTAATTTACCACCTGAATGCGGGGCTTATGTTCTTGTTTTAGTTAATGTTACCAAACTAAGGAAGGATCAAGAAGAAACTCCCTCATCCCTTAAAAACAAAACCTTACATTGGTTAATTGCAAATTGCAATTTTCCAATAGAGGGTGCTAGGGAAATTATGAACACACAGCGGGTGGGTTGGATAGGCCCTCTCAGGAAAAAGTTTGAGGGCGATTGTGTTATAATCAACTTCAAGAATCCACAGTGGGCAGAGAAAACATTAGCAAATGCCCCACCACCCTCAAACCGAGAATTTAACACCACACTCCTTCCATTAGGTTATTTTTACAGACACTTGATACCCCAGAATCAAATCTTGGAGAGCCATCCTATCACTTTTCATCATGATTTGAATGTTGGGGCAAGATTCAAATCTCCGCTCTTCGTACAAAATAAGGATTTTGGTAATTCGAATGATCACAATAACTGGTGGAACCAAATGTCAAAACAGATGCCAGTGTTAACACGCCCTATTCATCATCCGCACCATTCTGGTTTCTCAAACATGCATCAATTTAACTACAGAGACAGATCTTATCCTGCCCCCGAACTTCTTTCGTTTCAATCGATGACTGAAGCAAGGCCAACATTCAACATTCCCACTTACAACCGCTTTGAATATTTTTCTAATTTAGATGATCAGGATTGACTAAATACACTGCCAAAAACACACATTGACAACCCAGCTACAGTCACCATACAAGAGGGTCACTCAGCCTCGATTGTTGATTATCAGGTTTCAATTGCTACTGTAGAAATCCTGGAATCAAAATGTGTTTACAGTAACCAAACTGATGTTGTTAACGTTAGTTCTGTTAATACAGTGAGTACTTGTAATAGGGTTAGGCTAGGCAACTATTGTAATATTCATGGGTTATCTATCCTAAATTGGAATGTTGCAGGCTTGGAATCTAAACTATCTGACCCAGCATGGCTTGAGATTATTAATGATGCGGACATTCTTATGTTTCAGGAAACATGGGCTGTTGGTAATGTGTTTATATAGGGCTATCACTGTTTCAGCCTAACTTCGTCTAAACCAAGTTTTGGCAGAGCGGTGGGTGGCCTCTTTGTCGGGATCAAGATTCTTGCAGGTGGTATAATTAAAAACCTGCAGAGCGATGGCCCGCAAAATTCTAACATCCAGATTCTTGAATATAAGTTGAAGTCAAAGACCACAATTTATTTAATACATTTTTATAATAATGATTTTTATCATGTACCGAACAAGAACTTTTTGGCATTATCCAAGGTTTTAAGTAATTTGGAATGTTCCCTTGCAGTTGACAACAAGTCAGGTATCTTGATTGGGGGTGATTTTAATGCAAAATTAACAGTAAGTGCTGGATCCGTTAATCACACCTTTTCTAACCCAGCTGAGCGTAGGGGTTCTGAATTGTCCAAATTGCTCACTGATTTTGATCTAGATGATGCCCTGAAAATAGGACAAAAAAGCGATTCCCCTTACGCTCCCACATATATTGGTGCAAATAGCAGTTCTACTATTGACTACGTATTTACATCTTCACTGTTAACAGATTGCATAGTAAAAACTTCTGTGCTACAGACACCTCTTAGTGACCACAATCCCCTGGTTGTAGTTCTGGATCTTGCGCCTAGCCCGATCTTTGGAAATTTAACCGGCGCTAGGGACATCACTCCATCAATTGATGGTTTACGACTAAAATGGAGGGGAGTGGATAGTGAGGCCATTTTAACTAATGTACAAATATTATATCCACACTTGATTGATTCCTGTAAACTACCAAGTAACAACCATGGTCATTTAATTGCAGATTTTGAAACTCTGTGTTCTGTCATCAAAACTCTTTTATCCGTTCCACTTCCTAGGGAAGGTAAAGAACCAAGGTGGTTCGATTCGACATGCTCCTTGGCAAATAGAGAATTAAGAAAGGCACTCTCTATGAAACCAAGGTGTAAACCAACTGTCCAATTAGCTAGGAAAAATTATAAAGCTAAAATATCCGAACGGAAGGCAAATTTACTTTCAGAGCAATGGGACTCCTTGGTACTCAGTGCAAATTTGGGTGGTAGTGGCCCATTTTGGTCAGCAGTTAGAAAAACACGGGAAATGGGAAAGAAACTTACCCAAATTAGTTGTAACATTACAAGTACAGCATGGGAGACCCATTTTTCAGGCATCTATGCAGCCCCTATTGAGGAGTATTTTCCACCCACTCTTGACCAACCAAGTGGTCTATTAATTTTAGAGCACGAGGTTAAAACAGCCATAAAAGAGAGTTTGGGAAATAAGGCACCTGGACCTGATGGTCTTCCCATCGACATCATTAAATACGATGTTAATTTGTGGACACCTATATTCCTTAACATTTTTAACAGCTTACCAGAAACAGCCATGCCGTCCACCTGGACTACCAGTATTATTGTCCCAATTTATAAAAAGGGAGATAGGTCTGATCCCGCAAATTATCGCCCTATCTCCCTTTTGGACAACACTCTAAAAGTATTGGGTCGTATTATCTTCCATAGAATACTGGACTGGGCAAATGACAACGATTTTTTAGATCCGTGTCAGATGGGGTTCCGTAGTGGGGTAGGTACGGTGGAGCAATGCCTAAACTTGAAATTGATAATTGACAAATACAGTGTTGCTCGCTCCTCCGCCACCTACCTTGCATTCATGGATCTCTCATCCGCTTTTGATCTTGTTAACAGATCAAAGCTTTGGTCCATCCTCTCAACCAATGGTCTTGATATTACTCTTGTAAATTTTCTAGCATATCTCCATACAGACCTGAAAGCACGGGTACTTATTGGGATGGGCGGAGAGGTATCAGGAGCAATTGAGATAGGGAGGGGGGTGAGACAGGGGTGCGTTTAGCACCCCTGTTGTTCATCATTTATATTAACGGCTTATCCAATTGTCTGAAAGAAGTGACCACGGATGTCCCATTTATTTTAGGGAAACCCCTTCCAGTACTTCTATACGCAGACGATGCGGTGCTTATGGCCCGCACCCCTAATGCCCTTCGCCTGTTTGTACATAGTTTTGTTAAGTTCATGGAGGATCTGGATTTAAAGGTAAATTTTAAAAAGTCATTTATTATGTCCTGTGGACCTGGCAAAAGGAAACTCAGCACTATACGATTAGGCACAGACAAATTGGAATCTGTCCCTAATTTTCCATACTTAGGGTTGGTTTTCGCTGCGAACGGCTCGTGGAGTGGGCATATGGCCCACGCCACGAGCAAGTTCTCGAAAGCCAACAATTCTGTTCTGAGCCTCCCACGCCCAAAGAGAATAGGTGCCACTAAGGCTATTTTTAAATTTTTTAAACTACAGTGTGCACCAGTTGCCACGTATGGTGCAGAGGTATGGGGATCAAGAAACAGCTCCTGCATCCAAAGGGAGGAAAATCGCTTCTGCAGGAAAGTGTTGGGTGCACCAATTTCCTCCTCCACTTTCATTTGTCATAGTGAATTAACCCTACCATACATTAGTGATTTTATTAGAGCAAGACCGGCACTCTTCTGGATTAGAATCTGGAGGAATGAGGCCGCTGCTCTTACTCAGAATATTATTAAGGATTGCTTAAACTGCGACCATGGCATGAGAATTCCATGGTTGTCTGAAGTCTCTAAAACACTGGATGAAGTTGGTAGAAGTACTTTGTTTACTGACCCGATAACTATAAAACTTCAGGACAAAGCCGAGGTTAAGAATGCACTATATGTACTTTATAACAGTGAAAGGTTCAGAAGCGAATCACAAAAATCTACTGTAATGAAATATATAGGCAACGGACTGTGTGGACAGACTTTGCCGCCCTATCTCTCGCTGCCTATGACTAGCTGGGAGAGATCACTGCTGTTTCGTTTAAGGGCAGGAACAGTAAAACATATGTTGTCTTTTCCACTAGGCCATTGTCACAGTATTGATTCTCTTTTATGTCCCTGTGATGGCGTGAGCACCCAGGTAGGCGTGGGCGGAAAATCCGTTCCGCTCGCGGATTTTGCGGATTTTCGGGAAATCCGCAATCCGCGAGATTTGCGAATTTCCCGCAAAATCCGCAAATCCGCGAGCAGCGGATTTTGCTCGCACTGCTCGCACTGTTAGCGTGAGTTCGCGCCCCGCGAATAAGTGCAAAATTGCCGAAATACGATCTTGGCAAAACTGAAAGTAACTACTTACCAGGTTCAAAAGTTCAGGCACATCATTAGTAGCCATTTCCTGTAGTGCTTCCTGAGGGGCCCCTCCAGAGTTCAGTTGCCAGTTGAAACTATTATGTGACCCTGCTCTGAACCTCAGAATAGTTACACATATGCCACAAAGGTCCTGAATTACAGCTAAGGGAGACAAGCAGGAGCCAGGCTGGAAGTTAAAATCCATTAATCAGCCCCTAATTCATTATTGTCAGTTGGGGCAGGGCAGGTGTTGTAACTAATTTTGCAACAATGAAAGCACTTAGCAAGTGCAAAAGATCACTAATGAGGGCGCACTAAGGAAGCAGGTGCCAGCTAAAAAAATATTCTGTGACACATTAATCAGCCCCAAATTAATTCAGGTCACTTGAGGCAGGGAAGGTGTGCTTTGCTTTGCCGAAAATAGTGTACACTGGACAACCAGAGGGTGTAGTGATGAAACAGAGGGTGGCATGGGTGGGCCAGAGGGTGGCATGAGTAGTCAGAGAGTGGCAGTGGTGACAGAGAGTGGCAGTGATGAAGAAGAGTGTCCCAAACAGGCTGGACACGTAGAAACAACAAGTTCGCAAAACTTGCGACCCGACAGGTAAGTTCGCAAATTGCGAAATTGTAAAAACCCTCGCGAACTGGCAGAAACACGGGCGAACACAAAAAAAAAAAAATCCGCAAATTCGCGGGAATTCGCGGATTTTGCGGATTGCGAATCCGCAAATCCGCAAAATTTGCGGATTGCCAATCCGCAAAATCCGCTCATGCTTACACCCAGGATGATTTGCACTTTTTATTTTTCTGTAAATTTTATCTTGTGTATATTAAATGGTTTTTAACACCGTATTTTAAAAAATCCAGACCACTGACGCTCCAAGATTCATATAACATGTTGATTGTTCTGGATAGTGATGAATTAACATTCCGGGTTAGCTCTTTTTTAAGACTGGCTATACGAGCTCGTAAGATGATGGAAAACCCCTGAGTATTGTATATCTGCTGTTTACTGGTGTTAATATGGTAGTTTAGTATATTGCTTAGAAATGTATTGTATTGTCACTGTATAGAATATAATGTCATATGTATGTCCATTTTACTTTATTACTGTATGTATATTTATTCATGATGTGTTGATGAATTGTGTTCGGTACTTTTATGAATTTTAAGGAATTCGAATAAAGGTCTTTTGAACTTGAAATCTATTTTAATTATTAATATTTCTCAAACTTCACAGAAAGTGGATTTTTTAAATAATACATGTGTAAAAGTATGCAATTATTTTTTTTTAAACATTTCGTTATTGTTTTTTTTCATATAAAGGTACCAAATTTACAACATGATACCTTTGCATTGACAATTGACAATATAGCTGTAGCAAACGGGGCTACCGATGGTTATACAGAGAGTGGCGTACTCATTGCATCATGTAACAGCAATATCAATTTGATGCTGCCAGTAACTCCTTAGAGTACAACTATTAGAGAAATAAATAACAGAGAAACAACTATAATGAAACATGAACACCAGACTATAGAGGTGGTCATGTTATGCAGATTTGTAGAGCATGATTTCATCCCGGAAAGGTATCCTGGCGCTAAGCAGGTGGGAGTTTAGCCAAAACAAGGGCCTAGTGGCATTACTTGAAAAGCAAGGTTCTTCAGCTTCTTGCTAAATTCAAGAAGTGAGGAGGAGGTTCTTATGTGTAAAGGCGGGTAGGTCTACACTTTAGGAGCGATGCAGGAGAAGAGTGACAGATCTGGTTTTCCGTATGTGTGGAATGTGTGAAAGTAGCAGTCCGGTGAGTAGAGATGTCTCAAAGTTTCTGAAAGCAGATTTGATTGTTAAGGTATTGTGGGCCAGTGTTATGTAGACTTAGATTAGCTTTATTCGATTTCATATAAAAAAATCATAAAAGCAACAACAGTCCATAAATTTACACCAATACATTTCATAAAAATAACATCTGTTAAAATAAAATATAATCGGTAAAATAAATCAGCTAATCATTGTAGATCGAGATAATAAGTCAAATTGATTAGACGTGGAGATGATGCGGCCACTCGATACAAGACCACTCCTGCCCATCAGGTGGTTGCTCCGTGCTTTTTGACATTGCGATGGGACATATAATGATCTAGGGTAAAATTCACTTATACTCCAGATAGATATAGGACCATCTCCTATTTGTGGCTGCCAAGATTGGAGAAATGGAACGACGTATCAAGGGGGTCATTAGGATCGCGGACGGACTTGAGTCCGTCCGCGACCCCAGAGCATGAGGGAACGTCCGCATGGGCTGCGGCGTTCCCTCTGTGCAGATTAGGATATGACCGCCAGGGTGGCGGTCACATCCTCTATTTTTAACATTGCGGTGGGTGGAGCTTCAAGCTGCACCCGCAGCAATGTTAAAAATGCATGCACAGCATTTGCGTGCACAAAGCGGCAGGCACCGCGCGGTGCCTGCTGCATTGTGCACGCAAATGCAGGGGGGTACCATAGGTACCCCCCATGTGCACCCCCACCCCCCACTACACCTAGGGGGCCCGCAATGGGCCCCTGCAGTGCAGTTACACATGCTTTTCCTCGGCGGAAAAGCCACCGCGGAAAAGCATGTTCCCAAGCACATCCTAATCTGGCTGACGGTGTCTAAGAGACACCTTCACCATTTTAGTGCTTTTCCGCCGCGGTTGTAAGCCAGCCGCGGCGGAAAAGCTGCGGACCTAAACCATGACCCACCAGCCATCCTAATGTGGCGGTGGGTCCTGGTGGGTCTGCAGAGGATTTTCCGCATCCTCCGGGCCGGGTAACGAGCAATGCTGCGGCCAGGGAGCAGCCCACTCACCCCCAAGCCCCTCTGCAAACAATAAACAAGCGTCCCCGCTCCACCGTGTCTCTGGGCTCCAATTTCAATCGCCTCCGGGCGCGGAAGTTACGTGGACGGCATCCGCCGCAAAGCAAGCTCGGGAATGTGGTCCCTGTGGCCGCGCGGTGTCAGGCAGCGGCAGAGTCTCCCCAGGTAGGGCAACGAGCAATGCTGCGGCCAGGGAGCAGCCCACTCGTCCCCAAGCCCCTCTGCAAACAATAAACAAGTGTCCTAGCCTTGAAAGGGTGGGTGAGGACTTTGAATTGTGCTCATTTGTGGATAAAAAGTCAATGGAGCTTCTGCAGGTGTGAGTGAAGTGTGGGATATTAAGAGTGATTTGTCAAGATATGTAGTGCCACAGCATTGGTCACAATAGGAAAGTGATTGCTGTATAGCGAGGTGCACTCTTATTAACTCTTCTGTAGTTATGAGGGAGGGCAGGGAAACAAACAGGGATGCTCTTCGCGGGGAGAGATACTAGACTCTCCAGGAACAGAGGAGAGTGTTAATTGGTGTGCTGCGGGGGAGGGGGGGAAGGGGAGGTCAGGGTGGGACCAGCTTGACATTCAACTAGCACCAGGGTGTTTTAATTACATAGGTGGCGGCGTCCCACCTAGGGAGGGAAGTGTTATTATTGATCGGTATTTGTAAGAGTAGTACTAGGTCATCCCAGTGCATAGAAATAAGCTACTTCTGAAGGCCCATGGCCTCTTCAGGTCACAGGATGGTAACCTCCTCCATAGCCCAATAATCAACAATTTTTGCCATTCCACAACTGTTGGAGGGAGAGGGTGCTTCCAACAGCTTGCCACATACCTCCAAGCTAGGTAGGATGGTCATCTCTGTTGCTTTCAAAACTGCATAAACAGTATTGGCCACTAGTGAGATAAGGAGAGGAAGGACCACAACATATCGTACAGATCAGCATCATGGAGGCCGAAGCAGGAGCGGCAGTCCACTTTTTGTTGGGAAAGACCTGTCAAATCTCCTCCTTCCATTTACCGTGAAGGCAGGCAAGAAATACCTCAATAGGTTCTCTGATATCCTTAGCAAACCAGCTGACGAGCCTCCACCCATTACCCATGACATGGAGGTATTGTATTTTAGCATGGGTTGGTGGCTCTTCTATGGCAGTGCTCCAATTGGTACTCAGGACACTGGTCAGTGTGTGATGTGTTAGAAACTGCTCTCAGTGTATTTGGTGATGTACCAGCTCAATAAAAGGTATAAGGGTACCATCCTGAAACAAGCCCCCAAAGGTTGTTAAGCTTGACTCTTGCGAATGTTGTACCCCAGTGGATGTTAAGTAGCCTCTGGTTTGGGGGGGCAGAAGGGAGATGGCAGGGGTATGAGAGAGGGATGATGCTGTGACTCAAAGGTTTCTACGAAAGCAGCAATGGACTACTCAGAGCAATCAAAGGGAGGAAAGAGTCACAGTCTGAAAAGGGTGGAAAAGCCACAGGAGCCATTATAGGGTTCAGGGGAAATGGGTAGAAGTGGTATCAACTTGGTGGCACTCAGCAAAACAATGACTTACCCATTTCAATTAGGCACTCCCAAACCTCCCCTGCCCACAGGCAGCCTTAACTTGAACAGCGCCAGTCACCGCACCAAATCAGTTCCCCCAACAAGGAGACTAGTGGGTTAAAAAATTCAACCAGCAGATGGAGAGGGAGATTAGAGAAGTGATAAAAGAGACACAGGCGCACAACCAGTTTGGGCATGGCAATTCTGTCCATCACTGCAAGCAGGAAAGTTCTCCAGAATGCAACCTGACCATGGATTGCCCTAGCCACTCTAGTGAGGTTGCTGTCAAACAAGCCTTGTTCATCATGGTATAGTCTAACCCTAGGATATAAGGATGAAAGTGTCCCAGGCCAATGTCAAGATCAGACTGCTCCAGTCCAGCTCAGATGGGAAACAGGTAGGATTAAAGTAAGTAATTACATTTATAATATACTAGGTTTACATTTTCTTCTATCAATTAATTATCAATTAATCCTGAATAATCTGTGAAATTCGAACTAAATTGTATGGCGGGCATTATATATGTGTTATTTATAATGGGGACATTCTAGCTGGAATTGATGTAAGCAAGGCAATGCTTCCATCAGCAATGTACTACTGGTCCGCCATACTTCAGGCTTATTCAATTCTGGCAAGGTTGGGCCCGATTCACAAAGGTAAACTGAGACAATTTTTGATATTCTCAAAGGGCAGTTACGAGTAGTGAAGTTAGAGTTTTGTCTAAGTTTAACCTAAGTTTTTGTCCTAGTTAGACTCAAGACCAAAGTTGAAGTTAAACTGAGTCAGAAGTCTAACTTTACGACTTTTGGTTTTCACAATGGGCATTTACGAGTAGTAAAGTTAGACTTTTGTCCCAGTTTTGGTCTCAGTGAAACTTAAGACCAAAGTCTAACTTTATTACACATAAATGCCCTTTGTGAATACTAAAAGTCGTAAAGTTAGACTTTTGTCTCAGTTTACCTTTGTGAATCAGGCCCATTGTTTTTAAATGGTGGACCAAACATGGTGGATACCTGATATGTCCATAATGGACAATGGACTGCTAAGTGCAGACTGTACCTACCTTTTACAGCAGCCACATTCCCGCATTGGTTATAATGGTCTTTGATTGATGGAATCCGTCCCCTACCATGCAAACTTCCATTGATGGAAAATCCATCATATTGGTGTATACTTTTTCTAAGGCCATTAGGTCACTGGCTTCCTAACAGTCCATTGTAGAAGACCTCCTCCACTGTTGCTGCTCAGGTGCTTGTGCTGGGACTCACCATAGCTAAAGGTGCAGATGACTGGGCCTCCAACTTCACTTCTGAGGAGTTGAATATCCTCACAGCTGGAGCCCTTACCAGTGACAGCCAAGTATATGGGCCACCACAGAGTCAGGTAAGCTGCACACACTTAAAATTTAATATGTGTAGTTATTAAGAATATTGTGAGTAACTTGACACTTTAATGTATTTAATGTCACATCCACAACATAAAAATAGGTCTTAACCATATGATGACCCACTTTCTGAATTACAAATAAGCTAATGCTAAACAAATGTATTTATGTACCTTGTATCTCTACAATTTGAGTTTGATAACTTTATTTAATGCATGTTTTACCTAGAAATATTAAAAATACAGGGTCTTACCAAAGACACACACATATATATTTTAGTTCATAACTTTTGGATCTGGTGTATATTCTTTTACACTAGTTTTTCAGGATTTGGTACGTAATGTAATGCACAAACATTAATGATTGAAAAGCAAACAGAAATCTTAATTTGTGAGCCACAGAACCTAATCAGCCATGTATGTTGTTTATTTTGTGACCAAAATCTAATCAGTCAGACATTGGTCAGGGCATGAAGGGCCTCCTTTTGGCATTGGCAAGCTGTGTGGTTGACTATGACAACATAAATCTGAGGGAACAATTTAATAACATCTATGGTGTCACAAAGCATATCATATTTTGCTTTGAATGTTGTTTAACGGTCATTACTGTTTTGGTCATGGCACTTTCTTAGCTAAGGGTGGCACTGGCTGGGAATGTTACTTTTCTAACATACACTTCAATGGGGGCCATGCCTCCTTATTTAAGATTTCAAAGTATTTTATTAAGTTTATACAAAAGAATATAACATTCTACTGTGTACTTCACTCTAAGGATGACAATGATAATGCTTTTTAAGGACCTGGTACTCCTTCTAATTTGAAATGGAGTTCCATTGACAAAATGCACAAAGGCCCTGATTGCCTGTTCTCCAGCAAGGATACTGAATCATAATATGACATAAAGCCCACACACATATTTACAAGTCTAATACTATATAAAGCATGTGTAATAAAGTGGACTTCCTATCCATCACAGTGTCATAGGGAAATCGTCCAAAAGTAATAAATCATCCCCAGAGTATTGTACTTAAATGAATCACACAACATTGACTAATGACCAAAGAAAGCAAACACTTTTAGCAATATCTTTAAAAAACAAGTATAGTTGTGACTTCGCATTATAACAGAAATCCTGTTCACCTTATTACAATTTACCATGTGTATTATGCATTTCCTATAAGGCAGATAGTATAAAAATAGCATTTGTGACAGATTAACTCGTCCAACATACTCAAAATCACACCTAATGAATGTTAAATAAAATCTTACCTCTTTAGTATGCAATTGATGCAAGCATATGTCTGCTTTCAGCTTCCCCCTGAGCAAGCATCGGAGGCTCTGGCTACACTTCAGGGGAAAAGCAGAAGGGCCACTGGGAGCATAAGGAGGAGCCACCGACACAGAGGGACCCAAATGGCAATGATGTTGAAGGGCTATCAAGGAGGACATGACAGCAATAGAATTTGAGGCCTCCAACTCTGGTAAGCCCCTGTGGTGACTGCCAAAACAACACAAGCCACAGCATTTGTTCCAGTGGCTGCAACACCACTACCACCAGCATCACCCTCCCTCCTACCCCTCCTGTACAAAGACAGTTCCCATCTGTAAGGGGTTCTCCTTATCCTCAGGCACCTATCGTAACGCATGAATCCTGCTAGCACTGGAGATCTTATGAGCCTTTCTGTGGAGCAGGTGGATTTGCTGTATGCTGTCCAGGGTGTCAGTCAGCAACTGAATCAATTGTGTTGTCATTATGAATGACATGCACTCTCACTGCCTCATAAAGAAGTTCTGTCTCTGCTAGTGCTTCTTCTGATACCAATGCTCAGGTACACTTGCTCCTATTGTACCTTCTGCCGCTATTCCAACCATTGACCCCATACTGCTCCCATGCAACGCCCTGACTCTGTTCCAAAGCTCACCCCGATTTCTCCTGCAGAACCAATTTCTTTACCTCCTACACTATTCCACCTGTCCCTAAACCACCATATCACCTAAAACATTCACATACCTCAAAACCTCACCATAGCTGTAGACGTTCCTCCTCGAAAGCCCATGGCCCCACCCCCACTAAAAACAATCCTGAAAACCCCACCCAATTGCAAAAGGTAGGCGCTGGTATATCCATCTGCTCCAGGAGGATGTAGAACCACATGAGGAGGACACAACTTCTAAAATGTGGAGGCAGCAGGCGTGGCCCAGATGGTGGTGAGGTAGGACGCACTGTTCTTGGCTCCTACCCGTCGCGCACCCATACCAGCACAGCACGGCTCGCTTGGGGCCCGAATAGCCAGAGGTGACCCGTTGAAGCACTGCAGTGGGCACTGGACCCAGGTCATGCCTGAAACTCCGACTGAAACAGCCGCAGCGAGTCCTCAGCGGGTTCCGTGGGAGACCGACCCGGCCGTCCAGCATGGTGGTTGGCGGGCTTACCACCGAGGTCAGCTCCCGCTCTCCCGACTCCCTCAACCCCAGCTTCCCAACCAGCTGCTCCTCCCAGTGCAGAGAGCGCTGCTCACCGGGTGACCCATTGGGAGGGCTGTGCCTGACACCATTGGGGGAGGTCCGCCGATGGCAGTGCAACAGAGGAGAGTCACTTCAACGTTGCCCTTAGCGCCTCACGACGCCACAGGGGTGCACTGAGGGGCCCTCGTTCAGCACACACGACAGGCAGTAAGCAGACTTTGGGCCACGCTGGCGCCCCGGGACGCAGTGATTCCCGGCCTGCAGTTCAACCAGGCCCACAGAAGACACGCAGGCCCCGGTGGTGCTCTATGCGAGCCCACAGCCTTGGAGGTGCTCGGCCGAGCGGGCCTGGGCGCTCTGCCTTGCTCGCCCGGGAGTGACTGCTGGCCACACGGTGAGCGACCTCAGCTTCATTGTTCAGCGCTGGTGGGGCCTAGCCATGTGGACTCCGGGACTGGGCTAGGCGGCCAGGAAGCAGAAAGGGGACAAACCCGGGGATCCCCCTAGCACAACCACATCGACAGCAGCGCCTGCCCTGCGTGGACCTGAGGGGAAGTGTAGAGATCTGGGGTGCCCATTGGCTTGATGGAGAGGCATCCACGTAGTGGTGTCCGGCCGGAACTTTGGCCTGCATTCGCCCGGGACGGGGCCTCCCCCCGGAGCTGGTGGCGGTGGGGCCCTGGCTTCTTGGGGCATTGAGGAAGAGGTGGCGCAGGGGAACACGATGGGCACTGATGCGGCTCCCCACTGGCAGACATAACAGCTGGAGCAAACACAAGGAGGGCGGCATAGACTGGGGCTGCTCGAGGCCTGAAGAGAGTCTGCCTCAAAGGAGACGCCGTTCTGAAACCGCCACCAAGGACACATGGTAGTGCCCACAATAGACGTAGCCGGGGATCTGCGGGATCGTCTGTGCCTCAGCCTTCCACAGGGGCATCTGCCGGATTAGCGGGCGTCCCTCCTTCCATCCATCGCACGAGGGGCTGATCGCTAACTCACCACCCAGCGCCGGGAGCTCCCCGGCACATGCACAGCTTGGACACAGGAGGTCAGTTCTCCCAATAACTGGGGCATTCAACCGGCTGCTGAAAGGAGGGCCAAGGGAGGTCGCTGAGGATACTCGCAAGACCAACAACGCGCCAGGTGCCCCTAACCTGCCGGCTCTTTCCCTGGGAGCGGCTTGTTCGATCACCAGCTTAACACATCGCATATTAGACAGAGGCTGAACAGCATATCCAAAATCAGGAACACTAAAGTAAAACCCCTTAAAGACATCTTTGGCCACTCACAATCCGTACCAAACATGGCTGCTGCGACTCCCGAAGCTGGGACCTCGAAGCCCTCTCCAGCCACCGGAGAGGAGCTCATCACGAAAGCCTTCCTGGAGTCGCTGTTCCTCACTCTTAGGGAGGACATACAATCAGTGAAGACTTAATTCGCCACCGAAGTCAGAGAGATCCGCAGGGACATAGATGGAGAGAGTGAACGAGTAGCTACTCTCAAGGAGAAAAGCAACGCTACAGCACCCAAAATCACTCTACTCCAGCAAGAGGTCATTCGACCTCAGGACCTGAACGTGGACATTCAAACCCATATGGAAGACCTAGAAAACCGGTCCCAAAGACACAACGCCAGGATCCATGGAGTTAAGTCCTCAGAAGACACCTGAGATCTATTCACCTTTACACAGGGACTCTTCCGTTACATTTTGGGGGAATCGAAGGATGCGGACAGTGTATTGGACAGGGTGCATAGAGTGGGGCCGCCATGCGCCCCCAACGCTCCACCGGCGGACATCTTGGTGTGCATCCAAGACTTCAAGATCAAGGAAGCCATCCTTGCTAAAGCAAGAACCCTCCACCCTATCTTGTTTGAAATGAATTGAATTGAAAGAATATTTATATAGCGCCTAACTACCCGGAGGTGTCAATTCAGTGAAGACTACTAGTTGAAAAGATGTGTCTTCAGGTGTTTATGGAAGGCAGTCAGGCTACGTATCTCTCTTACAGACAGGGGAAGGGCATTCCACAATTTAGCCGCTGAATGTGAGAAAGAGCGGCCCCCCCATCTTGCTTTCTTTATCTTTCTGGTAGAGTCTAAGAATTGGTTGCTGGATCGGAGCGACCTAGATGGTAGGTAGAGTGGTATTAAGGGGTGAAGAATGTTAGGGCCTGTTTTCCAAATAGCTTTATAGGCTAAGCATAGTGTTTTAAATTGAATTCTGGCATTCTTTGGTAGCCAATGTTGCTGACGGAGGGCTTGTTTGGCCGATTGTCTCCTGGGGACCTGGAGGAGCAGTCTAGCTGCACTGTTTTGTACCACCTGTAATTTGTTAATGGTGGACAGTGGAGCTCCCAAGTATTGGGAGTTCCCATAATCTAGCCGGGAAAGGATTAGAGCCTGAATCATAATCCTTCGTGCTACAAAAGGGAGGAGAGGGAGAATTTTTCGTATCATCCTTAACAGGCTGTAGCATGTTGATGATAGTATTGTGGCTTGGTGATTGAAGGTCAATTTGTCATGAAGCCACACTCCCAAACTCTTTATGTGCAGTTTGGGTAGCGGGGCTGGACCCAGACATGTGGATCAAGGGGGCATGATGGAAGCAGGGGCGGCATGCCTAACAACAAGATTTCAGTTTTTTCTCCGTTAAGACGGAGGTAGGAGTCCTTCATCCATCCGGCCACTGCTTCAAGGCAGGGTGTCAGGTCATCAGACGAGCCCACGTCTTGGCCCAGCGATACTACTAGTTGGGTATCGTCTGCGTAGCTGACGATCTTAATGCCGAATGGATGTACTACGGCTGCCAACGGCTTCATATAAACATTGAAGAGCGTTGGGCTCAATGCCGAACCCTGTGGAACCCCACATTCCAGCAACTGAGTAGATAAAACTACATCTCCCTCAAAGACTTGAAAATGGCGATTACTGAGGAAGGAGGTAATCCAATTCAGTGCAGCGCCCGACACCCCGCTCATTCTGAGATGGTTGATCAAGATGGAATGTTTGACCGTGTCGAACACTGCACTGAGGTCCAACAAGATGATAGCCGCCCTTCCTCCCTCGTCTACCAATTTTGTTGCCTCTTCTGTTACTAACAACAATGCAGTCTCCGTTCCATGGTTTGGTTTAAACCCAGTCTGGGTGTCATCCAACAGACTGTTCGATTCCAGATGATTGGTGAGAATGGTATTTACGTGTTTCTCCACCAATTTACTAAGCCATGGCAGGAGGGAAATTGGTCGATAATTAGATAGAATGGAAGGATCCAGACTGGGCTTTTTGTTTAGTGCTTTCACCATTGCACACTTCCATGATAAAGGGACTATACCTGTCGACATGGAGAGATTTAATATCTCCATTATGGTAGTTTGGACGGATTTAATTATTGCTTTTAACTGTTTGGGCGGCGCAGCATCTGTCGGAGAACCTGAGACTACTTTACAAATGATTGCATCAAGTGTCTTTAATGTCAAAGGGTCCAAGTGATCTAAAATGGGCACTCCGGTTAAATCAGTGAGATGCTGGCCATCTATGTTGGTTTGATTAGAGGGAAAGGTGTTATATATCATCTCTATTTTTTCTTTGAAGAAAACTGCAAGTTTGTTACAGCGTTCCAGGGCTCCTTCCCTGTCAGGGGTTGTTTGTGCCGGGGTGATCAGAGTTTTCGCTATTCGAAAGATCTCTTTGGGAGAGTTAGCAGCAGTGGCTGTTTTTTCCTCATAAAATTTAGCCTGTGTTTCTTTTATCTCCTTTTTATAGCTCCTGATAGTTTGTCTATATGTATCTTTTGTGTCTTTCGAGGGAGTAATTCTCCAGGTTCTTTCAAGGGTTTGTTTTAGCAATCTTAGTTGAGGGCTATACTAGGGTGCAGTGTTTTTCCTGTTGCATTTCTGTGTGATGACTTTGGGAAGAGTGGAATCCAACGTGTTTTGGATCCAGGTGTTAAAGTTGGTATTTGCCTCTTCAATGTTAGTTCCTATTACAGGCTGGGTAGCTTTAAGAGAGGCCTGCCATTTATCCAAGGGTAACTTGCCCCACTTTCGATCATATGTAACATTGGGGGGAGGTGCCCCTCGTGTATTTTTAGTGACCCAGAACAGGGGAATTAGGAAATGGTCGGTCCAGGGTAGAGGGATAGTATCTCCTGAAGTAAGATTTTGCAAGCTACTGAATACAGGATCCAGTAGGTGGCATTTACCGTGGGTAGGAAGTAGACACTTTAGGTCAAGACCTAAGGCTTGGAGGCCTGATAGAATATTATTGGTGGTGGACAAAGAGGAGTCATCTAGATGAATATTAAAGTCTCCTAAGGTGGTATAATTAGCCATGGCTATCACTTGTTCTGAGGCTAGATCAATCAATTTTGGAACAAAATCATTTAGCGCCTCAGGGGGATGATATATCAGAGTGCCCGATAGACAGTCAGTAGGAGATAGCTCTAGAGAAAAGGGGAGGTTTTCTCCTTCTTTAAAGGTTGAAGGTAGGAGGCGACAGCTATACTTGTCCTAGTAAATAATGGCTAGCCCTCCACCCCTTCCTGTACTACGGTCTATTCTACAGATATTGTACCCTGGAGATAGGGCACAAACAACATCTGGTTCATTTCCTGTTTGAAGCCAGGTTTCAGTCAGGAATATGGCGTCCAATTTATGTTCTTCTATTAGAAGTCCTATTTCTGTGCAATGTTTTGGCAGGGATCTACAATTTAGAAGGGCCAGATTGTATTGTGTGGTGGACGTGTGGTCTCTATCCCGGTGGTCGTACTTTTTAAAATGCCTATGACAGTGTTGGCATAATGATAGAGGCTTAGCAGGATCCAATGTATGTTGACATTTCGCCATCTCAATAGGTCGTAACAGGTGTAATGTGGTGTTATTGTAGCTTATAGGATCTTTGTTTAAAGGACTAGGTTGCCCCGTCCGGCCGCGGACGGGCGCAGACGGGCAGGACTCTGGCACGACTCCAGCGCAGGTCCGGCGCAGGTCCGGCGTGTCCGCTGACCGCGTCCGCTGCATGGAGGCATGACCGTAGCCTTTCATCTGCAGCTGGAGCGCGTCACCGCGCTCGCCCACACCCAATATGACCGCTAATTTGGGATCGGCTACCCGAGACCGGCTCTCAGCGTCGGTACTCGGCTGAGAGTGGCCCGATAGCGAGGGGGGGGGGGAGAGAGATCTCTAGGAGGTCTCCACAGAGTGTTCTGAATTAAAAACGCTTATTAATCAAGCTGAAACACGCAAGGTTTAATGAACTCAAATGTCTTTGTAAAATAGGCAAATATAGCAAAATCAAAAGGGAAAGAGAGACCTCCTGGCTATTGCCTCAAGAGGGTGAAAAGCGCACTTCTTAGTCAGGCGCTCGCGCACAATGACAGCCTTTTATCTGCAGCTGGGTCACTCCCCTGTGCTGTTCCAGGAGTTAGCCCTGATTACCCTGCAGCGACGCTGGCAGTTCTGCCCAGTGACTGAGCACCTTCGGCAGCAGGGGATATCGTATTCTTGGGAAAATCCTGTTCACCTTATTTTTCTCCACAATGGAAATCTCCATCAACTCCGCTCATTAGTGGAAGTATGCCGCATATTGGGACTGGCGACGCTCAGTGAAGACGACGAAGACCGTAGCACTACCTCAGGACCCGAGTCATCCCCATCGGGATGGCAGTGCCAAGGCAGACAGCGGTGTCCCCGGTGCCCGCACAACTCAGAAATTGCTAGAGGTCAACAAGCAGCCCTGACAGCAGCCACGGAAGCACTTGCTGCAGAAGACTCCACTGCCAAATGATCACCCTTACAGCATTGACCCTCTATTTGCATACTTGTGGCGCTAGATGACACATAAACCACTCAAGATTTTAATACTCAATATACAGGGCCTCAATAACCCAATCAAACGCAGAGCTGTTCTTAATTATCTGGAACACTCCACTGCTGACATTTGCCTACTCCAGGAGACACATTTAATACCGAAAGACCACCACAGGATGAAATACTGTGCCTTCCCCACACAGATGTTCTCCTCCAATTCTAATAAATAAGCAGGGGTTGCCATACTTGTGTCCCGCTCCTTCCAAGGCAGAGTTCTCCAAAAAGAGGCCGAGATCAAGGGGCGCCTGCTCACATATCAGTTTCTGATAGCTGGGATGTCACTCATAATAGGCTCCATATACGCCCCCAATGAAGGCCAGGACAAATTCTTTCACAACGCACTCACTGAGGCGACGGCTAACACAGAACGATGCCTGTTGTTCGGGGGAGATCTGAACTTGGTCTATGATAATCTCACCGATCGCTCCTGTCAGTGCACAAGTCAGGTAGGGGCTCTCTCTCGGGCGGGGCTGGTCTGTGTCCTGGAACAGGGATTTGTAGACCTATGGCACCATTTACATCCTCACAGCTACACTTACACTTATTATTCGGGGGCCCATAAGACTTATGGCAGATTAGACTACTTCCTTTGCTCCTCCCCGCTACAGGCGCTAGCCACCGATGCCGAGATACTCACTGCTTCATTATCAGATCATTCCCCAGTTATGGTCTCCTTTCAGTTTCCACGCAAGCAGCAACCACAGCGACAATGGCGCTTGCGTGACTGAATATTGCACCGCGCCACCAACGTGGACCAAATTAAAACTGCCATCTCGAACTATCGCGAACTCAGACACTTTGCTAGCGACGCAGTGGATTGCTCTTAAAGCTGTCCTAAGGGGGGGGATTCATAGCCATCTCTACGGCCAGTCACAAAGAACGTAGCCAGAAAAGGACAGATCCCACTCAGCGGGTTGCAGAACTAGAGCAGATGCAACAACGTACTGGGGCGGCCAGGGCCTGGCGTCAGCTCTGCTTGGAGCGGAAAAAGTTGGCGGCGCTGGACCAGCACAGAGCCGAATACGCCGCTTTACATCCCCGCCACTCCTATTACACTGGAGGTGACAGGTGCAGCCGCCTTCTAGCTCACAAGCTACGGGAGGTCAGACAACATCAAGGGGTACAGGTCATCCGACTCTTGGGGGGGTGAACTTACCGAAGATGATGTGGCTATCGCGGAAGCCTTTCGAGACTTCTACGTTAGGTTACACTCAGGTGATTCTCTGAATGCTCTCCACAGCTCCAATTACTTGGAGGCCGCACCAATACCCACTCTTAACACAGCTCAGGCAGCTCACTTAGATAGAGATATAGGGACGGAGGAGGTGATCGCGGAATTATCCCAGCTCCGGCTTGGTAAATCACCTGGGCCAGATGTCTATTCAGCGGCCTTCTATAAAAAATTTTGCAATCAGGTTGCACCCCTGTTGTGGGACTTGTTCAACACCTTCACACAACAAGGAGCGATCCCTGAGGAAATGCTAAAAGCATCGATTGTAGTCATCCCGAAACACGGGAAGGACCAAACTCTCTTTAGTTCATACAGACTAATCTCTCTCCTCAACATAGATATTAAGCTTTATAGAGCATCCTTGCGACCCGATTAGCGCCCTACATGCCTCAGTTGGTGGAGCCAGACCAAGCGGGCTTCATACAATGGTAAACAAGCGACAACACAAAGAGAGTACTGCACCTCATCGAGAAGGCGTCTCCCACGGACGGGGAATACATGCTACCTGCCATCGACGCTGAGAAATCCTTTGATAGGGTGCATTGGCCCTATCTGGAACTAGTCCTGCAGCGCTTCGGTTTTGGAGAGAAATTGCGTACCCGCATCCTTAACTGCTACCGATCCCCCAAAGCCACAATCAGAGTTAATGGTCAGACATCATCCCGGTTCCCCATAGGTAGAGGTACACCACAGGGATGTCCCCTGTCTCCCCTCCTCTTTGCGCTCTACATGGAGCCACTGGCACTGAGAGTCCGACACCACCCCCTCATCACGGGATCAAATTTGGGGGGATAAACACATGATCAGTTTATATGTGGATGACATCCTGATCTCTCTCAGTAGCCCGGCCCAGGCACTAAGGGCTCTCTTTGTTGAACTACACTGTTTCGCACTAGCCTCGGGTTTCAAAATCAACATGGTAAAATCGACTGCTCTTACAATCTCTCTCTCTCCCCGATCACGCTAGCCCACATACAGGAAGAACACCCTATTCAGTTGTCCCCCTCCACGATCCCATACCTAGGGATGCAATTGGGCTCCACCATACAGGCCACTGTCACTGCCAACTACGACAGGCTCTGCACTCACATCCGCAAATGATTGGGCCAATGGAAACACCACCCCCTCTCCTGGCTGGGTAGAATAGCAGCTACCAAAATGAAGGTACTACCCCAGCTCCTCAGCAGACCCAGTTGGACTTGGCATGATTTATTTGGCAGGGACGCAAACTACGATTTAAGCACACAATCGCGATCCTGCCCCTGAAGCAGGGAGGAGTAGGGATCCCTGACCTCCAGCTCTATTTCTATGCTACAGAGCTCCACTACTTGGTGGAATGGAGGCGTCTGTAATCAGAAAAGCACTGGCTGTTCCAAGACCAGGCGGTAGCGGCCGGGCCCCAGCAAGGTATTTCCTTTCTCCGGAAGATGCAGAGGCCACTAAATCTGTATGCGTCTTATATCACGAGCACGACCATGGCGGTTTTTTAAGGCTTTTAACAACTTACCTTCTTGTATAAATCCCATTGACAATTCGATTTGGTGTTTGCTCTTGGCTAAGCCCCTTTGTCAGTATTGCCTTTCATACATAAGGTAAGGATACTAGGTGAACAGCAAGGTATGACATTATGGGCACATGAGATTTTAAAGTCTTTGTGAAGTAATTCAATTTTTCAACTTGTTCTACTTGTTGCTACTCTTTCTTTTTCCCCTGTTCTTGTTCACACTTGATCTTTTCCATTTCCTTTTGTCTTTCATTTCTTTCTTTTTTTCCCTCACTCTTTTTCCCTCACTCCTTTCTTGTGGCTTGGGAGTTTATTAGTCACTGGATATGTTTGCTTGGCAAACGCCATTTAAAGTATCAATGAACCTAGACTTGGGCAATGCACAGGACAACATGAGCACAAGCATAGAATGAAACCACACCATGTAGATCAAAAGTAAGATAAAAGTACAATGGTTTAACATAAAACATGTATTTATGGGGCCATTGGTCCTTACTCTGTACTTTTGTGTCAGGAACTCTTGAAGTGGAAGGTACATCATTAAGGCTTGATGTGTTTTATCTAGGAACCCGATTCAATATTGTGACTTTATGCCCCTATACGGCTATAATCAATAATATCCCTATAATGGCATAATAATCAGATCCATATTTCAGTTAATCGCCCTTGCAGTCCAAGGCACGGCAAAAGCTATTTCCTTGGATTCCTAGAGAGCACACCGAGTTCTTTTGACACACCAAACCTCCAGCAACCTGGGAAAGCCCCCTTGCTTTGTTTTGATTTGTAATAGAACTCCTGCGAGCACTGTAAGAACGCCCAGTTCTTAGTGACATCTTTAGTGACGTCCTATGCCCAAACCTTACGCCAAACTCGGCACCTTTCAGGTATAAATATACCAACGTTGCCTTTAGCAAACACACAGTGGTGGTTTTGGAGCAGAGCAGCTAATCTACTTTTCGAGAACCCAGCAGAAGCGAGAAGCCCACGGACGCTGCCCCTCCTCTTTGACGCGCTGAGAAAGACGCTGTCTTTTCTCCTGCCGAGAAAATCCAGCTCCGGTGTTTCCAGCCTACCCTTGCGGGTGACTGGGATATCGGGTCCTGAGAGAGAGATACCAGACCTTCTACATTCTATTCCCAAGGTACAGTGCTGACTAAACCCTTAGAGGGAATTCTTGAACAGATCCTTGGCAACAAACCTACTTAACTTAAACTGCTACTTACTTACTCCTTCCCACGTATTAGGCTTAAGTCAGGTACACCGGGGTAGGCGTATTTTAGAAGCACCAGTTGAGCACGTTAGCCTATGTATATATGTATATATATTTTATCCATTTTAAAGTGTCTTATGGCTAAGAAACCATATCAATGCTTTTACAGTATTATTTCATAATACTCCTTTTACTGTGCGTACTTTACTTTACATTAAGTATTGCAATTGTGGCAATTCATTTCTCTTGCATGAGAAGGAAGACTGCTCAATAAATATTATCTTTTATTGAAAACGCCTGTCTCTCTATTCTCTGCACCCTGGTGAAATTTAATATGCACATCTGACTGAGTGAAATAGCTGTCTATTGTTTCACACGACTCTAGAGATTGACTCTTATTCTGAGGGAGCAAAGTTGTCATGTTTATGCGGTTGTCGGAAGCTGAATCCCTTCTTGTCTGAGCCAGGGAAGGTGATCACTTCCTATTCAGTCAAAAAAGTTTCCAGTGACCTCTGAGCTAGCTGGCACAAACCTAAATTAAGTCTAACATAGTCAGTAGAGACCTAGAAGACCTCAGTCCTACGTGTACACTGCTGTTTATGTTATTCCAATGCGCAGGGCCTTTAGGGAAAATAGGAACTACACTACATGGCGCCCAACGTTTGGTAAGGCGATAAAACTAATGCAAGACGTTAGAGTAACTCAGTCGTGCTTTTTCACACAGACCCTTTCTCCAGTAAATACTCCAATAGACGTCTGGAGTGGGTGAAAGGTTAAAATCCGACTGAACTTAGTAGGAAGAGATTCCTATGTAGAGTTTTTGGTATAGTCAACGTTGAAGGATACAGTGTTCCAAAATATTGTGCACCTAATCTTTTGTCTCCTTGAAACTTGATCTGCAACACAAAAACCTTTCTGACAGTAAAATGCCAGATAGTGAAGACGAAAGGAAAGCAGCTAAATTAGCAGCCCAACTAATGGAGGATGACACGAGTCTCCTACAGAACGACCAGAATGCTATCCTCATTCCGGTCAACATAAGAAAAACTATAACTTTAAAACTTATAGAAAACGGACTGACATCACGAGGTGGTACAGTCATTTTCATGATAGAGGCACATGAATATCGTCAGACAGAGGTATTCTATTCATGGATAAACTTTCCAGCGGCAAATGCTACAATACACGAATTCTACTATTACAAAATAGAGGAACCTCCGGAAGAATATACACCTTTCAAGGATATTGAAATACCACTAAATTACCAAGAGCACCTGCTCTGGTTTAAAGGCGCCCTAAAACATAATGATCACATCACCAGGCTCGGTCCACTAGGTAGACCAGGAGCAACGTGGCCGGTTCTAGCCAGCTACACACCACATCCAGACATTGATAACATGTCAAGTGAAGAACTCGTAGTTAAAATAAAAGAATTAACAAAGGCATATAGAGAGTTAGTTCAATTGGCAAGAGAGGATATAACTTATCTCCAAAAATTGAAAGAAACAGATATAACAGATCAACCAATTGAGCTTGCCAGAATCATAGAAAAATGCTATGAAGAACTAGGTAGAGATAGGTTGGGTGGGAAATCAGTAAAACCCCAACTACTTGAAATTCCTGAAAAATTATTTATTAATAATAATCTAAACACTCCTAAAAAGAGCTGGGATGGAAATAAACAATCCACTCCCAAAGAAAAAGGTTTGCAGTCCAGAGGAAGGTCTCCTCAGTGGAGAGAAAGAGCTCCGAGCCAAGAATACTAGTCTACCCAAAGGGATCCCTCTGAAAAAAGATACAACCTTAGAAATAGGGATACTTTGAAAAAGCCTGATAGATATCAAGATATTGATACACGTCCCTCTCAATCTTTTTCGCAGAAATCGGAAAGAGGACTGTCAGAACAAAGGGAAGAGCACGCCAAAAGTCCAAAGACAAGGAACCTGCTCAAAGTAAAAAATTACAATTTCCGAGAAAGAAGGTAGCCAGTATTAAAGTAATCAAACATGCTGAGGATACTGAGGACACAGCTGAAAAACAGAGAGTGGGCACAGACAATGCTAGACAGCGCAGCAGAAATCAGCATAGCTCGCAAGATTCTGATGAATCATCTGGAGACAGTGGACACGAATGAATACATTCAAGTGGAAACTGAAGATACCAGAGTTAGCGAACCTCATAAGATATACGAAATAACATTGCGTATAGAGGGAGATCAGACTAGGAAAATAAGGGGTCTATTTTGGTATAACCTCTCAAAAGGCTATGACATCCTGCTAGCCGAGAAAGACTGGCCACCAGAGTTTGTAAGGGAGTGCCCTCATGGCGAAGAAATGATTATGCCTGCCTTCTCAAATCATATTCCAATTTACAAAAAATATATATATGCAAGAAAATGGGCAGTAGCTCAAGCACCTGCATTATATAAGAATCATGTAGGATGGGATAAGGACTCTCCTCCTCACAAAATCCAGTTAAAATGTCAACCTACTGCACAACGGCAGTACCCGATTAAGCAAGAAGCTAAAAAACAGGTCAGGGAGATTTTAGATCAACTTGAATACCAAGGGGTGATTGAAACATGCACCTCTCAAATGAACAATCCTTTGTTTCCTGTCTCCAAACCAGACGATTCATATTGTCTAGTCTTGGACTACAGGCACCTTAACTGATGTTGCAAAACATTTGCGGTACAAAATTCGCACAGTGCGGCACTAATGAATAACATAGTTCGCAAAAAATACAAAACAACATTAGACATTTCTAACGGATTCTTTTGTTAAAATATTGCACCGGAAAGCAGGTACTTGACCGCTTTCTCAATAATGGGGTCACAGAAAAAAATTCTGTAGACTCCCACAGGGATTCAACAATAGCCCAGGATTATTCTCAGCCAGAGTAACAGAGTTACTACAAATGTATGATGATGAGGCATTATCTTATGTCGATGACATCTATCTCACAGACGACGACTTGGATACTCACTTGAAAAGAGTGAACACCATAATACTTGGGTTCGCAGCAGAGGGTTACAAATTCAACTTTAAAAAGTCACAAATTGCCCATCTAACGGTCCTGTTTTTAGGATACGAATTATTAAGTGAAGGCAAAAGCCTAGCAGACAACTTCTTAGAGAAGTGCGCTGTACTCCAAGCTCCAAAAATGCTGAAGAACTTACAATCGATTCTAGGCTTCCTGAATTTCTGAAGAACTTACATTCTAAATTATGCAGAGAGGGTTAAACCTCTCTACGAATTAATAAAACGTGATTTTAAACCAATCAACTGGACTCAGAAACACACAGAAATTTTTAGATCACGGCAAACAGACATTTTAGCTAAAACAAAATTAGAAACACGTGACAATACACGCAATCTTATAATCCGAGTCATCCCAGGAAGATGCGGATTCACGTACCTGACCTCTAATGAGGGAGAAACGGTACCGATAGCTTACAAATCGCATTTGTAGACAAAAGCAGAAAAAACATTCAGTCTTACAGAAAATACTGTAAAGGCAGTTCAAACTGCTGTAGCAAGAGAACGAGCCCAAGCACAAGGAAAAGGAATAACTGTTTTCACAGCAGAATCAGCCTTCGAGGTGCTATTCAGCCCAGTAAATCTAAAAACAGTGGCACTAGATCCAAAATGGATACAGTGGGAAAATTCTCTTGATATGGAAAAAGTGACATACTATTATGTCCCGAACATGAAAAAACTGAATGATTTGAAATATGAAGAAGAATATCCTCTGTCAATCGAAATTCTGCCTCTACAACAGTACTCTTGTATAATCTATACAGACAGATTTGTACAGCATTACAATGTAGATGATAAATCCTACAATGCAGCCTGCACGATTGTTAAAGGTCGCTGGCTCTGCGGTAAATTCAGACCGAAAATAACAAAAACTGAATCACTGAGAAACTGTTCGGCTCAGCGAGCTGAAATCAGATCTTTAAAGATGGCACTTGAAAATGCCGAACGTGAATTCCCGACACCAATAGTGTGCGATTCGCATTTCTGCGTCAAATCTAACAATAATGATTTGCAGAACTGGGTTCAAAATGATTACAAAGACGACACGGGTGGCACAATCAAGCATAAAATGCTTTGGGAACAAGTAGTTCTTTTACAGAAAGAACTACAAAAAACTCATGTGATACACACTCTGAGTCATCAACGTGATGGCGTTCAAGTTGCAGGGAATTCATTGGCTAATACAGCCACAGCGGAAGCACCTCAATGGGCTTTCGTAGCCACAAAAAAGCGTTCAGAAAAATACATAGAAGAGGAAACCATGCTGGTGGTAAAAACGTCTTCAAAAGGCAACTGTGCAGCACTACCCGTGAACTATCCACTCAATTATACATACGTAATAGACGCAAACTCCGTTCCTTTTGCTCGAATCCCTGGAGTGGGGGATAGAGTGATTCCAAACACGAACAGGAGAGTCTTATTAATAGCAGACGCACACATGGGTGAAGGTCCAAGGCACAAACAGATGAAGGAATCTCTGACAGAATTACAACCAGAATACTGGTGGTCAGGGATGAGCCTGCAACATTACAAATTTGTAAAGAGCTGTCCAGACTGCAACAGAGAGCGCAGTAACGAGCCAACCGGAGTATTGCCATGGCCATTTCTGTAGTTAGCATAAGGCTATCTATATATAAAATCCAGCGTCCTATTAATTCCCTTTAAGACTATATTCACTTAAAAATGTGGCCCCAGCGCTCGGCTGACGCCAGAACTGTTATAAAAGATTTGCAAGTCTTTATCCGCACATACGCAATTGCCATGCTTCATTCTGACCAGAGTCCTGCTTTTAGCGCTCTCGAGCTTATAAGGAGGCCATGACCAGCATGGGCATTGGATTGCGGTACTCTTGTCCCTTCCATCCTGAGGGAAACGGGGTTGTGGAAAGAAAAAACCGAGACATAAAGCAATCTATAACGGCAAAGGTATTAGGTTCGGGTGATGGGTGGGTCCAGCATTTAACAAGTGTCCAACTTAGTCTTAATAATCTGCCAAGAAATTCTCTAAAAGGTTTCAGCCCATACGAACTATTGTTCGGAACTAGAATGTATGTTCAGGACTTAGATAGTCATGCTTCAGTGGTAGAAGATAAGAAAAAATGCTTTGACATCAAAGATCGTTTGGCTGTTTTACAGGACTTAAATGAAACAAGAAAAGCCCTGAGCAACATAAAACTAAAACAGCAGCCAACAACCACTGAAGACACACCACCTGTCCCAGCAAGACCTGTCTGGATTCCAAAGATAGGGGATCTGGTCAGAGAGAAGATTGCGGTGAAGAAGGAATTTGGGCCTTCTTACAGAAAAGCAGTACCTGTCTTAGCAATCAACGGAACAAGATCAGTTGTACTACCGCCCCTTGCTGGTAAAAAGGAGAACCGAGTTGTATCCATCGACCTGGTAAAACCACAATCATGTGGCCAATAATAAGTAGTAGGCCCAGTGGACTCCCAAGAAATAGCAGAATACCAAAATTTGCTACAATCCAAGAGGTTCGAACTGAGAGACTAATCACATTTAATAAACATGCAGTGAATAAAAAAGGAATATGCAGCAATGCCCTGGAACTTGTGCCTCTTGAAACCCAAATTGAAACAGTTCGTCAAGAAACACCAGTCTACATTATGTAGCATCAGAATGTGCGAATGAAAGGCAAATTGAAAAAACAATTCCAACAATTGACAGAACTGCATCTGGCTACTTCATCAATTTCGATAACTTTTCTGAAGATCAAAGCGACCCTGAAGTAACGCCAGCAACAAAGACTTTTAAAGGCAAAGCAACAGAACTCTTTCATCAACTCAAAGAAACTTATCTCATTTCTCCATGGTTAGAATTTTGGATTGTGCTAGGTGTATTTTTCCTCCTGCTTTGGCTCATCATGGTACTTTGTTTGGGAAAATTCATTGAGGGAAAATACAGTACAATGGACACAGCAAGTCAGAACATCAACTTAGTTCTGAAGCCAGACAAGTCATCTCACATCGAGAAAAGAGAACTATCATCAGTGAATGTCACAGCCATTCCAATACCCGGCGGGGTAGTTTGGGACAAAACAGATTACGAAATATATGGACCGGTCGAACTCTTGAAATATCCTCATCAGTTTAAGGTTTCATTAAGTGACTTTGTAAAACCAAGTACATTCTCTGATGATTGGGACTTTGAAAGCATAAATAATATGATGTCAGATTTAGTAATGTCAGCAAAATTTACAGCAAAATAACAACATAAATGCCAGTACTGGACTGTACTAAACACTATTTCTAATAACCTTTATGAATAAATCATACCGGTCCGTTTTTAGAATTTATGTCACTGAATTTTTATTACTTCATTTTCAATAGTGAAACCGTATTACTTCATAGAGACATCACTTGTTTGATTTTGCATGTACAAACAGATATAACAAAATTTACAGAACATGATTATTTGCAAGGTTCATCGAATTATGAACAGATGTATTGCTATACCCACTATGCAGACCACTATTTGCATAAATCTGCTCAACCTAGAAATGTTTTTAAATATAATCAATGGGAACATTGTGCAACTCCACCTAAAAGCAGTTCAAAAACATTCTATGAGAAATTCCAATACTTCTCAGGGTTTAACACAAGTGATGCAGAAACATTTTATTATAAACTGTTAGATAAAACAGGCACAAAAACCATGCTGACAAATACTAAATTGATCTATTCTGAAAGATGTTATGAAAAAAAATATTACATTTGGTTTTGATTTCTGGAAAAACAACATTGAAACAAAAACCATCTGGGGTACAAAAGAATGGCAGGTACAAGGCCTAGAAGCATTATTTTGACCCTGCATGATCCCAGAACAAATATTGTTCTTGAATGACACCATTCAACAAACTACCTGTTTTGGCCTAGCCAAAATCAAAGACTTAAACAAACCGTCTATTCCAAAGCCAATACCTGATAACACAACCACAGATATTGAGATAGACGTATCCCAAATTTTACATCAAAATAGAACACATCCTGATTGGAAAAAGTGGTTAATCTGGCCAACAGAGACAAATAAATGTCAAGATAGATTCCTGAACAAAATACAGGGGTTAAAAATGACCAGACCAGACCCTAGATACTCCCAGAGACAGCATCCAGGGATGGTAACAACATACAGTTTGGGGAAACTATGCCTTGAATGGCTACAAACGTCCACACTGGCAGAAATTAAGCAACACTTGTCTTTACTTAAAGATGGAGCTGACTTGCGCGATTTCATAATGGGACCACGCAAACAGCGTCAAAAACGTTTCATAGCGGCCAGTATATACGCTGCTTACAACGAGGCATGGAAAGTGACTTAAATTGAGACAGCAGAGAAAATACGAGAAATTGATCTATTAATTTAGAAAAATCACTTTCTGTTGTGGACAATGGGTTAATGACTCTGTCCTCCAGAATATATTCACTGGAGAGTATTGTATCATCTGCTATAGATATAATAGATCAGGACTTGCTAATGTTACAACATGGTCAGTCCCAATTATGTTCTATTGTACAGCTAGGCTGGACGTTGCAAAACCTGCGTTCAGGCTATGTGCCTTGGCGTTTAATCAACACAACGTCATTGTTCTCTATCTTTAACCTTACTGATAAGCAAATCAGTTTGCACAGAAAGGAGCAGACTATACGATTCTGAGCATTGAAAAACTTGAGAGATTACAATTGACAATGTCAGAAAGACCTGTCATTGAATGGATAATGCACGGAATAATCACAATTCCGATAACAACTTTCCAATTTAAAAAATGCCAAGAGTATATACCAGCAGGCCAGTATGAAAGGTTGGGTAAAGGGTACATTAAATCATCATGGAAATTACCTTATACACACACATGTTATAGTGACAAAAACTAGAATGTATTTCTTAGTGGTAATAATTGTAAACAATCACTAAGCGGTATACTTCTGTGCCAAGGTATTAATTTACATGGGGCCTGTGAGGGGACTTCAAATAACCTTTCATACCACCAGCACGGCACACCTGCAACACAGATAGAGCCTTTTATTTAGACAACTTTCTAACAGGAGTTACGTTCTAATAACGGACCACAGCTGTTGTGGCATGGTGCCAGGGAAAGCATATCTCGTAAGCGTTAGTTCCATGGTCACTTGCTGTATGCAAGCATTGTATCCAAACGGCCCTGGAGACTCAGAGGCGACGATTTGGCCTCCGTTGAATATCTCTTCTATACGAATTGATACTTTAAGCAGAATGAAGTCTGTGCTTTTACAGACAACAGTGCCCATCACGTCATCAAAAGAAACGTATGATCTTCAAGTTGCAAGGACAACAGCAGAGATACATATACTTTTATCAACTAATTGCCCCGTGCATTTCGTAGAAATGCTAAGCCAAATCCTAAATATGTCAGATGCCAGTGGTATCGCAAATGTATTTAAGACAATTTTTTCGGGACTGTTAACACCCTTCGAAGCAGTCCTTGGCATCTTTCCCAATTTTGTCCATTCGGTTTTTGGTGGCCTACCACTACTTTTGGGACTCGTAGCAGGAATCTTATTTTTGACTCTTCTGCTCCGATATGGCAAGCCAAAACGCAGACATGACTCCGACAACAATGGAAGAAACGATCCTAGCAATACGCTACCGGGACCGCATAACTAAAGTCCTTGGATTAGCCCGGCTGAGAGATCTGAATATGACCTGGTTTCTTTCATTCAGACCTATTTGGCAGAACTGCATCTTACATGTGCTTCGATGTATGCTATGCGGAGAAGAATGCGTGTTAGACACCTGTCTTACACTACAATCAGCAGTACCAATGGATATCGATACTTTGCTAAGTCCTGTAACGGCTCATGCATCGTGTTGTCCCCAGCGGTTACCAATCCTGATGACGGCATTCATTGAGACTTCTCCACTACGATTAGGTGGTGGCAGTGAAGCAAGAAATGAGAGCAACATCACCCAGGTACGACCTTCTGTGAGCATTGCTGATCCCGAAATCGATGATAACAATCATTCTCACGACTGCCCAGTTACAGCATTTTCAACCATGGTCGAACTTTCACCTGAAGCTGTAGACTGTTTTTTTGCGCATCTATCTGAAGTCATGCTCTCCCCTGAACCAAAAGAATAACTTTTAAGCCAACCGGCACACAGCGTTCCCATGAACTCTGAATTCGGCCTTCAGCTTTGAAAAACAAAAGCTACTGAAAACATTTGGAACTATTTTTTCCCCTGAAAACGAAATAATTTTTTCTAATTTCCAAAATATTTACCTTTTTTTGGCACACGTACTCTGCTTACAGTAGAACTATTCATAAAGAACAGAGCTTCTATTTTTGGCAAATCTAGAGACAATATGTTACCGCAGCCTCTAGCACACTCACAATCATTTTCATTTATATGTGATGAAATAGTCTTGACCTTTTTTTCTGTAATTCCGAGACATTTCATGTGTAATTTTCGCAAATCGTTCAGCTAAAGATATATGCAATTTTTTTGAATGATTACACTGCTTAAAAACGTACAGTACCTATAACGTCCGTGTATTTTGCATACACCATTTCGAATGCAAAATGTATTTTGGGGTGGGTTGGAATACATATGCATCTTTATTGCTTAGTTTTTAGTAATTGATGGCCATAAAACCGTGGAGTGGGTGATGTGTTTTATCTAGGAACCCGATTCAATATTGTGACTTTATGCCCCTATACAGCTATAATCAATAATATCCCTATAATGGCATAATAATCAGATCCATATTTCAGTAAATCGCCCTTGCAGTCCAAGGCACGGCAAAAGCTACTTCCTTGGATTCCTAGAGAGCACACTGAGTTCTTTCGACACACCAAACCTCCAGCAACCTGGGAAAGCCCTGCTTGCTTTGTTTTGATTTGTAATAGATCTCCTGCGAGCACTGTAAGAATGGCCAGTTCTTAGTGACGTCTTTATTGACGTCTTATGTCCAAACCTTACACCAAACTCAGCACCTTTCAGGTATAAATATACCAACGTTGCCTTAAGCAAACACACAGTGGTGGTTTTGGAGCAGAGCAGCTAATCTACTTTCTGAGAGCCCAGCAGAAGCAAGAAGCCCACGGGCGCTGCCCCTCATCTTTGACGCACTGAGAAAGACGCTGTATTTTCTCCTGCCGAGAAAATCCAGCTCCGGCGTTTCCAGCCTACCCTTGCGGGTGACTGGGATATCGGGTCCTGAGAGAGAGATACCAGACCTTCTACATTCTATTCCCAAGGTACAGTGCTGACTAAACCCTTAGAGAGAATTCTTGAACAGATCCTTGGCAACAAACCTACTTAACTTAAACTGCTACTTACTTACTCCTTCCCACGTATTAGGCTTAGGTCAGGTACACCGGGGTAGGCGTATTTTAGAAGCACCAGTTGAGCACGTTAGCCTATGTATATATGTATATATATTTTATCCATTTTAAAGTGTCTTATGGCTAAGAAACCATATCAATGCTTTTACAGTATTATTTCATAATACTCTTTTTACTGTACGTACTTTACTTTACATTAAGTATTGCAATTGTGGCAATTCATTTCTCTTGCATGAGAAGGAAGACTGCTCAATAAATAATATCTTTTATTGAAAATGCCTGTCTCTCTATTCTCTGCACCCTGGTGAAATTAAATATGCACATCTGACTGAGTGAAATAGCTGTCTATTGTTTCACACGACTCTAGAGATTGACTTTTATTCTGAGGGAGCAAAGTTGTCATGTTTATGCGGTTGTCGGAAGCTGAATCCCTTCTTGTCTGAGCCAGGGAAGCTGATCACTTCCTATTCAGTCAAGAAAGTTTCCAGTGACCTCTGAGCTAGCTGGCGCAAACCTAAATTAAGTCTAACATAGTCAGTAGAGACCTAGAAGACCTCAGTCATACGTCTACACTGCTGTTTATGTTATTCCAATGCGCAGGGCCTATAGGGAAAATAGGAACTACACTACAGGCTGATAGCACAGTCACCAACATCAGAAATAAATAGAGAGTATAGGCCACTTAATGGCAGCATTTCCCCTTTTATCTTCAGAAAATTGCAGGTATCATTTGTGTGGTTTTAGTTCTCAGTATTTGCAAGGTCTACAATGTTACTACAACTTATATTAATGCTTTATTAATGATCAGGGACATGGCTGCTCTGAAATATGAGCAGTGCACAGTTTAACATCCAATATATCAGGACAAGACCATATGAACTCACTCACACAAAATGAGGCAGCGTAGTAATGGAAGACAGAGATGACACTCAAGATCTAGCGGTAAGGGTCTCATGGCTTATGATAATGCCCAGTTAGGATCTAATTGGGTACATATTAAGAGCCAGCAATCCCTGAAGACAACTGGAAATCACTCTGAATTTGTGTCATGTGTTTATAATGCAGACCATGTTTGGGAAATAGCATTTCAGTAAAATACAAAATAGTCTATGGCTGTGGTAGAGAAGGACAAACAGACTCTGAGGGGGTGCTGTGGTTTTCCGAACTGAAGTTGAGAGGCAACTGGTCATGCTACTATGGCCCAGGAACAAATGTTTGAAGAGGCATTTTTCCTTTGATTGAGTATCACTGCTGGAGCTGCAACAGCATTATTAGTTGGAGGTCTTCTCTTTACGGGGGCAGAAATATGGTCCTGTGCAGTGTGGGAGAAGGCCCTATATTTAGGGAAGAGCTGAGGACATATGATGGAGGCATCAGTTACCAGGACAAAGAGATGGCTGGAGGGGGTAACAGGAAGGGGAACTCCAAGACGGGGTCTGACATGTCCTACACTTTATTTGAGCTGCAAACATCCATTTGCTACTCACTGTCTAAATGACACCATGTTCTTTCTTTCTCATCTTTACTGTATAATGTCATAGGCCTTACCATTGCTACTCCTGCTATCACAGTCTATCTTCTGGACTAACTGAGCTCACTCCAGTCATGCGCGTAATACTGGCTTGAATCCCACCATACAGTGAACATGTCAGGATGGACAGAGGCCCACCTCAACTAAGACATTACCATAATCTTTGCAAAGCAAGCACTCCTGCAGAATGCAACGTCTGATCATGCACAAGCCTTTTTTCATGCTAGTGTATGACCTAATTGTCGCTATTCCTTAATGCAATCTGAGGCAGCCTAATCAGCAGCAGAATCCACAAATAAATGTAAATGTTTTATTACTTGTGTAGCGCCCGAATCACCCCATATGGGGTCTCTCCTGCGCTTGTACGAATACTACTGTCTAACCCTTCCTGGCTTTTTCCCTGTGAGGCGCCCACTCCTGGGCACCCCCAAGGTGCAGCCAGGCATCCTAGCGCTGCTGGGGCCGTTGTGGAGATTAAGCAAGCTATTGTCCAGAGTTGCAGAGTGGGGCCCATGATTAGAATAGGCACCGAGGCGAGAATTATCAGGTCCGAGGAAATTGAGCCCAAGACCCGCCAAGGCGGGAATTTAACCCTGGTCCCGGGCCAGACCTCTGCATCAGGGTCTACCGCTCTAACCATTGAGCCACACTTCTCCACCTCAAATAAATACCTAGATACCTAAGTACATTATTGCCGTAGCCCTATGAAGCAATGGTGGGTCAAGTGGTCAGTGCCAGGGTGAACTAGAGAACTCTGGGAAAGGTACAGACATGCAAGATATGTGGCTGCATTAAACCCTGGGGTTTGGACAAGGAGCTTATCACTGTCTGTCAACGTTTGAGAGGTGTCTATTCAAAATTAACAGCCTAGGTTTACTTCCCATTGGTGATTTATGCTTCTCGTACAACAAAGCACTACAGGAGGAAGGACGATGCATGGCAGTGTTGGGAACTGACTGATTACACCCTATCTAGCTTCTTTCTGTGCACTGTGCGGAGGAGAACCCACACTGAGGATCAGAAGACACTGGAGCATTGACAGAACATCAGAAGATGACTCTTGAAGGGCTTTTGTTATCCCAGGACAGAAATTGAGCTACTATTGAATCTTTGGCTTGTGTCTCTGCTTCTGCACAGACATAAGCACTTGTCACAATAAAAAAATATATATATTTTTATTAACATTTTCAATTATTGACAGTGCTGCAATATCACACAGTTTCTTTGTTGCATACATCATTTTAACGGACAATATCTCAGCCAGGAACTGCAAGTGCTTGTTTACATACATTTTGTTTTTTCTTTGCACCCTCTTCTAGTTCCACTTTTGTATATATTGTAGGAACATCTGTTGCTGATACCGTAGTTAGTCAGTATCATCTGATCGAGAGTCTTCCTGTAGCGGATCGCAAATGTTTCCTCTATATACATTCCATTTTCCCCATATGCAGGCCCATTTTTTCGGGCATCTCCTGTGTACATACACTGATTTTTCAGTAACCATTATTTTGTCCATATCTCAACACCATCTACTCAGCGTGGGGATCTGTCTGGCTCCCCATAATTGTGCTATGTTCCTTTTCGTTAAAACTATACCTAATACCACCCAGGTTTGTGCTGCATGGTTGAGATCTGTTGGTTCCCAGATGTTGAGTAAGCAACTTTTCGGTTCTGGATTTACCATTATTCCTGTAACCTGGAAATTGTGTGCATGATTGCTGTCCAGTATATGGTAATTTCTGCGCATTGCCAGATTTATGCCAGAATATGCCTTGTTCTCCACACTGCCAGGGGCAAAGTGGTGTATCTGTTTTGTGTACCTTATACAGCAGTGTTCTTGTATAATAAGTGTGATGTAGGACTTTCAGTTGCAGTAAATTGAATCTAGAGGGGATTGCTACCTCCTTGGGAGATGCCAGTGCTTCCTGACAGTCTGCCTCGTCTAGTTCATCCAGGTTAGTCTCCCATCTAGTTTTTAGGAGTATTGTGGGGTCCGGTTGGTTGTTAATTATTTTCTTATAGGTCAATGAGATGGCTTTTTTCGTCATATGGTCGGTGAGTAGTCTGTCTCATAAGGGCGACGATTCCGGCAGTTGCGTACCTTGTGGGAGCAGTGCTGCGGGTGGATGTCTGGTTTGTATGTATCTTTAAGTCTCCGCGTTTGCTAGGCCGTAAGCCTGTTGCAGTTGTGTAAATGGGATGATTCCACCTTTCTGCCACAGGTCACCCACCTTTGAGATGGCAATTAGGTCACTTGTCACATTCTTAAGGGCAAATGTTTCATTCTGAGGGACATGTGTAGGAAGTCACAGTGCACCCACATTTAAGTAGTCACTTCTATGCCTCCAAATACCTGATGGCTGGTAATCTTTTTCTGCATTATTTTGCAGTTAGTGAAAGCACAGATCATCTCTGATATCACCAGCAACAAGGACGAAAATGAAGAAAGTGAGATTGGTCCAAGGCCATAGGCCAAGCAACAGAACAGACTAGAGTATGGTTGTGGCATCAGGAAGGCCTACACGGACAGAGAGTGGTTCTCCATAATAGAACAGACAGAGTGTAATCCAGAAATCTAAATTTCTATGAAAAACCCCTTAAGAGTGAGGTCCCAATCAGACAAAGCTTCACGAAGGATCCATAATGTCAAGATACTAAGAGAGAATATCAAGTGGAAGGCTATCCAGCTATTTTCTACTGTTGAATGAGAAAAGCAGGCTGAGAAAAAGTTTCCTGAAAAATGAAAAACATACAAAGGCTGTAATAAGGGGTAATTACTTAAAAGTGTTTTGATACTGCTCTCCAGCACTTTGTGTAAAGACTTTATAATCCTTTGAAAAACATCTGCGCATAGTTTGCTCTGTGGGTTTCCCGTACGTTCTGTTGGTTTGTGACATTTGTGTAACTTTTTCACTTTTCTTGATACTGTCATACCAATATTGTGCTTTAGAAAAGTTCATGGTGTAGTTTGGTTGTTTGTCCTATGTGTTGCTCGTGTATTGTACTGTGTGGCTGTTTGTGAAGATTTGTATTAGATTATTCTTAGCAACAGAAATTTACAGGATATCCCTCTGTATATAACTATTTGTTTTCACTATAGTTATGTACCTATCGTTGTGTATTGCTTTGTATAAACATGTAGAATAATTATGTTGTTAGAAAAAAAAATCATCTTTGGTCTACATGCTTGCTTGCATTGTGCATCTATGTACCTTCCATGTACTTGGATCTGTGTGTCTGTTACTTTTCTCCTGAAAAAGCATATCCAATGCACTACCCTATTTCTCGTCCTGTGCCTCTATCAATATCTTTAATCTACATATACTTAATCTCCTTTATGCATCTATATACTTTCAATGTACAAATGTATCTATATATGTATCACTTTTTTCGGATTTTGCATTTCCAATGAACTACCCTATTTCTCAGCCTATACTTATCTCAAACTTCTTTCCACTACTCTTTCCAATACCCTACCCTATCTCTTACCCTATACATCTATCAATATATCCTCTACATCTACTCTCTCATTTATCCCAAACCACTACTATGATCCCCAAAATAACCCTTTCTAAGACTCTCTCCTACTCTACTCCTCCTTGCATCATCTGACACCTCTTTTACTATACCGATCCCCCAAAACAAACCTTTCCAAACTCTTCCCTCTGACTCTTCCCCTCCAAAACCCCTTTTTACTCATCCAAAAGCCTCCTGCTACTGCTAGGACCTAAAAAAAATATCCTTCCCTCTTCTATCCCTCCACTATCCTTTTCAATCAAAATAACAGATTAACATGTTCACATCTCAAATTCCATATTTCACTATACTAATTCACCACTAATCCTTTATGGGTTCCAGAGTAGCGTGCTACTCGCCAATAAAGTGTTTCAACACCCCATCAGGGTTACAAACGCTATATAAATTCAAACCTTGTACCCTTTTCTACCCCTCCCCAACCCTTCTCAATCCAAATAACTGACTAACATATCCACCACACAAATTTATGTCATGTTTCACCATACTAATTCAACACTAATCCTTATGCTTTAAAACCCCATCAGGGGTAGCAAGTGCAATATAAATACAAACCTCTTTCCCTCTTCTATCCCGCCACCTACCCTTCTCTATCCAAATAACTGACTAACATATCTACCACTCAAATTACTCTATATTTCACTATACTAATTTTCAACACTAATCCTTTATGGGTTCCGGAGTATTGTGCTACTTGCCAGAAAAGTGCTTCAACACCATCAGGGGTAACAGGTGCTGTATGAATGCAAACCTTTCTTCCCCTTCTATACCTGAGCTATTCTTCTTACTCCAAATAACTGACTAATATCCACCACTCAATTTACTTTCATATTTCACCATACCAATTCACCACTAATCCTTTATGTGTTTCTGGATTAATGTGCTTTACACCCATCAGGGGTAACAAGCGCTATGTAAATACAAACCTTTTTTTCCTCTTCTATCTTTCTGCAATCCTTCCGAATCCAAATAACTGACTAACCTATCCACCACTTAAAATTTACTTGCATGTTTCACTATACTAATTCAACACTAATCCTTTTTGGGTCCCGGAGTAGCGTGCTACTCACCAAAAAGGCACTTTGACGCCTCGTCAGGGGTACTAAGCGCTATATAAATGCAATTACAATACAATGCAATACAATACAATTAAACTTTTTAGATCTGCCTTGTGCTATTGTGGTGTAGCATATGTACGTATTGAATTTACTTTGTGGTAAACAACGCGACGAAAAGCACTGTGCCACTTCACTTGGCCTCAAACTCAAATGGAGCCTCAAATGTAGACATCGGTTGTGCTGCTGTCATTTGATAACACTAGAAAATCTATTTCATAATGGCCAGTGCCTACAATGTGAGGACCAGCGAGGGCAACTCTGGACCTCTATGACTGGCTCTATTATACATGTTTTAAACATTCATTCTTTATGGCCACTTAAAATAAAAATACAAGATTCCATGCGCACTAGTTCTTCAGTTGCTCTAATGTTTTTGTTAGTAAAGATTTCTTTTTATATTATATTAAGTAGAGACGTCAATGTAAAATGCATTAGATCATCATTAAAAACAATTCTGCTTGTGCCCATGGTATGTTAGAAGTTTCCTTTGGATCAGCGTTTATGATGTGGCCCAGCCTGCACTTGATTAAGTTAGAGACTTATAAAAATATGCCTTTGTTCAGGAAAGAGCATACATTCTAATTAGGAGAGAGTTTTCATTATTTGTAGCAAAAGATATAAATCATCTTCACTTTAGCTTGTTTCTACCGTCATTCGCTATTTTTAATCCCCATTTTCAGTTGCAGAGGACCAGCGTACATATTCAATAAATTAGATTATACTTATTTGCATTTATATATTCTGTGAAGTTTTATATTTGCCTATATGGCATAACTTCGTAAAGACATTCTTTGAATAACATTTCTTTAGCTGACAGTCAATTTGTACGTTGACAAAAAATTAGTGCGACTGGCTTCATTGACCAAGGGCGTCTTCAATGTTTCCATATAAAATCTTTATACTAGGGAACTTGTGTCGGTATCATGAATCTTCTTTCTGATGTTGCTTTTCTGCTACATGAAGGGGGTTTGATCATCAGAAGTATGTATTCCCCATAAAAAGGGGATTCCTTCAGGTTCCACCATGTTTAAAGGAACACACGACATAAAGAAGCCATGGCTATACATATTATTTCAAATCATGGCCATTAAAAAAAGCAGATTCTTGTTTATTGTTTCTGCTGCTAGCAATATCGAATCCCCATGGCCTGAGTGAGTCTTTTATGAAAGACCATTAGATTCTTGGTCCACCAATTCCAGCATTCTGGCCTTAAATCGTGATGTTGCTTCATCATCTGTGGTGGTACAGAACAAAGTAAACAGATGACATCAAATGACAAAATTCCAACAACGGGAACCAGAGAAAGTTTTAGGTAGAGACAGTGCCACAAAGCACTGAGCAACAACAATAGTCATTGGGCGTGGTAGAACAGAACATCTGGAACTATTTCATCCTGGTTCATATTGGTCAAAGATTTCACTTTCTGACTTAAACCTTAAAACCAGTTAAGTCCCGATACAACACAGAAGTACACTTCTGAAGAACTCTAGCACCTCAGAGAAGACAATTAGAGATGCACAGGGTGTTGGTCCGAGGCCAACAGCAGGGTCCAGTCCAGGACCAGTTGCCAATGGCGGGCTGGTGGCCTCTTGTAGCTGGTTGTATCTCTGTGCCTTGAACATGAGGTCAGCATTATAACCCTTGCAGTCAACTTCTTTCTCCTGGGTACAAGAGGGAGCAGATGCAGTCATTCAGGGCTCCTCTTTGGTCACAGACAGCAGGTCCAGTCCTCTTCTGATCTTCCGCAGGTCTAGGAAGTGTTCTGAAGTGGATGCCTTGTGGTGCCTGTTCTGCCACCACTCGTGGAATCACCCAATACTGCGGGAGCGAAGAATAGTCCCATTCCTCTCCTTCAGCACCGGCTCTCACCATCCTTCTCATATATAGGCGATGGCAGACAAGGACCACTGGAGAAAATGGTGGGGGAACCAAACAAGAAGACCAAAAATAGGACCGTCACTGATGATGGGTTGTACTTTTCCTTGTACCACCAAGGAAGCTCAGGTCGACCTGAAAGATTTATCAGACAAGGAATTAGAACGGGAAACCAAAAACGTGAAAGTCACACACAAACACATGTGATTAGGTATAGCACTTTTCAGAGACTCTCTTACCCTTCAACTTGGGCTTTACAGTTTTCCATGAAGATATGAACAGTGCTGTAATATTGCGTCATCAAAAATGGCTAAATCCACACGGTGAGTAGTCCAGAGCATATACTCAAGTCCCAAGGTCCTTTAAAGGAAAATGAGCACAAACACTGTCTTTCTTCACAAAAATGAGGAAAAGGGGAAAAAAACAATGTGGCAAAAAAAAACCACTATAATAAATACAAAAGGGCCAAAAACATCTGTATCGGTCCTTTCGTTAGGTGCACCAAACGAAATACAAAAATTAGCTCACCGGGCTTTAATAAGACCCGGCAAGGAAGGCATATGAAGATGGGGAAACGGGGAAACGGAAATGCAGCCGCGTTTTTTACACCATATTCAACGTTTAAGACAGCGAACCCGCTACACATGTGAAATCTAATGGTGGCGGGAAAAAGATAGGGGGGAACTATCTGGAATCTTCAATACTTTGATCAGCAACATGGCAGAAAATGTCCTGCATAATCCACAAGCTTGCAAAACCCAGTGTGGGCTTTCAGCGTACGAGCTCCCAGCATCCAAGAAATAGGAAGTCAGGCATCCAGGCAAAATAGGAAGTCCCAGGAGTTCACCAGCAAAGACCTTCCGGAAAACAGAACCGGAAGAGAAACCAAGCACCGGTCAGGAGAAAGAGAGGGTGTTATATACTCCCTTCCGACATGCCCAGACTTCCAAGTGCATACCCAATCCCGCATACATGGCAGACAGAGAGGTAAGAGGTAAGACACCAAAAACAGCCCTTTTTCAGTTCCCAACAGTGCCACATTTATGGTTGGCACAAGCTAGAGGATGGGAATGACGCCTTAACCAATGGGGTAAAATCTTCCCGGGCCAGCCCTACCTATTTTGGGTTATTTTCAAGATAGTGATTGTCTTCGGTCCCACTAAACGTAGGCGCTGGGAGCTAGGGGTGTGTGTGGGCAGTGTTCTGTGGTACTGTGGTAATCCCAGTGTCCTCACATGCCTAACATTACAATCCAGTTTGAGGCAGCTGCTAAACTAACAATAAACCCAGAAGTCATGTAAAACAGATGCAGAGTCCTTCATCAACCATACAGTGGACACACATGAATTGTCTTGCCATGCTGTTCTCTCCCCTTTCAAGTGTGCCCCAAATGGATGAGAGAAGCGAGAGAGACAATGCTAATTAGCCAACAGGGGCCCTAAGCATTGAAAAGGCAACTTTCTACAATTTAAATATTTAATTGGATTTTTAATAACTATTAAAAATATTTGTTTTTATGACTTTTCTAGCAGCTGATCCCAATCCCAAGAAAGAGTATTAGCATCTGCTTGCCACAGTGAAAATAGCTTGTGGGTGCTGGTCACTGTAAGCACATGTTACTATTTCATTTCTACATGCCCTACTTTTAAATACAAATTACCCTGCCTTGTGGGGTATAAGGCCCACATAGTAATAGTAATGACTTTATTAGCTTGGTTAATTAAATCGTGCAATGGTACACATACACATTAAATAGTACTAGTTAAAACTTGTACAATCAGCAATAGTTTAAAAAAATCATATTTTCCTGCGTACATTACATATTAAAAATATATCCTAAAAAGAGGCCTTTTGGTTAGTTTACAAGAAATGTTTTCCTCCCACTTATGTAAAGGGTGAGCCTCGACCTAGTGCGCTATAATACGAGAAAACAGAATAACAATAACTCATCAATAACTCATCCATCCACCTGGCCTGGTGAGTTTAAGAATATTAAGACTGTACAAGATCCGCTGTTATGTGCAATGCTGAAGCAGAAAAAAAGTGTAAATTGCCTTGTCAGTGCCAGTTTAAACAGTTCAGCTGTGGGAGAATAGAGTAACAGTAACCCAAACAACCACCTTGCCTAATGAATTAAGATTGCTAAAACAGTTCAAGATCTGCTTTTATGTGAAAATGATGCAGCAGGAAAATATTGTAAATTGCTTTATCAGTTCCAGTCTAAACAAATTCTAGTTAAAATTAAGATTGTATGCAAATTGTAAATTAAGTTGAGTCTGCAATAAAAATAACTTGATGGACTTTTGAGTTAATTAAGGCTAATACTTCTCAGCAGCGACTTGTTATGCGATTGCTTGCCTCTTAAAGGCCTCAGGTAGTCCAATCTGACAGTTTCAGAATTGTTCCTATATGTCTTTAGTTTTTAGTCTTTATACAACTGTTCTCAGGCACCTTATCGCATGGCAGGTCAGTTGTGCGTCTTCTCCCTGGAGAAGCACGCAATTACTGCATACCTGTTATTTTGATATTAAAGATTGGCCTCAAAGGTGCTCTCCGTTCATGTAACAGTTCCTTACATATGCATAACAGGTGCACAATGTACTCTGTCATTCCGCACAACCGGCAATTTAATGGCGAGGGAAGCTTCCATGGCGGGAGATGGATAGCTGAGGGTAGGATGCCAAGGCAATGTCGTAGATATTCCTCCTTAATGTTTTTGGAGAAACCAATGCCTAAATATACTTGGGGGTTGGTTTTTGTACAGCTTTGTACTGTGAATAATCCATTTGCCCTTGCAAATAGTGCTGCTTAATCCTCCAACAGGGAAGGGAAGTTTTTTTAAGCTTTCATGTGTCATTGAGGTCTCCCAGAGGCCTCGCAAGCCAAGCTCTTCTATGGAGTCTTCCAAATAGGACCTAGCAGCACCCTAAATATTGGATGATAGTTCTAGCCATAGGTGAGCAAATAATGTCCCAGATTCAGCTGTTCTGATTTTCTGCCAACATTTGATGTATGATCCCTTGTGAGCCAGCCCTTGCCCCCGAATGCCAAATTCAAGTCTTAATTGGGCTGGAGATGCGTAATTTGGCAGGTTGAAAATCATTTGTGGGCTCTGGTTACAGTGCTGATTAATGTGGCAGCGTCTCTCCCACTCATGGCCTCGCTCCCATAGGTGATCGCCGGTATACGTTTTTCCTGCATCACTTGGCTCAGCAAAGAAAGGCTTGTACCACTGATCTTGTTTTTTATATTTTTTAATGCACCACAGTCGCTATGCCTTTTCTTTTTATAGCCTCCTTTTGAGCTGCAAATGTTTGTTTGCTCTTTCATGATTCCTAGATATTCTAAATCAACTTCCAGTTGTTGCTTCACCAAGTGTCATCGATAGGCTCCTTTACCCTTCCGTTGATTCAAACTATTCACTTTAGTTTTGTCAAGAGTAATACTCGGCCCATTCTCTTTGAGAAGCTTTGTGTTTAATCTAGAAGGTGTTGCAGGGCAACTGGAGTGTCCTAATGAGTACAAGGTCATCCACATATAGCAGGTTGGAGAGGACGAGCACCTCCTTCTTTATATAGTGTGAGTTACACTTATCTAATCTTACTGACAGATCTGCCATGAAGAGGTTAAAGAGTGTTGGAGCTAGTAGGCAACCCTGTTCCAGCCCCATTGTGCCCGCAATCTTTTTTGTCAGATGATTTCTGGCCCCCATCGTTACTTGAACCCACGCATCTGAGTGTAAGAGGATTAGTTGTTTCATGAGAAGAGATGGAATTTTCCATTTAGTTAGTTTACTTCATAGGGTGTTCCTGTTGATCCGATCAAATGCTGAACTGTAATCAATGAAGGATACATACAGTGGCTGCTCAATCAACAGTGCGAAGGTAAATATCTTGGAAGTAGTCCCCATATGTTTACAGAAACACGTGTAATGTTGCCCAGTTTGTCAATTCATTACATATAAAAAGATGGGTGAAGGAGCAGAGCGAGAGGGAGAAGAGATAGCAGTGAGGGAGGGAGAAAATGGTTGGCTGGAAAGAGAGAGAGTGCAGAAGAAGTGAGGGGGTCTGGTTTGAACATGTTTGCCAGGGTTGCTTTAGTTTCCCGGTTCTGCCCTGAATTTGGCCATGAGTGCAGAGATCTTAACAGACTTGAATCCTGCACAAGAGGTGGGACATGGGCATACCAAGGTGTGGTTTGGCTATGTCCAAACCTCAGTCTATGCCCTTTCTGCAAAAAATCTACTCCAGCACAGTGCTTGTATAAATCACCTTCAAGTATTAGAAGTGGAATGGATCAGCTCAAGAATTGCTTGGAGTGTGTGGGAAAATTTTTTCTTTCCAGAGAAAAAATATTTTCACTGCAGAGAAAAAGAAAATACTTTGCAGAGGCGATCAAATCCTTGCTGTGTAGAGTTCTCTTTGATGGCAAATAAAATCCCACTGGGAAGATAACATGACCTTCCCCGGATTATGGCTGGAAACCTGAGTTAGGCACAGCTTTACCTATATAATCCAGCAAACATTTGTGAACTCAACAAAATAGGAAAAGTAGACTTAGGTAAAGGCATTAATCTCTGCCCCTATAATTCTTAATGTCTTTTTAATTCGAGACCATGTTACTTGAAGAGTCATGCTAACCATTTTGACAATATAGTTTTAATTTTTATGATCTGATGTACTGAACCGAATCTTCAGTCCCTCTACAAATCTGCTTGACTACATTCTGATGGAGACTACAAAAGGGCAGAAGGTGTCTTCTTTAATCAGTTTTTATTACATTATAATCCAGGTAACAGTAAGCGACTGAGCAGATGTATTGTTTTAGTAAATTGTAATGCTACCCCTCCGCGCGAAGGCACTGTTTAGTTTATGTCTTGCGCTTCCCGTTGGCACGCGAGGCCCTGTGTAGTACTTTACAGTTGAAAAACAACGGTTATTGTTCGGCATCTGAGAGCGGTGCGTGCACGCACGTTATGCCCGTCTGTGGGAACTTGTCCTGACAAATAAACTTGGCTTGCAACCACTTCATGAATCATGGTTTACTGCATCTTTTGGTGGCGACGAGGACACAGCAAGTTCCCACACAGCAGCCACGCAGCATCGGAAGAAGCGGGTATTCTACGACTACAGATGTGAGGCACAGGAATAATTTTATCTTGACACACGACGAAAAATACCTTTGGAACAAATTGTTACCTCTAATACGGTCGTCCGGGTAGACTTGAGGCGTACAGTGTGCAGAGCGAGGAAGGATCCGGTGAGGGAAGCGCTTCATGCCATCAAAGTGACGACGGAGGCACTTACAAAAAGTGTGTACTGGCTTACTCGGTGACACGCACACATGTTTCTTCATCACCTCTTGCTCAGCTGTTTATTTTTCTGGGTCTGATGATCTTGTACAAAGTCTACTTTCCACATTATCAGCTGTCCACATTTTGCTCTTACACACATTATAAGTCTTTCTATTTCATTTGTCTTCCGTGATCACTATCAACTATGGTATTGGCCATGCAAGCTGTCTATCCTGCTCCTCTCCATTTCTCGATGCACCAGGAGAACTACCCATAAAATGGCGCAAATGGTCTGACGCTTTTCAAAATTATCTATGGGCAATAGATGTGCACAGATCTAGACCTGAATGAAAAAAGTTTTTAATGCTCCATTCTTTAGGATTTGAAGGTAGGGACACACTCAAGCATTTACCTGAAGCAGAAACTGTGGAAGGGGAGGAACCAGATGAATATCAGAGCACCATCAGGAAAAAAGCCAAGAGATATGATATCCAACATGGCATAGTTGTGATGAGACACAAATTTTTCAAAAGAGCACAAAAGAGCGATGAACATGTCGACACATACATCACTGCTCTCAGGAAAATGATCGCAGAATGCGAATTTGAGAATTTCAGTGAACAGCTTGTCCGCGACCAGTTTATAAGCCAATGCTCAGACAGATCTATCAGACAAAAAACTACTGTCATTGGAAAACCATTCTCTAGAAGAGTCCATTCGTGTCGCAGAGAGTATGGAAACTTCACAAACCTCCATCAAGGAACTTGAAAGCAGGAATACTGAAGTGGTCACTCCTGTGCGCTTTTCCATTTTCAGGAAGAGGAAAGACACCCCACAAAATAGTTTCTTTAGGAGAACTGACATTTGTTTTAGGTGTGGCAAGTCGGTTCACTCAAAAAAAGGGTAGACCATGCCCAGCTAAAAACGTAGTATGTCGATCCTGTGGAAAAGTGGGCCACTTTGATAAAGTGTGTCAGAGTCACATGTCAAAAACTCCAGCAACAGCGAAAACGAAGATACTTTAGGAGAATTAGGAGTCATGGTACTTGTTGTGAAAGACTGTGAGGTCAAAACTGGTGATCCCAATGATTGCGTTGATCCCCATGTCTGCATAGCTGTTGGCGAAAAGAGTTTGCGCCTTATAGTGGACTGAGATGCGGGCATCACCATGATCACTGAATCCCTCTTTAAAGCCAGCTGGAGTGAAAGACCCCTTCTTCCCCCAGATCGCGCACCTGTGTCCTACGAAGGACGTAAAATTGACCTACTAGGTTATTTTGAGGATGTTATGGAGTTCAAAAATAGGTGCATACATGGCAAGATATATGTTGCAGTACATGGTTTGAACGTAGTACGGTGGTTTCATCAAGGTTTGTTTGACATGATGTTATGTCCAGGCGCTAGGGAACAGGTCCTAGCCATCCACATGTTGAAGATCTGCTCAACAAATATCTCAAAGTCTTTTCTGGCGAGTTAGGCAAAATCAAAGGATTCAAACATAAAATAAAGGTTAGAAATGACGCAGTTCCTATGAAACATAAATTTAAAAGTGTACCTTTCAGCATAAGGGAGGACTTGGAAAAAGAACTTGTGTCTATGCACAAGAGAGGCGTAATCGAGTCCATTGAGTTTTCTGACTGGCTGTCACCCTTAGTTGTAGCACGAAAAAAAAAAAATGAGTTGAGAATCTGCATTGACTTGCGCAGCCTTAATAAAGTAATTTGGGTTGACTCGCACCCTTTACCCAACATCTCAGAGATGCTGGGTATAGGAGCAGGAGACAAAATATTCTCTAAACTGGACCTGGCCTCTGCATACCACCAGGTAGAACTCGATAGGGTCTCACTGTTTTTAACTCTCCATCTGGCATCTTCCAATTATGTCGTATGCCGTTTGGCCTGGCCTCAGCGGCTTCAGTCTTTCAGCGGCTCATGGGCAATCTGGTCAAAGGGATCAAAAATATAGCAATCTTCCAGGACGATGTCCTAATACATGCTGATGACGAAGCAGGACATGATGAAACCCTGAGTCAGATATTTTCCATTTTTAAAGAGCATGGTGTAGTGCTCAAAAGTGACAAATGTGTGTTCTCGAAAGAATCTGTGGAATGTCTCGGTCACACCATCTCCAGTGCGATAGTCACGCGTAAACCCAGTCTCGTCCAGGCCATCTTGGACGCCACTGCTCCTAAGGACAAAGCTGATGTGAAATCCCTATTAGGGCTGACTGAGTTTTATTCTCGCTTTATTCCTGACTATGCTACCAGAGTACGACCCATATCTAAATTGCTTAAACACCAAACTGAGTTTGTGTGGGACGATGAATGTAAACAAGCATTTTCCTGGCTGAAAGTACAATTAAGCCCTGTTAAAGCCTTAAAACCATTCGAACCCTCTGTACCTTGCAAGTTTACTGTCGAAGCTAGCAGTTATGGTCTGTGTGCTGTCTTGACCCAGGAGGTTGAACATCAGAAACATACCATTGGTTTTGCTTCAAGGGTACTGAGGCACACAGAATCACACTACTCAGTCATTGAAAAAGAACTTCTGGCTTGTTGGTGGGGCATTGAAAAATTCAAGTGTTACTTATGGGACAGGAAAATTACTTTACAGACAGACCACAAACCTTTAGTCGCCATTTTGGGGAACGCCAACCACCGCAACACCACGCATAGCCCGTCTTGCATCCAAACTTCTGCAGTTCAACTTTGAGGTCACACACATCGCAAGATAAAAAAAAAGGCAGGGCAGATGCCCTATCACCTTTGCCTCCCACTCCCAACGAGTCTGTCCATAGCGAAATGTACATTGATGATGATGTAAACGAGGACTGCATAATTGCCGGAGTAGAGTTACAAAATGTCTGTTCTGTGGTTGAAAGCAGCTGGTATGCTGCTATGGACTCGGATGCCACATTCAAAATGGTTAAACAATACATCATCCATGGGTGGTCCAAAGAAAGGAGTCTCGATGGTGAGGTACAACCTTTTGTAAAATTCTGTGATGAGTTATCGCTAGAAGTGTGGCTCAATGATTAGAGCGACAGACCCTGATGCAGAGGTCTAGCCCGGGTTCAATTCCCCGCCTCGGCAGGTCTTGGGCTCAAAATTCCACAGACCTGATAATTCTCGCCTTGGTGCCTATTCCAATCATGGAGTCCCACTCTGCAACTCTGGGCAATAGCTTGCTTAATCTCCACAATGGCCCCCACAACGCTAAGGATGCCTGGCTTCCACCTTGGGGGTGCCCAGGAGTGGACGCCTCACAGGGAAAGCCAGGATGGGTTCCACAGCGGTATTCGTACAAGCGCCTTGAGACCCTTGCGGGTGAGTAGTGTGCTATACAAGTATCAATTTACATTTACAATTTAGAAGTTTGCCTTGTCTTCAGACTTGATAATATAATTCCCCCTATCAACATTAGAAATACACTACTTACCATGGCACACAAGGAACACCTAAGAGCTACACTCACCAATTGTAGGATTCATGAATACTTTTGGTGGCCTCAAATGGACAGAGACATTGATGCCCTAGTACTGGAGTGCACCATTTGTGCGAGTAGAGATAACAGCCTCCGCACGTCCAACCCTCCCTCACTCCCATACCCCTTCCTGAATCTCCCTAGGAAAAATTAGGCATCAATGTTTTAGGACCATTCCACACCTTGCCCCATCAGACCAAGTTTGCCATTGTCCTAATAGACTACTACTCAAAGTGGCCCGAAGTGAGATTTGTACCTAGAGCTGACTCTGAAGAGATTCTTGATTTTATGAAAGAGGTTTTCATGAAGGAGGGTTTCCCTAAAACCATTTTCTCCGACAATGGGGTGCAGTCTGTCTCATCTGATGTTGAAGAATTTCTCAAAGATTCTTCCATCATTCATCTCAGAAGCTCACTTTACCATCCCCAAACTAATGGGCTTGTAGAGAGACTCAAAGGAGTCATTGTGGATTGTGTAAGGTGGGCCATTGAACACAACAAAGTCATACCCCCAACTGTGAGAACTATGTTGTGGTTTTACAGGAGCACACCCCACTCATCCACGGGCGTCTCCCCTTTTGAAGTACTTAGAGATAGGAAGCCATGCACAGAGTTTAGTCCTGCTCGGATGTCTAAATGGTTCAAATTCAACACAACACCTCAAGATCTAGATGAAAGGGTTAGGATGTGCAACGTAAGCAAAAAAAAATACTTTGATGACAGGAAACACGCCTCCAGCCAGAAGTTTGTTGTAGGTGACAAAGTTAAGATAAAGAAACAAGGCTTTGTGAAAAAAGGGGTGTCCAAGTTCAGCGAACCAGTCACCATCGACAAAGTATGTGGCAGTGCTTTACGCATCAATGGGAGCAACTGGTGGAACATGAACAAGATCGTAAAAGTAAATGATGTGGTTGGTGAGAGGCCAAGTTCTAATTCTAATGTTGCCTTGTCACGTACTTCTGTATCAGAAAACTGTAATGTGCATGATTTCAGTAACCCTATTGCCTTCCCCAGGAGGAGTTCCAGAGTGGTCAGATTACCGGCCAGGTACAGGTGATCTTTTTCTACTTTTTCCTCTCTTCTTGATTTCTCTCTCTCTCTCTCTCTCTCTCCCTCTCTCCCTCCCTCTCTTTCTCTTTCTCTCTCTCTCTCTCTCTCTCTCTACCTCTTACTCTCTTTCTCTCCCACTCTCCTAGTCTTTTCGTCTTTTCTCTTTCTACCTCCTTGGAAAGGAGATATATGTAATGCTCCCTCTCTACGCTCCTACCGCGTGCGGGCCTTTGTCCTGTTTATGTCTCGCGCTGCCCGTTGGCACGCGAGGCCCTGTGTAGTACTTTACAGTTGAAAAACGATGGTTATTGTTCCCCATCGGAGAGTGTTGTATGGTGTTTCAGGATCCGAGCGAATTTTCACCGATTCATGCCCTAATATAGGTACAATTCACATTGCCCTAATATAGGAATAAAAATCATACCCATATTTAGAGATAGCCCATGCAGCCCAAATACAGGCATGGCAACTTCCACTCGTACCAAAACGTCACAACGGTTTCTTGGAAAATCGGCTTATGCAGTCAGGGACCTTCCCTTGCTTGAATATTGATTTGTCCAAGAACTCATGAAGTTTACAAAGAACTGCTATTCCCTTGGGGTTATATACTGATGTTATTATGCCCGACTTTACGTCAAACTAGGCCGACCCTCCAGCTGACGCACTGATCGAGAGGCTGCATTTCTCTCGCTGAGAATCCAGCTCCAGTGTTTCCAAGCTCCCGTCGCTGGGTGTTGGGAAATCGAGTCCGAGACAGAGATAGCAGACCTCCTTTATTCTAAACTAAGGTATGGAGCTGATTAAACCCTAGGAGAAATCTTGGATAGATTCTTGGCAAAGAAAACTAAAACCTATGCTACACCACACTTACTTCTTCCCTCATACTGGTCTTAGGTTAGGTATATTGGGGTAGGCGTATTTTAGAAGCACCAGTTGAGTACTTTTAGCCATTGTTTTTTATGTATGCATTTATACATGGTTTAGAAACCATACAATGCTTTTATAGTATTATTTTAAAATATTGTTCTCGCTGTACGCATTATACTTTGCAGCCTGCATTACGATTGTAGCAGTTCACTTTACTTGCATGAGAAAGAAGACTGTTCAATAAATCCTTTCATTGAAAACGCCCGTCTCTCTATTTCTATGCACCACTGTTGAAACGAAGCATGCACGATTGACTGAGTAAAATATTTTATCTATTGTTTCCATGACTCTGAAGATGCGTTTATTCTTGGGGAAACAAAGTTGTCATGTTTAGGCGGTTGTCAGAAACTAATCCCTTCTTGTGTATTCAAGAAAGTTTCTAGTGACCTCTGAGCTAGCTGGCACTCACTATTAAGTTTAGTATATTTGATAGAGACCTAGTTGACCTCAGTTCTATGTCTAAACTACAGGATATACTATTCCAATGCTCAGAGCCTATTGGGAATATAGAAACTACACTACAAGAGCGGTGCTTGCACGCACGTTATGCCCATCTGTGGGAACTTGTCTTAATAAATAAACTTGGCTTGCAACCACTTCATGAATCGTGGTTTACTACATAAATATATTTAGAAATGGGGATTTTACTTGTAACTAGGAAAGTGACTTAAACTCTTTTGATCATTTATTATTATCAGACAAATTACTAACTGAAACATTTTATTTCACATCATTGAAGTTGTAGAATCTAAGTCTGCATTAAAAGAAGTACAGTTGTATTGAATGTTTTGATAATTTCCTGTAGCCAGATACATAAATAATGATGTGATTTCCACAAGTTCATATTCAAGTAATATGGCATCTAAGCATGAGTCACTTTTGTGATCAATATAGAATGTTAGAACTTCAGTGTTCCGTTGGTATTCTGTGGTGAAAATATCGGAGGGCGTTGTGGGCTCAATTGACAAAATACCGGAAATATATGTTTCACTTCAAATGTCAGATCTTTTATTTTTACATAACTAAATAAGATATTCCTGAATTTACAGCTGTACCTACATTTCAAGGTGTACATGTTTTCTTTCAAAGCTGGTGCACCGACTCCCAAATGGGGATCAATTCTGTGACAATGTGAAATAATACAATTCTCTACAATTTCTAAAATTAGTGCAACACCACTTATAAATAACATTAATTGTGAGCAATATTTCAGCTAAATTTTAGCATCGTTGTAGGAGTTCATTCTTTGTTCTACTAGTCATAAAAGAGTAAACCAGGAGAAAAGAAAAGCCTTTTGCCTTCATGCAGTTCCTCCACCTATAAAATGCAATGAGAACACAAAACCTTTTGGGATCTGATTTACCATAGCAGCACAATATGAATGGGAAGCACTCTGAAGGAATTACTGGAGAGGAGTTGACTGAAGCCCTCGTCTCCCCTCATGTCCTATGGCTTCTCCCATGTCTATGTATACCAGCACAGCAGCCAGCATCACCCTGTTTAAGATTGCTTTAGTATATCTCTTAGACAGTTATCTAGTTAATAGTTCTTTATTCATTGGGCCAATGTTTTAAGGTTAATTATTATCTGCATTTTCATACCAGTTACCCATGATATTGGTAAGGGGAAAGTCTGTGTAGAAGCTAGGGTTATTTGAAAATGCTAGTTTTAAGTAAGAGACATAACTCCAAAGTCAGATGCTTTTGCTGAGGGAAAAAAGTAGGGGGATATTCTCAATAATGTGTGATAATTATTGCAAAATTAGCTTAATGCAACTCTTCACATCGCAGTCTATCACGGAAAAATAACGCTGTGTTAACGTTGCATTCTCAACATGGCGGTACCATGCAATAGTCTCATAATAATGCGTCAAATGACAGCCTTAAAATCAATGCACTGCCGCAAAAGTGCAAAACACGAACACGAAAATAGTGGCGATGTCCTAAACCGTGATACAAAAGTCAGCGATAATCAGCAACAGGTCTGATATTCCCTAGCATCATGCGGGAAAATGCACCATAAAAGCAGAGACAAGAAACTGTCAGATGACAATGAACGAGTACAACCCCACATCCGGGAAGTAGAACAAATGTCCATTGTCCGGTATCAAAAAGGCATCTCCTCACAAACATTCTGAATGTACATTGACATGCAGTCTGCATGTAAACTGCGCCAATGTTGAAACATACATGGAACACACGTAAACTGTATCTCCCTTTCACATTGCAGAGGGACACGCAACACCTCCTGCACACAGACGTGTCATGTCTATTATCAATCAAGTATGAACATGGACGAAAGTAGGGGCAGTGACTCCCCCTTACGTCCATGTTGCTCATGTTGTGGGACTTGAGGCACAGGGTGCATCCCTGCATCACGGTGGTACATATTTGTCTCCATAAGAAACCCTAGTCACTTGTAGGTCACAAATGACAGCCTATTTGTAATGATTTGGGACACATCTGAAACGCCAAAGAGTAGGATTCCGTACTATATGTGACACACAGAACTGGCATTTCGAATACGTGACACCCTAAACAGCCTCTCTGTACAGATTGTACACACCCACCATCTATTATCAAATTATGAAATTGTTAGCCCCACATGCCGCACTTACACTTGTCTGAGTGATGTATTTGTAGAGATGAGTGACATGAACTCAGGGAACGTGTCTTGGAATGCATTTATTTGCACATGCTGTGCCTGTGATCATTTTGTACTGTCCCATGATTGCTAAGGACTGTCACAATGTGACGTGCTCATGTGAAGAAATTGTCAATGATGGTGTTCCCTCGGGCTATTCCTGCTGCGGATGCAGTGGGACGTGGTCCACCTTCCTCATCTTCCTCATCATCGTCCGGTACATCTAGCACTTGTATCCATGGGGCATTGGTGCGTACACATATGTTGTGCAACACACAACATGCAACAATCATCTTGCATACAATGTCTGGGCTGTACAGGAGCCTTCCACCTGTGATGTCCAGGCACCTGAATTGTGACTTCAACATGCTAAATGTGCGTTCCACGATGCCCCTGGTGCATTTGTAGGCCGCATTGTACTGCCTCTGGGCCTTTCTGTTCGGGGCTCGGAGGAGTGTCATCATCCAAGCGCAGAGTGCATATCCTTGATCACCTGTGACAGTGCAGAGAGACATGAGTCAATAGTTTGTTCTTCATGATGTGTTGGCAGGCTCACTGGTACATTGGTGTGTGATATGTGTGACTTTGTGTTTCTTGTTTGACATGTACTGATTGTAGCAAATGTGCGGCATCAATGTGTATTACGTAGCCTCATTGCTGCTCCTCCATCCCCCTGGGTCTATTTACTATTGTGCGTTGCGCAGTTGCATCACTTGCACTCCTACAGCACACCATTGTCATGCCTATCTGCACACGTCCACAAGCCTGACAATGACAGTGACGTTGTGCGCTGAAGGTGGGCGACCACGTGTGTGTAGGCCTATGGTGAGGATAGAGCGGACACAGATGTAGAGTTCATGGCTGGCTGAACTCGCAATGCGGTTGAGGGTAGACTTTTGGCTTATGCTGCGGTAATAGCGACACACACAACAGTTGGCATGTATGATCCCTGACCCCGAGCGAGCTTGTGCTCCCTCATTTACCCCTTCGGCCGAGCCCACACTCCGGGGGCATGCTACATAGCAACATTGTTCATTGCAAGATGAATGGTGTCGACACTACAACAGAGACACATGCATTAGTTACTTCCTTGTCAAGGCCAAAATGTAACAATGCCCGGAGCCCCGGGTTGATTAACGACAGCCCTACGCTGGACTGTCGTACGCAAGCCCACTCCGCTTACGCTTACAGGGGGGTATGACACAGCTACATGTCCCAGGTCTACCCACTGCCTGAGCTGACATGGTTGCGCTGCTGTACTCAGCACCATGTAATGTGGTAGGGCACGGGTCCCTCATGTGTACATAATGACCACACAGAAAAACGTAGATGGTTTGTGGGACTGGCTACGGGCATGTGCGCCCGGTCCCTTTTATTGCCTGGGTCACATGTCCAATGACGTCTGTGCTGGATGGGTGTGGGGTGAGTGTAAGCCACCCCTCAGGAGCTGGTTGGTGCCGGCAACAACTACAAAAGTGATCAAACAATTAGAAGTTCAAAGTTCAAACAGCAAGGGTCCATTACTTGAGCTGCACAGAGTTAGTGGCCCTGGATGCACTGCGTCCGGCACAGGCACACCCGCAAGGGACGGTGACTTGTGGTGCACTGAGGTAGGGCCACGCGAGCTGAGCGGGTCCTAGTCAATGTCGAAGGTGAATATCGCGAGGGTTGCGGTGACAGTGGAAGGTGTCCTTCCCGGACATGGTGCAGAGGGCAGAAGCAAGGAGAAACAGGCAAATGGAGGAGTGGAATGCTACAGACTCATTTTTACCAACAAGTCAGTATCAGTTACATGATGATGAAGACAACCCCCAGGCCATAGACTCAGAAGCCACCAATTTTCAACCAGAGAGTGTCCATGAATGTCAGGGCACATACTTAGTGGCACCCGAGCTGAAAGGGGATGCAGTCTGCGATGAGGCCTGTACAATGATATAAACCCTGGCATAAATAAATCAATACTCAATTCCAAATGTGTGACCTGCTCGACTGCAGTGTAGGATGTAGGCAGCGGACAGCAGGGGCACACCGCCACGTGTTGTTGGCTTGCGATGCACAGAGTTAGTGACACAAGAGCAGTTGTTGGTAGTGTTCGATCACATCAGTAACGATGATCCTTTTTTCCGCCGGACTGAAACGCGTCTTCCTCTTACTCCTCTCCTTGCGTACAATGATATGAACTCGGCCAGTTAAAAATCAAGACTCAGTTCCAAATGTGTGACCTACTGGACCGCAGTGTGGGCTGAAGGCAGTAGTCAGCAAGGGACCACAGACACGTGTGTTTGGAATGCCATGAACAGAGTTGTTGGCACCACATCGAAGGGAGTACAGTGATATCAAATGTCCCATTAACATATGAACTCTGCCATCAGGTTATCAAGACTCAGTTCCAAATGTGTGACCTAATTGACCGTAGTGTAGGCTGGAGGCTGTGGTGGAGTATGTCAACGAGTAAGGAGTGCTGGGGGCCTGTGTCGCAGAGGCCAGTGATAGTCTGAGGAGGCTGCCAAGGTCGCGGGCCTCAGGCTTGGAGCTTGCAACAGCATGTGAGGGGCCCTCTTTGACACACACCAGTGTCGGCAGGTGAGCAGTGAGGCCTGGGAGTGCAGGGGCAGGCAAGAAAGGTTCGGGGACCAGCGGCCCGGGGTGCAGCAGGCGCACAGGATCACAGGCAACACCACTCACGGCATCAGACTTGTGTCGGGGAGAGAGGCGCCACCCTGGCAGACATGTTGACCATTCCAGAAGAGAACCACACCTAGAGCTACCTGCTTTTTATTCATATCCCTACACTGGCCTGGCGTACGCCGGACCAGCTCACTCTGCTCCCGCTTCCAAGGGGGACATAACAAGCTACATTTCCGCAATATTCCCCACTGGCTAAGGTAACATGCTTGTGTCCACTGTCCACTGCACTCCAAACACCAGCAGTATATGTCGACATGGACATGTCTTTGAATACTGCAGTCTGGCCAGCACATTCGCGCCACACTTGCCATTGTGTACATTCTCATTTATGGGTCACTTGCCTCCTTTGCACATGCCTGGTTCCCACCTCTCCCCACAATCTGCTAATGTGTGGCTGAGGAGCCATGCCGTTGATGGCTCATGTATATTTACAACAAGGGGTGGTGAGGGACAGAGTCTCTGAATTAAGCAGAAAGCTCTCGCCCAGTCAAGAGATCAGGGCTAGATCCAACACCGTTTTTTAGCTCATTGCACCATCCCAGTTTCAGAACCTGGCTGTATGCAAATTAGTCTGTTCCTGTCCCAGTGCATGATGGGAACAGGGCAAACCAAACTACAAAAGCCAATTCTTACACTGGGAAGGAAACAAGCTCCCGGGGACCGGTTTCTGGCATTACAGCCGTCTTCGGCCCGGTTTGCTTGAATCCTGATGGTGCAATGAGCAAGGGTCTCACATCTGAGAATACCCTTCCACGCTTAGGGTGGACAAAAATATTTACAACAAGGGGTGGTGAGGGACAGAGTCTCTGAATTAAGCAGAAAGCTCTCGCCCAGTCAAGAGATCAGGGCTAGATCCAACACCGTTTTTTAGCTCATTGCACCATCCCAGTTTCAGAACCTGGCTGTATGCAAATTAGTCTGTTCCTGTCCCAGTGCATGATGGGAACAGGGCAAACCAAACTACAAAAGCCAATTCTTACACTGGGAAGGAAACAAGCTCCCGGGGACCGGTTTCTGGCATTACAGCCGTCTTCGGCCCGGTTTGCTTGAATCCTGATGGTGCAATGAGCAAGGGTCTCACATCTGAGAATACCCTTCCACGCTTAGGGTGGACAAAAATATTTACAACAAGGGGTGGTGAGGGACAGAGTCTCTGAATTAAGCAGAAAGCTCTCGCCCAGTCAAGAGATCAGGGCTAGATCCAACACCGTTTTTTAGCTCATTGCACCATCCCAGTTTCAGAACCTGGCTGTATGCAAATTAGTCTGTTCCTGTCCCAGTGCATGATGGGAACAGGGCAAACCAAACTACAAAAGCCAATTCTTACACTGGGAAGGAAACAAGCTCCCGGGGACCGGTTTCTGGCATGACAGCCGTCTTCGGCCCGGTTTGCTTGAATCCTGATGGTGCAATGAGCAAGGGTCTCACATCTGAGAATACCCTTCCACGCTTAGGGTGGACAAAAATATTTACAACAAGGGGTGGTGAGGGACAGAGTCTCTGAATTAAGCAGAAAGCTCTCGCCCAGTCAAGAGATCAGGGCTAGATCCAACACCGTTTTTTAGCTCATTGCACCATCCCAGTTTCAGAACCTGGCTGTATGCAAATTAGTCTGTTCCTGTCCCAGTGCATGATGGGAACAGGGCAAACCAAACTACAAAAGCCAATTCTTACACTGGGAAGGAAACAAGCTCCCGGGGACCGGTTTCTGGCATTACAGCCGTCTTCGGCCCGGTTTGCTTGAATCCTGATGGTGCAATGAGCAAGGGTCTCACATCTGAGAATACCCTTCCACGCTTAGGGTGGACAAAAATATTTAAATCGATTTTGGCCACTATAGGTGTGGCAGGGTATACTCAGACATGAGTCCCTTTCTCACTGCTCCATCAGGATTCAAGCAAGCCGGGCCGAAGAGGCTGAAATGCCAGAAACCGATCCCCGGTAGCTTGTCTCCTTTCTGGTAAAGAATTGGCTTGGTAGTTTAGTCTGCCCTGTTCCCATGATGCAGTGGGCCAGGGACAGACTGATTTGCATATAGCCAGGTTCTGAGCTGGGATGGGGCAGTGAGATAAATAACGGTGATGGATCAAGCCCTGATCTTTGGACTGGGTAAGAGTGGTCTGCTCAATTCAGACATTCTGTTCATCACCACCCCCTTTTGTAAATCGATTTTGGCCACTATAGGTGTGGCAGGGTATACTCAGACATGAGTCCCTTTCTCACTGCTCCATCAGGATTCAAGCAAGCCGGGCCGAAGAGGCTGAAATGCCAGAAACCGGTCCCCGGTAGCTTGTCTCCTTTCTGGTAAAGAATTGGCTTGGTAGTTTAGTCTGCCCTGTTCCCATGATGCACTGGGCCAGGGACAGACTGATTTGCATATAGCCAGGTTCTGAGCTGGGATGGGGCAGTGAGATAAATAACGGTGATGGATCAAGCCCTGATCTTTGGACTGGGTAAGAGTGGTCTGCTCAATTCAGACATTCTGTTCATCACCACCCCCTTTTGTAAATCGATTTTGGCCACTATAGGTGTGGCAGGGTATACTCAGACATGAGTCCCTTTCTCACTGCTCCATCAGGATTCAAGCAAGCCGGGCCGAAGAGGCTGAAATGCCAGAAACCGGTCCCCGGTAGCTTGTCTCCTTTCTGGTAAAGAATTGGCTTGGTAGTTTAGTCTGCCCTGTTCCCATGATGCACTGGGCCAGGGACAGACTGATTTGCATATAGCCAGGTTCTGAGCTGGGATGGGGCAGTGAGATAAATAACGGTGATGGATCAAGCCCTGATCTTTGGACTGGGTAAGAGTGGTCTGCTCAATTCAGACATTCTGTTCATCACCACCCCCTTTTGTAAATCGATTTTGGCCACTATAGGTGTGGCAGGGTATACTCAGACATGAGTCCCTTTCTCACTGCTCCATCAGGATTCAAGCAAGCCGGGCCGAAGAGGCTGAAATGCCAGAAACCGGTCCCCGGTAGCTTGTCTCCTTTCTGGTAAAGAATTGGCTTGGTAGTTTAGTCTGCCCTGTTCCCATGATGCACTGGGCCAGGGACAGACTGATTTGCATATAGCCAGGTTCTGAGCTGGGATGGGGCAGTGAGATAAATAACGGTGATGGATCAAGCCCTGATCTTTGGACTGGGTAAGAGTGGTCTGCTCAATTCAGACATTCTGTTCATCACCACCCCCTTTTGTAAATCGATTTTGGCCACTATAGGTGTGGCAGGGTATACTCAGACATGAGTCCCTTTCTCACTGCTCCATCAGGATTCAAGCAAGCCGGGCCGAAGAGGCTGAAATGCCAGAAACCGGTCCCCGGTAGCTTGTCTCCTTTCTGGTAAAGAATTGGCTTGGTAGTTTAGTCTGCCCTGTTCCCATGATGCACTGGGCCAGGGACAGACTGATTTGCATATAGCCAGGTTCTGAGCTGGGATGGGGCAGTGAGATAAATAACGGTGATGGATCAAGCCCTGATCTTTGGACTGGGTAAGCGTGGTCTGCTCAATTCAGACATTCTGTTCATCACCACCCCCTTTTGTAAATCGATTTTGGCCACTATAGGTGTGGCAGGGTATACTCAGACATGAGTCCCTTTCTCACTGCTCCATCAGGATTCAAGCAAGCCGGGCCGAAGAGGCTGAAATGCCAGAAACCGGTCCCCGGTAGCTTGTCTCCTTTCTGGTAAAGAATTGGCTTGGTAGTTTAGTCTGCCCTGTTCCCATGATGCACTGGGCCAGGGACAGACTGATTTGCATATAGCCAGGTTCTGACCTGGGATGGGGCAGTGAGATAAATAACGGTGATGGATCAAGCCCTGATCTTTGGACTGGGTAAGAGTGGTCTGCTCAATTCAGACATTCTGTTCATCACCACCCCCTTTTGTAAATCGATTTTGGCCACTATAGGTGTGGCAGGGTATACTCAGACATGAGTCCCTTTCTCACTGCTCCATCAGGATTCAAGCAAGCCGGGCCGAAGAGGCTGAAATGCCAGAAACCGGTCCCCGGTAGCTTGTCTCCTTTCTGGTAAAGAATTGGCTTGGTAGTTTAGTCTGCCCTGTTCCCATGATGCACTGGGCCAGGGACAGACTGATTTGCATATAGCCAGGTTCTGAGCTGGGATGGGGCAGTGAGATAAATAACGGTGATGGATCAAGCCCTGATCTTTGGACTGGGTAAGAGTGGTCTGCTCAATTCAGACATTCTGTTCATCACCACCCCCTTTTGTAAATCGATTTTGGCCACTATAGGTGTGGCAGGGTATACTCAGACATGAGTCCCTTTCTCACTGCTCCATCAGGATTCAAGCAAGCCGGGCCGAAGAGGCTGAAATGCCAGAAACCGGTCCCCGGTAGCTTGTCTCCTTTCTGGTAAAGAATTGGCTTGGTAGTTTAGTCTGCCCTGTTCCCATGATGCACTGGGCCAGGGACAGACTGATTTGCATATAGCCAGGTTCTGAGCTGGGATGGGGCAGTGAGATAAATAACGGTGATGGATCAAGCCCTGATCTTTGGACTGGGTAAGAGTGGTCTGCTCAATTCAGACATTCTGTTCATCACCACCCCCTTTTGTAAATCGATTTTGGCCACTATAGGTGTGGCAGGGTATACTCAGACATGAGTCCCTTTCTCACTGCTCCATCAGGATTCAAGCAAGCCGGGCCGAAGAGGCTGAAATGCCAGAAACCGGTCCCCGGTAGCTTGTCTCCTTTCTGGTAAAGAATTGGCTTGGTAGTTTAGTCTGCCCTGTTCCCATGATGCACTGGGCCAGGGACAGACTGATTTGCATATAGCCAGGTTCTGAGCTGGGATGGGGCAGTGAGATAAATAACGGTGATGGATCAAGCCCTGATCTTTGGACTGGGTAAGAGTGGTCTGCTCAATTCAGACATTCTGTTCATCACCACCCCCTTTTGTAAATCGATTTTGGCCACTATAGGTGTGGCAGGGTATACTCAGACATGAGTCCCTTTCTCACTGCTCCATCAGGATTCAAGCAAGCCGGGCCGAAGAGGCTGAAATGCCAGAAACCGGTCCCCGGTAGCTTGTCTCCTTTCTGGTAAAGAATTGGCTTGGTAGTTTAGTCTGCCCTGTTCCCATGATGCACTGGGCCAGGGACAGACTGATTTGCATATAGCCAGGTTCTGAGCTGGGATGGGGCAGTGAGATAAATAACGGTGATGGATCAAGCCCTGATCTTTGGACTGGGTAAGCGTGGTCTGCTCAATTCAGACATTCTGTTCATCACCACCCCCTTTTGTAAATCGATTTTGGCCACTATAGGTGTGGCAGGGTATACTCAGACATGAGTCCCTTTCTCACTGCTCCATCAGGATTCAAGCAAGCCGGGCCGAAGAGGCTGAAATGCCAGAAACCGGTCCCCGGTAGCTTGTCTCCTTTCTGGTAAAGAATTGGCTTGGTAGTTTAGTCTGCCCTGTTCCCATGATGCACTGGGCCAGGGACAGACTGATTTGCATATAGCCAGGTTCTGAGCTGGGATGGGGCAGTGAGATAAATAACGGTGATGGATCAAGCCCTGATCTTTGGACTGGGTAAGCGTGGTCTGCTCAATTCAGACATTCTGTTCATCACCACCCCCTTTTGTAAATCGATTTTGGCCACTATAGGTGTGGCAGGGTATACTCAGACATGAGTCCCTTTCTCACTGCTCCATCAGGATTCAAGCAAGCCGGGCCGAAGAGGCTGAAATGCCAGAAACCGGTCCCCGGTAGCTTGTCTCCTTTCTGGTAAAGAATTGGCTTGGTAGTTTAGTCTGCCCTGTTCCCATGATGCACTGGGCCAGGGACAGACTGATTTGCATATAGCCAGGTTCTGAGCTGGGATGGGGCAGTGAGATAAATAACGGTGATGGATCAAGCCCTGATCTTTGGACTGGGTAAGAGTGGTCTGCTCAATTCAGACATTCTGTTCATCACCACCCCCTTTTGTAAATCGATTTTGGCCACTATAGGTGTGGCAGGGTATACTCAGACATGAGTCCCTTTCTCACTGCTCCATCAGGATTCAAGCAAGCCGGGCCAAAGAGGCTGAAATGCCAGAAACCGGTCCCCGGTAGCTTGTCTCCTTTCTGGTAAAGAATTGGCTTGGTAGTTTAGTCTGCCCTGTTCCCATGATGCACTGGGCCAGGGACAGACTGATTTGCATATAGCCAGGTTCTGAGCTGGGATGGGGCAGTGAGATAAATAACGGTGATGGATCAAGCCCTGATCTTTGGACTGGGTAAGAGTGGTCTGCTCAATTCAGACATTCTGTTCATCACCACCCCCTTTTGTAAATCGATTTTGGCCACTATAGGTGTGGCAGGGTATACTCAGACATGAGTCCCTTTCTCACTGCTCCATCAGGATTCAAGCAAGCCGGGCCGAAGAGGCTGAAATGCCAGAAACCGGTCCCCGGTAGCTTGTCTCCTTTCTGGTAAAGAATTGGCTTGGTAGTTTAGTCTGCCCTGTTCCCATGATGCACTGGGCCAGGGACAGACTGATTTGCATATAGCCAGGTTCTGAGCTGGGATGGGGCAGTGAGATAAATAACGGTGATGGATCAAGCCCTGATCTTTGGACTGGGTAAGCGTGGTCTGCTCAATTCAGACATTCTGTTCATCACCACCCCCTTTTGTAAATCGATTTTGGCCACTATAGGTGTGGCAGGGTATACTCAGACATGAGTCCCTTTCTCACTGCTCCATCAGGATTCAAGCAAGCCGGGCCGAAGAGGCTGAAATGCCAGAAACCGGTCCCCGGTAGCTTGTCTCCTTTCTGGTAAAGAATTGGCTTGGTAGTTTAGTCTGCCCTGTTCCCATGATGCACTGGGCCAGGGACAGACTGATTTGCATATAGCCAGGTTCTGAGCTGGGATGGGGCAGTGAGATAAATAACGGTGATGGATCAAGCCCTGATCTTTGGACTGGGTAAGAGTGGTCTGCTCAATTCAGACATTCTGTTCATCACCACCCCCTTTTGTAAATCGATTTTGGCCACTATAGGTGTGGCAGGGTATACTCAGACATGAGTCCCTTTCTCACTGCTCCATCAGGATTCAAGCAAGCCGGGCCGAAGAGGCTGAAATGCCAGAAACCGGTCCCCGGTAGCTTGTCTCCTTTCTGGTAAAGAATTGGCTTGGTAGTTTAGTCTGCCCTGTTCCCATGATGCACTGGGCCAGGGACAGACTGATTTGCATATAGCCAGGTTCTGAGCTGGGATGGGGCAGTGAGATAAATAACGGTGATGGATCAAGCCCTGATCTTTGGACTGGGTAAGAGTGGTCTGCTCAATTCAGACATTCTGTTCATCACCACCCCCTTTTGTAAATCGATTTTGGCCACTATAGGTGTGGCAGGGTATACTCAGACATGAGTCCCTTTCTCACTGCTCCATCAGGATTCAAGCAAGCCGGGCCGAAGAGGCTGAAATGCCAGAAACCGGTCCCCGGTAGCTTGTCTCCTTTCTGGTAAAGAATTGGCTTGGTAGTTTAGTCTGCCCTGTTCCCATGATGCACTGGGCCAGGGACAGACTGATTTGCATATAGCCAGGTTCTGAGCTGGGATGGGGCAGTGAGATAAATAACGGTGATGGATCAAGCCCTGATCTTTGGACTGGGTAAGAGTGGTCTGCTCAATTCAGACATTCTGTTCATCACCACCCCCTTTTGTAAATCGAGTTGATGGCTCATGTACATGGCTAGCCCAGGTTGCCACTGTACGTTGTGCTGTCGTGTCGGGTGGGTGGGCATGTTGTTTGGCATTTTGTATGTGAGTTTGTAACATGTGCATTACAAGAGTTGCGAGTTGCATGAGTGTGGAGTTGGGGTGTGAGGTGTGTTCATTTGGTACTCACCAATGAGCAAGGCATTGCAGTAGGTGCCATCCTGGAAGCGCTGGTTGATGATGGCCTGTAGGATGTAGGAATCGCACACTGCCTGGGTAGTTGGCGGCGACATTGGAAAAGAGTCCCCAGTGGTCCACTATTGCTTGCACATTGATGGAGTGCATGTGCTTTTTGTTGCTGTAATTGTGTGCAGTGTCAGCAAGGGGCACAAGTAGAACATGTGTGCAGTCAATTGCCCCCAACACATGCGGGAAGCCAGCTACGGCGTAACAGCCTTGCTTGGTCTCCAGCTGTTCCTGCGCAGTGGGGGCGAAGTGAAGGTGCTGGGGTACCAAGCTGATGATGGCATCCAAGACAGTTGTGAGGCACTTTGATAGGGCTGGCTGTGAGACTCCTCCGACTCTGGCAGTTTTTGGTTGGAAGGTACCAGAGGCCAACAGATGCAGCACAGCCAGCCAGCAGCTTTGTCTGTGGAGGGATGTTGTTCGTCCACTGTGTTGGTATCGTCAGCTTGTGGGCAATGATGTTCAGGATGCAGTGGATGGTTGTCCATCTGAGCCTGTAGTGGACAATGACATCCTATGGTGTTAGGTCTGTGAGGCTGGTGCATTTTCTGAAGGTCCGCTGTCTTTGTGTGCGCTGCCTTTGTGGTAGTCCAGGGTGGTGTGGGGAGTCCAGGGGGGGTTGCGAGCCTGGGGGTGGTGGCGGTGGGTGTTGTGGCCCTCTTGGGTCTCCATGGCATATGTTGTTCTTCTGGTGTGGCTCTGGGCTGGGCTCTCTTTTATGGTGCAGGTTGTCGTCCGACATTACACCAGGTAAGAGCAGGTGTTAAATCCCTGCAGCTAACGCGCCTTATCGACTGTTTTGTGAACTTATCGCCGATCTGGCTGGTCGTTGAGAATGTTGTGAAGTGGTGTTTGTGTGACTTTTTGCACGGGAACCCCTACTCTGCATCTCATTAGCTTTAGTTGCTGGGGTCATCTGTGGCAATGTTTTTGTGGGTGCTATCGCAGGAAAACTGGTGATATCACCTGTTAGCACCAGCTTCTGAATGGGGCGATACATTTATCGCCACTTTGGCTGCAATAAAGGGCCAATAACTCAGCAATAAGTCCTTGAGAATATGCCTCATAGTTTTTTAACCATACAGATAAGAAGCAGAAGAAGATCATTGGTTTAGTTATCGATGGTAATGCAGGTGCAGTGGCAATGGGACCCAGACATTGGTGGCGCCCTATCAACCTTGAGTTTTGCCTCTTTTTAGTAGACAACCAGAAGTTCAGCACCCATTTTACTTGCCTGCATTGGGGGCTCTTGTACCAAGATGTGATCTAGTGTGAACTTGTCATCTGTGGAACCAGGAGGCCAAAATTATAATCCTTGCTTCATAGCCTGACCAAAATCGGAGATTTGGGCCATATCAATTAATTGTCAGCCTATAATAGAAATCAGTATGCTTCCTACATGAAACATTCTACAAAGCCAGATGTTGGAGGGAGGTTTCAAGGGGGTCATTTGATTACTGGGAAGAAAAGGTTATTTAAATAAATTAATACACTAAATATATACATAAAGCAAGATGTTACTTTAAAGGAGGAGGCAGATCTCCAAAGGGAAATATTTGTGCTAAGAGGAAACATGACATTTTTAGCTCTTCACCAAAGAGAAAGGAGATGATGTGAGCCACTGGCTAGATGTGAGTTTGATTAAATGTGGAATCATGGGGAGCGTGGCCAAGATAGCGGCTAGGACGGACGCTCCGTGTAGGCACAGCAAAATCCTGAAAAAATATCCACTTCCAAGAGCTCCCTGCAAAATGGTGGGCTGCTCTGTTGTACCAGGCTTCCCTCTGGATGAGACTGGAGCCTGTTTTGGTGGATCAGAGATACGGTGTCCCAATGCCAGCGAAGAGAGGTCACCTACACTGTAACAAGCAGGTTACTGTAGCCGAAGACAGAGGTGTGCACGGCGGCCTGCAGAGGAAGGCCCTTGCCCCGAGGTAAGGGAATGAAGCTGGGGAATCAGTAGTGGGGATGGACTGCCGAGACCCTCCACCCTGCCTCCCCCCTCCAACATGCATTCAGATTGCAGCAGCACAGAAATACCAGAGCTACCCGCCCAAAGCACCCACACTGCGTCTGGGGCACTGCACACTCTGGGAAAGTGGAGCGAGCACCGGAGGAGACACCCAAGGATGAGTGCGCATCCGACCATGGGAGCGATTTGGGCAGACGGGCGTGGGCGGAAGCCTCACAGGAAGAATGAGCCAGAGACCGGGCACTGCGGCCCAGGGAAGTGGAGAGCTAGCGATGCGGATGAACCGCAGAGGATTGGAAAATATCTCAGCAGGGACAGATTCCCCTGTCTGCCTAGACTTTCTTCCCCTCTGCCCCCACACATATCCTGAACGGCTAAACCTCCACTACGAGAGACTCGGAAATTGGAAGGCACATACTAGGCAGTGAAATGCCCAACAGATCCTGAGACACAGAAGGTGCCAGAAATACAAAGTACATCAGAAACCTGTTGAACCTACCACTCCTCTGCTCGGGAACACAGGCTATAATGTATAAAAGCAGCCTCCCTTATATAGGGGAAAGAATGAGGTCACAGAAGTAGGGCAGTGACCACGGAAAATTTGTTAAAGTTGCTGGAGCTTTCTTACAGGCAACCACAGCAACGGCCTGTAAATATGTAACAAACTAACCCAGTGAAAGGTAGAAAGACACCACCCGGGACAGTGTTCTCGCCACACAGCGCAGAAACTGAGACACGGCCAATGGACACGAACTGCTAAGTTTGACAGATATCTAGTGCTTGTCCCTCCCTTTTCTTGCCACTTCCCTTTCCAAAGCATAACACAGAAGATTGTGAACTGCTTTGGTAACATTAAACGCAGGACACTCGTGCAGAATGGTGAAACCTAAAACAGACAGGATATCCGTGCCACAGAGACACACAGGGAGCAACACTCCGCCCTGCCGGCGATGAAGCTACAGAATAAACATTGGCAGCATATTGTTGGATCACTCTCGTAAATTTCAGGAACTACTTACAGCTATAATGGACATCAAGTCAACATTGGAACCCAAACTCAACTCAATTTGTATTGACATCACCAAATGAGCGTGTGGAGGAGTCTGAATCTACTTTAGCAACACTACGCCCCACAGTGAAGAACTCTGACCAACACATACGTGCGCTACAATCAGAAGTAACTTACCTGAGGGCCCCCCTTTGAAGACCATGAAGGGCCTGCCAGAACGAGTGGAGAGCCACAGTATGGAACTCTTGCTAGAAGATTGGTGTGTGGTAATATTGCAAAGTGAGCAATCTACCTTCTTCCCGGAAGAGAGAGTGCACAGGGTTCCATGTGGGCCACCCCACCCAGGTGCAACACCAAGAACCGTGGTAGCACACTTATTCAACTATCAAGACAGGGACCATATCCTGCAGGTATCGAGAGCAAAGGGACTGTGGTCAATCGAGGATGCCAAAGTATAAATTTACCCTGTATATATCTTAGATGTCCAGAAATGCAGATCCTGCTTTGCAGCAGTGAAGAGGGTGTTACGCAAACACAAAATAAAATATGCAGTTCCCAGCCACTCTTCGAAATCAACACAATACAATACAACGCAATTCTGGAAATCCCCAGAAGCAGCCTGGGATTGGTTAGAGCAGACAGGGTTGGTACCGACCCGAGGAGGAGAATCAGCCTCAAAGTAGCCTTGGCAAGCACAGGAAATAAGGAGGAAATGAATGAAACATCAGTCCATGGTCCCACCAAAGAACAAGCAATGAAGGAAAGAGCTAAACAAGTATTTGATGTTGAGAAACATGTTATCCTCCTCCTCTATGCCTTCTGATCCAGAGCTAGAGATTCAACAAGATGAACCACCATGCCTCTCAGCCACACAGATAGCTGTGGCGATCGGTGATGGCCGGAGAGTCACACCACATACAGCAGATGACGTCATATGACAATCCATCATGAGGTTTGGTGTAGGCATGGATGGAGCAAGCATACTAATGACATGAACCTACTGAGATACCATCCCTTTTGAAACAAGCACAGGAGGCAGTATAAACCTGAAGGGCCTGAGTTGATCGCTTGACAGCCCTCTTCCATTCAAGAATTTCTGCATAGACCATTGTTTTTCTTTTTGATACGGTGATCTGTGTTGTTATCATGCATTACAGTGCAAATGGTCGGCCTCCCGAAGGGGTACTGACTAGGATGTGGGGGGTTGGATTTTATTACTTTTCTTTTTGTTTAATTTCTTAAACATGAGGCGGATGTACATTTTTTATTTATAAGAATAGAGATATTGCCTAGAATATACACAGTAGGTTTTAAGGCCTGGGTGTGGGGGGATATTTTATGTGGGATAAAAAAACAGTCTATTACTCTGATATGAACCCACAGACATATGTTCTAGCCACAATGAAAACATTATTAACTTGGAATGTCCGAGGGCTCGGGATTACACTAAACAGTGTTGAGTACATCAATACCTTAGAAGGCGGAAAGTCAATATAGCATTACTACAGGAAACACATCTCACCACACAAACACCAGAGGCAATACGTAAACATTGGAAGGGTACACTGATTGGTACTACTTACTCTGGGTGTGCAAGGGGTATGCTGATATGCGTGGCGCCAGGGACACCGTTAGAGATTAAACACCCTTGTACCAACCCAGAGGGCAGATATGTGGTATTGGAAGGAATATTGGAAGGTCAACCACTAACCCTTGTATCGATAAATGCATCTAACACCAACCAGTCTTCATTTTTACATTCCCTATCACCCACATTATTACATGACATATTAGCCCTGGTTTTCTGGGGTGGAGATTTCTACTGTATTCAGAACTTAGACATGGACCGTTCCCGCCCCCAATCCCTGGCTCACAATCTACTGCTTTGTCCCGCAGCCTACAAGCTTGGTCCGCGGACTTACAGATACGTGATGCCTGGTGGGGTTAGCACACAGAGGACAGGGCTTCATACTCAGGTCTGCATGACCTTCACACCAAAATAGACTCAATATATGGTTCACAGGAGGCCCTTGCAAAGGTATCCTGGGTGGAATATCTTTGCCAGACATTATCAGACCATAACCCATTACAGTAATGGCTGGCCTGGGGTAGAAATAGGTCTGCTATACCTACATGGTGATTACCTGTGGCAGCACTCAAAGATGCACCATTCCGTGCCGCCATCAAAAGATATACTTGCCTACTTTCAGAAACGTTAAGGCTTTGCCTCAGGACCAGGGATTAAATGGGATGCATTTAAACTAGTATTAAGGGGAAACACAATCAATACTTCCTACGGGACTAATATGGCCCTCCAGAAAGAACTAACCTGGTTAGAAACAGAAATAAAATACCTAGAACAAAGGACTCTCAACATAACCTTGCAGTCAGGGCAATTAGCTGAGGCCAGACTGGCCCATAAAGAAGCACTAGAGCGCCTAGGAGCAATCGATTATAGGGAATATGCAGCTACATGTATAGTTCCCCCAGAAATGTGGATACTGCAGATCTCCAGTCATTCCTAGAGGACATTGCACTCCCACAAATACCGCTATAAAAATACACAGATCTTGAATCCCCCATTACGCTAAGTGAAATAGAAGGTGTCATGCAACAGCTGGCAAGAGGGAAAACACCAGGAGCAGATGGATGGCCTCCAGAATTTTATAAGACCTATTAAACCCAGTTGGCCCACGTTTACCCTGTATGGACATGGATGCATATGATAAAGACCTCCTACCCACCTCACTATGAGAGGCGGTATTGGTGGTACTCTCTAAACCAGGCAGGGACCCATAACTACTTTGCTCTTATCAACCACAGACCCTACTCAACACTGATTGAAAGATATTAGGCAAAGTACTTTCAAATATACTAATCAACCTAATACAATTAGTAATACATCAAGACCAAAACAGTTTCATACCAAACCAGAGCACATTCCTAAATTTGCGTATTTTTTTTATGATAATGGACTTGTCAAAGACACATGAGTGGCAAGGCTACATGGCATCGCTACACATAGAGAAAACATTTGAAACACTGGGCTGGTAATATTTACAAGCAGTGCTGCCGAGATATGGAATCTGACCACACTTCCAGAAATGGATATCCCTGCTATACAACGTCCTAACTGCTGAGTCTATACGGATACAGAAATCTCAAAACCTTACAATATAGAACAGAGCACACTCCAGGGCTATCCCTTATCGCCGATTATATTTGCTTTAGCAGTGGAACCCCTGGTGTGCAAACTCCAAATGCATGCTCAAAAATGAGCCTAAAAGTACACAATTTATGGTACATAGTGTCATTATATGCAGATTATTGACTAATATGTCTGCAAGACAAAACAGCAAATCTACCAGAACTGATGCAGTTATTAAAGCGATTTGTTAAAATCTCAGGTCTAAAGGTTAACTGGGATAAGTCATGCCAATTTCAACTGCCACACTTGAATCCGGAACAGAGGAATACACTTCCAATCACTTAGGTGTTCAAGTTTACCATTCACCCACAGACCTAATGGACGGAAATCTGGACAGACTAGTGCCAGATTCTCTTTAAAGTTTTGGGCATGCCTACCATTGTCCCCTATGGGCCGCATTGCCATATCCAAGATGCTCCTTTTACAGTAACTGCTATATGTTTTTTGCAGCCCTCCCGGTGCAAATACCTCCAAGATACTTTCAGGACTTAAAGTCACCTCTGACAGCGCTAATATTGGGTAAGGGCAAGAAGCGGGTCTCCCTGACAAGATTAAACTCGCCACTATCTGAGGAAGGCCGTGGAGCTCCGAATTATGAATACTATTGAAATTGGACGCTGGGCAACTAGGACCTACTCAAACATCGTTTTAGAATGGCTCTTAGGTGCAGAAATCGTGATATCAAAAAGACCAGGGGCCCGATGTAGGTAAATCTACATTTACCACTTCATAAATACCGAATCATACCGAATCGGTATTTATGAAGTGGTAAATTAGAGGGGGGGAGATGTAGGTATTTCAGATTTGGTAAATACCGAATCTGTAAGATTCGGTATTTACCGATTCTGTAAATACCGATTCGGTATCCCCCATTGCTTCCTATGGGCCTTGAAGCCCATAGGAATCAATGGGCATTACCGAATCGGTAATTACCGATTCGGTAATTACCGATTTGTGCAAGGGTGCAGGGGGTGTCACTTTGACACCCTCCAGCACGCCAAAAGAAGGCATGTGAGCCATGTGGCACACAGACATACCCTAAGGGCATGTCTGTCTGTCACATGGCATAGGTGTGCATGCACACATGTGCATGCACACCTGGATTCGGTATTTTAACACCCAATTGGATTGGGTGTTAAAATACCGAATCTGAAGGGCCTGTAGGACTGAAAGTAGTCCCACCTACATCCCAAATTTAAAAAATCGGTAAAATTACCGATTCGGTATTTTTGCAATTCGGTAATTTTACCGAATCGGTAAAATACTGATTCGGACAAAAAAAGGTCCCCTACATCTCAGTAGGCCAAATACCGGTCGGAAACGGCCGAAATCGGCCGTTTCCGACCGGTATTTGGTACCTACATCGGGCCCCAGGTAACTTACTAATGTCCAATGCCAAGTACTGCCGGCACCATTATGTACATAAGAAACAGCACCCACTTCCATACCCAACGGCTTTGCCACCGGGCATGATCACAGACCAAAAATTGCAGAATGGATTAAAGCAGGACTCACAACCTGGGAAGACTTGTTTACTGACTCAATACTTATTACGTCTGACTCATTAGCAGATAAACACAGAGTACCCCCGGGCTCCTTATTAATGTATGGCACGTTAACGAACCAGTTGCATATGATATGGAACAAAACACATGCGGAACCAGAAATATCTAAACTTCTCCAAACGCTACTCACTCACGGCACAGCTCATGGGGCAATTACAATGCTCTACACCTCTCTATGCCAAGATAGGACGCTACAACTGACAACCCTATGGATTTATTGGGAAAGGAACTATCGCTAACACTGACTGCTAAGCAGTGGGCACAATGCTTGATGAACACTAAGATTATTTCAATTAATGCAATGCTCAAATATACCCAAATTTAATTATTTACACCTTACCTATATCACGCCCCACAGAATTGCTATAATGTACCCAGGGTCATCGGATTATTGTGCAAGATGCAATGCCCCATGGCCACATTTATACACATGGTATGGTCCTGCCCAAGAATAATTGCATATTGGGAAGAAGTAGCAGGGATCCTGACTGAAACTTCAGATATAACAGTATAATCACATGGGAAAACTTCTTGTTAGGACTTACTAAATGCACATCCAAATGCAAAGCATTGAATAAATTCCTGGCCTGGCTCTGGTAACAGCAAAACTTAGATTGGCTATATCCTGGAAGGGAAGGATGCCCCCCTGAATCTCAATGGCTTCAAGAATTCCGCAGAGCCTTAATTGCTGAGATAGATATTTCACAAGGACAACATACTGATACACAGACAGTAAATACAGCTACAGAATGGAGGACATACCTCACTGTCATTCAAACTAAGCTAGCAAATACAGTGTCATAAAAGACACTAGATATGACCAAGTAAGACATAGACCTCACCGTAATGGGGGCTCCTCACCTATAGATAGGTCCCCCCGCGATAACATACACACACTTTCTCACCCAAAACCAGATACTACACAATCTCTCAAAAACTGAGACTTTGATATATGAGACACAAACCCCTCACACACTATTATCACATGTTATCCTGATAAATAAGCATGACATAAACACCTAGCACTTGGTGCGAATAGAATATGGCAGTAGATACTCCATTTACATTATTCCTCATTATGGTTTATTGATATCAAAGTTCTATTAAAACTTTTAATCTTTATTTCACCAACTAATTGAATAGTTCTGTAAGACTGGGGTACGGAGCAACTCCCACCCATATGTAGTAATGACAATTAATGGTTACATGAACAATGACAATTGTCATATGTGATATAGCACAAAATTGTATTGTATTCACTTGCGTTTTACATGGCGATGGAAATTGAACTACCACAAAGGATACAAATGAGAAATTCACTGAGAAAAGAAAATGTTTATTAAAGAATTATTTAAAAATATATATATGTGAAATCATGAGACCAAATATCAATCCTGGCCACCTGTCCTGATCAACATCGGAAATCCTAGGAACATCGTTTTATCAACAATCCCAGTCAATGTGCTCCCTAAATAGGGTGCAAATAAAAAAAAGTATTGCAACTATGGAAAAGAGTTCAACTGTGCGTACGCCTGTAAGAAGTATACCCAGAACAAGGCCTCTAAAAACACCACCTGTGTATAACAGTATTGTATGGTATATCAAGGACTGATAAATATTGCTTTGGAGTGGCAAATAGTACTTATTAGCCTAATGCAAGGAAAATATATCAGAAACAGTATTTCTTATCATTGTAAACATTGGACAGAATAAAGCAAAGACATAACACTGCAGTCATAGTTAAACCACCTTGAAGCCATGGTCTACACTCGCCTAATAATAAACGATCACCTGCTGAACTTGGAACTGGTTCATGAAATGGTGACAAATAGATTATATGGCAGGCTAAGCACTGAAACTGTCCACAGTGGTAGGACGTCCTACCATCTTCTTGTGAGGTTTTCAAGTAAATACTGAAATGTAAACTGTTAATCAGTACAAAGATCATTCACTTAATTGGTTTTAACAGTTCGGATTTGACAACCAACTCAATGCGATCCTGCGGTACATTATACCACCACATAGGGGTAGATCACATACAGCTTGATTTGATTTCTATGACATCTGTAAAGAAGACAAAATTGATAACTCCCAAAGTTGCTTTTCTCAGTATAACAAAACATTAAATGCCAGATCAGAAATGTTGAGATATTGTGAAAAAAACCTCAAGATAAAATGTGTAATGTGCAAGGCGGTGATCTTAGGTGTAGTTGTACAAATGAAATCATTAAGGCAAAGCAAAACTAATCATTCACAAGAATATTAGAAGATGCTTCTTCTTACAAAGAAATACTGAAAAGAGTAATGAAAACTGTAAAGTCCATTGACGTTTTAGACAACACTGGAAGAATTGATCGATACTTGGCAGTTCCTGCACAAACATCAGTAAAATGCAAAAAAGTACCAAACCATAATGTTAATGAGGTTCCTGTTAATATGGATGTGCCACCAAATAAAGCCTTTTTTTACAGTTTTTCATATAAAATTTGATTTCAGCTATATATGAGATCTCCGATTTCATCTAAATCATTATCAAGAATGGGGATTACTTTGCCCTTCAATTTTACATGGTTAGTAAATACTTTCTTTTACCAGCTACAGAACCCCAAATTTACAAAAGTACACCTGGATTACTCTAGTAGTGAAAACCCAGCTAAACTCATTGGTCTCGGGCTCACATTAGACCAAGTGCTAATGTACAACGTGTAGTAAATACTTTAGGAAAGTCATCTATAATGTGAATAGAGGAATACACAGAACTTTTGTTGGCTTTTGGTTAGTCATAGGGACATAAACACCCATGAATGAGGTTAAAAAAAAGCTCCTGAAGGTGGTAGATGTTTGAGAGGATAGAATTCTGCTCAGCTTTCAATAAAATGGACAATCATTTACTCCTACATAGACTACCTGAGGTAGTTGGAAACCTCGATTTTATGGGTTTGTGCGGTCATATATCAGTGTGTATGGAGAGTAAAGAGGAAGATTAACGGAGCTATTTATCCCATTAAGGGTCGAATAGGCGAAATGGTCTAGTTTTTAATGGCAGCGAAACAGATCTAAAATGAGTAGTCCCATAAAATGGCCGATATTTCCACATCCTAAAACCATTTTCTTCTGGATGGAAAATTCATACCATCATTTAAAAGTACCACATTGAGATTTTACTTTGCCCATTGAACACTAAATAAGCACAATAAATATTAACTACATTTATTACCTAGGAACTGCTGCCATTTTCATCAAAAGGGTTGAAATTGCAAACACCACAGTAGCTCAAATCTAGATCATCGTAATGCACTATACTATATGGAGGCTGTACCAACAGAAATTAAGTGTATTCTGTATGCAGTGCCCAGGTTGCACTGATTCCCAATTGAAAGAATAATTGAATTTACAACAAGGATTTATGAGCCCTTATAGCTCTAAATACTTAACAAAAAGAAGGATCTGCTGTGAAGTTATGTGCCTTGGACCATGTTAAGATACACAAAAAAGAAAATTGATGGTCCTGGTTTACAGAAGAAAGAAACATGGATGAAATCCTTGCCAGTCAGTGGGGCCGCTTAATGGAACTCACTCCCTGAATCTTTGAGGCTCTGACCTAACCTGTTATACTTTCAAAATGTTCCCAAGACAGTCTTCATTTTTAAAATCTATGACCTTGTGCTGCATATTGGTTGAACAAAATCTTATTTGTGTACTTCTTTTTTTTGTAACAAACTTTATTGGTTTTACATAGCTAACTGCATCCAGGTATGCTACACTGTAGGATTCCATGAATGAATTCACATTCAGTATAACAAGTGCTTACAACTTAACTCCCACCACTGTAATACAGGCCCCCTCTTATCCCTGCCGTGCCCATCCAGCTCTTAGCACAGTGATTTTCTCAACATTAGGATTACGTGTTCTTATTCAAGGTATCTTTAGGGGTCAATAGGTAATATTATATTGTCTATTCCAGTTCAACTGTTCCAAAATCACAGAGGACTTACCTCTGGGGGCTGCAATCATTCATCTCCATCAACTTTCGTTTGAACAGATTCCCCCAATAGCAGCCTTGAAGTAACTCCGTCTGATTATCTTACTGTGGGCACCTCCTGATCTTGAATCTGCCAGACCCATTATTATATTGTATCAGTATTACTGCTTGTTTTTCCTTATTGCATATATACTTTGTATGTATCCCTTGTATGCTATTTGTACAGTGCACCAATACCTTGATGGGTCATGTTTGCACTATATAAATCTATTCAAATAAATAACTAAATAAGGCGAACCCTCTGACACCTCAGAGAGCGAAGAGGCTTCATGTAATTTGCCAACATCTGCTCTGGTCAAGTCAAGCAAACCCCTACCTTGATGTGCTTCACAGAGCAGCCCTGCACCTTCATAGCCAGCCCATCATTCCAATTCTCTCCAGCAGTCAGACTGCCACTTTAGAAGTCGGTGTGTCTTCCAACTTTGGGTTATTTCCCACTTTGCTAATATGAAGGCTAGGTCCTAAAAATGGTTTGTAGCTTTAGTTTTGGCAGAGTGAGGGAACCAATGTAATAAACAATTTCCCGGGGTGCAGGGGACTTCTCTCTCCACCTCTTCAGTGAGTACATTATTGATCTCCTCCCAGTACGGAGTGTCGGGCAATACCAAGTCATGTGCATTAATGCAGCCCCCTCCTCACCACATTACAGGCATTTGATGTGGTTGGGTGAAAATGTCTATTCAGACATCCAGAGGTGAAATACAACCTATGAAAGACAATAAAGTTTATCAACTTAAAGCGGGGATTTCTTGATCTTTTAGGGACCCACCCAATATAGTCCCCCAGTTCTTCTCGGAAATTGGGTTCCCAAGATCTTCCTCCCAGTGAGTCCAGAGGGTGGTTTGTGGGTACAAAATGTCCTCTCTGGTCACTTGAGAGAGACAAGTAACCACCTTGAAACTGCCTGATGACGTTAGGATGTAGTGACACCTCTCATTTGTCAGTGGTTCCAATAGGCCCACCCGGAGTGTTTACGCACCGCCGCTGTTACAGCCCCATGTAGCAGAAAGTGGCCTTGGGGCAGGTCATATCAAGATTGGGATTCCCCAAAGGGGAGATATGCTTTTGTCTCAAAGAGGGCCCTTACCATAGTCACTCCTGCTTCTTTCCACTCTATGAATTGTCACCAGTCCCATCCATGTGGCAGGGCATCAAAATATGTTATCGGGAAGTCAGACAAGTACAGTATCTTCACAAGCGTTTTCAACAAGCAACAGTCCCATCAGCGATGCAGCACCCTAAATTCTATAGTGTCATCCTCATTGGGGCATCTAAGCTGCATGAGTATTTTAAGTAACCAGCCAAGATCTGGGACAAAAGGGCCCATCACCTTCCCTGGTACTAGTCTTCCTGCTAACCACTGTGTCAGTCGCTGAAGCTGGGCCGCCAGGTAATACGCTTTGAAGACGGGCACTGCTAGGCCTCTATCTTCGACCAGTCTCTGCAGTGTGGTCAAGCCACTATTCTACGGCCTTCTCTCCAAATGAATCTGATAATAAGGGAATTGAGCTCTGTAAATAGCACTTAAGGGATCCAGACCGGTAACGGGGTGTTCAAATATAAAAGTCGGGGTAGTTCGGTCCTTTTCAACGCCACTTGGCCTCCAATGGACAAGTGGAGCTTGGACCAGAATTCCATATTCATCTTGAGAGAACGAATCACCTTCATAAAATTTCCCCCAAGTAGGTACATCAGGTAATGAAATATCTGCACCCCTCTGTACTGTAATTAATCAGGCACCCACTATACTAGAGTTAAGTCCCAGGGAGGGTCGCAATGCACCAGTGTGGGTAATAAATGCAATTTCTGCCATTTCATGAACAAACCCAGAGAGATTTAAATTTCTTCAGTATCGTACAAGTCCCCTTGAGTGCTGTGGTCATGTTTCTTAAAAAATATCAGGAGACCATCTGCATATAGCACCATTTAATGGATGTGGCCTGCTATCTCTATCCCCTCATAAATATTCCCAATCCGTGCCTGGTATCCCCGTGGCTCCATTGCTAGAGTGAACAACGGGGATGACAAAGGACACCGCTGTATGGTTCCAAGGCCCATCTGACATTTGTCAGATATGGTGACCTCCGTCCGGTCTCTGGCTGTTGGGTCCACATATAATAGCCTAGTCCACTTCAAAAACCCCTGTCCCAATCCAAAGTGTGCCATAACTGCATACAGAAATACCCACCAAAGGTTATCAAATACCTTCTAAATTTCTGCAGAAAAAACTGTTGCCTCCTGACAGTCCTAACTGTCCGCCTCTAGGATTGTAAGGAGCATCCATATTGATTGCTGTGTTACATATGGGTATAAAATCCGCTTTGTCAGAATGTATGAGTTGCAGCATGTGTGGAAGAAGTCTAGTGGCTAGAATTCACCTACGGATCTTATGATCTATATTTAACATTGACAATAGTCAATAAGCTTTTTATCCTAGGCAGGTTTATCAGGTTTGAGCAGTGGCACTACCAGGGCTTCACGGGTGGAGGATGGTAACAGTCCTGTTTCCCCAGCTGCATTGTGCAGGTCTACAGGATTAGGGGTTAGGTTGTCATGGAATGTGGCATATAACTTCACCAGGAAGACAATGGGTTCAAGTGTTTTGCCCCGAGTCATACCCTTTATAGCCGCCCGACCTCTTGTAGGGTAATCTACCCACTGAGCTCCTCAGCCTTCTCAGGGGATAAAGTTGGGAGTGCTAGCGGTGCCAAGAAAGCACCAGTTTCATCAGTGGGCATGTAGTCAAGAGTAGTAGGTGTAGAACTTGTAGGTAATGTCCACTTGTCGATAGACCCAGTACCCCGGTCACTGTCAATTTCCACCACCATGAGCCCTGCTTAGCAGAGTTCACGAGCAAAGCCAGCAGGGATCCTGTACTGTCCTACTCAGTGTGCGACCCAGTTATGTAGGCCTTATAATCAAAGCATTGCAACTTTTCTACCTTGCCAGTGACTGCTTCCTTGGACTTCAGTAGTTCTGGATGGACTTCCGGACGGCCTGGTCTGCGCCATTCCGCTTGCCTCAGCGTGTCATCAGCTGATAGTACCTACACCAACAATACGTGACATACTCCCCTGGACTCTGCAATACACCTCCCTCTAAGCATTACCTTAAAGGCATCCCTCTTTGCCTGTGGAGACAAAGCTGTTTCCTCAAAATATTGTAGGATGTTTTCCCTCACTGAGGCCTGAAATGCCTAAACTTTCACAGACTCTTGTTTTAGTTTCCACGTCAGTCCTTCCCCACCCCAGAGTGAGCAAAACCTGACCAGACACAGTTCTAGAGAGATATTCAATACTGTGTACGGAATTATGTACTTCTGAGGTACAGAAAAACACGTTGATAGGCTGATGTAAGTCATGTAATGATGAAAAAAAGGAATAGTCTCATTAGTGTGGGTGGTGCAGGTGCCAGGAGTCAATTAGTCTCCACTATGCCTGCCGGTTGATGAACACTCAACTTACTCTAATAATGGGAGAGTCCTTCAATGGGTGTGGAAATGGTCCAGCCTGGGGTCTGCTATACAGTTATAGTCTGTCTCTATGAGAAGCCATCCTGTCAAAAGCTCACAGAGTCTGAGAAAAATAACCCCTGTTCCGTATTTCATGCATATACATTAACTAATGCTATGTCCCTCCCTTTCAGTTGGCCTGCAACCACCACAAACCTGCCCAAAGGATCAATAAGTGTTCCTGTGCAATGGCAGGGTACCCCCTGGTGAGATCCACACTAATGCTCCCCTAGCGTAGGCCGAGTAGGTGGTATAGTATGCCTATCTCCTCCATCTGCACTGTAGTGCTGACACTTCTTTCTCTGTTATATGTGTTTCCTGAAGGATGGCTATCTGGACCCCTCTTCTCCTGAGGTAGGAGAATATCCTATATCTTTTGGTCATTGTGTGCATCTCCGTTATGTTCCAGGACAAGACCTTATAAGACACAGGGGTTGCCATCTGGTGCAGTGAGGGATGGATGAGTGACTCAATTTTTTGCCTATGACACATTCATCAGCGGTTGTCGAGGTTTGAGTCAACAGTTGGTCTGTCCATGGAGCACGACATATACATTTCACTGTAAGATTCGAACAACAAACAAACCAACTCCTACTCCCCAGGACAAACAGGAAAACTCCTCCCATCACAACTCACAACTAGCCTGTTGAAACTCGGGGGTGTACCCATAAAAAAACACACAACAAGAGAGGGTGGGAGAAGTTACTTAGAGCCCAGTTTGCAGGAAGCCCCACACCCTTCAGGTAATCAATACATTGTAGTAAAGACTCTGCCTAGGAGGCAACGCAGTGTTTCCACAGCTCACACATTACTCCCTTCAGTTACATCTGACCCAACCACCAAATAAAAAGCCCAAGTCTTACATCTGAGCATCTGATTCAGATTAGGTCATCTGTTCTGCCCAGCATCACCACTGGCATATTGATATCTGAATCACCAGAGTAGCTGGAGCCCTGTTGCAGCTTGGAATCATGAATCTCGCCACTTTCCATCGGTACAGCTGGGCTTGTTCCTCCATAAATCAGTAACCCCACCACTTCCACCACCCACTGCTGTTCTTGCTGAATCTCCTCCCCTGAAGGAGCCATTCTCTGGGTGCCCTTTCACTTGTGTCTCATTCTCCGTCAAGAACTTCGGGGACAACTGGCTGGGTCTAGCTGTTGGGTAATGATCAATCCATTCCCATACTTCTTGTGGGAGCAGAAGAATTTCCCTCTATCAAGTGTCACAACCCACATACGAGCTGGTAAAAGAATGGCATAGATCAACATGGCATGAGCTCTGCCAATCTGACGGCATTAATGAAGGGTAGGTCGGCCGCTAATCTCGTGCATCAACTCAAAATACAGCCATGCCAGTGTTATCACTGGGGTGAATGACCCCTGTTGATCTAGGTGTCTGGGTTTTTACCCTGAAGGTGCACTACAGATCTCGGTGTGACTGTGAGAGGGTATGGTTTCACACACTTGCACCAACCACCCCTCTGTGACTAGATAAGGTTTACTGGTCCTGGAAAAATGCCACGATCACTCATAAGATGAGGCATGAAACATGTAGACCCACATCCGTACTAAGCAAACTCCAGAAAGCCAATTATAGCCACTTCTTGCGATACTGTAGGTTTTGAATCATAACATAAGAACCCAGCAATTAAATTAGATTTATTGGGCTCTTATAGTTATTTTTATATAGCACATTCCCTACACTCTACTCACCACTCAAACACAACCTGCTCATCACACCCCATGTTCATCATCGGCAAAAAGAAAAGACCTCTGGCAAAGAGCCCCCCTGCACGGCCCGTTGGGCATTGCAGCACCGAACAGTGAGGAGCTGCCCAATTATGAAGCATGCCACCCTCTGGGGTGTGTGAGGGCTCTTCCTTCTATAAAGAACACTCCCTCTACTGTTTTCCTGGTAAGAACCTCCCTCTTCTCTCCATAGAAACTACATACCTCTTGCTTAACAGTTACTCCTTGGAGCAGGTATGCTGGACCTTTTTGGCCTCCGGCTCCCCCTCACAATGTTTTATCTGACGGAGGTGTCATTTTGCATCGAGGAATGTTGAGCCTTGTTTATGCACCTCCTTCATGAAGTCTGGAAAAATCATGACTTTACTACTGTTCACCTTGATGTCTCACTTCTTTCTGGCTTGTTCCAGTATATAGTCTCTGTCTCTGTAATAGAGGAGCCACTATCAGTCTGGGGACGCGCCCAGCAGTGGGAGCTGAGCGGGCACTCTATGTGCTCTTTCCAAAGCATAGAATTGCAAAAGTCCATCAGGGGCTATTTCTTTTTGCAGCCATCTCTCCAGGTAATCCAGCATATTGTTCCCCTCCACTCGCTCGTGAAGAAATATCACATAGATGTTATTTCTTCTTCATCGGTTTTAGGTGCCCTCCACCCTTTGCTCCAGTGCATGAACTTATAATTCCATAAGTGTAAGTCATTCACGGAATGGTAGTAAATCCAGGGGAATCCCCCCTAGTGTTCTTTCTGTTGTGGTGACCCTTTCCGCCAATTGTCGATGGTCGTCTTTGAGAATGCCCAAGTCTGCTCCCAATACATTTTCATCTCAAGTGCTTCTCTGGAAGCAGTGATGGCTTTTAAGATATCTTGCAGTGTGTGGCCTTGCCATCGTGGGAGTTGTGTTATTGTACAACATTTGGACAATGGATCCATTCATGGCTGCCCTTCCTGAATCTATGTCCTTCTTCATAGTTACCTTCTCCATATTGGCAAGCATAAGGGAAAAAGTGCTGCCCGCCAATGTGGTAAGTACGGTGGGGCTATGTCAGTCCGGAGGTGGTGCAGGTTAGGGAAAACCATTGGCTTAGGTGAAGCTGTACCGGGGCAACAGTGGTACGCCTTTCAGTGTGGGAGTTCTGGGAGCAATGCACCCCGCCTAAATCGAATCCTCTCAGAAAGCAGGTGTCTCAGTTTATGTACTTTGTAGGATGGGCTATTGCTGACTATTGTTCTTGCTGTGACTGGTGGCCATCAGGGTGGTACTTCAGACCCAGTCTCAGCAGTGTTATGCAGGAGGCGCCAATGTGCGCTCCCACGTGCCAGTCAGGCCCGACTCTGAAACCAGGGCAAGTGTCCAAGTTGAAGGGTAAAACCTGGGTCTCTTAGGGAGGGAGCCTCAATATGTGTCATTGGAAGGCCCCAAGCACCACTGCCTTGTTTCTTTCACCTGAAAAATGTAGACTGGGCAGGGAGTACTTTGTGGGACCCAGTTTAGAAAGTCTTCTGTCTGCACTCCGTCGCCAACCAAGCTCAGGATCCTCTAAAGATCTTGTCTTGGGATATCCCTCTTTTGCCATTCACTGTGCCCCTTTTGATTGGGTGGGAAGCATTGACGCTGCATTCCAGGACAATGTGGGAGGGTCGTGCCACCACTAGTGCTCTGTCTAGTATTACACCTCCAAGCAAAATGCTTCCTGGTATATTATGGAGATCTCCGGCTGGTGCCTGTTTGTTGAGTTCGGTACTGTCCCCCATCTCCAGACTCTCTTTGGGGCACACAGTGGACCATAGGAGTGGCCCTGCAGCAATCTTGAGACCCCACTAGGGTGGTTTCCATTGCTCAGTGAAAACTTGCTTGGGCTCAGCGGAGGAGCTCAGGTGAGGTGCTTCCAAGGTCTTCTGCAGCTTTACACCCTGTGAGGAAATGGATTGGTCACCATTAATGTCCAGGTGGGGTGGGGTGAAGCTATCTTCTCGTCAGATACCTCCACAGGTCAATGTCGCTGGATCAGCAATGTCCCACTAGACTGCGCTGCTTTCCGCAGCCTGCTGGTACTCACCTCTGCTCACTTAGAAGAAGGCCGCTTCATCAACATCTGCACCACACACAGACATCTCCAGCCTCCGATTACAGTAAGGACTACTCTTGGGGACAGTCTCTGCAGCTCACCAAGTGGAGGCCTCGTGCTTGATGCTGCACTTCTCTGGCAAGCCGTGGTCAGTTATGCTCAGCTATGCAACCATGCTCTTTTCTCCCCGTCCGTGCTCATCTGCAGATCTTCCATCACAGTCCTTTTGCAGTTGTCACAGCATCTAGCGATCATTGCCAGTCTTAGCCAATGGAAGAATCACTTTCTGGGGAGGGGGTTGCCGCAGTGGGTTAATACATTTCTGACACCTGCACCCACTATGCTTCTCAGGGCTGCTCACTGGTGCAAGGCAGCTATCTGCCTCAAGCTGCCATTTGTAGGGCACCACACCCGATCAGCGTGGCCTGGCTCTGATTTTGTCAATTTCATTGGGCAGTGGATCACACTAGGGGCATTGCTGGGCATGAATGCATCAACTGCCACCCCCTTTGGTCTTCATATTGTGCAGGATGGCGATGGGTAGTGGTATAGAAGAGTGGTGAAATGCAAGACCTGTCTGAGGCCTACCAGCAGAGTAGAGACCCAGGAACTCTGCATAGAAGAGTCAGAAATGAAGTACGTGAGCCATCAGGGACCATCATGGGAGAACTCAAACTGGGTTAGTCCCACAAATAGCCAGGTACCGCAGTGAGAATGGAAAAAGGTGAGGCATTGCATGGTGCCACCACAAGAAATAGTGATGAAGGAGCGCCTAGGCACACATCAAAATGGCCCCACCATTCTGGCAGTGTGGTACTCTCTTAAAGAAGTTATCAGGGGGAACTGCATTGCTGAGTCTGTCTGAATGAAGAAAATTAGACACAATAAAAGACAAACTCTCCATGAGAAGCTCCTTGTACTGGAGGACAAAACATAAAAAGTTAATGTCCCGAAAAATTATGACACAAGATGTTGGTGGTGAGGGGCAATTATGTATACAGGAATTAGAATACTGCCAAGCAAAAATGAAACACAAATACTATGAAGGAAGGCATTCATCGGCTCTAAGCCTCAAAAATAGGTTCAGTCACACATATCATTAGTAAAGGGGAAAGATGGTTACAAATATTGAAGTGATGGGATAAACGTGAATTATTCCACAAATACTACCAAAAGTTATATTCGTGAAAGGCTCCTACTGAGTGGTAAATGTCAAATTATATCAACAAGGTGGACCATGAGACCTTGACAGACTCTCTGAATGAGCTCCTGGAAACTTGATCTACAAAGATGAGATAATAAAGAAGATAAGAAGCCTACAATCCCATAAGGCTTCAGCAGAAATTGGCCCGGAAAATCCATCAACATGAATCTTAAAGTCACAATTGTACTGAAATAAGGGAAGATGTGGAAGAATGTAGCTTGTGCCAGCCAATCTCCTTTATAAAGTTTGACATAAATATTTTTGAGGAAGTCTCCACCCTTCACTTGAATGACCTAATAATGCACTTAGTCCACCCGGGCAGATGGGGTGTATCTCAAGGTGCCAACTAAGTGACACCACTAAGAAGGTCATACATCTGATTGACTTTGTAAGAAAGCCAAGGGGGAGGATGCTTTTCCCATCATTAACTGCTGAGAAAGGTTTTGATAGTGTAGACTGGTGATTCTCGAGAGATGCACCCTTAGGCCCCTTTATCAGCCCCCTTTTCCTGAACATGAGTCTTTCAAGTTATGTTGCTCTATACAGTCAGATCAGATAAAGTAGGAAAGTCTTAGGTAGAGTAAACGTAGAATGAGATACCTGACAGGGTCATCCCTTTCCCCACTATGTTTTACACTTTACCTTGAGCCTTTTGTGAATACCATCTGTAAAACCATAAATATCACTGGAGGGAATCTTGGTTTGGAATAGTTTAAAATGACACTATTACAGGCAATGTTTGATCTCCCTTTCAAACCCTAGACATTCTCTGGCCTCCTACTAGAAGAACTGCGATGGTTCAGTGCAGTGTTGGGGTTCAATATTAACATTCAAAAGTAGGAAGAATTGAGAGTGGATATTCATTAAAGTAATATGATATGGTTAGTAGCACTCACCCTTTATGTAGAGTACATCCTCTATAAAGTACTTAGAGAGTAAATTGGCAGCGAAGACACCGAGATGTATGCAGCTAACTTTCCAACAGTGCTGACTTCAAACAAGAAAGGTCTCGCTCAAGGGCATAACCACTCACTCACTTGGCTTGGCTGCCTAGTGACAATGACAATAGCAGTCCTTGTCAAATATTGTTCTTGTCCAAGCTTCCTTCTTAGAGTGATAAATACAAACTCCAATTAGCATGTGCAAACTTCATAGAATGAGGACAGAAGAAAAAGGTCATGGCTCATCTAGGACAACGACAAGTGACCTTGGGTGGGCTAGGGTTTCCCAACCTTTTGTTATATTTTCAGGCAACATATTTGAGCTATCTCCTTAATTGTTCAAAAGCAGAAATGGCGAGTTATTGGTACTTCCTTACCATGTGCTAAGAAGCCAGACTCTATGGGGTGCCTTGGAAGACCTATCCACCCCTTCTTCTTTTGACAATTTTTCCCTGATGGCTAGTGGGCTTTCTACCCCGTTCAGGGATGGTAGAAAGACTGTTGGACCCATTATAGTGTGCAGGTATGGCCTGATGCATGGGTAGGTCTTCCCCACATTTTCATTCAAAAACAAATGATATCCCTGGTGCTAGTGCCCTTTTTGCCCCACTGGGAGGCAGTTTGGGGAGAACCCTCTAATCCCCTTTCCACGGGGATGCTCTAGCTCATGTCTATGCCCCCCCACCCCCCACTGGGGATGCCCCTGGTGATCTTGTGGATGGATCCATGCTTGGGGTCACCCGCCTGTGGCAATCCCTAAGCATAGAGCCGCTAGACAGATGTACAGGCCATAAGGGGACAATTTCTCCTTTCTAGTGTTAACTATTCTGCTTGGATTAGTGGGGCACACCAAACCCTGATCACAGTGAAAGTAATCAGCTCTTAAAGGTGCTAACTGTTTTTATTTCTATATGTAACTTCAGGAAACAATGCCTGCTGATTGTCACAAACACATAAAAAACTACTGGAGAACACAAAGAAATCTCTTTCCTCATATTTAGAATTTCCTTTTTTTCAAAGATAGTCTTTCTGCTCCTTGCACCAGAAGGATTTTCTGATGCTCTGTGGTGGGTGAAGTCTTATTCACTGCTGAGGTAGTGCAGTGGACATAAACATTCCATCCACCGCAACTAAGAGGTTAAAGTGCTTGTAACAATAAAGAATGTACTAGTGTCTACAGAAGACAAAAGTGGTGCTCCAGCTCTACAAATATTTTATGCAACAACGAGTCCAAAATATTGACAGTTTCTTAACCTGGCAGTCCCAATGCTCACTTTATGTGTTAGAGTCCATGGATTCTTAAGGTTTTATTTATGAAGTTTTGCATGGCTACTCGCATGGCGTAAAGCAACTCAATTTACTAACCATGATAAAAGCCACAACAATGCAGATTGCCGTACAAGTGCCTGTCCAACCATATGTATAAAAAACATTTGGGCTCTATTATTTCCAACATGGAGTTTCCAATTGACCTTGTCTTCTGTCATCCGCAGTAACCTCACTCACTTTGCTGTTGGGACACTGTTGCCATTGTGCTACACCCATGTTTTTTGTCAGGAACCTTCATTCTTAACCAAGCGGGGGCTGTGAGTGGCTTTCAGATTCTTTCGCCCATTCTCTGGCACCCCTCCTATTAGAGGATCAACACCATTTGATCACAAGTTCTTTAGGGTACATGAAGCAAATTAGCCAGTAACTGCATTCCCTTCTTCAGGCAATTATAATAATTCCTCTACTTGCTCTTAGCACAATGTATCAGCCTCTCTAAGTCTGATTAGCTCATGTTTTACCTTTTTAACTTTCTAACTTTAGGTGTCATGCCACAGGATATTTCTCATTACAAATTGAGGTGAACCCTGTCCTTTGCCTCTTTTTGTGAAACCTCCTAACAGGGTTTTTGGCATTATGTTAATTTTTTTTTATTTTAATTCTGTTTCTTTTAGTTCTTAGCAGGTTCGATTGTACTGTGAGTACTTCTTTATAAACATCTTGTACCTTATACTTTGTCATTTTCCCTATATGTCATCTTGCTATATTTAGCCTCTTCTCTTTTCAGATTTAATTTTGGGCTCTGTTATCTATAGAGTCCGGGGATGATCCCATGATCAATCAAAGAATCGAAACATCGACTTTAATCGCGGACCCTTATGTACATCATTTATGAGTCAAGGACGAACTGCGCTATTCTTGTTTTTCGACTCATACCTTATCATCACCATTGTCACGGGTGTACTACCAATGAGAGAGCGCCAAGCACGTTTTTTCACCTACATCCACTGCGGTGATGTACATTGTTTTAACAAGGAACATTTATTTTGCGTATTGGATGAATAAATAACCATTTGGTTGTCAGGATTGTCACATTTATATGTCATGGAGCCATTGTTTATAAGTACAGCTTTTACTCAAGTTCCCTGATGGCCTTCGGGGTCCCTTTTTACTCAAAAGCATATGTGTGCAATCGCTGGACTGCACAGGTAATAATTTTTTGTTCTCACTGGCCAGTGAGTATTTTATCAGATTTTTCTTTCTGTCATTCCTCCCAACCTTTTTTAGTATAAGATACAAACATTATGCCAGACTTTACACCAATATATTTTAAGGAATATATTGCATAGGCCAAAATGGAGTGCTTTTTTCACAACATTGTGGAGGTGACTCTAAAAGATTTCTCTTTGCTTTGTTGCCAAGGCATGCTGTCATGTAAAATGGCTTACAGAGAAGTTAATATAGATTTTTGGAGGCCAGGTAGTAGCTTGTCATCATTGGGTTGGTGTCAAAAGACTAAGGGCCTGATTATGACTTTGGCGGTGCTGCACCAGCACAGCACGGCTAAAGCCGTGCATGGCCAGTCTGCCAGATTGTCTCGCAGGGTTTTCTTTTGCCATTCCCACGGCAGTGCCGGAGCAGCGGAGGCAGTCCATATGGCTGCATCAGAATAGGGCAGCTGCAGTACCGCCACCGTTGCCCTACAGCGAGTCTGGCCGTCAAAGACCACCAGACTCATAATTTGCCCTTAAGGCTTAAACTACTCTAATAAAATTAAAGCATTGTATTACATTTACCTCGTCCCCAAGATGGAGCTGCATAAACCTTGACCCACTAAATGCAAATAATACCAGGTAAATGTCTACCAAATTGCTTGCATAATTCTTCAGTGGTGCCCCAGCTATTAGCAAATAAACTTTTTTGTGACTGATTGACAACTGTTATTTTCAGTTCTGATCTTACAATCTTTTTGTTTACATGACTTGAGTTTGTTGTCTCAAAGAACTGAAGTATGCCTTTAACTACTATTACCTCTGCATTTCCAAGCTGCACCATTTATTTACTGCAATAGAAAAATGTTAACATTTCAGTACTTCTGTTAGTGGCTAGGAAACACCATACTTTCATCTCTGAGTAAAAAGTTTGGTAATTATGGGTGTAAAAAGTCCTTTGACTCTAATGAGAAATGTAATTGTTGCAAAACTGATTCGGTGCTAGTTCAAAAGATGCAACAGAGATAAGGCTTGGCCTGTATCTCTTCTTGGAAGCCACAAGGCCTTTTTCCTTTACTTGAACTTTCTTTCTTTCTTGATGATGGCTCTTTTACTAAGCCTTCAAATGAAAGGTTTCTTATTCTGCACCACCTCGCCAGCTACAGCCTCCTTGTTCTACTTACTGAGCGAATTCTTTTCTCCATAACCCATTCTAAGTCAGAAGATTCAATCCTCGGCAATCACTAGGCCAAATTCTATTTAAGCTTTTGACTCATGCCATGATCATTACCCAGTTCCAACTGATCTTCCACAAGGTACCTTGTCTTTTTATTAGAGGTTTTAATATTTCCCACTGACTAAATTAGAAGTTGATTATTTTTTTTTACATTTCATGCAGTAATATTTTCTCTCTCCACGATATCAACACATATGCTTTTAATTCTTTAACTGAGTTATTGTTGTGTGTTGTTTTATTACACTGAAATCCAATTCACATTTCTCTGAAGGTCTGGCTTAGCTTTTGGGTCAAGAAATCACCGTACAGGCCAACCTATTGAGAGCCAAGGATACCCTTTACAGATAACTGATTTAACCCAAAGGGTCCCTCTGTCCAGGTAGCATGAAAGATAAGACACAGCTCACATTGAGACTTTTAACTTTCTCTCTCATAGTCTGAGAGGTGATTTTATTACAGTATATTTTAAGAATAACACTAATAAAAACCCTACAAATCTAGGTAATCTTTTCTATCATACCATGTATCATTTACGAGTGGACACAGAACTTCACATATGGCATAAATAATGATATTATTTATTTGATATTACTGTAAATGATGGAAAATTGCTCTTTCTGTAGAACAAGAACATATACAACTTCTATGTGACTCCATTATGGGTCCTAGAAGAACGTCCTAGGAATATTGAACAACATGAATCATTAGGCCTCCTCTGGGCGCCACCCAAATAAATTGCCCCAGTGCTTTGCCTTGAGAAAGCCCTAGGCCTGAGAGCCACTTGATAGGGCAAAGCACATATGGCTGAATCCAGTTGTTCTTATACAATGGAGACAGACATTCTAAGTATATTAACTCCTTGGACGCTCATGACGAGCTCAGCTCGTCATGATGTACACCTCCATACACTCATGACGAGTTGAGCTCGTCATGAACAATGGAGTTCCACATAAATCAGCACAGGAGGAAAATAACACTAGCATCGATGGTGTTAAAGAAGAAAAGCATGAGGTTCTGATTCAGAGAAATCATTAGTACACCTTTACAAACTGATAAGGCACTAAGAGCTAAATAAACCTGGGGTATATGCATCCACATATTGCAAATGCTATTTCTAACTAGGTTTAAGGGTGTTTACCTAGATCGGATGCATAAACCAAAACACTGATAATTTGCATATGTTACTGGGAATTAGGGTAATGCGGCCACTTGGTCAATATCCCTTCTCTCTAGCTTCTCACTCCAGATTTTTGCCTTCTGTTACTGAACCTGTTTTTGGTGGCCATAGGGCCCTTCACACTTTTCTTCTGCTAACCAGTGGTAAACTGCTTGTGCTCTCCCTTTAAACATGATACAATTTACATATCCCTAATTGGCACAGTTAATATACTTATCAGTCCCTATCATAAAGTACTACATGTACCGAGGGCATGTATATTAAAGACTACTAGTGAGCTGTAGGACCATTCGCGCCACCCACTAAAGAAGCCCTGTAGAACATGTCTCCAGGCCTACCCTTGCAGCCTGGGTATGTAGTTTTAAACATCCATTTCAACCTGGAAAAATAAAACATTACCAGGTTTAAGCCTTACTTTTTAATATTTATAAGTTACCCCTAAGATAAGCGTAAGTGCTCATAGGGAAGGGTGTCTGCTATTTAAAAAGTAGGACATGTATATTTAATTTTTTACATGTCTTAGCAGTGAAACCCCCCCAAAGTCATTTCTGACTGTGGCATGGCTGGTTCTTCCATGGGAAAGCAGTGGTTTACATTATATGAACTTATAAGTAGGGTTCCCAGTTTTCAGTTTTTACTGATTTTTACAGATAGATACAGACAGAAAACTATCTCTTTTCCTGTCTGTACTTATTTTTAAGTACAGAAAAATACGGAAAATTGGCCTTCTTTGGATTTTTTTTCAACTGTCAATCAAGAGAGCTATGTCAATAGGTGTAAAGACTGAGAGGTAGGGGAGATGAAAAAAGACAATAGATTTCCTAATTAAGTTTAATTAAGTGAAGATCGACAGTTAGTTACGCTATTTTACAATGCAAATGTTTTCAGATAACGCTATTGCAATATACACTGCTGAAACCTTTTGGACATTCAAATGTGTGAATGCATTTATCAGTTAAATAAATGTGGGAAAATACCCATTGCAGCTTCATTTTTGCAAAGAACTCAAAATAAAAATGGAAAAATACAGACAAAATTAGCAAAAAATAAATATGGATTAATACAGACGGAATGTTGAAAACAAATAACATAAAACCAGTAGCCCTACTTATAATCCTTAATTCAGTCTGGAAGCAGCTAAAAAAATGATTAAATGACTCATTTTAATAGTCATTTAAAATCCTACTTGGTGATCAAGTCTGAATTTATATTACAATTGTAGAAATTGCACTTTTAGAAAATTGCCATGAATCTGTCTAAGCCAATAAGGTATTGCTTCCAGTATACAGTGTTGTATGACTGCTGAATGGCAGGATGGCCTGGGGGACTGTGACCAACCTCCTCCTGATATTCAAAGGATGCCCACCCTGTCACAGTCATGTGTAGCTCACACCTAGGCAGGCCTCCCTTTGCTTGTATAGTCAGATTGGCTCCAAACCAAGGGGTAGGGTTAGCTGCCCCAGAGCTGGTTTAGAGTGACTACAAGGGAGGGTTTTGCCCACTTCCATAGCCACACCTCTTGGTGGGTACAAGGAGCTCTGACTAAGTGAAGAAGGGGTCAACCACGTTGGGTTCAGGTAGAGAGGGGCATTGTAAAACGGTTTACAGTTAAACACACAGGAAGTACTGCAAAGATGGGTAGAATCACCCCTGGGGACTTTTAACCCATCTGTTAGGCAGTGGTCAGGGGTTTGCCTCATCCACAGGCTGACACTGGGCATACATGTGGCAATTCCACTGCCATTCTGAAAGCACTCCTGTGTATGTGGAGATTCAGAAAAAAGGACAGCTCTGTTGTCTGAAGAACCTGAAGAGAGACAGGACCAGCTTGCCTTTAACGCAGGACCCCAGAAATGACTCCAAGGGTCAGTTGGCTAACCTGCTACAGAAACACAACTCCAAGATGCCTTTTTCTGCATTTCCAGTGGACCAATTTCAAGTTGACCTGCCCAGGGCCCTGCTGCTGGTCTCTGCTGGAGTGGGTCTTGACCCCCAAGTGCTGTCCCCAAGGTCATTACCCTTAGCTGGTGTCAAAGTGTACTCCTCCAGAAATTCCTTGAAACCTGGGACTTAATATTTTTTGCCAACTTATTCTTTGAGAACAAATGAGGGACTGGGACCAAACTACCTAACCAGTCAGATAAAGGTGCATCACTGATGGGCCAAAGATTCAGGTTGCTAGCCCTAAGTTCTTCTTCTTTCAGCAAATCAGATCCAGCAGGACCTCATTGGGATGGTGGCCTACCTGGTGGAGCCCTCCTCAGCTATTGCTGGCTGCCTTACCCTACTGGAAGAATCCGAGGTCCAAAAAAATGACAGAGTCTGAAGATAGAAATCTTCATCGGGCAAAGGCACAAAAAGTATCTGGCTGGCAAGGCACCTTCTCTGCACAAGAAATACAAATTTCTCATGCTCTGAGCTTTCCAATCAGAAGTCAATGACATCTTTGAGACCTCGCCCAGAAGCTATCTGATGACGTGGAACTCTTTTCTGAGTAGTTTTGGCTTCCATTGCAGATACTGAGTATGAAGCTAAAATGTTTAACCAGGACAAACCTGGTCCTTGTGTTCAACACAGGCTCCATCGTGGTCAGCCTTAACTTTTGACTTTGTCCTGGTCAAGCGCCATCACATGACCGTGGTGGGCCTTAATCCTTTTAGCACTATGTTGAACCTTACATTTTAAAAATTCATAACTCTGGTCTGCTTATTGGACTTTGTTGTATTTGTGTCATTTCATTAATTCAAAGACTCTTTATTTTTATAAATTGTTTGGGGTTTTTCTTGTTTTTTATTTTCACTTTATTATTGTTTTATTACTGATTAAATACTTTATACATTGTCTCTAATTTACGCCTCTATAAACAACAGGGGCAGCCCTAAGACCTGAACCTGGGGCAAACTAAACACTTTCTTCCTAACAAAGGTTCAAGTATAACACTTAGAATAATGAAAAATATAAATTAGACAAAAAGGAAAAGAAAGAAAACGATCATAGTAGAAAAAGAACAATGAAAGGAAAAGAAGAAAGAAAATTGCCCAGATACTATTTGGACTCACGATACCCATGTATAAATTATTTCATTATGTAGAAAATGTATTGACAGAAACTAACATCAAAAACAATCAGAAAACAAAAATGGCATTCATGGGGTTACACCAACAATAATGGAAATACAAATAATACAATGTGTAATCAAACAAAGTGGCTGAGGAAAAAGTTACCCAAAAAAGGTTTTCTGGACGAAACAGAAACAACACACAGTAAAAAAATGCATTCTCTTCAATTAAGGCCACATGTAGGCGTAGGCGGCATTTCAACCCTAACAGATTTAGATGGTCATCATCAGGACAGAACAGCGAATATAGAAGCGTCCAAGAAAATTAAATAAAACATCTAGAAGGGAATATATACACTGGTATCAGAGAGATTACAATGTATAAAGAGTCATATCATAGCATAAAATCAAGAACCAATTAGATAGTCGGGAAAGGTATGAGAAAGAAATTGGTTTATGAGCAGAGACAGAAGAGACCCACAACCACCAATCAAAAATTCGGTGCTTGAGAGAAGTTAGAGTGGAAATGCTTTTACCGTGTGAAAAAAGAAAAAGGTGAGCAAAAGAAGTGCACTTACTCAGTAAAAAAAGAAGCGAAAAGCTATTTCCTTCATCCGAAAGAAAATTTAGATGGGTAAAACCCACAATCACCAGTCTACAGGAATGGGTCCACAGCAATATAATGAAAAAATCCAATCACAGGAGGTGCAAAACTTCACTGCACAATGGAGATGTCGCACTTTGTTAGTGCGCAAGAGGACAATATTATTAGTCAACCCTATCAACCAACTGGGATCCACCTAATTGTCACATAAAAAAATATATATGCTTACATCCAACATACTCTGTGACTTATCAGGGAACTTATGTGGATGTGTGGCTAGCAGAGGGAATCACAGAGGGTTTCCACCAAACAGCTAAACAATTGAATCAGCTGTTTCTTAAGGTAAAGAAAATATGTATATAAGGAACTAAACCATGCGCTAGGCAGTCCCCACTTCAAACGCGCTAAGGTACCAGAAGAGTAATATTTTCGGAGACTAACTAGATGGTCTGACTAGGGACCACCTTAAATATATACTTACAGCCCCACTAGTTTGTGACTAAAAATCTTTTTTAAGTGACATAAACCTAAAACACAGCAAAATAAATATTTTTATTGTGGTAAAACATATAACTTACAAAAAACCCTTGTGACTCTTACCTGCATTGTTAAGTCTTGTATGGTAGTTACCTGCGCGGTAATGTGTTTATTTCAAAATAATAGCAATCAAATGATGGACGAAATGCTAACAATGCAAACATTCTCCCCAAGTCAAAAGATCCGGTTTAAATCCATTGTTCTTTTGCCCAATATGCCACCCCAGTTTGGACCCAGCCATATGCAAATCAGTCTTGACCCTGTGCCTCATGGGAACTGTCCAGACCGAACTGCCAAGCCAGGTCCTCCATGGATCAGAAACTAGCATCCTGGGACCGGTCTCAGGGTATGTCACCCTTCATCAGCCAGGCTAGCTTGAATCCGAAAACATTCTCTTACCCAAACATTGAGAGATAAAACTATGCCTTTTTCCTGCTTCTGCTATTCCTTCTTCTTACGAGGTCTCGTTCAGCAATAGTCAAGTGAAGGAGTCCCATTTTTAGCAGCTTCCCTAACTGCTATTCTCCAGATGAAGTAAACAGATGCACAGAAAGAAAGTTTCAGTCGAATCCATAAAATGCGATAATACAGCCTTAATATCCTGCTATAAGATGAGAAACCAACATTGAAACCGATGATGCTCCTTCTCCATATGTTTTAAATATGAAACACATTTAATTGGCAGAGTCTATGGACTTATTTTCAAATGTCCCTTTCAAATGATGAACTTGGTAACTTGTATATATTGCAAAGCTCACTTACTGAATGGACATACTGTATAGCTTAATTCCTCTCCTGGGTCTCCTTCTATCCAGACAAGCTGACACACTGTTTGTTAGTTTTAATAAAGAAAGATCTATATGACTACGTCATACTTTCAGGCCCGGAAGAGGTGCTGTTTATTATTTCCTTCCAACAATATAGAAATTGCATTCATCTGTGCATGAACATAGAAGGAGCTGATAATGTTGAAAAGGGTATCTATTGCTTCTAAATATCTCAAGTGCCTGAAATGAAATGTATGCTCATATTTATGAGTGTGCCGCAGGTGGGAATATAAATATTAGAAAAATGTGTGAAGTGTACAGTTTCTACATGAATACACTAACTAACATTTCATTTTTGCCTATTTTTAAGCACCATGAATGTTTGGCAAACGTATATGAGAGATACACAATTTTTCTTAAATTCACACATTAAACTCGCAGTTTACTTAACAAAGAGAGAGAATTATTTAACCAAGAGAGATTGCCTCTGAATTGTTCGTATACTATTTGTACCTTAAATCAGATGCTCCAAAACTTCACTTCAGGTTGTACAGTCCATCTGGGTCAGCACTGAAAAAGTTTTACTCATTCCTGCATTATTCCAATGCAGATGTTTAAACACGCTCTACTACTCCCAGGACAGGTCATTCCCTGTACAGATACTCGGTGTGAGGTGGAAGCCTCCAATAGACACCAATATGTTACAGGGATATGGGATGTAGTGCTGTATTATTATCGCGTCTAAAGCCAGTAATACGGAATCCAATTTTTCTTGTGTGGGGGTCTGTTCAGAAAATAGATTAGCTGATGAATTCCCATGGGCGGAAACATTTAAGTTGGCTGGTATGCATTTCCCTCAAATTACCTCCTAAGCGTCAGCCCAGAACTCAAGCGAAGTAGTCCAATACCAAAGTGAGTAGCAACAAAAGGAAATGGGCTCAGACTATGGGAGATGCTAAACTGGGCCATCTGTTTTCAGAGTACATTAAATGACAAAGCTGCCTACACGTCAGGTAGTTTCAAAGTGAAAGGTACAGCCCCTAGCGTGAAAAGCTTCTGAATAACGTTTTTGTGAACACTCCAGTTGATGTAAGGTTTTCACATTGTATTAGTAGTTGAGAGTCAGAATGTAGAGGCTTAACACTCTACTCTTGGGAATAATAAACTCGCTAGTACCTTGGCCAAGCTCAACAAAGCAGAGGAGGCGATATGGAGCAAGCTTCAGTGCTGCATAATTCGAAAAAGTCAACAAGAAAAAAAAAACGACATCCAGATAATCGAAATTCTAGAAATAAGAGAAAAATATTTCTAAACCTGGACACCAATGTTGGTAAAATAAAGCAATATTGTTGGCAGCAGAACACACTTCGAACTTCTTGACTTCTCAAAAGGAGTTATGCCCTAGTGGTGGGGCTTTAAGTGGGATGAAAAAACTGGGGGGTCTCTCAAAGGGGCGTGGTAATGTAATTAAGGGCGTGGCTTAAAAACACGTAAACTAAAAATCTGTGTTTAGCACACGGTGCGGCCCGACTTGTATTTTGCTGTTCCTGTCATTGCGTCCAGATATATGATACAACAAGTCACATCATACCTACAAGTCAGGACTATTGGGTTTGTCAATGGTTGTTAGTTGCATAAGCTAAATAAGCAGCAACAATGGCTTGTATATAATATTGAAAACACTTTCACTTAAAGCCCTGGTGATGATACCACGACAATGTTGCTGCTCCTGAGATTCGAAAAGAGAAGGGAAATCCAGAGAGAAAATGACTCTCTTTAAAGGATTTCCCTTCGCCTACAACGCTCACCACGTGCACATCGATGTGACTGCTGTCACTGCCATGAAAAAATAAAACGGACCGCCTGTGCTAGGGAACAAAACAGAGCCGGATGCAGACCCGATTCGAGTCCCCCTTAAAAAAACTGTCGGTGCACAGGCCCGGTGAGATCAGGCCCACTTAAAGCCCTGCCTAGTGGGCTGAGAAAGACGAGGTGGCCTTTACGGAATGTGCGATGAACAATGGCTAAACTGTCTCATATAGATATTGCTGGTAACTTGTGGAGTGGACATATTCTCCACTCTGCCCCATGAACAACAACTCTAGAAATTAAAAGGAGTAATACTTTTATTGGGACGAAAAATGCTAGTAGTCACGCCTCCTCGTATTATTTGGAGATTTGTACTGCAGAATTTACCTAACAGAGGATACATACAATAGGAGTTAACAAAACCAATATTTCTGCCAGTAGTCAGTGAATTTCTAACCTTCTTAGTTAGATGGAAATGAATGGCAGCAATGATTTGATTGGTGCACCATTTTCAATGTAGTTATTGCAGCACTTTGAAATTGGAGTTTATGTATCTTGCCAGAAGCCATGGCGGTGCATGGCTCTTGAATTTAGTGCATGGGGCTTTCCTAACCATTTTATATTAAAACATAGCCATTTGAATGTCTGACATATTGGGTTCTAGTAGAATTTAGTGTCAGGTCCTTGGACTGGCTCAGCATTTTATGTTGGTCACATTCAGCTACAACCAAGATTGTTTTCATATGGTGCAGGCTAATACCTGCTTCTTCTCTGAATTAGTCTTGCAGTGTATAGGTTGAACGAAGCAGTCTCTTTACTTCATTTGGAACTTTGGACCAAATATTAGATACAAGTTCAAGTTCAATTTTATTGTGTGATTAATAAAAATCGTTACAATCTTTGAACAGGTTAAAATTAGAAATTTCGTGGTGTAAAAATATACTATCTCTGGTAAAAAAGAAAAGACCGTTCTTACTTCGTCCTGTACAGTACATTATTAAGATCAAGTTCTTTGGCGAGGTTTTGATTGATTTATTTGTGCCACAATGGACTTAAAATAACAAGTTTCATGTTGTAAAAATATACTATCTCTGATAAAAAAGAAGAGACTGTTCTTATTTCATCCTATACAGTTCATTATTAAGATCAAGTTCTTTGGCGAGGTTTTGATTGATTTATTTGTGCCACAATGGACTTAAAATAACAAGTTTCATGTTGTAAAAATATACTATCTCTGATAAAAAAGAAGAGACTGTTCTTATTTCATCCTATACAGTGCATTATTAAGATCAAGTTCTTTGGCGAGGTTTTGATAGATTTGTTTGTGCCACAATGGACTTCAAGCCTCAGCCCGGTCTTTCTGCTCGACTTTAAGTACCTTTTATCAGTTAGATTTCTTGTAGCTGTTTTGTTACCTCAGTCATAAATTTAAGTCCGCGACAGGCCAAGATGGAGGAGGTGCCTCCCAGCCAGCTTATTACAGCTTGCCGGCATGTATGGATGTTTAAAGTGATAAAGATGTCCCGTAGATAAGGTCTTCTTAAAGCCAGAAGAGCCGGGCATGCACATAGCAAATGCATTAAGGTTTCCTTCTGGTATCCGCACAGTCTGCAGTGGGGGCTTTCATTTTGGTGTTTCCAAGATGATCTTAAATCCTTTGAATAGTGCTGTCTCATTTTTTTTTTTAGGCGTTGACTGAAGTGGGTAGCTAAGCATCCCTGTGGTTTTTGGTGAGTGTAAGGGGAGATTACTGTCCATGCGTGGCGCCGTTTCGTTAGAGATATTTTATCCACTAGCAGAGACTTCCCTTTTGCTGCATCGTCGGCTACTTTACAGAAGTGTTCCTGGTCGGTTTTTTTTGCCAAACTTCTAGAAGATCCAGTTTGGACAAGCAGGTGCTAAGGTAGCTTCTCCATGAGGTTGTACAAGGCTGATACAATCAGCTTGGTTGGCATGCGGGGCTCCTCTAGTCATCTCTTCCCCAATGCTTGGCAAATACTCACTCATTACCTGGGTTGAACGTTTTGGCAGTAATTAATTTAGGCCTCCTCAGGACCAATGGAAGACTAGGTCACATTTCCCTGTGCCATATTAAACTCACCCTTTTGGATGGGGCTAGGCAAACCTGTCTTCCTCTGTATATGCATTGAGTGATCTCCAAATGTCGCAAAGAAAGATACCCGCGTTTCGCGGTTACAAAGTGCCCGATCCTTTCCATCTTTAGTGCACCGCATTCCTAGGAATGCCGGGACAGTGCTGCTTCTGAGGCGTGCATGCAGCCTACTGGAGACCATCTCTATCATTGGTCCTGAAGAAGACATAAATTAATGTAATTCACCTATGTGGTGAAACTGACATGATTGAAAAATTCTTGAAAGAAAGGAGGAAGTATATGAATGGAGAGATCTTTGTCTCACTGCCTCCTATGTTGGACTGCCTCCAGGTGGATTATGAACAAATTAAATTAACAAACACCTCTACCCTTGAAAACATGCATTTAGGGATAGAATATATGTGTAGTAATTTATAAAAGTTATTTTTCTATGTGTAGCCTCTATATGTTTAAATATATATGTGAAAATAATATATGTGAAGTATCTGGAAAATACATTGTGTACCTTATTAGGGGGGGCAGTAAAATAAAAGATGTTAAACCAGGTGGTAATCATGATGTGCCCACACGGACAATGATAAATGATCATTTCACTGTTAAAGAATACCAAAGGTTTTGACCTATCCCTACAATAATTTTCTCTCTTTAATTCTGGGACTAACCATCAGCTACCATTCTGTGTAATAACTGGAAAATTACACTTGTGTATCTGATAGCTGGCAAGCTTAAGCTGTAAACTTACATCCTATATTTCAAGGCAATATAGTGGATTTTAGGATTCTTGTACAATGATGCTCAGAATCTGACTCCCATACTGGTTCAGACGCATACTACAAATAACACAAGACTGTTACGGCAAAGTATCAAGAATGCGAACAGTTTTTGAGTTCGATGACAAGCTTCCCTTTCTGTTTTATTTGTGATCCTCTATATTTGTCTATGATTCAATATTGTTTACTTCTTCATGTGTGATACCTCCACAAAAATACACCTGCTGGCAACTGGGAACAGTTACATTGCTGCTCTGTGAAATGTATGGCTGAGCTGGTCTTTTGAGGTACTGATATGCGGTCAAGAGTGTTCGGAACGGTCCAAAGAAGTCAAATAAGAATCTGTCTAAATATTGACCCACTTTCTGTGTTACTAAAGCCTGGAGAGTCAATAATCAGGTACAAAATGTGCAAAGTACTATTCCTTCTCACTTTAGGAGAATCAATATCCTTGATGCCTCAGTCACAAATCTCTGATGATAGTTAATCAGGTAAGCCACGCTCTGAGAAGCAAACTTCTATTCGGAGTATGTTAGTGCTATTGTGGGCATTAGAACCTCACCTCTAGCATCTTAGAACAGCAACAGCTCTTGTGAGAACTCATTATTTTTCTAAGAGTGGGACTCCCATGTCATTGCAACTACTCATATATATAATTTGCACTGGCCAGAGGAGATTTCAAGCACGGATATTTCACATGCCTACTTTATGCACAGCGTTTTCTGCTTCTTAAAACCCAGTTCAAGAGAATACATAAACAATTTGGGGATTAGACACCATTTCTAAAGAGAGATTTTGACACTAAATAGGCTCCAATTGCTGGAGAATTCTGGGAATTAATTACCCCTATGCTAGCTAGGTACCACAGTAAAGACCAATCAATCGAGTAAATACCTAGTGTGGCCATGGACCTAGAGTTCTGAGAACTTGTGACTCATTGCCACTATTTTCTAGTAGCCAAAACCATTCATGTTCTCTATAGTTGTATTTGAGGGTCTCAGCTCTTCCCAGATTTGCTCTTGTATAACCCCTTTCTTTATGGCCCTTGAGGTTTTGTAATTTGTCTTGGCATTATTAAGTTTTTCATCTATTCCTTGTTGATGGGCATTCATTCATGTATACACATGCATGTTTTGCTTCAACAAGCATCCTCGAACCAGGATCAAACGAAGGATTATCAAGCATAATGTTTAGTAAGGAGTATCATACCACAATACATTTCATTATGATCTCTCCCAAGTGATTTCCGAAGTCCATACCGCTTATGAATTAGTACCCTGACTGAACACATTGAATAACAACTCATCTGTCTCTACTAGGCACCACCTCTAGGCCCAAGATATATAATTTTTGCAGCTCCAGAGCTATTAGTACCTTTTCATTTGTTAGAGAAGCCTGCTCCCGATCATGATGTGTGCAATGTACTAAGAGGTTGTGATCATTTTTCACTCCTGGAGTAGCATTTAATTTATGTAGGCTCCCACTCAGGTAATCTTTTGGTTCTGTAACTCAACTGCGTAAGCTACAAACGTGACAATTACTGAGTAAAGAAAAACATCATAATGACTCATCTGTTTGGTAGAGTTTGCTTGGTGGTGCTGGTTGTGGCATGTCATCCAAGAACATGTTTTCCTTTATGTATTGGTGTGTTAGACTTGGCATCTTTGGCATGGTTTCCCCTGACTTCTTGCCTCTACCTCCAATATATTTGGTGCTGTGCTGGGTTTCATTATTTCTAATTTAGATGCTTTGAGCACTTTGCCACTGCTGATCAGTGTCAAAGTGCAAATGCTTCCTGTGTAAATTGTTACTACAATTAGTTGTCCCTGAATGGCATATTTGATTGACTGATAAGTCCCTAGTAAAGTGTGCTGAGTGTGCCAGGGCCTGTAAATCAAATGCTACTAGTGGACCTGCAGCACTGATTGTGCCACCTACATGAGTAGCCTGAACAGGTTTCTCAGACCTGCCACTGCAGTGTCTGCACTCAGTTTTAAACTGCCATGTTGACCTGGCAAGTGCACCCAATTTGTGAAGAAAAAAAAATATCTATGGTCGTGAAAGGGGAGGTCAAGGGGTCAGGCCCCACGTGACACTGATTACGCATATGTGAACGAGATCAGACTATATAATGGCTAAAAATGGACATTGAGTTTATACAGAGTGCAATACAAACTAAATGGATTGAGCGCCGTTTGTGGCTTCTAAGGTACATTTTGAGTAGGGTTACGTTTAAAATAATTGAAGGGGCCGATGCATAGAAGGAACTCGGGGAGATCTAAGGTGGTTGAAGGATTGTGTAACAGTGTGCTCACGAGTTTTACAAACTTAGTTTTTAAAGAGGCACTGATTAAGTTGTTTATTATTGTTCATTATTGGTTGCTCTCACTACTGGGAAGAATTGTGCATTATTTTCATTTAAAAACATGGGGCTTTTGAGTTATAATCATGATAGAAATTAGTGTGGGGCATGAAGTGAGCATGGAACGATTTTTCACAATTATGGTCTACGTTATAGTTGGTTCAGTCACCTTTCTCATTTTATTGTAGTAACCCCTGACGAAGAGCCTGTTAAGGTTCGAAATGCATTGGGTGGATTGTTAAGAACCTGCTCTACACGGATGCTTTGGGAACACGTGCTGCTTGTAAAAGTCAGGATGACGTCAGGTGGCATTCGGAAATGTCGAATAAAACATTCAAGTGGAACTATGCCGTCTCTGCAGTGGCTTTATAAACATGGTTTAAGATTTGGATGAATATGGATTTAAAGATTGGTTCATGAGATGAAAATTCTAAGATACATTTCAAGATGTGATAGAGTCTGACTTACTGAAAAGGGCCAATCCCTTCATTCAGCAGTGTGGAGGATGGGTGCGTCACGAGGCGCACCGTTTTTTTTTCTTCACATATTGTAATCACTGTGTGTTGGGACAGCTCACAGCTCCGACCGCACGCACATAATTTACTTTTGCCATCAAGATTACTTCAAAGAATAAGAAGGGGACGAGTGCATTCTTTCATTTTTTCACTTGAAGTGCACCCAATTGCCAGGCCCTAATCTTCCCTTTCTTACATGTAAGATACCCCTCAGGTCAGCCCAAGGAACCCCCATAGGCAAGGTGCAGTGTATGTAAAAAGTAGGACATGTACTAGTGTGTTTGAGAGGTCCTGATAGTAAAATACAGTGCATTTCGATTTTTGCTTTTGAAAAGCTATCTGTCCCATAGAATAACATAGGGGGATACTTTGTAACGTTTTGCAACTATAACTTCCCATTGGGCCAAGATAGAGAAATAAAGTTTAGGCTCTCTGAACTCAGAATTTAATAACACATCTTTAAGTAAAGAGTAGAGAACCAAATTAACTTCAAAGCCCTGAGCTATATGTTCAAGATCAAAACAGGAGTGGCCCCTCTATATCTATAGTCCTTGGTTTATCCTTATGTGCCTTCTCGTCTCCTTTGCTCATCCACTCAAGGAAAATTCTCTGTACCCAGAGCTAGACTATCTCGGATGGGTGGTTGATCATTCGCCTGTCTTGGTCCTTACTTATGGAACTTGCTTCCTATATCAATTTGTAATGAAACTGTGTATGTCCAATTCCGTAAATCCTTAAAAACTTTGCTTTTTAATCAATAATCGTTAAACTGGTTTCTGTTTCTTGTTCTGGTTGGAGCTGGGAAACCTTTTTTGGGTAGCTGTTGCGCCTTATAAATTAAAATTAACATAACTTAGCATAACATGCTTTTTTAATAATGTGTTTGAAAATGCCACTTTTAGAAAGTAAGTATAACCAGCAGGGCACTCATCTCGCACCCCATCTGTCTCAGTGCGACAGATGGGGTGCGAGATAAGTGCCCTGTTGGTTATACTTGCAGTGTGTTGCTGTGACTGGGACTGCTGTGTTAACAACAAGGACCCCCTGATATGGATCAAGATCCTGGGACAGGGTAAAAAATGTATGCAAAGTAACACTCCCAGGCACACAAACAAGATGTTGGCACACTAGACTTGGCAAACAAACTATAATTAATAATAATCAACTAGTTCAATTTACGAAAATACATTTTTAATATGATAAAGAGAAATGATAAAAATCATCAATACATTGATCAAAATTGATAAAATAACATTGTATTAATACATATGTTTTCACAGTAAAAGAAGAAATATATTTTAAAAAATTAGATCGTTTCCTGTCGACGCGTTTCGACATAAAGACTATGTCTTCATCAGGACTTTCACACGCACTGCAGGAAGACACGTGCTAAATTAATGAATTTACACAAGGGAAGGTGTGCATTCTCCATCTATATAGATGTACTTTTAGAAAGTAGGCATTTTCTTGTTTAACCATTCTGTGTGCCTTTGCCTGTTTGTGGATTGAATCTCTGGTTTTGGAGTGACAGGGGCTGGGGATGTGCATTCACTGTAGACAGACACTGGGAGGGGGTTGGTGTGTGCCTGGCCCTTCCTGGACGACTCAGAGCTGAGCTGAATAGACCGTGGCTGCATTAACGTAATGAGAGAAGTTTTCCTTGTACCTGAATAGGGCCTGTCTCCCTTGCTCAAAGCTGTCTCTACCCCCTGTGTACATGTTAGAAGTAGGAAAAGCACACCTATTTAAATTGTAATCAAATATTCATCCAAGGATTGTGATGATGCGTGCTCCTTGGAAAAGCACCTTGCCCAGGTGGTACTTGAAAATAGAATACCATCGTTTTGGGGTGTCATTTCGCCCCAATACAAAGGTACAGTGTTACTGCGACTTTGCTGCTTTCATATTTTAACCAAATTTCTCAGTTTTCAGTCATGTAATCATGTACTTATACAGTCTTGTCATATTTATCCAATTTGATCCACGCGCACAGAGTAATGCCATTTTTCCAAGTTTCTCATGTTGTTGATGTGCCCATTCAGACCTCTTTTCAATAACACGTACAAACGCATTTATTCATCCAGAAGCAGCGTTTATTAAAAACCCAATGCATTTCGGGCAACTGGGGCCCTTCGTCAGGGGTTACTACAAGTAACAGTGAAAACAAGCATTTATTAATTAACCAATGAATGTGCACAGTAATATGTACAAAAATATTTCATTAACCTGCAACTAACTCTACCTCAACCTCATAACCACCATAATGCTAATCATTTAATCCCACACGGCGTTGAATCAAACTCCCCCACATTTTTATGGAATGAGCCTCTAACAACATTAATTTTCATCCTTCTATCCTTGTTGAAACGTCCACTTTACTCTGCCGATAACTCCCATTCAAATATGACTTCAATCTGAACATTTCCCTTTCCGATCTTACCGTTGATGCGCTCAAAGACTATTGTTCTCACCAAATTGACTTCAATATCAATCACTCTGCTAAAACGCGCTACCTAACCCCACTCCTCTACCTCATTTTCACATTCCAAATTTCCACCATGCGCTGCGCACCTCCTACCCACCATCTTCATTATGACTTCCTGCCTCTCTCTCCCTGTTGTTAAATGTCCAGCACATTGTTTCTGTTGCTCTGTAACTGAGCTTTTAAATTCATGTGATCTCCCCAATACTGTGGTTCCTCCCATATAACTCCATTACACATTCACAGTGCTCCATATCACGTACCTGCCATATGCGGTCTTTCCTTATCTGTCTTTACAAGAAAGTATTACTCACTCTTTCTACCTTCTAATTTAAACCCTTCCCTGATCCGTCCCATATTTAGTTAGTTTCTCCGCCTGATCTTATCACCTTATCTACCCCCCGTGGTCCCACTGCACCAGTGAGGACAGAACTGGTTTTGGACTGGACTCAGAGACTCTTGCACAAAGAGAACAAAGACTTTTGGGGTATAAGTATTACACCTGAAAAAAACAGAATTTCAGATCAATTCAGGACTCAAGAGGAACCTTTGCCAAGGAGAAGAGCTGGAAAGCTGTGAGGAGGAGTACTGGCCCTTTGCTGTGTGCTGTGCGGGGTTGGCCTGCAGTTGCTACTTCTGCCAAAGAAAGGGCAAAGACTGAAACTTTGCTGTGAACTTGCATGAAGAAAAATCTCCAAGAGCTTGTGTGTGCTGTCCCCCTGTTCTGAAGTCTTAGGAACACAAATACTTCTCCCCAGCTCCCCTGAACTCTACTGCTGAAAGTTCTGACTTGCCAGGAGGCGCCTATTCCAGTTTTGGGCCTCTGGAGGTTGTTCCTGCTGTTGGGAGCTGGAAGCAACTTGACGAAAGCAAGAAAAACTTGTCTCCAATGCCATCAGCTTGATGCTGCTACCTGCACTGAGGCCAGAGGCACCACTCGCGAAGTGCACTACGCACCACCCGGCCTGCACCACAGCTCCAATGCCTGCCGACACCTGCAGTTATTGGCATTTCCCAATGCCAGCGCTCGCACCAACTCTGTCATTGCCAGTGCCGACTTCCTCTGTCATGGATTCGACATGTCTCATCCTCGCAAACATGATGCCTCGCCTCCCAAGTGGCAGCCAGGGAGCCGTCCTTGAACTCGGCACCGACACCTCACCTCCACGACGCTGTGCATTGTCATAGACTTCGTTATCCAAATACACTGTTTATTTGGGGGTCCGTGTGACTCCATGGTCGATTCTGCACACCTTGCAGTCAGCGCCACACTTTGGATTTATTGCTGTCACGACATCGCAATAGCCCCAAGTAGAGCTATTTGTTTTCTACAAGCTTATTCTTGAAATAACTATTTTGAAGTGCTATTTTGCTACATGTATGTTGGATTTTTTTTGTTTTGGTCTTGTTGAGTTTAGATAAAGATACTTTATTTTTCTAAACTGGTGTGGAGTCTATTTGTGGTGGTGTCACTGTATTACTATGTGATTTGAGTACAAATATTTTGCACATTGCATTTGCTATAAGCATGTCTGCTCATGTCAAGATTCCAAAGAGGTGAACAGGGGTTATTTAGAGTGTGTATCCCCCTTACCCTGACTAGAAGCAAGGGTACCTACCTCTGCCAACTACAGACCCCCGTTTCTAACATGGGGGATTATTAGAAATTGGGTTTCTGGTTGGCAGAACTATGCACACTGTGCAAGCAAGAACCACAATCCTAGTCAGGGTAAGCCAGATACACACCATAAATTAACTTGTGCTCACACTGTGGTAGCAAGGCACCGGGCAGGCAGGCTAAAATTAGGAGTCAATGTCCAAAGTATTAGTGCAAAACGTCAAAGAATAACTCAATGGAAACTCTACAAAAAGACTCCACACCAAATAAATAAAAAAATAGTGGTTTGGTGGGATCAGAAACACAGTACTTATACCCAGTTGTGCCTTTGAAGTGGTGGTAACCTAAAATGGGGTCTCTGAAGTGCACAGAGGTCCTTCCTCCCAACTCTGGCTCTAGACTCACTACAGGGGGGCATGCAGCCCTTTGTGTGGGTACAGGACACAGTCTATTCAGGAGTGTCAGCTCCTCCCTCCCATCCTTTCCAGGAAGGCCCATCAGGATGTGGATGGCCACTCAGTCACACCTAAGCTTCTATTGTTTGCGCCTGTCTAGAGGGAAAGCACAAAGTTCAGCTGTCACCCATCCTAGATTTGTATTGGAGACAGGCTGCAGGCAGACAGGACTATGGGCAGAAAGATGCCGTCCTTTTAAATATGGCATTTTTAAAGGGGTAGTGACAAATTCAACTTTACCAGTAAAGAGGATTTATCATTACCATTTCAATTATATGAAACATGACAGAGTGGTAATGATAAATCAGAAATTGTAGCATATGAAAGTAATAATGAATTCCCAATGTTAACCTATGAGAGGGGTAGGCCTCACAGTAGTGAAAATGAATTTGGGAGTTTTCACCGGTAAACCTTAAAAGTGCATGTCCTACCTTTTGATTACAAAGCACCCTGCCCTCTGAGTTACCTAGGTCCTCCTTCAGGGGTGATTTATATGTAATAAAAGCAGAGTTTAAGGCTAGGCTAAGGATTGTAAATGCCAGGTTGACATGGCAGTGTAAACTGCACACACAAGCTCTGCTTTGGCAGGCAGACATGTTTAAGTGCTACTTGGGTGGGTGGCACAATCAGTACTGAAGGCCCACTAGTAGCATTTCATTTACAGGTACTGGGCAGAGGTAGTGCACTCTACTAGGGACATATGGATACATGTAATATGCTAATTGTGGATAAGTCAATCAAACCATGTTTTGGGGAGCAGCAGTGCTAAAGTGCTCAGAGCCCTAAGGCCTACTAAAATAATTCAGCAAAATTGGAGCCAAGCAGGCAATATGTCTGTGGGAAGACCACCCTAAGGCGTAAACATTTAACAGGGATTCAGTATGTGAAGCTGCTCGCTGAAAGTAGGTCCATGTAGTGACAATTTCTATCAGGGTTATTGATTTCCTTCTAGCCCCACCTCCTTTTTCTACTGCTACGCAAAGGGGCCTCCTGGCGCACTGTTGGTTGGGTGATGAAGTCCCCTTGGCTCCATAGGGTCCTTTGGGGTCAACAAGCCCCCCTGTTACCGCCAGTAGGTCCCTCATAGCGAGAATCCTGAGAGCTGGTTGGAGGCCCCACCCCTTTTCACCACCACTTTGCAAACACGACTACCAGTTAAAACACCAAATAAATTCAATTAAAAAGCCAAATGTTACAGGGACGTTATAGTTAGGAAATAGATATTGAAAAGCTTCAGAAATTCACTGAACACAACAAAGGTTACAGGGCCGTTATAGATAAGAAATTGAATTAAAAAATGTAGAAATTCACTGAAAAAAAGGTTATAGGGACGTTATAGCTAGGCTCAGATTTCCCTTGTACAAAACCAGTTAATATAAGCAGTTATAGTTACCTGAGCTAACTTTAATTTATGCCCCCATAATGTGCACTGCTTATGACCTCACATATTTCATCACTCATGACATGGTCAGTGACATCACTGACAGCATCACCTTGACATCTCAAATGACATCACTAATGACATCATCCACAGAACCACTCACACCCCCATACTACCTCTTGTACGCCCACTCACACACCCATATGCCGACTCACATACCCATACAACCACTCACATACCCATTCACAGATCCATACCAGTACTCACATTCCCACTCACTCCTCCACAGAGGCACTAGCACACCCACTCACTCACTTGTATGGTCACTCACTCAACCATTCAGTCACCCATACAGCCACTTATACAACCAGTCACTCACTTATACAGCCCCTTAATTAGCCACATACTCACTCAGACTGCTACTCACACACCCACTTATTTACCTACACTGCCACTTACACACCGACTCACTCACCCATACAGCCTTTCAACACAGCCACTCACGCACCCATACAAGCACTCACACACATTCATTGATGCACACAACCACTTACATACACATTCACACATCCCTGCAAGCACTAAAACATCTGCTCACTCACCCTTACAGCCATTCCTACACACATTTACTCTCCAATACAGCCACTCACACACCAACTCACTTTAACAAACACCCACTCAGTCACTTACTCACCCATTCAACCACTTACACACCTAGTCACTCACTCATACAGCTTTTCAGACATCCACTCACTCGCCCATACAGCCACTTACACAGCCACTCACTCACCAATACAACCACCCACACAGCCACCTATACACTCATAAAGCCACTTACACACCGAGAGACACAAGGATACAGTCATACAGCCACTCGCATAATACCTACATTTTCGTGGTAAAGGCAATTGTGTAAAGGCATACAAAGGTTAAAAAAAAGTATTTGGAAACACTTTTGTTGTAAAAATGCGGTCGTGATTCCAGTATCATTGTAGAGGCCTTTGTAGTAAATGCCCTCTTTTTTCCGTCATGCAGCTGGCAGCGTTGGCTCCCTCACTATGGTACACCTTTCCATTTTTATCCAGGCTTGCTTTACAAGTCATTAGTCGGTTTTACAGAAATACTGCTAACAATATATTAACATATACATGAAGCGGCTTTGGCCTCTCCCCACAATAGTTCTGTACTGCTAGAGAAGATGAAACTAATCAGATGAAAGTGAGAAATTTCTTGTTGGGCGCACAACCTTGCACTGCCACATCCCATTGAGCCATACAGGCAATCATGTATAGAGCAATGTTCTGCAAAATCTCCACGGGTCGCTAGAATTATGCTCATTCAAACACCCTGCTGCCTGTATGACGTGGTCTTCTGCAACCAGAGAAAGCAAAGCTCATCAGCTGAAAGCGAACAGCAAAATCTGCAAATGTTTTACTTTGCATAATTCACATGGGTATTTCTTACCCGTTGTATTCTCTTTTCTAACCCCACCGCCACCACAGCTGTTCGAAGCATGGAAGGAATATTCTGCCTTGCCTAAATTCATTATTTGCTGTTTTTTTCTATAAGTTGCACATTTACTTCACAGTCTTTATCATAAGAAACTCCCTTATTGAGACTCGATCCTGCGCCCTCCTAATTGTCACAACGAACATTAAACTCATTGAGCCATCCAGAAAGATTTTTTTTTTGTTTCAGCAATGTGCTAATGCAACCGGAGAAGGCAAGTCTTATCACCTGATAGTAAAAAGCAAAGTATACTTGTATTCGTTTTGCTTTGCATAACTTGCTCTGTCCTCACTAAGTGATCTGTCTGCCTGCACCCTCACCGATGCCCTATTAGGTAATCTACCTCAATGATGGTCTGACCCCTGATGCATGGGATGGAAGAGCAGAGAGGGCAACTTAACCTCTCTGTGGCATGTGCTACTACTTAGCCCGGTCCTTGCTAAAGCCATGTGTAAGACTGCTGTCATGTAGTGCTTTAGGTGGGCTGGGCCTTGCCGGTGCTCAGCACGAGCAGTTCTAAAAAGCAGGTGCTGAGACAAGTCCCTATTGGGCTCTCCATTTTTGCCTCACCATCAGAGTGAAAAAACATTCTTAACTTTGCAGCATTACCACCTTTCACTCCTAGTAACTTCTAAGAGACTCGCTATAGAACTTTCACAGTCTTGTTGTAATTTGGCAGCAATGGGGTTAGCATTAGCAGAAGCCATCTTGTATTTAGAGACTATCTTGTCCGTTTTGTTGAATCCATTTTGTATTTCTATCAGCCATTTTGTTTGCCATGTGCTACCATGTGCTCGCCATGTGCTCTGTCCTACCTTACTGTTAACTGCTCTTGAAATCTGCCTAGTGACGAGATATATTTAGCTTTTTCTGCTTCGCACATGCTCAGTTGAGCTTGCAGCTGTCCTTGCAGCTTTCCCCAGACTGTAACTGTCTGGATGTGTTCACCAGAATTGGCAACTGTTAGCTCCTCCCACTTGTTGACTTTGCATTTTCGGTATGACCTTATATGTACCTAAAATCAGCATTTTGTACTTGTACCACCTTCATTTGAGCCCCTGTGTATGTATAAAAGGACGAAGCTCCTTCCATTCAGTGTGCTATTTCATACATTACCGAAGGGTGCTGTGTGAATGTAGTTCCACCTCATGAGGTTTAATAAACTCTGTATTTTCTATTCCATCTTCTGTTCCAACTTCTTTCTTGTTTTTTTTAAAATATGTTTATTAAATTTTTCCAAGAGATTTTTCCACATATTCCAGCATATGTTTACAACACATTCCAGTTTCACAGGTGCTTATATACATTACAGTACATTATGACGTAAAGGATTCATCAAACAGACATATGTATGATACATACTACCCATTCCAAACAACAACCAAGAAAACTAAAAAGAAAGAGGCAGCTGCAATAATTTTATAACGATCTTTCTTACGCTATTCTGGGTTTATCCTACTATTTTGCCACCTCATAATAGGTTGCCATATTCTATTACCTAGTACCTTAGCCCTCCTACCTTTCCTCTCATATATTGCTTTTTCTAGATTGTATATAGAGAGAAGGCTTGCAATCCATTCTTGAAATAGGGGAGGAGCCTTGTTCAACCAGTTTCTTGCTATGCAAATGCGGTACACTGCGAGTGAAACAAAAATGAACTCTACTGGCATAGCTTCTGCCGTGTCTACCACCCCCAAAATAATTAATTCATCTATAAATTTAATCTTAATCCTAAGTGATTTATCAAAAAACTCTTCAATGGCCATTTTCAGAGTAAACAATTGTGGGCACTGTGAGAACATATGTACAATATCTGCCTCGTTTGAGTTGCAGCGGGGGCATGTTATTCCCGACGTGCCGCCCCACTGGGCGTTTCTGGCCGGGGTATGATAAAGTGAAAACACTGTCTTAAAATGCTGTGATTGGAGGGTTGCAGAGCATAGCACTGTTCTGCCCAAATCCAAGGATAGCTGAAAGGTTTCTAACCCTGACCCCAATTTTCCTAGCCATTTTTGTGAATATTTCGCCCTTTCATCTGTTTTATTATCTTTCAGTTCCGCATATAGTTGTCTTATCGTACACTTATTGGTTATTTCTATATATTCCATAATTTTGCATTGTCCCATCCCTGCCGGGCCGCCTTGTTTTTGTGTTAGGAAACTCCTGGTTTGAAGATATTTATAAAAACTATTGTGCTCTAGCCCGAATTTCATTTTTAACGACCCAAACTGTAACATGTTGCCCTGACTATCCAGCAAATTCCCTATTTTCACTATACCCTTATTATACCAGTCTCTCATAGTGGCATCCTTAAAGATCTCCCTCGGTAGTGAACAGTTTGTGTACAGCCTCGTATAATTATTAAATCTACCCAAACCAAATTTTTTTGCCACTCCTTTCCACACCCTATATGCTGCCTTCAAGGTCTTAAATCTTGTATGTTTAAAATAGGTGAATTCAGTTGTATTTAAAAACCCATTCTCAGCCTCCTCACCCAATAGTGTAGTATAGACATTAGTAAATCCTACCTCGGTTTCCGTTATATGTTCTGTACCTCCCCCACCTATTAACCCCCTACTATATTGCAGTACAGCAGCCCAATAATAGAGCCTGAAATCCGGTGCCCCCCAGCCACCTTTTTCTCTATCTACTGTTAGGTGTCTATAGGCTCTCCTTGTCTTCCCTTTGACCCAAATAAATTTGTTCAAGATCGCTTCCAACTTGTTAAACCATATGTTGTCAAAAAATAAAGGGATAGATCTAAATAAATACAAAACTTTTGGGAATGTTACCATTTTAATTACATTAATTCGACCCATTAAGGTCAGGTGTAAATTATTCATTCTTTCTGTATTTGTTCTAATTTTTGCCAGTAGCGGGCTCATATTAATTTCAACTAACCTATCTAAGTCAGCTGTGATCTTCACACCTAAATATGTAACTTCAGGTGCTACTCTTATATCCTGAAAGTTTACCCAATTGTTTTGTAATATTTGTGTTTTTCCTTTATTCAGTGAGTAGCCTGCAATTGTGCCAAAGAGTACAGCTTCTTGTTCAATTTCTGAAATAGCCGACCCTGGTTCTGGGGTGACCACCGCCACGTCATCCGCGTATGCAAGTGTCTTATACTCATGTGCATGCAATCTAATCGGGAGAATGTTTGGATTCCCTTCTAATCTTCGCAAAATGGGTCGAGGTATAAGGCAAATAACAGTGGTGAAGCCGGGCAGCCCTGTCTTGTACCGCGCTTTATGCGTATACCCTCAGTATACCCTCTGTTTATCCTCACCTTAGCTGTGGGTTCTAGATATAATGCCTTTATAGCCTTTATATAGCCTGTTCCTATCCCAAACCACTCCAAGACCTTCCACAGGTAGCCCCAGGAGACCCTGTCAAAGGCCTTCTCTGCATCCAAGAAGATGGCCGAGGCAGGGTCTCCTGCGGCACCTGCAGCATCCAATATGGTAACCATCCTCCTTGTGTGCTGAGTGGTCCCTTTACCAGGTATAAATCCGTGCTGTGTTGTATATACCAGCCCCTCAATAACCCTACTTAGTCTTTGTGAGAGAGCTTTGGAGTATATTTTTGCATCCGCGTTCATGAGCGTAATTGGCCTATATGAGCCGGGATCCAAATGCGATTTGTTTTTTTTCAAGATAACTATAATACTTGCTCCGGCCCATGATTGTGGTATATTTTCCCCCCTCTGTGCGTGACTTAGGATTTCCAGCATATCAATCCCCAAAGTGTCCCAGAAGGTCCTATAGAATTCCGCCGGAATTTGGTCAGGTCCCGCGGCCTTCCCCGAGGGGAGTTTCGTTACTGCATTATGTATTTCTCCCAGTGTTAGTGGTAATTCCAATGCCTCTTTGTCCTCCTCATTCAGTTCCTTATGAGGAATGCCTGCTAAGTAATCCTCTATCTCATCTTCCCCAACTCTCAAGTCTTGATCATATAGCTCTGAGTAGAACTCCCTAAACACCTCCCTCACGTCTTCTACCTTAGTCACAACATTCCCCCCTTTATTCTTGATTTCTTTAATTTCTCCTGCTGCCAAGTCTTGTCTAATGCGGACTGCTAGCATGTGCCCAACCCGCTCATTAAATTCATAACATTTTTCCTTTTTTGCTAAATAGTTGCTCGCCGCTTTATTTGCCAATCTTTCACTGGTCTCTGCCCTTTTCAGCTCTATTTCTAATAGGATCTCCTCAAGAGGTTCTTGGTTTATGACCGACTGGATAAGCTGTTGTTCTAGCTTCATTAGATCCTGTAGCCTATTAGTTAATTCCAGCTTTTCTTTCTTGCTCCTGTGTAAAGTATAAGCCAATGTTTCCCCCCTTATCCCTGCTTTGAATGTATCCCAGACCACTCCTGTAGATGCCGTGCCTCTATTTACCTCCCAGAATTTTCTGATCCACACCTTCATTCTATTGACATAATCATCTTCTTTAAGTAACCCTCTTTCAAATGTCCAATTATATTCTTTGTAAATAGAATTACAATTCTGAGGAATAGTCAATACCAGTGGATTGTGGTCTGAGAAAACCTGAGGTAACTTTTCTATTTTCAAATCTGGTACTAAGGGGCTAGAGACTAAGAAGTAATCCAGTCTGGCTATAACTTTGTGGGGAGCAGAGTAAAAGGTACTGCCTGTTCCCGTGGGATTATGTGCTGACCAAACATCTACCAGCGCGTTGTTATCCATTAAATTAGCAATAGCCCTTCGTGTTTTCTTCTTGCGGTCTCCCTTCATCCCCCCTCCCGACATACCCAACCCTGATAGTAGCCCATTGATATTGAAGTCCCCACAAAAAATTACTGGTTCTGACCATAATGCCAACTCAACATCTAAAAAATCAAATAGATCAGGTTCATCTTCATTAGAGCCGTATACAGAAACAATTGTGTATCGACCTCCAGCTGTTTCCCCTTCTACCACCACCCATCTCCCTTCATCGTCTTCCTTCTTTCTCTTTACTGTCATAAATCCTTTTTTTGCAAATATGGCCACTCCTTTTGTTTTTACATCTTGCTTTGTATGTGCTAAGACTTCATACCCTAACTGATCCATAAGGTATTTATCTTTTCCCCTCAAATGTGTCTCCTGAAAACATATAACATCCAGTTTTAATATTCTACACATAGCTGCAACTTTCTGCCTTTTCCCGCCATCATTCAGACCACAAATATTAATGGTAGCAAGTCTTATCGCCATCTGATCTTTGAAATCAAGCCCACGATCATTTTCCTCAAGATATTTACTGTCACCTGTTTATACCTACACATCTTCTTAACTTGTGCTGTACATACCCTTAATTCTTCACCGCCACCTTCCCACCCCCCCCTGCCCCAACCCCCCCTTGTCCCCCCTCCCCTTGCTGATCCCCCCCTGTTACAGGCAAATAGGTCAATCTTGACCTATGTGTGGCTGCTCACTGCTGTAGTGTCGCCTCCTTCTCCCACCCATCCTACCCGTATATTACCATACTCAATACTTCCTTAGTATTGCAATATGGAACTTATGCTGGTTCAGAATCCCTACTCTTCTTGCCTTTTTGAATCTCTGTAATTTCTGCGAGATATTCACCTGCCTTTATTTCCGAAAAAAACATTCTGATGCGTCCCCCTGTAACAACTTTCAACTTTGATGGATACATCAAATATGCTTCAGAGCCCAGGCGGTGGAATGGAGTAATTAGCTGCCTGAGTTTCCATCTCCTTTCCACAGTCGTGTGGCAAAAATCTGGCCTAGTAAAGAATGTAATTCCTTTAAATGACTTTTTCTTATCTGGTCTAGCAGTCTCCATAACTTCCTGTCTAGCCAAGAAATTTCCAAAGAAAACTAACATCGCCCTAGGTAAGACATTCTGATTAGCGCCTCTTGTTTTCTTCTGCGTCAGTGGGAATCTGTGCGCTCTCTGAATTTCATGTTCCCACTGCCACTGCGCCTCTGGGTATGCGCCTTTCAGTAATTTAATCATAAAGCCCCTTGGGTCCTTCCCTTCCACTCCTTCCTCTAGGCCCAAAAATCGCAGATTGTTCCGCCGTTGGCGATTCTCGAAATCCTCCAGCTTCCACTGTAGGTCCTCGATCACCTTTCCTTGCTCCATTCTAGAAGTCTGCCAGTCTGTGACTTCATCCTCCAGTCTCCCAGTTCTCTCTTCGACCTGTTCCACCCTATCTTCCACCTCTTCATATTTTTTATTCATTTTTCTAATACTTGCTTGTATTTTTTTAGTGTCTTGTCTAGCTCTCCTGCTTTCTAAGCGAGCCTCTACGTGCATTTGTTTCAACATGGAGAACATTCCGTCCAGAGTCGCTTGAGGTGGCATATCAGTTGTATCCTGAGAGGCATTTAAAGGGTAATTCTCAGGTGCATCGCCTAAATCTTGTTCCTGATACATTTTAGAGGTACTACCATAGTCCCAGAGCCTGTGTGGACTGACGAGGGAGCTTTGGACTGCGAGCACGCTGGAGCTGCTCTTCCTTTAATCTCCTCAAGCAACTCCTCGCAGAACCCGCTCCGCGGGTCCCGCTTCGCCTCTGGTTCTCTGTTAGCGCTGCTGGAAGTGCGCTGTGACTGCGAGGACTTCATCAGATAGAGCCTCTGTGGCGGTGGTGTGGGCAGGGCTGCGAGCGTGGTCAGGCGAGGACTTCAAGTCCCAGGAGCGCCTGACCCTCGGCATCACCAGCAGCTGACCCGCTCTCCCTGCTGGCTCCTCCCCCGCCTCAGCGCGGCTAAAACCAGCGCGTCAGTTTCTTTGTTGGTTTTCTCACCTGTTGCCTGTGTGGACTGACGAGGGAGCTTTGGACTGCGAGCACGCTGGAGCTGCTCTTCCTTTAATCTCCTCAAGCAACTCCTCGCGGAACCCGCTCCGCGGGTCCCGCTTCGCCTCTGGTTCTCTGTTAGCGCAGCTGGAAGTGCGCTGTGACTGCGAGGACTTCATCAGATAGAGCCTCTGTGGCGGTGGTGTGGGCAGGGCTGCGAGCGTGGTCAGGCGAGGACTTCAAGTCCCAGGAGCGCCTGACCCTCGGCATCACCAGCAGCTGACCCGCTCTCCCTGCTGGCTCCTCCCCCGCCTCAGCGCGGCTAAAACCAGCGCGTCAGTTTCTTTGTTGGTTTTCTCACCTGTTGCCAGTGTGGACTGACGAGGGAGCTTTGGACTGCGAGCACGCTGGAGCTGCTCTTCCTTTAATCTCCTCAAGCAACTCCTCGCGGAACCCGCTCCGCGGGTCCCGCTTCGCCTCTGGTTCTCTGTTAGCGCTGCTGGAAGTGCGCTGTGACTGCGAGGACTTCATCAGATAGAGCCTCTGTGGCGGTGGTGTGGGCAGGGCTGCGAGCGTGGTCAGGCGAGGACTTCAAGTCCCAGGAGCGCCTGACCCTCGGCATCACCAGCAGCTGACCCGCTCTCCCTGCTGGCTCCTCCCCCGCCTCAGCGCGGCTAAAACCAGCGCGTCAGTTTCTTTGTTGGTTTTCTCACCTGTTGCCTGTGTGGACTGACGAGGGAGCTTTGGACTGCGAGCACGCTGGAGCTGCTCTTCCTTTAATCTCCTCAAGCAACTCCTCGCGGAACCCGCTCCGCGGTTCCCGCTTCGCCTCTGGTTCTCTGTTAGCGCAGCTGGAAGTGCGCTGTGACTGCGAGGACTTCATCAGATAGAGCCTCTGTGGCGGTGGTGTGGGCAGGGCTGCGAGCGTGGTCAGGCGAGGACTTCAAGTCCCAGGAGCGCCTGACCCTCGGCATCACCAGCAGCTGACCCGCTCTCCCTGCTGGCTCCTCCCCCGCCTCAGCGCGGCTAAAACCAGCGCGTCAGTTTCTTTGTTGGTTTTCTCACCTGTTGCCTGTGTGGACTGACGAGGGAGCTTTGGACTGCGAGCACGCTGGAGCTGCTCTTCCTTTAATCTCCTCAAGCAACTCCTCGCGGAACCCGCTCCGCGGGTCCCGCTTCGCCTCTGGTTCTCTGTTAGCGCTGCTGGAAGTGCGCTGTGACTGCGAGGACTTCATCAGATAGAGCCTCTGTGGCGGTGGTGTGGGCAGGGCTGCGAGCGTGGTCAGGCGAGGACTTCAAGTCCCAGGAGCGCCTGACCCTCGGCATCACCAGCAGCTGACCCGCTCTCCCTGCTGGCTCCTCCCCCGCCTCAGCGCGGCTAAAACCAGCGCGTCAGTTTCTTTGTTGGTTTTCTCACCTGTTGCCTGTGTGGACTGACGAGGGAGCTTTGGACTGCGAGCACGCTGGAGCTGCTCTTCCTTTAATCTCCTCAAGCAACTCCTCGCGGAACCCGCTCCGCGGGTCCCGCTTCGCCTCTGGTTCTCTGTTAGCGCTGCTGGAAGTGCGCTGTGACTGCGAGGACTTCATCAGATAGAGCCTCTGTGGCGGTGGTGTGGGCAGGGCTGCGAGCGTGGTCAGGCGAGGACTTCAAGTCCCAGGAGCGCCTGACCCTCGGCATCACCAGCAGCTGACCCGCTCTCCCTGCTGGCTCCTCCCCCGCCTCAGCGCGGCTAAAACCAGCGCGTCAGTTTCTTTGTTGGTTTTCTCACCTGTTGCCTGTGTGGACTGACGAGGGAGCTTTGGACTGCGAGCACGCTGGAGCTGCTCTTCCTTTAATCTCCTCAAGCAACTCCTCGCGGAACCCGCTCCGTGGGTCCCGCTTCGCCTCTGGTTCTCTGTTAGCGCTGCTGGAAGTGCGCTGTGACTGCGAGGACTTCATCAGATAGAGCCTCTGTGGCGGTGGTGTGGGCAGGGCTGCGAGCGTGGTCAGGCGAGGACTTCAAGTCCCAGGAGCGCCTGACCCTCGGCATCACCAGCAGCTGACCCGCTCTCCCTGCTGGCTCCTCCCCCGCCTCAGCGCGGCTATAAACCTCCTTTGTGACACCGCAACGCGGGAGCGCGCCGGGAGAAGCCCGGGACAAGGGCGGGACCGTCTGAGGCCGTCAGAGGCTGAAGAAGGCTGGGCTGGGCCCCCTCCCTTGGTTCTCCGGTTTCAAATTAGTGTGTTGTTGTATCCACAGGCTTGTATTGTATTCCAAGGTTTTGTTTATTCGGATTCATATTTCACAATTGTTATTATTTTATTTTTACTCTCCTTTTAATACAGTCTCATGACGGCTAAAAAACTACGCTCTGGGCGAGTGATTGTGGGGAGATCTGGGTCTAAAACCAAATCCAACCCCCTACGGAACAAAATTGCATCTTCCATGCAATTGAAAGGTCAATGCCAGCTTTTCAATTTATGGGACAAAGGGAAAGATAAACCCACTGATCTGCAGTCCCCGAACGAAATCCCAGGTTCTAACGATTCGGTGCCTGTTAACGGGGTCATTGATGTTTCGTCTAGTTTAAGCTTGGTTGCTAGTCAATCTTTGCCTATTCTAGTTAGTCCTGAAGTACTAAGGGGCTCGCCTTCGGCGTCAAACAATGTACATCTGAAACAGAATGCTCCCCTTGAATCTTTGGGTAATATGCCCTCAAAATCTGATAAAATTGTCCCCTCCCAAGTTGCACTAATGGATGCTCCTAAAGTTTCAGTGAATACTGATCTTTTGTCAGCCGCGTTAGTTAAATCCCCTGTAGTAGGGAATGATTTTACACTGCCTGACATTGATTTAACAGCTCATAGGGCGCGGGTGGGATCGTTACAGGGGAACCCTAAAGGTGTGCCTTTAGAGGAAGCAATAACGATTTCAAGTACCGGTCCTCTAAGTAGCACACCTTCTAATAAATTAGATTTTTCCCTTCCACAATTAAATTTTACATCTTGTTCAGGTCCAGTGTTGAACAATTTAGCTGAGGGTTCTCCAAATATTAATGGGAGGCTAATTTCTAATTCTTTGTCCTCTTTGGAATCAATTCTTTCTTCGATTTTAAGTTTACTTGAAAAGTTTGTGGGAGGTTCGGAATGTATTTTTGACACTGTAACGCAAATTTTGCAAGTTCTCTTGTTAAGTAAAAATGAGTTAGTGTCAGATCTTCCCATACCATCGGCTTCTTTGTTGGTGCCCCCGAAAATAAGCGCTCCTTCCGCTTCGGTAGTTTTGGATTCAGCTCTATCTTCTCCTCTGACAGAAAGTCAAAAGGAAAAGAAGCCTGTAGTTCTCTCAGCTGTCCCCAATCCTTCCAAAGTGGTTTCGGCTGGCGCTAATTGTATAGCCCCAATTATTGACAAGATAGAGGTAATAGCAACATCCCCTCTTATTCCCAAATCCGAAATTCCATCCCTCTTTCCGATATTCTCCTTGCCATCAAGTAAAGAAGAGGAGATTCCTAAAGTAAATACGGGATTGATGGGAAAAGTGAGTCCCCTGAAACACAAAAAGATTAGAATGAAGAAGAGGAAACCCATCCGAAGGTTCGCTAAAAAAAGACAGAGGAAACTTCTTTTTGATAAGAATGCTGAATTAAGTCTAGATGATTCTCCGCAGGTGGAGCAGTCTCCTACCTCTCATGTAGAAGTTAGGGTTGTCTCGCCCAAAGAAGACGCCCCTTCCTCTGGTCTAGGTCCTATAAGCTTTATTAATCCTTTCCTTCCCAAGGTTTTCCACCCTTCCACCAATCCTTTTTCTTATTGTAATGTTAAAGCAGGATCTTGCCAAGTTATTTCTAAGGTTACCTCTCCTTCTGTCATCCCGTCCCCGTCTTCCTTGAATCCTTCAGCAAGACCCTTTCAGGTTCCATCCTCAACGACAGTCATTCTCCCAAAAGAAAAAATAAATGTGGATACGTTATATCTTGATTTTTCTCCCTTATTTGAACCAGATTTAATTTTAAATAGATCTGCCCTACTGCTCTGTTTTAAAAAGATCGAAAGTTTGAAATTAATTCAAACGTTCGATTTAGATATTGTATTTCTCCTTAACTCCTACATGGGGAAACCATTAAGATCAACAAGGGTGAAATTTCATTCGAAAGTTGTGTTAAATCTGGTTCTACAGTGGGCAGAGGAATTACAAGTTAGAGGGATAGATGTTATGCCATACTTTGGGGAAAGATGTACTCAAAGTATTTTTGCTAATTCTTCACTATCACTTCCCTCTAATACGGGTGTGCTGTTGTCGGATTGGTCTAATCTCAGATCAGAGGACCTAAAAGTTTGTGTGGCTAGGAATGAAAGGCTAGTTTCATACAAAAACCCTCCCCTTAAGCAGACAGTGAAGGATGATCAATCTAAATGGAGTTGGTTACCTGGAGTTCTAGCGAGTAAATCTGCTCCCTGTTCTAAACAACATTCTAATTTTTAACAGAGAGCTGAAATTTATCTCATGGAACACTGCCGGATTCAAGGATTATAAGGAGAAATTGGGTTTCCTACATTCTCAAAAGGCAGATATAATCTGTTTGCAAGAAACCTGGGTTGAAGGAAGATTACCTTTGGAAAAAGACTATTTTGTTTTGGATTACAGCGCAACCAGCACTAGAAGAGGCCATGCTAAGGGAGGGTTAGCATGCTTGTTATCTAACAGATTGCAATGGAACTATTCACACTATCTAGATCCAGGAAAACTGTTTCAAGCAATAACCCTAAAAGATGTATTTGAGGATTGCCCTAATAGATTGTTGATTGTGGTAAACATTTATATTCCCCCCAATTGTAGTTTTAATGCTGGTTTAAAAACTCTGTTCACGTTTTTAACTAAAGCGTTGGATATTTCCCCAACTCCGCATGTGTTAATGTTTGGGGACTTAAATTGTAATATATCTAACTGTGGGTTGGAGTTGTTTAGAAATATTTCATTGGAAGAGTCTTTGAATATACCATCAGCCCAGTTTCCCTCCAAAATTAAAACTAACAAAAGAGGTAAACTTATATTAGATGGTTTACTTAAAGTTGAATGCTTAATAGTAAATGGGAGGCTTCCATCTGACATCCCGGCAGCTTATACTCGTAAATCTAATAAGGGAAAATCTATTATTGATTTTATCATGGTAGATTATGCCGGTTTTCACCTATTGAAGGATATGAAGGTCATTGAGTCTAATCTTAGTGACCATAATGCGTTGATGCTTTCTGTCTCCGTTAATCTTCAGAAAGTGGATCCGTGGAGTCTGGATATAGATTCTGTGAATTTTGATTCCAGCTCAGGGAAATGTTTTTGGAACCCTTGTACTGTTGAAAATTTGGTGCCTCTTTTGTATTTTACTGTCGAGAATTTACCCCTCTGGGAAGGGAGAGAGCTGTTGTGTTTTATTAATTTTTTAAATTCTGTAACTGCTAGTGCAAAAAAGAAACCAGGTGTGAAACAATCCCTCGTAGTCCCTCATCCTCTACGGGCTATAAATAGAGAAATAAACAAAGTTGTAAGGGGGCAATTTTTATTCTTTACCCAAGAAGCTAAGTCTAAGTTGTTTATTTTGAAAAGAAGGAGAGTTAGGCTTAAGGCCCGCTTAAAACGTTCTAAGGAAGATGCCCTCTGGATCCAACTGAGGGAAGCTTCTTATAATGGCCAAGCCAAGACATTCTGGTCCTTAATCGGCAAAGTTTGTGGTACCAGAGCCAGTCCTACGCCTATTGCCATTGAGGAACAGGTGTGGGTTCATTATATCGAGAAGTTGTACAGTAACAATAATTCTCATGTTTTTAATGTTGAATCTGATAATGTCTCACGTATACTTGACTGTCCAACGGAAAAGGAAATTGAATGTGCCATTAAGAATATGCGCTCCTCTGGTGCGATGGGTCCTGATAAAATCCCAATTTCAGTATTAAAAAACCAGAGTGAACTTTGGAGTAAAATACTCTTTCCAGTTTTTAAATTTTGTTTTTCTAGCGGAACAGTCCCCCCCTCCTGGAAAGGAAGTATTATTGTCCCTTTATATAAAAAAGGGGCAAGAGATCTACCACAAAATTATCGTCAAATTGCCTTGCTTGACGCCATTGGTAAGGTCTTTGCAAAATGTGTGCTTACTTTAATGAATCAATGGGTATCTGAACATAAAATCCTTCCCATGGAGCAAACAGGTTTCAGACAAAATCATGAAACTCTAGACAACCTGACTGCATTGCAAGTTATCAATGAAAAATATGTGAAAGTCCGTGGTGGTCAGGTATATGGCGCATTTATTGACTTCTCCACCGCCTTTGATAAAGTAGATAGAATTTTGCTGTGGAGAAAGTTATTTAACTTAGGTATGCCTTCATTCCTTATTAAGTTAATTCGCGCCCTTTATTCTGACACTTGGTGCAGAGTTCTACTTGGAGGTGAACGTGGTGTATCTAAATTAATTCCCACTTCCAATGGGTTGAAGCAAGGTTGCCTTTTGGCTCCATTGCTATTTTCCTTATATACAGTGGATTTACCCATCACTCTCTCTGCTTGCGCCGGTATTGCCCCGTCCTTGGGTGGAGTTCCAATTGCATGCCTTATGTATGCAGACGACATCCTGATTTTGGATCTCACCCCAAAGGGCCTGAACAATCGGTTGCATGCACTTTCTGAATATGCTGAAAGTCATTTCTTATGAATAAATACGGCAAAAAGCAAAGTGATTTGTTTCTCCGGTAGAAAGAAGCCTAAATGCCTTAACTATCCATGGGTTGTGGGGGGGAAAAAACTGGAATGTGTGAAATCGTATACCTTCCTAGGTAAAATTGTCACCTATAATTTAAGTGACAAACTACACATTGACAATAACTCTCGGAAGGCTATTTCTCAGGGAAAGAGTTTAGTTTCCCTGTATAAAGCCACAGGTAGAAGGCATTTTTCTATTCTTTTAGATGTTTTCAGAGCGAATGTTCCGGCCTCCCTGTTATACGGAATTGAGTTAGTTGATCTAAAAAAGTGGAGTTTTTTAAACTCTGCGGAAGGGAAAATTTTACGTAGTTTAATGTCTGTAGGTACAGCAAATTCGACTGCCTCCTTGAGACAGGAACTGGGTTTACGTAGCAGCTGGGTTCAAGGCCTGGCAAGTATCATACGTTGGGTAGTAGCTTTATCTAAAGGTGAACCTAATACCTTAAGAGATCTTATAAAAAATGAATTATTAGGATCTTTTAATGACTTCTCACTGATTGTAAAAAACTTCAGATTTGCCGTGTTACAATTGAAATTGGATGAGGAGACTTTATTTTTATTGTCCTCTCATCAATTAAAAACTGTTCTGAAGTCAGCCTCCTGGGAATTGGGGTTCTGTCAGGATAGAGACTTCTGTCTAGCGAAAAAAGGTTGTACGCCTGTTATTGAATCTTATACCCTGCGGAAAGCTCAACCGTATATGTATTGGAACATCTCCCATGGCGTCAGGCGCCTTGTGTACCTTTTAAGACATAATTTGCTTCCGCTGAAAGTTCTACATGCCAGCTGGTTTGGTCATTCGGCATGCTGTGATCTCTGTCAATTGTATGATCAGGACTTAGATCACGTCATGTTTGTTTGTCCTACACTGATGCCTTGCAGGCGTAGATGGTTGAGACCAATTTGCTTACAACTCAACATATTATCTGCTTCTTCGTTTAAGGCAGCCTTGATTAACCCACCTAATGAAATGTTTGCTTTTAAACTGTACAACTTTTTTAAATGTTTTTTGGACCTGTATTAAGATGTCTCTTGTAATTGTGACGGAATAATATTTTAAGTATTTCTTGTTTTGTATGTATATGTTGTTTTATGTGGACCTCATAAAGAGTTCCTTATCATAATAAAATAAACTTGAAACTTGAAACTTAGTCCCAGAGCAATTTCCTATTTGTGCTTGATGCTGCTCTGTCTATATCTCTGTCTCGCCTTATCATAGTTCTTCTTTTTTTCCTCTGTGTTTCTTTGCTTCTATGCTCGCTAGAGTGGGACCCTTCTGACTCCGTCCCTAATGAGAGATCTGTGGTAGTGCCCTCCTCCTCTGAACCCAATAAAGAGGAGTCTGAACCCTCAGTCACAGAGTAACATTTTTCCACCTCGGGGGAACGTACTCTCCTTCCTTTTGCCCCCTTTGTTGTGCGGCTCTCTAAACTTTTCATGCTCCCCCAGTTGGATTGTGTTATGATATTCCTTTCATCAGGCGTGGGCGCTAGGTTTACCTCCATCAAAGCTTCAAGCATTTGGGCATTGTTAATATTCACCGGCTCTTCTGTCTCCTTCATCTGCCCATTACTTAGCTTACCAGTTCTGTTCATGGTCGCTGTGTCTGCATCCGCATCTGAATTCTCACCAGTCTTCTTGGCAATCTCCTCTCTCTGCGCGGCTCCCGCGTGAAGCGTACACGCCTGAGGCCCCAGTTGCCTAGCAACCGCCGTGCTTGCGTCCTCGCGGTCGGCGAGAGCAGCTTCCGTGTTTGCCTCCTTGTTTGAGACCGGAGTGCTTTCGGAGACCAAGATCGTCGGCTGGATTCTCCCCGCAAAAGCCTCCGTGACGGTAGCTTGCCGTAAATCTTTACCAGAGGCAGGTACAGTGATCGTGTGCTTCGGCGCTCCGCTGTCCGATTGAAGGCGCCTCTGTTGTTGCTTCTGTCCTTTGATTCCAGGGGTTCCCGCTTGCGCCATTGCCTTGGGTTCAGCTTTTTCTTTTTCCTTCTCTTTCATAGCTTTATCTGGCTTCTCTCCTCTTTTAGTCTGAGCCTTTTGGGCAGTGTTACTCGCTGCGGTAGTTGCAGTAGCTCGTTTGCTAACTACTGTGGTTTTCGGGATTGCTCCAGTGCGTTGCGACATCCTTAGAATTGCAGTGATGCCTTGAATGAGCGCTTTCTTAAAATGTTCTCCGTAATAAAGTCTCAGAGTTATAATCGCCTTCTGTAACACCCCAGTACCTCCTTTAGTGCTAAATACTCTTTGAAAAATCAGCATATTTTACACGAACTTCCAGCCTCATATTCCATGGGTCCAGGAGAAGGAGTGAGTGCGACTGCTCTCTACAGCAGCATAGCGGCCATCTTGCCCCCGTATCCCCCTGTTCCAACTTCTTTCTATTGGTCTGAGGACTCTGTACAGAGAAGGGAGCACTGGTAGGTCTTGCTGAGGCCCACTACTACAGTCTCATCATTTCAGAACAGAAGCATTTTCTAAATTATATTCAACCAAGCCATAGTTGTTGCTTATTTGTCTTATGCAACCAATATCGATTGACAAAGCCAATAGTCCTGGCTTGTTGTAGGTGTAATGTAACTGCTTGTATTATATATCTGTACGCAATGACAGGAGCAGCAACATGCCAGTCATGTTGCACACCATCCTAAGCACAGAGTTTTAGCTTAGTGTTTTTAAGCCACGTCCCTAATTCTATTTGCCACTTCCCTTTGAGCGAGAGACAGCCAACATGAACACTGTGAACGCTTTATACTAACGCAGCAAATCTGCATCTTCAGGTGTACTTCTACATTTGAGCGCAGATTTAGTATCTTTTGGGGTTCACTGGTTCTGATTGGAATCAGCATGGAATCAACATGAAGCTTTGTGCATGGTACAGGTTTCTATGTGGATTTCATTGGCAATTATGTACAGTGTTTTCCGTGAGGGAGAACAACATAGTTAGTGAATGGATACCCTTGTTCAAATCTATTAAGAAAAAATACCCACAGGAAAATATCTGGAGATTTAAGACAAAAGGTTTGTTTCTAGCGCAAACGGATCAAAGGTTACTAAATATTTGGTGACATGTTGCTGCACTGGAAGGCCCCACACAAAGGTTTACCTTCATGTTGCTTTGCTGTCTTTGATAACAAATTGCTATTATTTAGGTGAAAAACTTTTGCCCAGATAAAGTTAACACATGTAAAAATAACAAAATATTGAGGTTAAACTATCACAAAATGAGCCATAATATGCCACATAGTTTGCTTTTACTTGCCACATAATTTACCCAACTTTGCCACATAATTTGGTCCTTCTCTACCACATAATTCCAGTTTGATCAAAAATATATGAGAATTAGAATTGGCAATTTGTCTCTAGTGTGTACGTATCCCATTGGCTGGCTTGCTTGCAGCCTTATTATTACCACGCCCAGGCCATTCACCAATTGCTTAGCTTAGTGTTTCCTGGAGAGAAAGATGCTGTAGTGAATCCTGCATGTTTCTAGATACAGAGCATTCCGGGCAACGCACCTTCACTGGACTCCGTTTCACTAGCAAAACCGTCATCTGAAAAAGAGAGCAAATGATCAAGTTGACAACAAAACTTTGGACACAAGTTAGTGCAATAATTCTTGTAAGAGCCTCAAGTCTGCGAGGAACTATCATGACATTGATTCAATAATAGCGTTATAACAGCTTTCTTAAGACATCGAAAAACTTGAAGGATAAGAGGTTGTTTGCAGAGTTCTTGCAGAACTGTCAAGACTTTGAAAAGGTTACTTTTCCTTTAAGAACCTGTGTTTGCTTAATGACGAAATTAAAGCCCATTCTAGAGGATCTAAAGACTATAATTAACGAGTTCAACCTAAGAGAAGAAACTCATAGTTACGTAAGATAAACTGAGTATATGATGAAGAAAAAGCCGGTTGTGAAAGAGATTTGATGTCGATAAAAGTCACTAACGACTGCTGCTAATAATAGTGTTTTATTTGTTGAGGGTATACCCTAATCTGAGAGGATGGGGCAACCTTCAAAATCTTGAAGATCTAAACTGAAAAGCATGATCCCAAAGAAACTGGAAGACCAACTAGTGTTCTCTCTCTTCACAAAATCCCCTCCCCCCGAGGGTCTGGGCTAAACAAGCAAACTGAAAGGAATTTTGATAACAGTCCCTGGAGAGTGTTGGTGGAATCATGTCACTCTCCACTTAAAAATGGTGAATAGGCAAAGTTACAACTAGGTGTAATAGTAAATATACACATGAGCAAATGCAAGGGGGGCGCGGCCAAGATGACGGCACGAGCAGTCATCCTTCCCTGAGGCTCCACTTTGAACTGAGCACATCGCCCACCATCCTGCATATATCTGCACCAAAAGTGCCCTGTCATGCCAATGAGAAGCCCCCCACATTGTTTAACACAGCAGGATACCGGGGCTACCCCACCAAAGCTGATGGCTCAGAAATGCCTGACGACGTGTGCCTAATAACAGGGCCAGCCCTGCAGCAACATGCAGCTCACGCCATGGCGCTGGGAGCCTGTGGGGCCCGCTGCCTGCTGCCCTGAGATACCTGCAAGTCCACGTAGGGTGACCAACTGGCATTGGTGCAAATTCAGGACGGTGAGTGTAAAAATTCAGGACAAAGGGTCAAAATTCAGGACACAAATTCAGGACAGGAGGTCAAAATTCAGGACAAAACTTCAGGACAATAGGTACGTTTTACAGACATATCAGAGGTCGCGCAATAGTATATAAGTAAGCCCAGCCATTTCCAAACATATTCAACCATTTGCAAACCTATCCATCATGTATCCTTCCATCTATCATTTCACTCAGCAATCCCTTCATCCATCCCCTCATCCATCCTTTCACTCATACTCCATTATCCATCCATCCATCCACCCTTTCACATTATTCATCTGTACACTTATCCATCCACTCTTCATCCCATCCATCCATTCACTCATCCATTCAGCCATTTACCCTTTCACCAATCCAGCCATCCTTTCACTTACTAATCCTTCCACCCATCCACTCTTTTAGTCATCCATCCATCCTCCCTTTCTCTCTCCATCGACCCTTTCACTTAGCCTTCCTTCCATCCATCCACCCACCCATCCATCTACTCATCCACTCATGAATCCATCCATTGCCCCTATCACTCATCCATCTATCAATTCACTCCTTCACACATCTATTCATACTTTTGTCCATCTACCCTCCCTTTCACTCACTCATCCATCCTTACACCCACCCTTTCACTCATATGTCCATTCATTCACCCTTGCACTTATCAATCCATCAATCCATCCATCATTTCACTCATCCACCTACCCCCCATCATCCACCCACCCATCATCCACCCACCCACTCATCCATCCTTTTACCCACCCACCATCCAATCCACTGATCCATCCTTTCACCCACCCACCATCCATCCACCCACCCACTCATCCATCCATCCTTTCACCCACCCTCTCATCATCCATCCATCCATCCTTTCACCCACCCACTCATCAGCCATCCATCCATCCTTTCACCCACTTATCCATCTATCCATCCTTTCACCCACTCTCCATCCATCCATCCTTTCACTCACCCATCATGCATCCATCCATCCATCTGTCCTTCCCCTCATCATCCATCCATCCCCTCATCATCCATCCATCCTTCCCCTCATCATCCATCCATCCTTTTCCCTCATCATCCATCCATCCTTTTCCCTCATCATCCATCCATCCTTCCCCTCATCATCCATCCATCCTTTTTCCTCATCATCCATCCATCCATATGTCCTTCCCCTCACCATCCACCCATCCTTCCCCTCATCATCCATACATCCTTTTCCCTCATCACCCATCCATCCTTTCCCCTCATCATCCATCCATCCATCCTTTCTCCTCATCATCCATCCATCCATCCTTCCCCTCATCATCCATCCATCCTTCCCCTCATCATCCATCCATCCTTTCACCCACCCCCTCATCATCCATCCATTCCCTCACCATCCATCCATCCATCCTTTCACCGACCCCCTCATCATCCATCCATCCATCCATCCTTCCCCTCATCATCCATCCATCCATCCTTCCCCTCATCATCCATCTTTTCCTGTCATCCATCCATCCTTCCCCTCATCCCTCCTTCCTTTCATCCATCCTTCCCCTCACCCATCCATCCATCTCATCAATTTATCCTGCCCCTCATCCATCCATCCTTCCCCTCCATCCATCATCCTTCCCCTCATCATCCATCCATCCTTCCCCTCATCATCCATCCATCCTTTTCCCTCATCACCCATCCATCCTTTCCCCTCATCATCCATCCATCCATCCTTCCCCTCATCATCCATCCATCCATTCTTCCCCTCATCATCCATCCATCCATCCTTTCACCCACCCCCTCATCATCCATCCATTCCCTCATCATCCATCCATCCATCCTTTCACCCACCCTCATCATCCATCCATCCATCCATCCTTCCCCTCATCATCCATCCATCCTTCCCCTCATCATCCATCCTTTCCCGTCATCCATCCATCCTTCCCCTCATCCATCCTTCCTTCCTTCCTTTCATCCATCCTTCCCCTCACCCATCCATCCATCCCATCCATTTATCCTGCTCCTCATCCATCCATCCATCCCCTCATCCATCCATCCATCTTTCTCCTCATCCATCATCCTTCCCCTCACCCATCCATCCATCCCATCCATTTATCCTGCCTCTCATCCATCCATCCTTCCCCCCATCCATCATCCTTCCCCTCATCCATCCTTCCCCTCACCCATCCATCCATCCCATCCATTTATCCTGCCCCTCATCCATCCATCCTTCCTCTCCATCCATCCATCCATCCTTCCCCTCATCCATTTATCCTTCCCCTCATCCATCCATCCTTCCCCTCCATCCATCATCCTTCCCCTCATCCATCTTTCCCCTCAGCCATCATCCAGCTACCCTTCCACCCATACATCCAGCTATTTACATTTTCTCTCCATCCTTCCCCTCACTCATCAATCCATCTATCCTCTCTCATTATCCATTTATTCAATCTTTCATTCATCCATTCACCCTTTCACTAATTCATCCAGCCATTCACACATTCCTTCACTTACTTACACGCCCACCTTTCCATATTAATTTTGAGCTGAGCCCTTTTGAGAAGAGGCCCATCAAGAACTTCACCCTAGCTCAGGGGACGTTCCAGGACTGGGACAGAAGCCACCCAGGGCGGAGACAGGATCCACCAAAGGGGGGGACAAGAGCCATCACAGGTGGGGGTGGACTGGAGCCACAACATGGGGGGACAGGAGCCATCACAGGCAGGGGTGGACTGGAGCCACCACATGGGGGACAGGAGCAGGAGTCATCACAGGAGAGGGAACGTGATCCACCAGGGTGGGCACAGGGGTGGGCATGCAGTATTCTAGTATCATCTTGGGCTTCTCGCCCCCTCCTGCACAAAACAACGAGAAAATGCCATCCCCCACTGTGATATACAGTACTTACAGGAGATACTCCGAGAGAACTGATTGAACTGATTGTCCTCCATACTTTGTTAATCAGTGTGGGTGCGATTGTGCCATTTCTTTATTGTATTACATTATACATGTTTGAAGAACCGAGGTTTGCTTACAAATTAGTGACAGGAATTAAGCTTGGTGAAGAGAAGCAGATGCTGCCTCGGTGTAATCAGGGGTGTAATCTGGCCGAGTCTAGGATATTTGGGGCCCTGGGTAGAAATGGAATGTGAGAGGCAGCGGCCCCTCTAAATAGCAGATACAAGACGCATTCAGGGCTGTTTGCATGTGAATGGACCCCTGCTCCTGAAGCAGCAGCCCCTCCCTCTGTCAAGCACCTCTTAACAGCTCATCAAGGGCTGGAGGTGTGAGGGTTGCCATCCCGCTGTGCCTCTACATGCTGCTGGGGGTCTGAGCTTTCATACAGCATCGGAGTCAAGAAGGGAGGTGGGGGCAAGCTGTGCCCGGTTAAAATTACGGACAAATGGCGTCCGTTAAAGAATCCTTCACGGACAACGGACAGACAGCCAAAATTACGGACTGTCTGTGAAATTTACGGACGGTTGGTCACCCTAAGTCCACGGCACTCCATGCTCTGCCCTCCCACCGACTTGAACTAGGGGTGGTGTAGAACGGTGACTGAAGAGGGCCATGACAAGGAGAGGCCCGGGCTGATGGCACTCTGCTACCCTCACGGCCAGGCTGTGATTGTCCTTGTGGTGGCACTGAGGATTGCGGGGTGGCCCGCAGAGAAGTGAACTACTGACCCCTGGGGCCCAAGACCAGACCCACGCTCCGCTTGCTGCAGCCCTTTATTGTCGAGGGTTTTAAGGAGACTATGCCCCAGGCCAAGGGATCTACAATACCTCATACTGTCAGTATTCAAGGGCATACTTTGAGGGAACCCTGTGCCTCCGACACACCCTCTCTCTAGGGCATTATGCATAGTTAGCTGTGACAATGACCCTAATCGATCTGCTTGGCTACTGGAGCACGGTGAGTGCATGACCGGCAAGAACACAGCACTGGGGCGTTGTTGAACACTACACTGCTGGCCTCTCAGGGCTATGGGTTTCCCACAGACCACAGGGGCAACAGAGACCGGGGGGTCCAACAGAGCCATATTGCCCTTGGGAGGCTGCAGACAGCAATATAATTGTGAAGCAAACAAAGAGGGGGGACTAGGAGCCAATAAAGTTCCAGTACCTGGGCTTCAAAAGCAATGCTCAAACTAACTAGGGAGGTACTGTTCCTATCAGGAAGCAAAAAAAAGAAATAGAATGGTGGACGAGACCTGGGGGGGAAATCCTGAGGACTATTTATTGTTGCCCTCACACATTCCTAGGGATGTCATGCTTTAAAATAGCTGTCCAACCCTTTAGATCGACCAGTCTACTCCCATAGGTGGGAACAGAGGTTAGCTCTCAGCTGCTAGGTGGCCCATGTGCTTGGAATGCGAGAGGCCTACCTTCCATTGCATCAGTGAGCTCACCTCAGAGAGAGCTTCCAGAAGAGTACTCTTGACCTACCAGTGAGTGAATTGCTCTGAGCATTTGTTGGGGGGCGGACGGTGGGGTGATCACTTTGAGGACACCTGAAGTTCATATTTGACTGAAGGTTGTGCCTTATGGGGCGAGCATGCTCCATATGAGGCCCCAGGCTGTCAAAGATATTTTGGATCTTGCTTTGGACGCCTCTTTGCCCGACCCCTCAAGGATTCCACAAGGACTATTCAGCATTAATGTAATGCCTTAGCTATTACATGCACCGTTGGGGGACGTGTGACATGATGCCTGTTAGCATCAAGCCAGGGGAGTGGAAGTTATTGTTCTGTTCTGTTTGTTGTTGAATGCTGGGACTTCACAAAGCGGCTGGGAAACGGATGAGGGTAATGTGTTCCCTGCACTGCATGCACAAATTAGCAAGACCCAGGAGTGGGGCACCTTCCTTAACCTATGGCAATCACATACCATACATTGATGTGAAACATAAGGGGTATGGCCACTCCTGTATGCAGTCACATAATGTATGCATACCTAGGAAATAGGCAAATACATATAGCTAGGCCTGGGCATAAAATTCTGGTCCGCTAGCATAGTATGCAGAGTTTTTCCCATTCTGTGCTCCGCGTGGAGCGTGGAGTTGCAAAAGATTCTATTGGCAGATCCCCAGGCCCCTGGTTTTTTGAGAGAGGATTTAAATTGTGCACATTGCATTACTCTGCCATCCCTGCCTCAGACGCAGGGATGGCAGGTGGCAAATAAGCATGGGCGAATTTTGCGAATCTGGCGTTCGCGAATTTGCGTATTTGCGAACTTGCTATCCGCAAAATCCGCGAAGTGTTCGCAAGGGTTTCTGCCAGTTCGCGAGGGATTTGTACCAGTTCGCAATTGCGAACTTACTTGTCGGCTCGCAACGGTCGCGACTATGTTGTTTCTACGTCTGGTTCATCATCACAGGTTCACAGCACCCTCTGTTTCACCACTGCCACCCTGTTTCACCCATGCCACCCTCTGGTACATCAATGCCACCCTCTGGTTCATCACTGTAGATTATGGGGGGGGGGGGAAGCAAGCACACCTGCCCTGCTTCAACTGACATGAATTAATTTGGGGTTGATTTAATAATGTGTCACTGTTTTAAAATTCCAGTCTGGCACCTGCTTCCTTATCTGTAATTTGCTTTCTGTTGCAGTGCAATTTTTTTTCCAGGACCTTTGTGGCCTACTTGTAGCTATTCTAGGAGCCTGCTGTGAGGTTCAGAGCAGGGTCATAGAATTGTTGCAACTAGCAACTGAACTCTGGAGGGGCCCCAGTCAGGAAGCACTACAGGGAATGGTTACTAATGATGAGTTTGAACTTTTGCACCTGCTGAGTGCTTTCAGTTTTGAAAAACTCGTTTTTCTGCAATTTCGCGGGATTCGCGGGGCGCGAACTTGCGCGAGATCGAATTCGGAAGCCGCGAATTCGTGCGAATATGCGATTCGTTTTTTTGCGGCGTGTTAGTTCGCAAGGTTATGTGCATTTTAGAGAGCCGCTTGTAGCGCAACGGCGCGAAGTTACCCTCACAGTCGTTCACGGGCGCGGCCATCTTGTTTGCATGACGTATTTCCGTTTCTGGGCGCGATGTGTAATCTCGCAAAGTGTGCGGCTCGCTAGTACAATTTCGCGTGTGATCGCGAGGAAAATCTTGCGCGAACTTACCCACGCGGTCTTGAACGGGCGCGGCCATCTTGTTTCTCATTCATTGCTATGGTTCTGGGCATGCTTTTTGAATCTCTGCCATCCTTTGCTTGTTTGAAGTTTTTTTTAATCTATTTTACTTATTATCTATCCCTACTTTTTTAAACTCTTTTCTTTTCTTCTTCCCTATTCTATTTCTTCTTTATTATTTAGCTTCCTTTCTGCCCAGACCATGGTAAAGGGAGCCGGGAAGCATGCTGCGAAGGGGAAGGGTTCCGCACCCCGTGCCCGGCTCCCGTGCGGGCGTTTGAGGGGGGAGCAGGTCGCACCCCGGGAGATCTTCAGCGCGGAGGAGGTGGCCGCACTAATTTTTTATGTTCAGCGCCGCCTCCCCAGGACCATCATGGCAGGCAGCAAGATCGCTAGCGGGTACGGGATCCAGGAACGCCGGAAGCGGTGGGAGAAGGTGTGCCGGGCCATGTACCAACACTCTCGGGTCCGGCGCACCTACAACCAGGCCACCCACCGTTGGACGGATCTCCTGGACCGGGAACGCGATCTGCTCGACCTGCTCGGCCTTGAGATCACCGGGCTTGGTGAGTAGTAGTAGCTATTTCTTTAGTACTCTGTTTTCTCCTGCTCTGTGTGTTATTATATTGCAAATTTTTGTTTTTTACCAAGAGCATTAATGCTGCTGATTACATTGTAGGTAAATTATATTTCAAAATCTTCTGTGCATTTCAGGTGCACTGCTCTCCTTCTCAGTAGCATTGCTACTATGCTTATTTGTTTTCGATTTTGTGTTAATTTCATTGGCCTGTGAAATTATGTATGAGCGTAGTTTAAAGAACTGCGTAATGCTAGACACTAAGGGTCAGATTTTTAATTACCGGCGCATCCCTGCAAAGTAGCAGGGATGCACCAGTAATTGTGCAACACGCCACCACCACCCATGGTGCGCCGTATTTACAATGGGCGCACCATGGGCCCAAAACGTCACCAAAGCGTTACGCATCTGTGCCGTAAAGGCGGCGCATTGCTGGAGTTGCGTCGCAACGATGGCGCAGCTCCAGCAATGCTCTGGGGTGCCCTATCTCCCCAATGCTGCGTCAAGCCGTACGTCTGCTTCAAGCAGGCGCAGGGTTTGAGTCACGCATCATTGTCCTCAAAGTGACTGATTGAAATCTTGTAGATTTCCCTCAGCCACTTTTAGGATGCGTTCCTGCGCAGGAACGCCCTCCCTTGCGCCAGAACGCTCCCTGATGGCGCAGAGCTTTACAACGTGATGCATCTCCCATATGCGTCACGTTGTTAATATACGCCGCACCATGGAGCCTCTTTTGTTCTGCCGCTGCGTCACAAAAGTCACGCAACAATGGAGCAAAAGAGCCGCAAGGGGCTTCTAAATCAGGTCCTACAGACTCAAGTCCAGTCCTTCCTTTGTACACATGGCGATAAGAAGAAATAGTGGTGGTGGATTGATAGTTTGAGTATTTTAATGACTGGTTAATGTAGTAGGAAACTTTTTAGTGCTGTCGCTGATCTGCAATCACGATGGACTTTGTCTGTCACTTCGCGTGCTGCGGACTGCTGCCTGCCAGCCCTAGGGAAACCTTTTTAGTAGTTTGTTTAGTGAGTTACATAAAAACTTTCCAAGTCGACGGTCCGCAAATCAAGCAATACTAATAACGTAGTAGACCACATGAGATCGGGCAATATATCCCGTGGAATAGTTGTCTATTTGCTATTTCGCCAAAATATTTTGTTATTGTTCTTTTGAAATGATTAATTTGGTTGACAAATATCATCCATGTTTTCTGGTCTTTCTTTCTTTCATGTAGTACATCAGCTCCCCCCAGCGGCAAGAGGGCATTGGAGGAGGCTGCTGCTGCTGAACAGGATCGGTCAGGCGAGGGCTCCTTTGCTGGGCCCGGTAAGTTTTAATTTTAATATAGAGTACCTATTTTTTCCTAGCGTTCCTCATTCGATTTTTTCTAAATCGTCTTTGATCTTCTTGTAGACTATCTAAATTCTTATCCTGCCTCAACTATGACTCCCTGTGGTATTACTAGATTATTCTTATTAGTCTGTCTGTGTAGCTAAGTAAGATGATTGCACATTTGGCAATTCCATTGGACTCCCATTCTAGTCAGCAATAGCTCTATGCATTGAGTGCAGTCCTCTGGGATTGTCCATAATGTCTTTTCAAGTCTTCTAAATGTTTATGCTTTGACAATTGCCAACAATAAAAAGGTGAATGACCACCAAGAAAGAATAAGATACTACTTTACTTTTGGTTTGGATAGGAGGACAATCCATTCTACTACTGTTGCAGGGACAAATCTGCACAAACAGAACTATGGACACTAAATAGTGCATTTTTTATCAATTATAATAGACGCAGGTAGACTTTCCACATACCTCAGTGATATCAGACTTTGAAGAACCCCCACTCTCCTTACTGACTAGATAGTGTGCAGAGTCATTTTAGCTCCCGAATTCGATGATTGATCCCCAATGATGATTATCCAATGCAGGACAAGAGTACGGAGTCAGAGTCCAGAAGTGTCAGAGGCACGGGCTCATGCTTGCAAATTGCAAAACCTTTTGCTCATTCACTCATGTCCAAAAACCACAGAGTCTATTTAAGTTTTAAAGCTTTATTAAAAGTAAAAATATTTATTAAAATCAAGCTTGTTATAAAACAGAAATGGTTGATTAAAAATGGAAAAGTGCTAATAGTGATTTATTTCACACATTTATTGTGGGCGAGCCGAGCCCTCACCTGGTTTGAACTTTAATTTTTCTTTTTGGTGATGAATCATTGGTCCCTCTGTCCTAGTGGTGATGATGATGATTTTTTCTTAGAAGTGAAGCTTCTGTCTGTTATGAGAAAAATGGTGCGTGTTAAAAAGCAAGCATTGATCAGTTGTGCCAAAAAGTGCAGCAAGACAAGACCCTTCACTGGAAAATTTTACTTTAGAGTAGACAGTCACAAATTATTAGATTGGTTTCTGTATTCACATTTCTTCATTCCTAGACAAAATTCTAGTGAGTGGTGTATGTCTATGAAATCTAACATTCTTAAATGTACTTTGTAGGTGGAACATCTGGTGCTGGGCCCAGCGCGGAGGTGGAGGAGAAATGCTCTGGGGAGGAGGCGGTGGAAGTGCCGGACCAAACTGCTGTGCGGGTTGCCACGGTAGTGTCGGGCAGTGGTAAGCTCTTATATTCCTTACTTATTGAGATTGCAGACTGCATAGTGTGCTGCTCCCCGTGAGAAAACGTAAGGTTTGTCCAGATGAGGGACATGAAGAAGAATGATTGACATTTAGGGGCCTATTATGATGGCGGACGGACCTGAGTCCGTCCGCCACCATAGAGTAGGAGGGACCGTCCGCAGGGGCAGTGGTGGTCCCTCCATGGTAATTAGCATGGGACCGCCACCCTGGCGGTCACAGCCTGTATTTTTATCATTGCGGCGGGTGCTGCTTGAAGCAGCACCCGCCACAATGATAAAAATGTAAGTTGTGCATTTGCATGCACAAAGCGGCAGGCATCGCGTGGTGCCTGCCGCTTTGTGCAGGCAAATGCAGGGAGGTACCCCCCATGTGCACCTCCACACCCCTTCACCTCTGGGGCCCGCAACGGGCCCCAAAACAAAAATCTGTATGCCTTTGCACGGCGGAAATGCCACCGTGTAAAGGCATGTGTTCCTCCAGACTAAGCATGGGCGAATTTTGCAAATTCGCGATCTGCGAATTTGCCGATTTGCGAATTCGCGATCCGCAAAATTCGCAAATTTGTGCGAATTCGCAGATTTTTATTTTTTTGCGTGTTCGCTGGGTTTTTTGTGGGATTTTTTGCATGTTCGCGGGGCTTTTTGCGTCTTCGCGAGCCGCTTGCATAGCAAAGTTACCAATGCAGTCATTTATGGGAGAGGGAGAGAGAGATAGATAGATAGATAGATAGATAGATAGATAGATAGATAGATAGATAGAAGGAGAGAGAAAGAGAGGGAAAGAGAGAGGGAGAGAGAGAACAAGAGAAAGAAAGAGAGGCTGGATCTCTGAAGGGCCAGATTCCTGAGTTGCCCCTACAGAACATACAGCTTTTTATTTTTAGCAAAATGCATATGAAAATTGTGCTGTAAAGGTCTCTTTTAGTTTAACCCCTCCTGACAACTCAAAATGGGTGTATTTGCCATCCTCTCCCTTCTTCCTGTTTTTTATATCTGTAAGTGCTTCCTGATGAGGTTTAATTCCTTGGACAGGTGCCTCGTTGCCTACTTGTAACTATTCTCTGACCCTGCTTCAAGGGTCAGAGCAGGGTCAGAGAATAGTTGCAAGTAGGCAACGAGGCGCCAGGAAGCAATTAGCAGCAGGTGTCCAAGTTGAAGTTAATTTGTTTGTAACCCTTTTGTAAAAGGTTACAAAGAAATTAGGTTCAACTTTTGCACCTGCTGCTGTAACCCTTGCTTGGCTGAAAATTCGTCCCCGCTGATTCGCGAATTTAACCGCAATTTCGCGAGATTCGCGGATCGCGAAATCGCAGAAAATCCGCAAATTCGCCAGCGAAACGGATTTTACGCCCACCCTTACTCCAGACATCCTAATATGGCTGGCGGTGTCTGATAGACACCTCCAGCCATGTTAGTGCTTTTCCGCCGCGGACGGGAGGCGACCGCGGCGGAAAAGCTGCGGACTGAAAAACGATCCCCCAGCCATTCTAATCTGGCGGGGGTCTTTTTCAGTCCGCTGTGGATTTCCCGCATCCTCTGGGCCGGCAGTGGATTCCGCCGGCCCGGAGGATGCGGGAAATCCACAATCCTAATCTGCCCCATAGTTTGAATGGATGGATGCCTGGATCATGGTACTATCTGACTCTTAGATTGCATATGTGTATCTAGAGAGAGTAGACGGTCACTGGATGAACTAAGTGTTACTTTGAAGAGCATGTAACACCGCACCCGCACGTCCGTCCCAGTGTAGGAAAGGCAAGGAAAGGAAGTTGTAATTTTGTCCGAATACTACCATGCATAGTAGCAGTAGTTTGTATTGCAAGCACAGCATATATCCGGCTATTACGATGGCCACTCACTACCTCTGTTAATAAGTTTAGTAGAACTCAGTCATTCATGTGTGGATGTATCACCGTTCACTCAATAAAAAGCAAAGCACCTAAAGTCATCCCATATGTAAGTAAATACATACCATGTGCAGTGATAGATAATCAGATTATTTATCTTCTTCATTTTCCTTTTCTAGTATTCATTGGCACTGTAGGGTGAAACTTAAATTAATTAAGCAGTAGCCCTTGTAACAGTGTATTCTCAGTGCCACCTGTAATAGAAAAGTAAGAGCATCACCACCTGTATATACTGGACTGGTACAGTAACGCAAGTCTGTCTCACTCATCATGGCGGGCGTCTGTTTTCCTCAGGTGCAAGTTGACTGCGCTGGCATTATGCCGGCTTGCAGAAGTTAACATACCAATTTTGCTAAACAAGAAAGAAGAAGAATAAGACTGGTGTACTACTGTCATAGTCGACTCTAATGGAGTGAGTCCATAGTGCTTGTAGAATTGATTCCTTAAACTCCCACTAATGTTAGAGCAAGGTTGAAGAAGTGGGAGGTTAGATAGATACTGGCCACAATAGTTATGTACTGCACTTGCAAGTTGCTAGGTCTACTGTGACACAACTTTCTGCTGAATAATTTTTTGTTAATCTTAAAGAGCATTGGTTACAGACTATGTCTTTCTTTCTTCATATAGATGCTCCTTCCAAACCAAACTGGAAGGAGCTGGCTAGACGGGCCCGGCAATTGAGGCTGGAGGCCACTGTCGCTGAATATCGGCGGCTGGTGGCCCAGGAGGAGGGGGACACGCAGTCTACCACAACATCTACCGGGATAGCTGCATCCTCCTACGCGCTCCCTAGGTCACCCAGACGGCGCAGGTCTCCAGCGGTACGGTGCCGTGGTACCGCAGCCACCCGCCACCACCAAGCAGCCAGAAAATCAGCTGCCCCCCACAGCAGTTGCAAGAAACGTATGCACCGCCTTTCCCTGAGGGTTTCCTACCTTGAGCAGGAGCTGCTCAAAACCAAAACCCTGCTCGAGACCCTCCGCAAGGAGCATTCCGACCTGGCCCGGAAATTCAACAGCAGCAGCCAGCAGTAGGAGGAGACTGTCCCTTGCCCCTTTTTTAAAGACTTCTGGGGGGTGGGAATTGGGAGTTGGGTTTTTCACTTTTTTGGACTTTTCACGGACATTCGTTGGGGTTAGGGAGCGAGGGTGGGTTGGGTCTTGTGGGAGACTATTTTTGTCAGGGATATAAATATACTTTAAACTTTATCTTAGCATAAATGTTTTTTTTACGGCTTTTGAGGCTGGTGGGTGGGGGTTTAACAGTAACTTTGTTTTGGTGACACTTAAGTGGCATCTTGATTCAAGTTGTGTAATTAATTGCCCAAATGGTTTCAAAACTAAGTGCCTCTCACAGAGTAAGTGAATTCAATAGTCCTAGGACTTTACTAGTACTAGCGTCAGTCTCTCGTCTCTCCTAATACTCCATTATACTTCCTCCCCCAAACGCTTATCTTACCTGTAATTTGTGTTTGGAAATAGGGCTAGGCACAGGGCTGGCTGCACGTCAAATGGCGATATGGCAATCCTGGGCGGATGAAATGCCATTATTGCGTTGGTACTAGTGGTGTTACACAGTGGCAGTTGCAGCATCTGAAAAAAAAGAAAATGAAACCTTGTTTGTCCTTACCGTAGCATTAGAACGGTACGATACAGAATATAGCAGGTGACAGTACACTAGAACAGTGCCACAATGTAGCCTAACAAATGGTAAAGTATTGAAAGTATAAATAGTACTTGCATTGAATTTCTTTGACATTGGCTGCTACTACAAGAAATAGTACTGAAGCTGAGTAAGTCTAGAATATATCCTCGGATTCCTTCAACAGCCTGTTGCTATGACCTTATCCTCCCCAGCAAGTGTGTGGAATTATTGCTGTCATTTAGTCACACATCAATCAAAACCACACAGCCCGGGGGAAGAGGGTTAGGGTTTGGAAAATGGATGGGAATGGGGGTTTCTTTTTGGGTTAGTTTTGTTGAGAGAAGAAAAAAAAAGCACAGCATGGACAAACAATAATTGAAGATAAAGAAATCTTTGGGTACAAAGCTAACCATAAATCTTTTAAGTGACATAAAGGAAGTGCATGCACTACTGCATGCATTGTTACTGAAAAGTAAGTAGTACTTTCGACAACCGTGAATGACAGAATGCGACAGTACAGGGCTGCAGCGTTTTCACTTGCCTATCTCTGTACTCAGAGAAACACTTCTTACATTAAATTAGGTTTAAAAAAAAGCAGAAGTAAAACCTATAGAATGGCTGTAGGGATCAATTTAGAAGCAGAGAGAGATCCAAGAAATGCAGAGTCACACTCATAGAAGTTCACAGCAATAACATTACTTAAAAAATAATTTGAAAAGAATGGATACTGTATCTGTATGTTGTTGTAGTTGTCCTGTTGAATTTGGTAAGTAAGTTGCACACATCAAACCATTCCTCTTATTAGCGGCACTCCTCCATTCCAGCTGACGCTTCGTTCATCAATGTTGGTGACCAGAAGACACCCTGTCAACTGCCTGCCTGGTGGATGCTGAATTGCGGCTCGCTAATGTGAAGCCTGACTTCATCCTTTTTTTCCCATTGCACAGACTGAAACCCGGCCTGTAATTATTGATGGAAAAACAGGAAGTGATATTAGAACACCACTGATAAATAAATATAAGGTATGTATGCTGTGTAGTGCAAAAAGTCACACTTTGAGTTTCCTAATAGACAGTACAATATTTTTGAAAGTGCGTACTCTGTCTGAGTCTCCTTTTGAAGGATAAATAAGTATGGGCAAATTAATTTCGCGGATCTTTCCCCTCAAGCTATGTGTACTGTAAACTGTGTTTTAGAACAAAATTAGACCTTCCCAGCAGTGCTCCCACCCAGACCCTTACTAAAGCCAGTCGCTAAAATGTAGAAGACCCCCAATCAGATCTCAAAAAACGAGGCCAAGTAGAAAACTGGTGACAAAACGTACTTTGAAAGTAAAAGTAGGCCCAAATACCCCCTTACCCACCGTGGATTGTATTCAAACCACTTGCAAGCAAGCAAAAGTATCCATACCCAGCATCGCTCCAAGACTCGCAAACCCCCCCACAAACAGCCCCCCACCCAAACACATGCAATACAAATACTGCTAACCCTTACGAGCCTTAAGTTAAGAATAGTGGCAAACGCTTTCTTTAACTATGCCAAATCCCCCCTTTCCCACCATGGATTTTCTTCAAATCACTTGCAACCAAAATTTCACATTCCCACGAGTGCTCTAAGACCCCAGAACTCAGTTGCAAAAATCTAGAACACCCCGAAACACATGCAATCCTGCTGCTAGGGCTTACCCTAACGAACCCTAAGTTACAAAAAGTGCCAAAAGGCTTTTCCTCATGGATTTTGTCCAAACCAGTTTTATCCGGTATTAGACCTTCCCAGCAATGCCCCACGACCCGCCAACCCACCCGAAAAAAAGCACAACACCCCCAAACAGCCAAAAAGGAAAATCTCATACTTACAATATTTATCGTCCTTCGGTCACAACGCGCTGTGCAGCTAGGTCCTAACTCCCGTTTTCCACCACGGATTTCCTGAAAAGCAAATGCAATCAAAATTAGACTGTCCCAGCAGTGCTCCCAGACCCCAAAATCCACCCACAAACACCCGGAACCCGCCCAAAGAGCACATCAAAGGCAAGCAAGTCAGCAAAAACACAAAAATTATTTCACCTCCGATTTGGTCCAAACCACTTTTATCCGGTATAAGAGCTTCCCAGCAATGGCCCCAGAGCCGTCAACCCAGGCGAAAACTAGTAGAAGACCCCCAAACAGCCAAAAAGCAAAAGTACAAAAATGGGGACTTAGTCATTTTCATGGCAATATCCAAAATAACTCCGCGCGCGCTCTGCAGCTAGGCCCTAACTCCCCTCTGCCACCATGGATTTGCTTCAAACCTCTTCCAATCAAAAGTAGCAATAGCCAGCAGTGCTCCCAGACCCCGAAACCCACCCAAAAACACCAGGAAGCCCCCCAAACAGGCCCCCGAAAACACTACATTGAGCGAAATGTCAGAAATAGCAAAAACTTTTCCCTCATGGATTTTGTCCACACCACTTCTATCCGGTATTAGACCTTCCCAGCAATGCCCCAAGACCCGCCAACCCACCAGCAAAAAAGCACAACACCCCCAAACAGCCAAAAAGGAAAATCTCATACTTACAATATTTATCGGCCTTCTGTCCAAACGCGCTGTGCAGCTAGGTCATTACTCCCGTTTTCCACCACGGATTTCCTGAAAAGCAAATGCAATCAAAATTAGACTGTCCCAGCAGTGCTCCCAGACCTCAAAACCCACCCACAAACACCCGGAACCCCCCCAAAGAGCACCTAAAAGGCAAGCAAGTCAGCAAAAACGCAAAAAAAAGATTTGCCTCCGATTTGGTCCAAACCACTTTTATCTTGTATTAGAGCTTCCCAGCAATGGTCCCAGAGCCGTAAACCCAGGCGAAAACTAGTAGAAAACCCCCAAACAGCCAAAAAGCAAAAGTACAAAAATGGGGACTTAGTAAATTTTCATGGCAATTTCCAAAATCACTCCGCGCGCGCTCTGCAGCTGGGCCCTAACTCCCCTCTGCCACCATGGATTTGCTTCAAACCTCTTCCAATCAAAAGTAGCAATAGCCAGCAGTGCTCCCAGACCCCGAAACCCACCCAAAAACACCAGGAAGCCCCCCAAACAGGCCCCCGAAAACACTACATTGAGCGAAATGTCAGAAATAGCAAAAACTTTTCCCTCATGGATTTTGTCCACACCACTTCTATCCGGTATTAGACCTTCCCAGCAATGCCCCAAGACCCGCCAACCCACCAGCAAAAAAGCACAACACCCCCAAACAGCCAAAAAGGAAAATCTCATACTTACAATATTTATCGGCCTTCTGTCCAAACGCGCTGTGCAGCTAGGTCATTACTCCCGTTTTCCACCACGGATTTCCTGAAAAGCAAATGCAATCAAAATTAGACTGTCCCAGCAGTGCTCCCAGACCTCAAAACCCACCCACAAACACCCGGAACCCCCCCAAAGAGCACCTAAAAGGCAAGCAAGTCAGCAAAAACGCAAAAAAAAGATTTGCCTCCGATTTGGTCCAAACCACTTTTATCTTGTATTAGAGCTTCCCAGCAATGGTCCCAGAGCCGTAAACCCAGGCGAAAACTAGTAGAAAACCCCCAAACAGCCAAAAAGCAAAAGTACAAAAATGGGGACTTAGTAAATTTTCATGGCAATTTCCAAAATCACTCCGCGCGCGCTCTGCAGCTGGGCCCTAACTCCCCTCTGCCACCATGGATTTGCTTCAAATCTCTTGCAATCAAAAGTATCAATAGCCAGCAGTGCTCCCAGACCCCGAAACCCACCCACAAACACCAGGAAGCCCCCCAAACAGGCCCCTGAAAACGCTACATTGAGCGAAATGTCAGAAATAGCAAAAACTTTTTCCTCATGGATTTTGTCCAAACCACTTCTATCCGGTATTAGACCTTCCCAGCAATGCCCCAAGACCCGCCAAACGACCCGCAAAAAAGCACAACACAACCAATATTTATCGGCCTTCGGTCCAAACGCGCTGTGCAGCTAGGTCATAACTCCCGTTTTCCACCATGGATTTCCTGAAAAGCAAATGCAATCAAAATTAGACTGTCCCAGCAGTGCTCCCAGACCCCAAAACCCACCCACAAACACCCGGAACCCCCCAAAGAGCACCTCAAAGGCAAGCAAGGCAGCAAAAACGCAAAAAAAATTTGCCTCCGATTTGGTCCAAACCACTTTTATCCAGTATTAGAGCTTCCCAGCAATGGTCCCGAGACGTCAACCCAGGCGAAAACTAGTAGAAGACCCCCAAACAGCCAAAAAGCAAAAGTACAAAAATGGGGACAGTAAATTTTCATGGCAATTTCCAAAATCACTCCGCGCGCTCTGCAGCTGGGCCCTAACTCCCCTCTGCCACCATGGATTTGCTTCAAATCTCTTGCAATCAAAAGTATCAATAGCCAGCAGTGCTCCTAGACCCCGAAACCCACCCACAAACACCAGGAAGCCCCCCAAACAGGCCCCTGAAAACGCTACATTGAGCGAAATGTCAGAAATAGCAAAAACTTTTTCCTCATGGATTTTGTCCAAACCACTTCTATCCGGTATTAGACCTTCCCAGCAATGCCCCAAGACCCGCCAACCGCCCCGCAAAAAAGCACAACACAACCAATATTTATCGGCCTTCGGTCCAAACGCGCTGTGCAGCTAGGTCATAACTCCCGTTTTACACCATGGATTTCTTGAAAAGCAAATGCAATCAAAATTAGACTGTCCCAGCAGTGCTCCCAGACCCCAAAACCCACCCACAAACACCCGGAACCCCCCAAAGAGCACCTCAAAGGCAAGCAAGGCAGCAAAAACGCAAAAAAAAATTGCCTCGGATTTGGTCCAAACCACTTTTATCCGGTATTAGAGCTTCCCAGCAATGCCACAAGACCCGCCAACTCGGCCGCAAAGAAGTAGAACACCCCCACAAGTGCAGAGTCTTTCTTCATTTGGCGTAATCCAGCCCTCTGCTTTGAGGGAAATAGGAGTCTGGAGGAGGAGGATAGAGGAGCATGTTCTTGTGAACTTGTGAACCTGAGGAATGCAGACTGCGGCACCTTCAAATCAATAAGCAAACAAGTGAAGACAGGTCTGCTGATGGGCTTGTTTTTGTGATTAGGTGATTAAAGTTTTAATTATATTAACTGTGCAAAACAAAGAAAGATAGACACACAGGAATAAAAGTGAATAAGGACGAAAAAGAAAGTTATTGATTCATTGGCTCATTTTCAGGGCTCGGTGTCAGGGAATAAGAATAAGAGTTCGTCCTCATACTCTGCGAATTCAGGCAGGAGTAGGTCAGTGTCACCTAACATAGAAGAAATTCCCTCATCTAAGTTGCTGTCCTCCTTGTCTTCATCCGGCGTGTGTTCTCGTACTTTGTAATCTGGTGGTATGAGGTGCTGATTCATCTTGATCATTGTTAACCTCTCCACATTTTTGGGCGAGAGGCGGTCCGTTTGGAAGTTACAATGCCACCAGCAGCACTGAAAACACGTTCAGAAGACACGCTTGCGAGTGGGCAAGACAAGTAGTTTATAGCCAGGTTGGAGATCTGTGCCCACAATTCTTTTTTCCCATGCCAATACGCCAATGGGTCAGCATTAACATAGACCTCTGTTGAGTCATTCAGATAGTCCTGCTCATCGACTCAAGGTTCTCCAAGGTTCCTCCACTTTGCTTACTTTTTGCTGGGACCTTTTAAGAACCAAACCCAAGCCGAGTTAGCCAATCCTCTTTTTCACCCAATGTTACTGTTGTGTCTGGTGCAGATGATCCGGTTGCCGGTGTCTGTAACGGCTGAGAGGTCACTTGTGTCACAGCCACAGGTGCAGAAGTGGATTCTTTTGACTGGGGATGGCCTGCTGATGCTGATGTACTGCCTTTTCCTTCAATTTTCTGCCGTTCTCTTTCAAACCTCATAGCTGACAAGGCTAGCCAACGTTTGTACTTTGTAACAGCTTCATCATCAAAAGGAAAGAATGCTCGGCCTGCCAGCGTCTTTTTGTAGCGTGGATCCAGAATAGTAGCACAAATGTAATGCTGTTCTGAGTGGATCATTTTAAGACGTTCATCTCCAAGTAGGCGCTCTAACAATTTCTCCGCCAAAACAAAAGCGTGTTGCTTTTTTTGATCTTTTTGAAACATAGAAGACACCGCCTTCAGTTGGTGTTCCAGCATGCGCAACAATGGGATAGCTTTTACCAAATTACAGTCCTCCTTGCTGACTGCACGCGTGAAGACCTCAAAAGGACGAAGCATGTCTGTCAGGCTTTTAACTAGGTTCCATTGCGCCGCATCTAGCCTCAGGTCCTTCTGAGCTGTACCCAGTGTTAAGAAATAGTGATCGAGTACCGTATACTGCTCATACAGACGCTCAAGCATGTAGAAGGTTGAGTTCCAACGTGTTGGCACCTCCTGGATGAGTGCTTTCACTGGCATTCGACGTTCATGTAGCAGGCTCCTCAGATGCTTCCGGGCCTTAAAAGAATGGCTGAAATGGTAGCACATTCTTCGGCAGGTAACCAGTAACTCGCACGCTGGACTGTCTTCATCACTCAAGAATTTTTTAACAACCAGGTTTATACACTGCGCCAAACCTTGCACTCTGAAATAGTGACCCAGATCCATGGCCTTAACTACATTGGCACCATTATCCGTGGAAACATAACCAATCTGGCGTTTTTTTGGGGACAGCCAGTGAAAGACCTTTGTGTTAAACTCATTCAAAATGTTTTCTGCTGTATGACGTTTCTCCAAGCCAAACATGGCTAGTGTAGCATGTTTCCGAGCAGCTTTAAAAACTTGGTCCGGGTCAACACCTGCGTTTAGCTTTGCTTTAATCCCTGAAAAAGAGACCCAGTGTGCAGTGATGCACATGTAATCAGCGCCTGCGCCACTGGTCCACATGTCTGTTGTCAGATGTATAGTGTGAACAGCACTCTTCTGCAAAGCTGCCCCAATCACCTCCAGCACATCTTCATGAAGTGCTGGAACCGCAACTCTGGTAAAATAGAACCGGCTAGGAACCTTCCATTTAGGGCAGAGCGCTGCCACTAATTCTAGAAAACCAACCCCTTCTACAAAAGAAAAAGGGAGAAGGTCCAGAGCTAGCATTTTAGCCAGCTTAGTGTTATACAGTCGCGTCAGTGGGTGGTTGCGATCATATGGCGCTTCTGAAAACAACATGGTTCTAATGTTGGCCTGGACCATGCTTTTACGGGATGATGATGATGATGACTTCTTCGACCCAGTTACGCTCGCTGATGAACTTTTTCGCATTGTGTCTCACTCTCTCCCACACTCTTAGTGTGGCTCACAGGGGGTGTGCTGCTGACAGGGGTACTGGGTGTAAGTGAAGTGTTTGACACTTCTTCCTCCTCGTCATCATCATATGAAACATCAACGGCCTTCCTTGATCTCCTTTAGGTGCGCAAACCATTGGACAGCGTGCTGTCTCTTAAGATGACCTCTCTGGCCTCCGGTACCATAGTTGGTACCAAACTTACCACAACTAACTGCAACCTTACAAATGCTACAAATGGCGAAGTTTTCCTTTTTTGGGCAAACACTAAAGAAGTCCCAAACTGCGGACTTGAAATGTCTGTGGGGGCCGGAGGAGGCGGCGATACTGGTGGTGGTCATGCTGCTAATGCCAGATGAAGTGGAGGATGTGTATTGCCGAACTTTACTACGTTGTGCACTTTCACCACCACTAATTGAGGTGGAGGTGGATGGAGGTCCCTTCTGGTGAGGAAGAAATATGGAAGCGGTAGGTGTTGGTGTGCTAGTTAACTCCAATGATTGTGGTGTTTCCATTGCCTCCTCGTCGACAACATCATCATGCTCAGCAGCTTCTCGGGCTAGGGTCAAAATGTCTGTTTGCTGAATGCCCGCTGGGGCTGCAGTGACCTTTATGATGACTGCGTCGTCGTTGTGAGAGTCTTCATCAGCAGGAGTATCCGCCACTTCTTGTTGAGCCTCATCACACTCCATAACTATGAGACTTTCGACGACCTTCCTTTTACGCTTAACTACCTTTGTCAGATCATGGTATGCCTCACTCTCAGACGGCAGTGATGGTTCCCAATTTAGATCCGTATCATCAGAAGGAGGTGGGCTTGAAGAAGATGTAGACACCACCCTTGATCTTTTCCTTGCTAGGGATGTGGAAGACAATGAATGATCATCAGGAGGAGTGGCTTCCTCAAATGATACCTCGGCTTGATTTTCGATTTCCTGATGTGCCCCCACTTCGTGAGGAACAACTATTGTGGGCACTTGTGACCCTCCATGCACCTCTTGCGCTGCCTCTCCTTCCACATGTACTTGGGCTTGTACTTGCACATGTGGTTGTTGTTGCGACTGTGGTTGTTCAACACTCGTCAGATGAGTTACAACAACCTGTGTTGATTGAGGGACATTGCTGCTACTTTCTTGCGATGAGCCAACATCACTGGTCGATGTTGATTGAACAACTAGACTAAGTGCCTCTGCAGCACTCAAGGGCTTGGACTTAAGTTGGCGTGGTGGTGCTGGCACTGAGCCCAATGGTGCAGGGGTGCTGCTCCCAGCTTGGTCCCCAGCAGATCCCGCTGCTGCTGCAGGCGTACTTTTTTTTTTACTCCCCAAAAATGTGGCGGGCGGCACACCAGTCTCCTTGGTAACTTGCTTCTTCTGCTCCTTACTGGCAACTTTCTTGCTAGAGGAGCTACGGGGAACTTTTTTTGGGGCCATCTTCTTCAGAGGTCAGAACAGTAGGCCGCAGTTGCACGAGTGGCAGAGTTGTCTGTGGCTAGACGTGACGTGACATCACGTTATGCTGCACACACACACCGCTGCAGCACTTCTTCCTGGCACTGGTGGTTCTCTTGAGTCTTGTGCACCTAAAAGCAATGGAAGACAGAAGAACATCAGTTCAGTTGTACACCCCAAAAACTCGAAAACCACATAAAAATCAGCACAATCCCATGCCATCCAAGCCCTCCATGATGTTTAAATTCAAGACACCCCACAGAAAGACTAGGCCCATGCACCACTCACTATCCCTGGGCCTAATGTATGAAAGCTAGGCAAAATGGGTGCAGGCCTGAGAACACTGCCTGCATTCGAAATGGCCCCTTGCCTCCCATCACATGCCCAGGGCCTGCCTGTACCAGCACTCAAAATGCCCCCCACCCACATGGCCTGTCCCCATTAACACCCCAAAAAATCGAAAAACACAGAAAAATCAGCACAATCCCATGCCATCCATGCCCTACATGATGTTTAAATTCAAGACACCCCACAGAAAGACTAGGCCCATGCACCACTCACTACCCCTGGTCAAAAGGCCCCAACAACAGCCCAAAAAATCGAAAAACACTGAAAAATCAGCACAATCCCATGCCATCCATGCCCTCCATGATGTTTAAATTCAAGACACCCCACAGAAAGACTAGGCCCATGCACCACTCACTACCCCTGGTCAAAAGGCCCAAACAACAGCCCAAAAATCGAAAAACACTGAAAAATCAGCACAATCCCATGCCATCCATGCCCTCCATGATGTTTAAATTCAAGACACCCCACAGAAAGACTAGGCCCATGCACCACTCACAACCCCTGGTCAAAAGGCCCCAACAACAGCCCAAAAATCGAAAAAAAAATGAAAATCAGCACAATCCCATGCCATCCATGCCCTCCATGATGTTTAAATTCAAGACACCCCACAAAAAGACTAGGCCCATGCACCACTCACTACCCCTGGTCAAAAGGCCCCAACAACAGCCCAAAAATCGAAAATTCCAAAATTGTAGTTGCAGCAACTGTAATGCCCTAAACAAACTTACTTGTGAAATTTCTAATCCAAAAGTGATCCAAAGAAAGTCAAAAAGGCCTCAAATCCAAAGATCTAGCAGCATCCACAAAAAGTAATCCTTCCAGGTCAAGATCTGAATGAAAGTGACCAGCACATGAAGAAAGCACTGGGAGGAGCCTGCGGGACAGGAACAGGAAGTTGGAGACTATGGGGCACTTCCTTCCTCCCACCCCCCCCCCCCAACATGGACTCCTTGCAAAGAAAAGTGCAGGCAAATGTCAACCTGAGGAGGTATTCTGATAAAAATCATCATTTTCAGAAGGTTTATGCTGCTTGCTGGTGGGTTTCTTGTGCGGAATTGCAAATTCTGCATTTCGCAAGTGCGAGATTATTGCTGCCCGCCGCATCTACGTGTTCGCAATTGCGAACTCTCGCGATGCGTGCTGTGCAAGGTGGCAAGCCGCGATTACGTAATCGCGGTCGCCAAACACCCGCGGGATCCCGCAGCAAGATCCAAAATGGCGCAGCACTCGCAAAATATTGAGAAAAACAACTCGGCAAACGCTGAATGACGGTAACTAAATGCCGCACGCCGCAATATTGTATCACCAAGAAAAAAAATCCGCTGCGTGCAAATTTGAGGATTTTCCGTAAATTTGCGAGAATTCGCGGATTGCGAATTTACCGAAAATCCGCAAAATCCGCGAGCGGAACGGATTTTCCACCCATGCTTAGTGGCAAAGCAGTGCCGGTAATGGACATCTACAACACAACTGCATGACATATGACAATTAGGCCACCCTGAGGACGCTGGATACTCCTATTATGCTCCAGGGCTCCAAATACATGTAGAATTCTGGCCATAACTGCAGAGCTCAGAGCACTGTCAGACCGTAGACCCCTGAAGGAGACCTTTTCCTGGGGGGGACAGGGCGCCGAGACCAACGTGATGCTTGTGGACAGAGACCCTCCTCGATATGGTATATGCAGACACCATAAGTGCTCACCTGCTCTATTACTTCAAGGATAACAAGGGCTCAGCGGGGTCCCGAGGCACTGAATGGGATGCCATAGAGGTAGGTGGGACTCATGAACTGATATTTACAAACACCCAAGTGTTTATTAATCTCAATAAGCTGCAGTGAAACGTTTTCTGGTCATAATTTTAGACTTGAATCATAAAGATGCTTTTCTATATATAGCAAATTCTATTGTATATAGTTAATTAAAACCTGTACAATATTGTAACATAAAACACATGATTTAAAAAAGTACAAATTCTCAAGTGGTTAAAAGGAAAGCTTTCTAAACGTCCATGTAATTGGTGTGATTGTGAGAGGTATTTCAGTGGATCTGTTCGTTACACTTCATGCATCCGGTTTCAGACCTTTGGTTTCCTGTTTCTCGATGATTTGTATTAGCTGCAGTGCCTTTTGACAGAATCTTGCGGCTCTCCAAGCTGTCTGCAATTGTTGACTGTTCAGTGCTAGCATGACGGCCGGGCGGCATGTTCTAATTTGTAAAAGACGGAATGAGTGAAGGAGAAAGTGACGTCTCAGGTTTTTCAAAAAGGGACAGATGCACAATATGTGCATCAATGATTCTTCCTTTTGTCCACGTAGTCTGCAGACCATGTTTGCTTCCATGTTGGTGTATGGTCTTTTAAGATGGAAGTGCCCAGCCGTAGATTTAAAAGAGTTTTTTGGGCAGCCGTGGATATGTGGATGACTAAATAGGGTTGCGGCTCCATTTTCCCGTACGTGGCCAACACCGTCCAACCGTGTTTTCTCTTTGCTGTTGCGGCTTTATCTAATAGCCATGATCTTTGCTTTCGGGCCCCGTTGGTCACTTTTTTGAAAGCCACGAAGGTTTGGTTTGGATTCCATGCCTTTTCCAGCTTGAGGTCTGACAGGGCATTCTCACATACTGTTTTCCAGTCATTTTTTGATTTTGTCTGGTTATTCATCTCCATCCAACAAAGACCCATGAGCGTGTCCTCTTGAGCTGCTCTTAGTTTCCAACATGTTTTTAGAATGGCCGCTTGTCTGACTTGGTGCTGATTCTTTAGACCAAATTCCAGACGGATCTGCAATTGGGATACGAATCTCAGGATATGGAAAATATGTTTGAACAACTCTGATTGTTGCGTGTTCAAGAAGTTTGTGTCCTTACCCCTGTACAATTCCGACCCTTATGTTAGAGATGGTAAAAACTTGGCAGATAATACCTTCAGCAGGTGCGAGTTAGATGGGCAGTTCAATTTTGTTTTTAGTAGATTTAAGGCAAAACGTAGTTTGTTTGCCTGAGCCTTTCTGTACAATTGGTGATCTTTCAGAGTCCATCTGGCGTCGACCACTTTGCCCAGATATTTGTACGAGGCAGTCTGCTCTATAGTGTTGCCTGCAATGTGCCATTTAAAGGATTTCTTCCATGACCGCGAGGCAAAACAGACGATCTTCGTTTTCTTGTAATTGATTTGCAAGCCCTGTGCACTGATGTAATCGTGGAGCTTTCTGATGGAGCGTTGTAGGCCCATCGGGGTCTGGCTGCACAGTACAATGTCATCTGCGTACTGTATACTTCTAATTTTGTGCTGGGCTAGCTTTGGTGGGTGGCTTTCTATCTCCGCGATGCTCTTGTCCAGGCCCGCTGTGAAGATGGTAAAAAGCGTTGGTGCCAATACGCAACCCTGCTTAAGGCCAACATGGGTGGGTATTTTTCTAGTTATTCTTTCGCCATTACCTAATTTTATTCTTACCCAGGTGGATGAATATAGGTTGATAATGGCCTGCAACAGCTTTGATGCTATTTCCCAAGTGGCCATTTTTTGCCATAGTGTCTCCCTCGGGACTGTATCAAACGCTGCTTTTAAGTCAACGAAACACGTATACAGCTTAGTTGTTTTTTCCCTTGCTTTGTCGACCAAGAGGTTTAACGCCAGTAGGTTGCATAGGGTGTTGGTTCCAAGCCTATCTGCGTGATCTGGAGAATTTGTTTTGCACAGACCCAGTCTTCTAAGGCCGTCAACAGATTTGAGGCGTAGATTTTAGCATCGGCATCTATGAGCGCTATGAGGCGATAATTAGCTGGATCAGATCTTGAGCCTGCCTTGAAGATTGGATGTAGGATGCTACCTCTGCATGATTGTGGAATACTGCCGGACTGAAAAGCGATGTTATATAGAGGGGTAAGATATTCCGCCCAGAACTGGCGATCTTGTTTGAACAAGGCGTTCGGTAAGCCGTTGGGTCCAGGGGCACCTTTGGATCTCAAGTTTTTAAGTACCTTTTCTTCCTGTGATGGCGTTATCCAGTTTACATCAAACTGTGGGACTGCTTCTCGGTTGTTTTTTGGATGTGGAGTCTGCTGGGCTAGACTCCATGCAAGTGTATTGTTACTTCGTGTGTGTTCTAAATACTGTATCCAGTCGCCCTTGAGTATGTTGGCGTTGGAGACCTGAGAAGCTCCATTTGCGACTTTGTTTATTTCTGCCCAAAATTTACCATTATTGTTGGATTTGCTAGATGCTAATAGTGATTGCCAGATGCCAGTTTGGTATTTTGATTTTCCTAGCCACACTTCTTTTTTGTAATTTTGACTTAGTTTGTATATTTGATTGGCTGTGTCTTCACCCTTTATCTTGTCTATCGCTTGTACTTTTCTGATTTCTTGTTTTAGGGTCCTTTTGTTGCGTACTATGCGCCCCAGGGACACTTGAGGGGCTTTACCCGAGGTCGATTGATGACTGTAAGGTTGGTTGCCAAATCTCTCTATTAATGTTGTGATCAGGCTTTCCCAGTTGTCCAGGTGAAGTGATGGTTCATCTCCGGTCGCTTCAGTTTGGGTGTTATGAATATGCGTCATTATCTCTTTGGTGTTATTGCCATTCCACACAAGTCTCTTGAGATTGTAAAGGCTTGGGGGTTCGGTCACGACTTCGTATGCTGCGGCCCTTTTATGTTGGAGGCTAAATTCAAACGCTTGCAAACTATGGTCGCTCTCCAATTTGTGGATAATTTTGTAACTAACGATGGATTGCAAGACCGCTAAATCCACAATGGTATAGTCCAGCACTGAATGAGCCTGTTTTGCTATTCTCGTTGAAGCTGCTGGTTGGTCTTGTGGGAAGCGGCCATTCAAAGCAATCATTCCCACCTCTGCGAACATTAAGGCGCACTGTTGGCCGATTTTATCCTTTTTTCGGTGGTTAGTAACGATGCTTGGAATTGTTCCGCCTTTCCATTTGTTTTGGGTCATGGTTAGAGTGGGTCCTTTTGTAGCAAGAACATGTTCAAATCTCCTGACACGACCATCCCAGCCTGCGGGTAAATGGATTGCATGGATTTGATGAGGGCTTTTAAGGTCCGAATTTTCTCCACTTTGTTCTTGGAGTCTGGATGTCTATAGATGTTACAAATTATCATTGGCGAAAAGTCTTGAGCCCTCTGTATGCCTTTGCCAGTGTCTTGCATCAGCTCAATTTTGATACACTGTATCCATTGTTGGCCTGTGCCGATATTAACATAAGTCCAAGCGATGCTGGTAGTCAGATAAATTGATAGGCCTCCGGCGGCCCTACCTGAAAGGCCACTTTTGGTTGCTAGTAGTTGAATTTCATTGAAACCATCTATTTGCTGCGAACCCATTAGCCAGGTTTCTTGTAGTAACAGGATGTCAAAGTTTTTTTAGAAATGACAATAATTCAGCTTCGTTGGTTTTGCCCCCCAGGCCATTGATATTCCAAGAACAGGCTTTTAGGGTCGGTTTTCATGCGTCTATCATCCCTGCCACCAATGAGTTTTGTGTTGGGGGTAGAATTTTCCGACATGCTTTAGGTCCCCCTGTCTGGCCGTGGTGGATGATTCGTAGATTGGCCCATTCCCCCTTATTGGTGGCCATACTGCCAACGGCCCCCCGGAGAATTCCGCCTTCTGTTTTAGATCTTTTTTCCACAAAGGCCGCTAGTGGGCCTGGGTATCTTTCTGGTGGCTCTGATTTTTATTCAGTTCCCCAGTTGGCGAACTCTTCTCTGTATCCCCACACTTCTTTGGCAATTTCGGGGTCCTGCCATGTTACCACTGTCATTTCTCTCCCATTTGTGTTGGGAATTATTTTGAATTCAATGCTATCTATGTGAGTTGTATCCACATGTTTTAACGTCTCGAACGAGGTGGTGAGTTTTAGAATAGCACTCCGATTTAAGATGTCGTGGTTCCCCCTTGAACTGTAATGCGGTATTAATTTGTGCTTTGTTGAGCACACCGAATGGGTAGTATCTGACTTCTCATTCCGGTTTGAGGAGCAGAATTGGTTGTTTCGCGTGAATAGTCTGTCTGGACTGCTCTGATTTAGGGCAAACTGCTGTGTTATCCACTCAATGTCAAAGACCGCCTGCTGTGATGTTGGGCCCGCTGGGACTTGAGTATTGGGTCTCGGTTGGTGATGCTCTGTTGCAGATTGGTTCTCTTTGGGTCCCAACACCGTTTTCGAGAAATAGTGTGAGATTGTTTTCTGTTCTGTATGCTGTTTTGGCACGGGAGAGCCAACCGCCTATTGCATTGTTAGTTGAGGTTGTTTTGTAATTGGAATGCTTTGATTCTCGATGGCAACTGTTGATGTTGCTTCCGGGGGCTGAGGCACTAAAGGACATGACAGCCCGCGGTCCACTTGTTCTTCCTGGTGCGCCTTAAGTGACTCTTTATGGTTTGCAATTAGAATGCTTTGGTTCTTAATAGCGACTGTTGATAAAACTTCAGGGGGCTGAGTCGCTTGAGAACGTGTCGACCCCCGGTCCGCATGCTCTTCCTGGTCCACCCAGTCTTTATGGTGTGGGCTTTGCAATGTCGTGCCTGTGATTGTGTTGGGTTTTGGGAACCTTCTAGCATCTTTTTTCCCTTGATGCTTATTTTGTCTTGCTTTCCTCAGACTCTTGCGCTCGCGCTTTGTCAATGGATTGATTTGGTTTGTTTGCCCGTTGGATGTTGTTTCCTAGTCTTCTCTCCTCAGATTTTCAGGCTCTGCCGTACTTCTGTGGGGTTGGATTCCTTTTTTTTGGGGTGACCCGGAAACATCTTTCCCTATTGGGTGGGTTCGGAGTACCTTTTTGATGCTCTCTTGTTGCTTCAATGGTTAATTCCTCGGTGGCCGTAGGGCGAAGTGATGAACAGCCTTCTGTTTTGTCCACCTTTATATCCTCGCTATCTGATGTGGCGCTGGAGGTTGAGATTAGCGTGCTTTCTGAAGATGGTCCGGTCCCAAAAGTTTCAGAGGAATGGTAAGCGTTATTTGGTTTGTTTTGAACCTCTTCCAGAATGTCAGTTAGAATTGCTGGTAAAACTTTAAGATGGTTCATTGTTTCAGAGCACTGACATTCATGGTACATTGTGTGCGGGTCTTTCTTTACCCGTTCAATGAGAGAATTCAGCTTGAGAATCTTTTTATCTATACCCGCGACGTGCATGGATAAGATTTGCAAGATATCTATCTGCGCATCCAGCTTTTCAGAATGTTGAAGTAGGGCTGTTGAGATGGTTTCCACCATATTAACCTCATAGCTGCTATGGAACGTCCAGCTCCAGTGCTGGACGTTCCATTGCGCAGGTGCAGTTCGAACGTTCAATGGCCGAAGGCAGCACTCCCGAGATAGTGGTGCCTTCGGCCGGTGAACGTGCGCAGCACCTAAAGGGTTAATGAACGGCGGCCACAATGGTGCATACACTGGTAAGCTATTATTGACTGACTGATTTGGGTTTTTGGGGCTACTCCGAGATTTGTCCCGTAGTTTGTGCCTTGCTGAGCTCAAGGCTCGAGTTTCTCGAAAGTCTGATAGGTCTCGTAGGTCTCCACCCTGCCCCATGTCGGGGGTTGGTGTGTGATTTGCAGTTCTGATCCTTAGCTCGGAGCCCTTAGGGGGAGTTGTGGTGCTTGTTGTAGAGGTGTTAAAGTGGAGCGGGAATAGCTCTGACAGGCGGTTTGATGTTTTCCTGCTGGTCATTTGGCGGGCAATTGCAGAACAAGCACTGGTCGAGTTGTGTGCCTCCTGCGATTCTACACAAACGCTGGGGTTAGTTGTGTTATTTTGGTTTACTTGTGCCTCTATGCCTGGCGAACCATCTTTTGACTGTGTTCGATCGTTTAAAATAATCCTGTCGGAAGGGGGTTGGTCCTTGATGGCGGTTTTGTTAATGACCTTATCCGGTGTGTCTGGTGACCATCTTTTGAGTGTGTTCGATCTTTTAAAATCATCCTGTCGGAAGGGGGTTGGTCCTTGATGGCGGTTTCGGTAATGACCTTGTCCGGTGTGTTTGATGGGCCCTTATTGTCCTTTCTCAGAGCTGATCGCGAATCCACCCCATGGTCATCGTAGTCCCTGGCGCCGAAGTATGAGCCTAGGCTGAGGGAACGCCGTGTCTCGAGGCTGGTGGGTACCGTTGATGTATCCTTTGAGCCCTCAGTGTGCTCGTCCCTTGGCGCAACATTAGGGTAGGGGTCGCCATCTTCCTCCCTTGTGTTTATTTGGACATTCACCTTGAATTGGTTCGTCCTTTTAGTCAGTTTCTTTTGGGAATAGTCCCAGGGGTGATGTTAATTTTCATGGAAGTTGTTACTCAGGGTATTATTTTGAAGCTGCAAGGCTTTTGTTAATGAGGTCACCGATTGGGATCTTCTTTTGATGTTGGTTGTGGTCGTTAAATTTGGTACATGCAGCGCTGTGGCGCTAAAGAGGTGGTTGAGATGAAAAAATCTGTGATCTTAACGTTCCTGAGGGCTGAGGTCTTCATTGGTGTTTTAACGGTAAAGACGCTGGCAGTGATATCTTTTGCCTCTTTCGCCTCTAACTTATCCTCTGTTGGGTCCTCGTCGGATTAGAGGGTGAGTTCTTCGCTCATTTTCCGACGTAGGGGTTGTTTGTTTTTGCTTAATTTCACTATGGGTTCTGTTCTGATTTTCCCTGATCTCATGATGAGGATGCAATTTTAGTATTAAGAGGACTTGTCTCCTGCTCCTTGTGACCTCTCAAACACCCTATTACGTGACCGTGACAACGGTGGTGGAGTCTCAATTGGGGACGCTAATGGAAGTGCAATCCTTTGTCATGTAGTGACCGGTTAATGCGAGCTGCGTTGATACTGACGATCCAATTACAGTAGACGATCGACTGAGCTTTGGAGGGCTAACTTGTTTAGCTCACGGTGCCACTCTGGTTCCTATGACGGGGTTTACTTGGTCCGGTCTTGGTGTTAGTGTTATTGGTCTGTGTACTACTCAAGTTTTCTACTGTCTTGCTTTCTGCTTGTCGGCTCGGTAGTACTTAGCCTTGAGCGGTACACCAATGTCCGGGGTCCAGTCCAGGGAGAGTCCAAGGGAACTCCTCCTCACTGTGTGCACTTGCTGCCACTGCCGCTGCTCAAAGATTCTGGCAGTTTGCGGTTGTGCGGGCGGGGCTATATGCTTTATGCTCTGAATGCTTGTTCTAAGTAATTGGTGCCTTGGTTATACTCCAGGGGCCCCTTACCGGGCGACACGGACTGCCTCGCACCACCGCTGTGCTCTCTGGCTCTCTTGCTCTCTTAACTTGGGAGCCTGGGACCAGGGCACCAAGGGCCACGGGAGGAAGGGAGAAGGAGACACACCAACCCGCTCTGCCTGCTGTGGTCCCGTGACGATCCCGATATGGTCCTCCCGGCAACCCTGGCCTCGGCGCTGGTTAAACAATTCCCTAGGACAGCCTTCGTCTCTTCTTTGTTCTCCCCCGCTCCTCTCTGCTCCTCTCTAAAACCCCTGCTGCCAGTCCGCGGTACACACTGAGGCGGCTGCTAACGGATCTCTCCTCTCCCTCCTCTCCTCTCCCCGCAAGCTGGGAGGGGGGATTCGCTGCGGGAGAGCAGGAAGCGTGAAGCGGCTTGTTAACTCTCCCGCCAGTAGTGTTACTCCCTCGCTTCCCTTGCAGGAGTGGCTGCCGACCGCTGGCCGCTGCGGCTGCAGCGGCTGCCGCAGCTTCCGCGGCTCTTCTTCGGTGCTTTAACGCCGCTGCCCCTCTACTGCTGTGGGGCGTGGACTCTGCTCACTGCGAGTCTCTGCGGGTCTCTGCAGTGGGATGCCGTGTCTTTTTTCGGGAGACGCGGCTAGCTTCGGCGGCTACCATGCCGCGCTGCTCTCCACGCCGCACTGCTCTCCTGCTCCTTCTCCTGCAAACTCTGAGTGCCTCTGTGCTGCTTTGCTCTGCTCCATAGAGGTAGTTATGAGGGGGTCACTATATCAAAACATCTTGGGGGGGAATGGGCATTTCTCCTTTGCAGTGTGCTGGCTCTGTGCACTGCAGAGCTGGAGGCTGCGAAGGTGGTTGAGGCCCGTACATGACTGCGGAACCTGAGGGGGCAGTGTAGGGAAGAGGTACGCTGTCTCAATATTATTGACTACAAAGTAACCCTGGCCCAACAACATGTAGATGGGGGAAAGCCAGCAGTACTTTAGCAGCACGTTGGCATGGCTGATGCACTCTGTGGTTCCTAGGACTATCACTGGGGTGATTCGCACTCCTATGGGTGACATAGTGAACTCACAAGCAGGCATTCGCAAAGTATTTGCCCAGTATTACGAGACATTGTATTGTCCCCCGACCCTCCCATGGATTGCCTACGGAACTACATCTGAGGCTGCATTTCCTTGCCTTGACCCTATACATTTGCAGGAACGTTTGCAACCTATACAGCTTGAGGAAACACAGGCGTTAATAGGCCAGACAGTCCACATTAAAGTCTTGGGAATGGACTGTTTCCCCGTGGAATATTATGCATTATTCAGGATGACACTTACACCCAAATTGATTGAGATGTATCTAGAGTCCACCAGCAGAGTCAGTTGCCCGACTCCTTATGCGAAGCCCTAATAGTGGTGCTGCCCACATCTGGCAGGGACCCCTAAAGGTAAGCTCCTATCGCCCTTTGTCAATGTTCAATATTGACTACAAAATCCTGAGCCAAGTTCCGGCAAACTGTTTGCTCCTACTCCTCCAGATGATGGTTTACCCTGATCAATGCAGGTTTTTTCCCGTAGGACCACCTCCTGTAACATGAGCAGATTATGTCACATTATAGGTGCGGTTGTGGGGTCTGTGGACCTCTCAGTAGCAGTCTCTTTGGACTTTGAAAAAAGCTGGGTAGTCATATTTTTTGCTGGTCCTAAAGACCCTGGGAATGTGTCCAGAGTTCCTGGGGTGGGTTAAGCTTGTTCGTACAACATAGTGTGCAAGAGTGCAGATGGGACATCAAATATCTTTTCAGTTCGACATTGGCAGGGATATGCAGCAGGGTTCTTCCCATTCTTCTGTAACCGTTGCACTGGCTATGGAATCACTGGCCACCCTGTTGAGGGTGAAAGGTCTGGAATGGGGCATGATGGTAGGGCCCAACTGGCACATAGTCTCGCTAAACACAGCCAATGTCCTTGCATACCCGCGTAACCTTAGGCGAGAGCTGCATACTCTCTTTGGTCTTCTGGATCTCTTAGGAGATATGACAGGTCTTCAAGTAACATGGGGGAAGTCCAGCATCTTCCCCTGTGAAGTTTGGACCACGTGGAGGCAGAGGAGTTGGAATTTGACCATCTCCCTGGCAATCTGAGATGTTCGCTGTCTGGGGGTGCACATCTGTCACACTAACACGGATTACCTCTATGGAACCATGGCAGAACCCAGAGCTCGCTGCAGCAGTCAGTGTGTTTCTGAGCACACCTACACCTTTCGCCTATGGGCTGAGCATCCATAGTGAAAATGTGGATACTTCCTAGATACCTCCATTTTTTGCGGCAGTGCCTGTGATCCACACAAGGGCTTTTTTCAGGGACTTACGAATATTAATTTCTGACTGGGTATGGGGCAGATCCCACAAGCGAATATCCATTTGAACACTCCGGCAGCTGTTGACGAAAGATGGCCTGGGAGTACTGACCTTGAACTCTCCTTAGTGGGAGCGCAACTGCAATGGCTCATGTGCTGGTTAGTGGTGGACCTAATGGGTGAGGGCATATTGTCAGAGAGGAACTGGGTGGTTTGGGACTTTTGAAATGGCTATCACGTGGTACCCCCCCCCCCCCCCCCAAGGAGTGAGAAGAGGTGGGGTGCTGCTTTATGCCCAACAGTAACTACTCTGTGACATAACAAGGATGAGGAATCTACAGAAGGCCCATGACCCGCTGCCTTGGCTGGATATAGGACTATCCTGTCTGGGAGACTTGTAGGGTGATGGGGAAATGCTCTCCTTTCGGGATCTACAAGATGTGTATATTCTAAGAGCTGGTCAATTCCTGGGCCACAACGCTCTCATACTAGAGATCAGAAACACCTGGATGGTAGGTCCAGAGGTCCCAACCATACCTCATGGTTAGCAGTGCATTTTGACGTGTGGACTAGGCCCTCAAGGTCTTTTATACAGTGCTACACGCCATGGATGCAGATCTTGTATTGCTCGGCAAGCCCCGCTGGGATGCCTATCTGGGGATGTACTGACTGACAAACAGTGGGGGATGGTGCTTCAACAGGTGAAACGGATGTCCTAGGAATGCTCAGCTGAAATGTATCCAGTTCAATTATCTACATCACACTTGCCTCACACCACACCAGCTCCTAAGAGGTTCACTGGGGTGTGCCCCCGATGTGGACACCATGATGCGAACTTCCTCTACTTAGTGTTGAAATGACCACCCCTCTTTTCGCTGATATGGGAGCAAGTTATGAAACGTGTTGGTGGTGGCTGATGTGCAACTCCTGTACGGCCCCCTGATTCGCTTACCTCGAATCAGGAAGCGCACTAAACAAAATAAATACTATCTAAATCTAGCTGACCTGGCAGTGGCCCCTTTCAAGCGCCTAATAGCCATGTAATGCCCCGGTTACTTACCAGTAATCTTCATTACTCCGAGTATAGTCTTCCTCGCCACATGACTTACATAGTGAGCTTCAGCTCCACACCAGAACCCTCCAAAGCAAAAAGTTAGCCTCCCATGCCTCCCCTCCCTTCCCAAGATGGCCGACCCATTACCACCTGACCTCTATAAGAGGCGGGCCGGCCCAACCCATCAGCCTGAAACCACCAAGCACAAACATGAAGCCGATAGCCAGACAGGGAGGGAGGGATGGGAACTCATGTGGTGAGGAAGACTATACTCGGAGTAATGAAGATTAACGGTAAGTAACCGGGGCATTACCTCCTCGTTAGTCTTCCTCGCCACATGACTTACATAGTGAGCACATACCAAAGCCAAGCGGTTTCATGGAAACTCACAAGAAACCAACAGACCAGAAGGGGATGACCACGAAAGAGGACAAACCCAACAGACCAGAACGAGTGGAAGGACCACCCCGGAGAGAGGCAACCACGAGTAGGAGAACCAACCCGAGACCGAAGACACCAAGAGTCGCCAGGAAAACCGCCCCAACCGAAGGAAGGCAGAGAAAAGGCACGGGACCAGACCTCACGGAGCCAAAAAAAAAAAAGGCAACAGCAACCAGGGCCAGAACAGAACGAGCAGGCCCGAACAACACACCAGGGCCGCCCAACAGGCAGCACAAAGTGAGAGGGGAGCAAAAGTCCAATCGAGGAACCGAATAAACAGAGGACAACCCTACCACAGCGACCCAACAAAAAATCAACAGTGGAAAGAGGCAACCAGTCAGACCAACACAGCAATACCGCAAGGGTGACCACAACCCGCGAGAGAGCCGAACCAGAAAAACTGGGAAGCGGCACCAGAGCCAACCAACAGGCGCCAAAAAGAAACAGAAGGGGAACAACCCCCGCCACACAAATGACCCCCAGAAGGGACCGCGACTCCAAGGAGAGAACCCAGGCAGGCACCAGGGAAAACTAACCCAGGAAGGAGCCGAAAACGACACCGAAGAGACCCGGAGGAGAACCAACCGGGCAAAGGCGAAAAACTAAAAACCCACATGCCCGCCCACGGCCAGAAAGGAGAAGAAGAGGCAGAAAGTAGCCAACCGGCCAGGAACGGGAACACCCAGCACAGGGACCAAGCAACCGGCCCAGGAAGAAACACAAGAAGGGAGCGAGCCGCCGAAGAGAGCACCCAGGCGGGCAAACAGACAGCCAGCCCACAACCAGGCCCAGCCCAGCGAGACAAAGAAGAATCGACAGGCATAGGAGTGCGGCAGCAACACACCAAAGGCGTGAAGAACAGAAGGGCAGGGAGAAGATGAGCCCGAGCCATGACAAAATACCCAGGGAGCCACCAGAGCCAACAGGATCCGGGACGCCAAAACCAGGGGAAAGAAATGAGGACACACCCACACCGGAAGCGCAGGGCCCCGCCAGGAAATCCCATAGCACCGCCGGAAACAAAAACAGCCAGCAGGCAAAGGGACCCCAGGAAGCGCAAAGCCGGGAGCCCAAACGAGAAGGCCGAAGAGCCAAAAAACGGAGATCCAAAGGAAGCAGACAGGGCCAGACGGACCCAGGAGACTCCTGAACCAGGCACAAAAGAGGCCCGACCCACAAAACACCGAAGGAGAGGCGATGAGAACATGAGCACCCAGGGCCAGAAAGGCCGCAGCCAAAAATGACCCAGGCAAGGACAGTACCAATGCGCCAAAGACAAAAAAGGGCGAACCCCGCACACACCCCGGAGCACGAGGCAGGGGACAAACTCACCACAGGGACCAACAAGCCCCAGCAAGGCAGGGGAAAACCCCAGAGAAGCCAAGGAACGGCAAAATAGAAGCCAGACGGGAAAAAACGACCACAGGGAAATCCACCGACCCAGCACAGACCGGGAACCCAAGCACGGCCACCAGAGGAAGGCACCACCAACACACGGGCAGGAGGAACCCAGCACCCCCAGGAGACAGAGCGGGAAGAGTCGGGGGAAAAAAAAGAACCAAGGAAAAGGGCCAGAGGCACCGAGACCAAGGAGGAAGGGGAGGATCCGCAAGGACAGACAGGGGCGAGAAAATATTGCCAGGGGACAAGACCCAAACCATGACCAGAGGAAGGCCCCACCAAGGCAGGCAACCCCAACCGGAAAACCCACGAACAGGACCCGGAGAGAAAGTAACAGCGAAACCGTCAAAAGCGACCCCGCAACAAAAAGGAAGACCGCACGCCCCACCAGAGGCAGGCGACAAATTCCATGCCCGACCAGGCAGGCACCACCCAAAGGAAGCAGAGCCACCAAACGGCCACAGCCCCAAGGGCAACGAAGGCCCGGAAGAGAAGGACCGCAACAAAGACCCGACCCCCAGGGGGCAAGGAGAAGCACAGTGACAGCAGAAAACCGACAGGAAAAGGGAGTAAGAGCCGCCCGCCGAGTCCCGACAATACCAGGATAGCCCTCCAGGAGCAGAAACAGCCAGCAAGAAAACACTGACGCAGCCCAGAGACGGACGGACAGACCCCAACAGCAGGAAGACCACCTCAGATAAGCCGCAGCCCACAGCCCCCGGAAAACCCCGGAGAACGGCCAACAAGGAACCAATCGGGACCGAACCCACACCAAAACACCGGGGACAGGAGTCCACAGGACAAAAGGACCACAGGCCCAAAGCCCGGAAGGTAACACAGCGAATCACGAAGCAGAGGTCCCACAACCCAACGCCACAGGCGTCACTGGCAAACCGGAAACCCCAGAGCCCGCAGGTTCCAGCCGAAGCGAACACGCCCCAGGAGCACCCGCAGAGCATGTGAACCACACACGGGGAATAGGGCGCAAGGGGAGCCCGGTGAGTACTGGAGCAGGAGGAGGGGAAACCACCGTCAAGGTCCATGGAGGAAAATCCGAACCAAAAGCCAACCCGGAAACTACAGAAGCAGCCCGAAAAGAAGAACAGGAGCAACAGCCCCCAGAAACCCCAAAGGCCACACCAAGCAAGTACAACCGCGGAGAGTACAGAAATGTTCAAAAAAACACAGCCCCATAAGAGGAACTGAGAACCACCATGTCGACAGCACCAGGCAAACACAGGAGGAGACCCACCCAGCTACCAGCCCCGACCATGCCCAACAACCGAAAGCAGACGAGAAGAGGAGCACAAAGACCCCAAATGGCCGGAACTGACCCCGACACCCAAGGGCAGGTAAGAGTATAGAGACATGGAACGTGGAAAACCAGCCACAACCAATACGCGTAAAACAAAAAGAAATACAACGTATGACAAGGAACCACCCGAGAATACGGCCCCAGCAAGGCAGGACTCCAACCCGGGGCCGCAAGAGCAGGTGCCAACAAAGGTAAACCACTTGCAGAGCCAAAGCCCCATCCAAGAGCGAGGTACTGCCACAGAAAAAAGAGCGCAGGAACTGGGAATGGAAAACAGCCACCCAGCAAATGTAAAATGAAATACTCGAACTCCGAACAGCAATCACCGGGGGGCACGGCCCAACGAGCCACAGCTCCCGTATTCCAAAAAAACAAATACTGTCTGAAAATCTCCCACCTTGGGAAATTTCCACAGCATCGGCAGGATTTGAACCCTGGACCGTGAGGGCTGTCCCCACCAAAGGCACAAGACACATCATCGACCTACAGCTCCTCGGATGAGACCCGAGAGCGACATCCCAAACATGCATCAGCAGGGCCCATGGTACACAGGCAAAGCCACCGAACCGGTTGTCAGAAGAGCGGAATAACAATAATAAAAAAATATATATATATATAAATAATAAAATGTGAATACTAATTCCATCGTAATCCAAAACTAAATGAATGCCAAACCAGGGATCGAACCAGGGAACACTAGAACTGCAGTCCAACGCTCACCCAACTGAGCTACCCCATCTCGCCTGCTGCACCACGTGAAGTGGCAAAGATAGCAGCAAGCTGAGGCGGGAACCAGTGCATTCCGCCGGCTGGAGCGACCGATGCCCGACCCAAACGCAGGCAGCCACCGGAGAACCGCCTGTAAACTTAATGTACAAACAGCACGCCCGCCGCGAACCGAGGAATGGGCGAGACCGTAGCAGCCATGGGCCCAAGATCGCCAGAGGCCGCATCAGCAGCGCGCGGCACCCAGGAGCTTGCACGCCTATGCCGGCCCGGGTGAGCTGCATGCAAGTCAGAGAAACCCGGGAGAATCGTGGCACGTCAGAGAAACCCGGGAGAATCGTGGCACGCCAGAGAACACGAGCCCCGCAGAAGCCAGAGCCGGCCCTCAAGGATGCAGCAGGGACTGCAGGTCAGTAAGCACAAGCGGAGCCTGCAAGGCAGGCTGAGCTGCCATCGGGGCAGTACAGGCGATGCCATGCTGGCCATAAGAAAGAGAGTCTGCATGTAGGTGCAGCCTGGGGACTGCAACAACCCGAAACAAATGGTAATACAGTCAGCCGAACAGCGCCACACCCGGGACAGCATAGGGCGCAAAGAGGCCCCCAGGGGCCCCGACAATGAGATAATGAAGCAGAGAGACGCCCGGGGGCCATAGAATGGACCGCCGGGAGCCCCACTACCCATGAAGGAGTGACACCAGGGGGGTGGGGGGAACCAGGCATGAGCAAAACAACCAAAAACCCCACCCACACGGACAAGGGGACAGGAAAACAGCAGCCCCAGGCTTCTGAACCCAAAATCACAGGAATCAGAGCATGAAACTCCAACAATCAGGCCACGGGGACCCCAGGAAGCACCCCAGACCACCTCGTCCGGCCTCCTGTAAACCCTTGGCTCGCTAAAGCAGAGCCTAACCGGCCCATGACCAGACACCGGGGGAAGGAAGGAGGAAGGTCCCAGAGTCCTAGGGCCCGCTAGAGCAGAGCCACCAACCAGGGACCCCAGTTCCAGCTACAGCAGGAACAAACTTACCTGAAAGAAGCTCTGGAGAGAACTGCAGCGCAGAACGAAAAAAACAGGCTGATGGGTTGGTCCGGCCCGCCTCTTATAGAGGTCTGGTGGTAATGGGTCGGCCATCTTGGGAAGGGATGGGAGGCATGGGAGGCTAACCTTTTGCTTTGGAGGGTTCTGGTGTGGAGCTGAAGCTCAATATGTAAGTCATGTGGCGAGGAAGACTAACGAGGAGGTAATGGAAAGTAGCGTAGCCACCCTCGATCGGCTGCTGGACTCGTGACTAGTTGGGCGACTGCTGAGGCTGACGTTATAGCACATGACTCGCAGGTAGGGGGATGCGGCCACCCTATGGGACGTATATGTGCTCAAACTGCAAGACAAGGTGGATGCCCTTCCATGATCACGAACATGGTCTGCAGCATTTCTGGGTTCTTGCAATGCGCGGATTGGCTGCGAAATAATCAACTATGAGGAGTACCTGGCATGGGATCTCTCTGCCAGTCACTCGTGGGGCAAGACCTCGTTACTGGGCACCCTGAAGGCAGGCGAAGTAGACACACTCGGATTCCCCAGCCGCACGCCCCCTTACACCTCTTTTCTTTGTCTTAGCATAGATTTCCCAGGTCCACAGTTTTTCAGATTGTATAGGCATGTTCGAGTTTGGGTAATCTTGATTATTGCTGCTGAATGGATATTCTTTGTTGCCTTTAATCTGGGGAATGTATTGTCCTGATCCACCTCCGTTGTATGGGATTGGGAACTAAAAACCAAACAATAGAAGTCTGGTCTGGTTTATCCATGCACCATGCGTTTCTCCATGTTGCTCTGTCATTCAATCTCACTGTGCGTTTCTTTCTCTTTCTTTGTTTATTGTGATTTTTGCTGTCCTGTAAGTTGACATAAATGCCATTATTTGCCAGTGTTTTGATCGCTGTTGTTTCAAACTGAGAATGCCAATAAACAAATATTTTATCAAATAAATGAGTAAATGCAAACATTTATATTTACCTTTGTGAATTGGGCTCATTATTTGGACAGAAGACCCTTGCCATGTTAAATAACAGAAAACACACATCATGTGTCTTAAAGTTGGTTGGTCATTACCAAATTTTGAGAATTGTTTCCTCTGAGACACTATTCAATTCTTATGTGACACTGTAATTCTTAAAATTAAACTTTCTTACAAAGTGACTGTTTTTGGCCACCTGTCGTGGAACTATGTCCGGAGTTTGCTTCGCCAGTAAGAATTTACGAAGTTTAGATACAGAATTTTACATTGCCTCAGTTGAATTTATAATAGGATTCTGTAAAACTTTAAAATATCGGTGTTAGTCAGTCTCGTTCCCCAACGGCACTACTCCCCTCGTTCTCGAAACAATGAGTGATGAGGGAGCACTCAGCAGTTACTTTCTTCTAGTCAATAATTGTCTCAACGAAAGAAACCAAGGCTTTTCTATGTCTCGGAGCTAAAAATGTCTCAATGCTAGAATTGAAGAAATTTGAGGCAGATTGAGGCAGTCACTTTGTAAGACATTTTAATTTAAATATCAAATTCAGCATCATGAATAATCATATTTTTGCTCATGTTCATTTTAATTCAGACATTTTGCTTTGTAATTTGGCAAATGTATTTAAATGGTTTCCCCTTTTTTTTTAACTGAAATGTTAGTCATAGATTAAATCGTTAGAATTTTCTATATTCGTGTACACATTGTCTGCTTTCAAAATCCCAAAAACTATGGTCTCTGAAAGATTATAAAGCTGCATGCTGTTGAGTGATATGGCACATTCATGGCAGCATGTGCTCTGTTAGAGACACAGTCTTTCAAACTCTGGCCCTTGTACAAGTGTCAATTCCCAATTAGGGGCTTCTCTTCTGTCCAAGTACTTGGCATGTGTGGTATTCGCTGGCAAGTAATTGCCAATTGAATGGGGCTCATTTCACTGAAGAAAAGAAAACTGAGTTCGACTTGCTGGGATTTAAATTCAGGCAGTTTTCAACAGATGTTGGCAGGAAGCGTCCATCTCACTGAGTCATGTTATTGGCCAGGAGGCTCTATCTTTTCATGTGTGATATGTTTTGCCACACTTCAGTTTTTGCATGTCTCACATGTTAGGATAATGTATTGGAGATTATGAACATTAAGGGGCAGATTTATGAGGCCCTTGCGCCACGTTTACGCCGCTGTTGCGTCACGCAAGGCGGCGTAAACGTGGCGCATCCCTCCGAACGATTTACAACGTGACGCATCTAGGCAGATGCGTCACGTTGTGAAGCCCTGCGCCGCTTGTGGGCGTTGCGGCGCAGGGTGGGCGTTCCGGGGCAGGTGCGTCTCGCAAAAGTGGCTGAGTGAAATCTATGAGATTTCACTCAGTCACTTTTAAGCCAATGCTGCGTCAAAAGCCTGCGCCTGCTTGAAGCAGGCGTAGGTCTTGACGCAGCATTGTTAAAATGGGGCACCCCCGAGCCTTGCTGGAGCTGCGTCGCGCTTGCGACGCAACTCCAGCAATGCGCCACATTTCCGGCACAGATGCGTCACGCATCTGTGCCGTTTTTGCACCATGGTGCGCCGCATTATAAATGCGGCGCACCATGGCTGGCGTAGCTGTGGCGCACTGTGGCGCATGTTAACTGGCGCATCCCTGGGGATGCGCCAGTTAACATAAATCTGCCCCTAAGTTTTGTTCACGTGCTACTCTGTGTCACTATGAAAATGTAGGAGTGTGCTTGTATTAGCTATTATTTGGAAGGCGTGAGCGCTATGTAGACATTTTAAGGTGGTCGTTATGGCGTCAGATTTGTTGCGTAATTAAGATTCCATTCTGAGTGGAAGTACCTGAGTCTTCTGTTTTACCCTTTAACTTGCACATCACTTTGGTTCTTCACATCGGGGTGTGAATAGAGTGATTGAGCAAAAAGAACATAAATAGAACAGCAAGGTGATTTACCCTAAAATGGCCAAAGATATTTACAGAGAAAAGAACTAGTAAAAGTGTACCTCTCATTTGCCATTTCCCTGTTACACCTGAAGAGAAAACAAGGAAATACTTTGTTACCTTTGGAGATCAAGGAGAATGTTCAGCCAGTAACATAATAATTTTAGTGGTATGTGTATATGTTGTCAAAAACAAGTAATTGAAGTTCCTGTTTTTTAGGTATCACCTACAGACAGCTTTTAGATATTCACTTTCTATCGATCCACAGTGGACAATATCAGTACAATGGGATTTTAGTCAGGCCACTGCTAAATATGAATTGGTTTGCATGTCAGTGTCATTTGCTTGAGTCGTATTCCTTTTCTTGTGTTTGTGTCCTGGAGCATAGCTTATATAATACATTTTAAATGGATGACTTTCATGCTTCCAAGGCTCCACACAGAGAACTACATTTTTTCTTCTGTTTTCAGCACTCCTTGTGAGTGGTGTTGTTCTTGGTTTCTCCTCCTTGTTCAGTTTTCCCCTTGTAGTCACCCCAGAGTGTTGACTGGCAAACCCCTCTTGACATGAAATTTAATATTATATATGTATTTTTGTAATTGCCTGGCAGTTGTACTTTGGTGCTGGGTCGCACCTTTAATTTTAATGTGTCTTCATGAGATAGTTATAGCAATCTGTAGGCAGACCAGTTGTTTCCATTACAACATGTACTTAGTGGGCTTTAGGGCAGTCACTTATGTATGCCTGGATGACCTTGTTGCCTCTCTCAGATGGCTGCTCTTGATTAGATGGTTCTCCTCCCTTTTTTGTTTGCCCACACAGGCACATTTCAGTCATAAAACATGAAATGAGAGGAAACAATAATCCCCAGTGTAACAGGCATCAGCTTAAACACAATACTGAAGGAAGCAAGAGGAGTTAGTCACTGCTTGTGATTTATCTTTTTTATTCCATTTATTTTTAGCAAGGGTAGCCAACGTGTTCCGCCTAGACATAGGTTTCCTCAGGGCGAACTCCCACGAATAACAACATATTCTCTTTGCCTGTTTCTTGGGCGTAGAGTCCCATGGGAATGAATGCGAAGACAATCTCAATTTGCGATTCTCAATTAGATAATCGCAAATTGAGATTGCAATTTCAAGGGTGCCAGGGTGTCAAAAGGACACTCTGTTGCACCCCTGAAATCTGCTTATGGGTACATCTTGTACACACACATGCCCTATGGGCATGTTTGTGTGTAAAAAGGAACTTTGAAAAATGCACTTTAGTGCATTTTTCAAAGTTTTTGCAAATTACCATGACGTTTAACTTCATGGTAATTTGCTCCCCATATTAGCGAAATCGCTAATTTTTTTACTTTAATGCATTGCAATTAAGGAATCTCAATTTGAGATACCTTAAATACAATCGCTATTTCAGTAATCGCAATCCGGATCAGTAAGAGCAGAGCAGTGCACTCACGAAGCAAGCCAAGGATCTGGCGCAATAGCCCCTTCCAAGAGCTCTACGATCCGACAGGAGCGTGTTAAACAAATGCGCGAGGTACCGCCAGTTCAGAGAAACAGGTCAACAACCTTTTTCTTTCACCTTTGAGCACTTTAGTTATACTTTCTCACGTTTCTTCACCAATGGTCCTGATGAATGCCTGTAAGTCCTAAACCCAGGCAGGTAGAGGCAGAAACATATCGACCTTTTTTTAGAAATACCTCCCACAGCCCCCCAACTTTTAAACACTCTGAGTGCATCTAATACTCGTAACCCTGTCCATAAGATGCACTACCATAGAGTTTACCAGACCCAAAACCAGGCATAATAAAGAATCGGAATTCCTGGCTTTTGTGTCTTTTTAACAGAACCCTTATCACTGGCTCACTACTGCGTCAACCATGGGTAAGAACCTCCTGGTGGAGGCTGCATAACCTAAAATAAACCTAATGATTATGCACACACGTGATCCATAAGCGGAGAACCAAGATATACCGCTTCAGATACCACCATACCCATCACGTGCATGAGGGTCTTTTTTCACTGGGACATCCTCATTCCTTCCTGCATACCTAAGGTTGAGCAGGACAAGTGATCCATTCCCCTTTCATTATTATTTGTGTACTAATCCTCCGCATCAGTGAATGCAGATAGCATCTACAACAAATTGAATAAAACAAAATTAGAAGATTGTATCACGCATGTTCTTTTCCTGGTGTGGTTCCTATAATTAAATGTAAAGTCTTAGATAATCTAGATGCTCACCCAGCTTGACCGGGGACTGGACTTCACCTCTCCTGGACCGTGCTCAGGATTTAGAGGCCCGCTCTGTGGAGAGAGAAGGCAGACAAAGGGGAACATATAGAGCTGCTCATATACAGTCCCTCTATTTGCTCAATCCTATTTAACCCTCAATCATTAGCTCTTCCTCCGCAAGAGGGAACAAATTAAAGATAACTAATTGGTGCATTATCAAAAACCCTTAATATCACAGCACAGCTTAGCACTCAATGATAAAAGTGGACGTATATAAAGTCATTGTGTACTAAAAAGACCTAATCATAGTACTCTGCAACTGTGCATCGCTATATGCAGACTAAATATTTGTGTGGTAGCCTTGATGTCATTTATGAGCCATATTGTTGAAGGCTACATCCAGTGATCCCAGATGTGGATACTGTTTTTAACCCCTTTCCTGCTGGGCACATTCCCCCGCTGTGCTGGGGGAGCGCACAGTGTCCCCGTGCTCATGACCAGCTGAGCTCGTCATGCAGCACAGCGCTTGTGTGCTCATGACGAGCTGAGCTCGTCATGACCACACTTGTTTCTTTAAAATGCTCGCACAGCAGGGGAATTTCCCCAGCATACGAATGTTCTAAAGGTTATGACGAGCTCAGCTTGTCATGAGCACACGAGAACCGTGGCTCATGATGAGCTGAGCTCGTCATGAGCATGGGAGGGGTTAAATGCAAACACTGGGTAGCCCTGATGCCATTTGTGAGCCATACTATTGTAGGCTAGATCCAGTGAACCCAGGTCTGGATGCTGTTTTTAAATGCAAACACTGGGTAACAATGCTTTCTATTCAACTCAACTTACAAAACAGTTCAGTTGTCAAAGCCCTCCATAGTCCTGGTATTGCATAGAACAAGAAGCTAGTACAACTGTCCGCCCCACCTGCCTACCTGTCCATCGCTGCCTCAAGACTGTCCTGAGTCTTGGGGAAGGCAACGGACGGCAGCAGACACTTGTTTTTAAAACCGCTATGGGGACTATTTTCTTACCGCGGCCATTCTGTAATCAGCCCAGTAATATCGAGTTTGTTCCTTACTGTATGCTCTTGGAATGCCTTAGGTGTGGTCTTAGCCCAAGCGTCTGTGGAATGGACAACACAAGTTAGCTCCTCTATTTAACACAACAGTAAAAATGTAGATCTCTACCGTCTTCGGTGTACTACACCGCGAAAATGCGGAAGTTAGAGGACTACAAAATGGTGTCATGTATGTGACGTTTGTAGTTCCCAAAAGAGATCTATTGGTAATTGGTCTCATGGTGCCCCCCAAACACTAAGCGCCCCGGCGACGTGCTCTTGGCTCAACTCTCACCTTAGGCTCCTCAAAAAAACGGCATGTTTAACCAGACAAATGCTCGTTACCCAAGGACTAGAAACTGACGTCATATCGCTGTTGTTTGTAGTTCTCTTGACCAAAACTTTATGTTGTTGACAAATCGGTATCCATTCTCCCATCAGACCTTTATGGAATACGGTCCTTCTACATAATGGACCCCCTGACTCTTGTTATGTATTAATGTAAAGTGCCACTTTATTACTCATCACTACCCGAGTCCGTGAAATCTTATGACATAAGGGTTTGCCTCGTGGTTTGTTTCGTGGAATGTAGCGGGTATTGCAAACAAGGAAGGCACACCGGAGTGGGACCATTTACTGGCCAGTAGCGACATCCTCCTCCTTCAAGAAACATGGGCACGGGACACCGTAACCAGGAATGGGTTTGATGTATTTGAGATTCCTGCCAAATGGGGTGGGAGGGGGAGGCCGTCGGGCGGGCTGGCAATCTGGATTGCGAGTCACACTGGATGTCAGGCGGAAGAGGTACTTACGTCCTCGCAGGACATCCAGTGTGTTCGGCTCACATGGCCTGGTAAACCATCATGGGCCATTGTGAATGTCTACTCTCGACCGGTTGCCGCGCCTGACGAATCCCCCACCCTAAACGACCTCTCCTCCTTCCTGGGGCAGCTGCCGGGAGACCTCAAGGTGGTGCTTGGAGGAGACTTCAACTGCCACTTTGAACCCCTTGAGGGCATGTCGGAGGGTGCCCTTACGGCGGAAGATGACTATTGGGGAGTCCCACCTGCGTCTTCCCCATATCCTAAAGCCTGGTCCCCCCTTGCAATACAACTCATGTCCCTCACCTTGAACTACGCACTGAGGGCTTGTAACGGGCGCACCATCTCCGACACTCCCTCAGTGTGCACCTTTAATAGGAGGGGTCATGAGTCGAGGCTAGATTACATCATGGTGGATATCTCACTCTGGCCTAAAGTCCATGATTTCAGGGTAATAAACAGGTCGGACAGCGATCATAACGCCCTGTGCTTAAATATCCAGTGGCCTCCCCACGTAGTGGGAAAAGCGGTAGAAAACGTAGGGGGAGAGGAGGGGGACTTGGTTCTCACAACCAGCAGGCGACGGGTTAAGTGGGGAAAACTTGTGAGCTCAGAAGAGGCTATTAGCAAATTATACGGGGTGGTAATCCCAAGCTTTATGGAGGTGGATGCACTGTTAAACGCACCAAGAACCCCGGAATACAACGAGAAACTGGGTGATATCCACCAGGGTCTTGTAAGAGATTTGGCTGAGGTATTCCACCCGCTGGTGCCAAATAGAAAGAAAAAGACCCACGTTCCCACCTGGTATACCTCCTCTTGTAGGGCAGCAAAGTCTGAGCTCATTGCTGCAATAAAAGAGGGGTCAAACAAGGCCGAGGTGCGTGCCCATAGGAAACACTATAAAACAGTGATGGCGACTGCCAGGACCGAGTGGGATTGGAACCACTGGCATGATCTTTGCGATGCCTTAAAAGTTAGGGACTCCCGTAAATTCTGGGCTCTTGTTAATAATGGCACAGGGGAACTCAAAAATGCAGTAGAACCCAATATTGCCCCCGAGGTCTGGGAGGCCCATTTCGGGGAACTCTATAAAGAAACCAATCCTTGTCCTGTCACAGCTCTGGATGCGCTTTCTGGCATGCAGGACCGTGAATTGGAATTATCCCTGGGGGAAGTGGAGGCAGCCCTGAAGCAACTACCAGCGGGGAAGGCGCCGGGTCTAGATAGGCTACCTGGGGATTTGTTTAGGCACCACCTGGACATCTGGGGCCCATACCTCCTTGTTCTTTTTAACGCCATAATAGGAGGTATGTCAATCCCCGGGTCGTGGCTGGGGGCAGAGATTGTTCCGATCCATAAGAAGGGATCTACTCTGCTCCCCGCCAACTACAGGCCCATTAGCCTAATAGATGTCCCCCAAAAGCTTTTTGCGCGCCTCATCCTTAATCACCTCCTGGACTGGGTGGAGGAAAATGACATCATGACCCCCCTTCAGGCTGGCTTCAGAAAGAACACGTCGACCATGGATCAGATCTTCCGCCTTCTTCTCCTATATTGGAAGACTGTCACCATAGAGGGTGGAAGACTGTACATGGTCTTCGTGGATCTGAGGTCAGCCTTTGACCTAGTCCCTAGAGGGAAACTTTGGGAGGTTTTGCATCAGCTAGGAGTGCCCCCACACCTTCTTAGTACCATCATTAGGCTTCACGAGAACAACTATGCCCAAGTAAGGTGTGGGAGGGATGGTAAGCTTTCGGGCAAATTCCCTGTCCTTAGAGGAGTCAGACAGGGCTGTGTCCTGGCGCCAACCCTTTTCTGCCTGTTCATTAACAGTGTCATTCAACATCTTGACACTGTCGAGGACAATGATGCCCCGGTTTTGGCAGGCAGGAGGGTTCCGGCAATTATGTTTGCTGATGATACCCTCCTGCTTTCCAAATCCCCCATGGGGATCCAGAGGATTGTAAATGGTTTTGGCCTTTTCTGTCGGCAACATGGGTTGGAGGTCAACACAGAAAAGACTAAGTTTATGATCTTTAATCCCCCAGCCAGAACCAGACCCAACCCAAAATTGGGGGAAGTTAGCCTTGAGAGGGTCTCGACCTTTGTCTATCTGGGGGTAACATTGCAAGAAAACCTGGCCTGGGACCGCCAGATAGCGAGATCAAGGTTGAAGCTATCCCAGCTAGCGGGCGCACTCTTGAAGGTGGCAAATAAATCCACCTTTAAGCCTGTAAGCCCGGCTCTTGAAACCTATAGAACTCAAGCGAAGGCAGCAGCCATGTATGGCAGCGAGCTGTGGGGTTTCAAAGCAGGGAAGGCATTGTTAGCGGTGGAAAATACATTTTTGAGACGCCTGCTTGCTCTCCCGCAGGGAACGCCACTGCTCCCCCTAAGATTGGATTTGGGCCTACATTCCATCGCTGAAGATCTTTTGTCCAAACCCGTGAAGTTCTGGCATCGGATATGGTCCACTGAGGAATTGCATCATTATAGGCAGGACCTTATCCATGTACTGAGGTTGAATGGCAGTAACAAAATCCCCTGGCTGGCTTTTATTAAATCAGAATTGTCCAGTTTGAATTTGCCAGACCTCTGGGATGATCCAGTTCAGGGTTGTCAAAGGATCACACGCAAAACTCTTGCCCAGCTGTACAAAAACAAAAACTTAGCTGACATGGATAATGCTCATAGCACCGGCACCCTTACGAGTCGTTTTATGGAGTCCAAAAATTCTTACCTTTTTGAACCTTTTATGGATTTTATCTTTCCTCTCTTGGCGAGGAAATTGTTCCTGCAATGGAGGTTTGGCACACTCCCCACTAAAGTATTTACCCACAAATGGCGCACTGGGGGTGACAAACTCTGTCCTTGTTGTAAAACCAAGAGTGAAGATGACTTGCACATAATGTTTGTTTGCCACGCATACCGGAATCCCAGGAAGCGCTGGATTGCTCCGCTGTGCCGGAACCTGGGTTTTCGGGAATACCAACAAGCATACAGGGTTATGAAAACCAATACCCTGGGACACATTGTTTTTGCGGTATCAAAATTCCTAATGGCAGCTTGGTTAATAAGGAAGAAAATGTCCCCCTGAATTGGTGCCTTTGTGTCCTCACCCCATGCAGATCTTCTAGCCTTTTTATATGTAAATATTCCGTAATATATGCATTCCGTTTTACTGTGTTTTTATGTATTGTATTTTACTGTATCTTTTATGGCCCATGTGGCCGAAATAAAGAATTTTTGGAATTGGAATTGGTTTGCCTCATATCACGGGTTATAATACACAGACAACCGTACTCTAAACATAATGGACCCCCTGACTCTTGATGTGTATTTAATGCTTACACCAATAGTGTAGAGAGCTACTTTATTATGTATCACTACCAGAGTCCCTAAAGACTTCTTATGTCCTAAGAGCTGGCCTCATATCACGGGTAATAAGACACAGACAACCGTTCTTTAAGCAAAGTTGTGGAATGATGCGGTAGACATTAGCTGTCCATTAACATGAAAATGCGCAAATGTGGACCCCTTTGTCTGATGTAGTTAACTTCACTTCAACTACTCAATATTACTGCTATGTGCTACTTTTGCGACCAACCCAGTAATGTAGCCTATTTACAACGCAACATGGACTCATATATCATGATGTGTAACAGGGCCCAACAATGCAGTAAACCTTACATGAAGGTGCTGGGTGCGTATCACTCCTTCCCCGCGCCTAGTGTATTATGAAGTCCGCCTCCACAGTATCATAAGTATCGAGGTCTACTAAGGATGGTAAACTCTCCTAGTTATTCTCTAACAAATGTCATAAGGAAATCCGTTGATCTCTATTTACCAGTTAGCCCCCAAATCTACCGCTAATATCTAAATGTTAGATCAGTACCTCAAGTCTCTCAGCTATCTTGCATCGAGTGTATACCTCATTTCTCTGCATGACTCGCCCAATGGGTAAGGGTAGACCTCAGGGTTATACATTGGACCAAGGTATATCATCGTTTCACCCCAGTGTGTCTGTACAGAGCTTAAATATCCATTTCTGCTCTTTCGCGAACAGATACCTAGCAATTTAACTGATGTGTGATTGTATCAGAGGTTTTTCCAGTACAGTTCACTGAAATTCTCCTTCTCCGTGATGTTTGTCTACAAAGTGTTTCGTGAGACTCGTCAAAGTCTTTTTGCACCAAAACAAACTCTTGTGTTCGAGCATACGAATACGCACTTTGCGTGTGGTCATTCCGACGTATCTAGTCGAACAGGGGCAAGTCAGAAGGTAAATCAAATTTTCACTGTTACCTTTGGTAAAGTGGACTTGTTCCCAAGGGCGATCAGTGCCTATGTCTACCGTAGTGAAGTGTCTAGTCTGAGGACAGACAGAACAGCTTCCACACGGATGATGTCCCACCACAGCTGGCAGGTTCCACAGTGTACCAACCATTCTTTTGGGTGCATCCTTTGGGAGTGTGTGCACTAACCGATCACCTATCCTGTTTGCCCTCTTGAAAGCAAAAAGGGGTAAAGCAATCTTCTCGCTGGTGTGATCCAAGATGCGCCAATGCCGGCGAACTATCTTCTGGATATTGGTTGCTCTCGTACTGAAGGTACTCACAAAGATCAACCGATCCATGGGGGGTTTAGGTACTGGGGGCTTAGGTAAGGCTTCCCGGTTGTTATTCCTGGCTCGCTTCACCGAGCGCTTGATCAATGAATGTGGGTAGTGTCTCTCTACCAATTGCTTGGACAGACACTTGGCGTGGTGTTGGAAGGATGTCTCAGTGGAGCAGTTTCTCCATAATGGGAGTATGAGAGCAAACAATATCCAGAAGATAGTTCGCCAGCATTGGCGCATCTTGAATCACACCAGCGAGAAGATTGCTTTACCCCTTTTTGCCTTCTAGAGGGCAAACAGTATACGTGATCGGTTGGGGCACACACACCCAAAGGATGCACCCAAAAGAATGGTTGGTACACTGTGGAACCTGCCAGCTGTGGTGGGACATCATCCGTGTGGAACCTGTTCTGTCTGTATTCAGATTAGACACTCCACTACGGTAGACATAGATACTGATCGCCCTTGGGAACAAGTCCACTTTATCAACTGTGACAGTGAGAATTTGATTTACCTTCTGTTCGACTAGATAAATCGGAATGACCACACGCAAAGTGCGTATTCGTATGCTCGAACACAAGAGTTTGTTTCGGTGAAAAAAGACTTTGACGAGTCTCACGAAACACTTTATAGAGAAAAATCAGGGAGAAGAAGAATTTCAGTGGACTGTACTGGAAAAACCTCTGATACCATCAAACATCCGTAATATTGTTCGGTATCTGTTCGCGAAAGAGCAGAAATGGATATTGAAGCTCTGTACAGACACACTGGGGTTAAACAATGATATACCTTGGTCCAATCTATAAGCCTGAAGTCTACCCTTACCCATTGGGCGAGCCATGCAGAGAAATGAGGTATACACTCAATGCAAGATAGCTGAGAGACTTGAGGTTCCGATCTAACATTTAGATATTAGTGGTAGATTTGAGGGATAACTACTAAATAGAGATCAATGGGATTTCCCTATAATATTTGTTAGAGAATAACTAGGAGAGTTTACCATCCTTAGTAGACCTCGATACTTATGATACTGTGGAGGCGAGCTTCATAATACACTAGGAGCGGGGAAGAAGTGATACGCACCTGGCACCTTCATGTAAGGTTTACTGCATTGTTGGGCCCTGTTACACATCATGATATATGAGTCCATGTTGCGTTTTAAATAGGCTACATTACTGGGTTGCTCGCAAAATAGGCACACAGCAGTAATATTGAGTAGTTGAAGTGAAGGTAACTACATCAGACTAGGGGGTCCACATTTACACATTTGCACATTTTCATGTTGATGAATAGCTAATTTCTACCGCATCGTTCCACAACTTGCTTAAAGAACGGTTGTCTGTGTCTAATTACCCGTGATATGAGGCCACTCTTAGGACATAAGAAGTCTTTACGGACTCGGGTAGTGATGAATAATAAAGTGGCTCTCTACACTATTGGTGTAAGCATTAAATAAGCAACAAGAGTCAGGAGGTCCATTATGTTTAAAGTATGGTTGTCTGTGTCTTATAACCCGTGATATGAGGCAAACTCTTATGTCATAAGATTTCACGTACTCGGGTAGTGATGAGTAATAAAGTGGCACTTTGCATTAATACATAACAAGAGTCAGGGGATCCATTATGTAGAAGGACTGTATTCCATAAAGGTCTGATGCGAGAATGGATACCGATTTGTCGACAAAATAAAGTTTTGGCCAAGAGAACTACAAACGACAGCGATATGATGTCAGTTTGTAGTCCTTGGGTAACAAGCGTTTTTCTGGTTAAACATGCCGGTTTTTTGAGGCGCCTAAGGTGAGAGTTGAGCCAAGAGCACATCGCCAGAGGCGCTTAGTGTTTGTGGGGCACCATGAGACCAATTACCAACAGATGTCTTTTGGGAACTACAAACGTCACATACATGACGCCATTTTGTAGCCCTCTAACTTCCACATTTTCGCGGTGTAGTACACAGAAGATGGTAGAGATCTTAATTTTTACTGTTGTGCTAAATAGAAGAGCTAACTTGTGTCATCCATCCCACAGACGCTAGGGCCAGACCACACCTAAGGCATTCCAAGAGCATACAGTAATAGAACAAACTCGATATTACAGGGCTGATTACAGAATGGGCGCGGTAAGAAAATAGTCCCCATAGAGGTTTTAAAAACGAGTGTCTGCCGCCATCCGTGGCCTCCCCCAAGTCTCAGGACAGTCCTGATGCAACGACGGACAGGTAGGCAGGCGGGGCACGCAGTAGTACTAGCTTCTTGTTCTATGCAATGCCAGGACTATGGAGGGCTTTGACAACTGAACTGTTGTGTAAGTTGAGTTGAATAGAAAGTATTGCTACCCAGTGTTTGCATTTAAAAACAGCATCTAGACCTGGGTTCACTGGATCTAGCCTGCAATAATATGGCTCCCAAATGACATCAGGGCTACCCAGTGTTTGCATTTAAAAACAGTCTCCAGACCTGGGATCACTGGATCTAGCCTTCAACAATACGGCTCATAAATGACATCAAGGCTACCACACACATATTTAATCTGCATATAGTGCTCCACAGTTGCAGAGTACTATGATTTGGTCTTTTTAGTACACAATGACTGTATATGCGTCCACTTGTAACATTGAGTGGTAAGCTGTGCTGCGATATTCGGGGTTTTTGATGATGCACCAATTAGTTATCTTTATTTGTTCCCTTTTGCGGAGGAAGAGCTAATGATTGAGGGTTAAAAAGTATTGAGCAAATAAAGGGACTGTGTATGAGCAGCTCTATATGTTCCCCTTTGTCTGCCTTCTCTCTCCACAGAGCGGGGCCTCTAAATCCTGAGCAGGGTCCAGGAGAGGTGAGGTCCAGTCCCCGGTCAAGCTGGGTGAGCATCTAGATTATCTAAGTACTTTACATTTAATTATAGGAACCACACCAGGAAAAGAACATGCATGATATAATCTTCTAATTTTGTTTTGTTGAATTTGTTGTAGATGCCATATGCATTCACTGATGCGAAGGATTAGTACACAACAAGTTGTATTTATTCAATCCTTTATTGATTGTTTTCACTTACATATTTTTTGACTTAACACGATTATATGCAGTAGCAATCTTTGAGAGCAGAGGCCCTGACGAAAGCCTAGGGATTATTTGCCCGACTGGCTGAAACATGGTGGCCCTTTTTGGCAGTTATTTGTTTATACTGCCGTTTGCACTGTTCTGTTTTTAACTAGGGGATGTGTCTATATCTCAATAAAATGTGTACTATTTTTGACCACATCACTCTATTTTAATTCACCACACATTTTATGTGTTTTGCACTGCACTTTCTCTTTTGCAATCAGCTATTAAGTTGTTCATTTGTTGTCTGAAAAGTGACTGTGGGCATGATCCAGCCTACTATCATTGTATTGGTAGTACGTCTCTATGATCAAGAGAAATACCATTTCATTACCTGGATGACCAAATGATAATACTGATCACAAGGTTAAGTTGATGGCAATCCAGATACATGAGCTTGGATCTTACCACTTATCACTTAAGTGTTCTCTTCCTTCTATGAGTTCTTTTTTCTTGGGTTTCTTTTGTAACTCAGGTACTAACTTACCACTGTGAAGTTAAGGTTAACCCGCCATAATATTGGCCTTTAGACCCCTGGTCCTTTTTGTTGATTAAATATGAAAAGACACCTGCACTGGCAGTTTTAGAATCTCCTTTGAATTTTTGCATTCAATGTCTGCTTTACATGCCCTTTAGATTCTCTTACTTTGCTTTTATTATACTTTTACTGCTTCCTCCAAGCAAAGCCCAAAACGCTTGATATTTTCCTACATATGCTTCCAGCCAATTCATTCCTCTTCCAGTCCCTGAGCTGATCAACTATTCTTGCTTCTGCAGTGGTCTGCCAGCAGAGTGGTGTGCAGGCAAACTGTTCTCCTGATTATAGGGAATTTCAAAAAGTATCTCAGGTAGCACGCTCACACATGCATATAATGATGTTTCTTTGTACAGTTTTGCATCCTGACAGTGCATGCTATTGCAAATGCTGGGTCTGGTGGCTTAGTGGACAAATGCATCCACTGTAGGGCCTGTTTTCAAACTCATGATCACAGGTTCAAATCAAGGTGGGTCCACTCAGCCTTCTATCCTCCTGAGTTTGATGAAATGAGTAAACACAATGAGATGATGGACGGGGTGCTGAAACTTTTCAAACACTCACCCCCAGTCACAGATCTAGGTTGAATCCATCATCGTTCTTTAACTCACTTCGCCACCCGAGTTCAGACACAGCTATATGCAAATCAGTCTGACCCTGTGCTTCATGGGAACAGTCCAGCCCGAACTGCAAAGCCATGTCTTCCCTGGACCGGAAACAAGCATCCTGGGACCGGTTTCAGGATAACACCCCTCATCAGTCAGGCTAGTTTGAATCCAGTGGCAAAGTGAGCATGGGACCCAGGTTTGGGCATACCCTGCCAACTTAGGGGGAACAAAGCAAACACAAGTAGATGATGGACGGAATGCTGAAACCTTTCAAACACTCACCCCCAGTCACAGATCTGGGTTAAATCCATCATCGTTCTTTAGCTCACTTCGCCACCCCAGTTCAGATACAGCTATATGCAAATCAGTCTTGACCCTGTGCTTAATGGGAACAGTCCAGCATGAACTGCCTAGCCATGTCTTCCCTGGACCGGAAACAAGCATCCTGGGATCAGATTCAGGCTAACTTCTCTCATCAGCCAGGCTAGCTTGAATCCAGTGGCAAAGTGAGCAAGTGACCCACGTCTGGGCATACCCTGCCAACTGTTTCCTGTCCCAGGATGCTTCTTTCCAGTCCAGGGAAGACCTGGCTTGACAGTTCGGGCTGGACTGTTCCCATGAGGCACAGGGTCAAGACTAGTTTGCATATCGCTGTGTCTGAATTGAAGTGGTGAATTGAGCTAAGGAACAATGATGGATTTAACCCACATCTGTGACGGGGGTGAGTGTCTGAAAAGTTTCAGCGTTCCGTCCATCATCTCTTTGTGTCTTTGTGTTTGCTTTGATAAAATGAGGACCGTTGAGTTGGGTGACAATAAATATCTGTTATTCAGTGTCAAGATACCCTTCTGGTTGAATGTGCACTTTACAAATACACATGCTATGTTCCTGTCTACTCAATATTTCTAATCACTTGCAGGAAAAATGTTGACCTTGACTCAGTACATCAATTGTGGCCTCTTCTGTTTTCTTTGAATGACTCTCATTATTACCATACTCTGCAAGCCTTCTCTCAGAGTACAGCCTTCCTTAAGCCACATGAATTTTTGCATTGGTATCTATTATTGTATTTCAGCAAATTGCCAACACTTTATCTCAACGATCATAATTTATTTATTTATTATTTATTTATTTTCGTGTTTTATAGAGCGCGTTTGGGTATCAGAGCGCTTTACAGAGTCAGAGAGTCATACAATAGGCAGGATATCACAAGAGTACTGTACATTAAGGGGGAGGGGTGCTGGATACAAGAGGGATGGGAGAATACAAGGATAACATTACAATTACAATTGTTGAGGACAGACCCCCGGTTTCTTGGTGGGGCGAGGTCGTAGTTATATCCTTCAACCTAGCAAAACCTATTACTCACTTACCTTGGGTTCAGGATCAGTGTGCTTCCCAGCGTAAGGCAGTTGAATACCTTCTCATGGTTAGAAAGCGTTTTATAAAATGCAATTAAAATTGTGTTGTTCACTTATTAAATGCATACATGCCAAAACTATTTACTGTTATTAAAGTGTGAAATATATATGTGGACCAGGGCTATCTGAACATATGGGGGACGTTTGATGTAAAAATTAATACATTTCCAACCTCTTTCCGTCCACATCTGGCTGTCCTGGCTATGCTAGGTTTGGGTTGCCATGCACCGGTGTGTGGAAATTAAGCATGGGCGGAAAATCCGTTACGCTCGCGGATTTTGCGGATTTTCGGGAAATCCGCAATCCGCGAGATTTGCGAATTTCCCGCAAAATCCGCAAATTCGCACGCAGCGGATTTTTTTGGCGGCGCGTGGCGTTGGTGATACAATTTTTGCGGCGCGCGGCGTTTATCATCGTTTGCAGAGTTGTTTTTTTCGATAGTTTGCGAGTGCTGCGCCATTTTGGATCTTGCTGTGTGATCCCGCGGGAATTGGCGAGCGCGATTACGTCATCGCGGCTTGCCAGCGATAGTTTGTCAACGCGAGTACGGCGAGATCACGTCTCGCGGTACTTCGCAATTGCGAGATTTGAGATGCGGCGAGCGAAAATATAAATTTGCAATTCTGCACAAGAAATCCACCAGCAAACAGCATAAACTTTCTAGAAATGATGATTTTTATCTGAATAACTCCTTAGTTTGACATTTGCCTGCACTTTTTTAGCGAGGAGTCCATTTTGGGGAGGGGGGCAGGGGGGTGGGAGGAAGGAAGTGCCCCACAGTCTTCAACTTCCTGTTCCTGTTCAGCAGGCTCCTCCCAGTGCTTTGTCCATCTCCTGGTCACTTTTCATTTGGGTCTGGAGCTGGAAGGATTACTTTTTGTGGATGCTGCTGGATATTTGGATTTGAGGCCTTTTTGACTTTCTTTGGATCACTGTTGGATTAGAAATTTTACAAGTAAGTTTGTTTGGGGCATTACAGTTGCTGCAATTAAAATTTTGGAATTTTCGATTTTTGGGCTGTTTTGGGGCCTTTTGCCCAGGGGTACTCAGTGGTGGGTGGACTGAGTCTTTCTGTGGGTTGTCTTGAACTTAAACATCATGGAGGCCATGGATGAATTGGGATTGTACTGATTTTTCAGTGATTTTCGTTTTTTGGGGCTGTACTTGTGGCCTTTTCACCAGGGGTATTTGAGTCTAGCATGGGCCTAGTCTTTCTGTAGGTTGTCTTGAATTTAAACATCATGGAGGGCACGGATGGAATGGGATTGTGCTGATTTTTCAGTGATTTTCGTTTTTTGGGCCTGTACTTGTGGCCTTTTCACCAGGGGTATTTGAGTCTAGCATGGGCCTAGTCTTTCTGTGGGCTGTCTTGAACTTAAACATCATGGAGGGCATGGATGGAATGGGATTGTGCTGATTTTTCTGTGTTTTTCGATTTTTGACCTGTTGTTGGGGCCTTTTGACCAGGGGTAGTGAGTGGTGCATGGGCCTAGTCTTTCTGTGGGGTGTCTTGAATTTAAACATCATGGAGGGCATGGATGGCATGGGGATTGTGCTGATTTTTCTGTGTTTTTCGATTTTTTGGATTGCTCATGGGGACAGGCCATGTGGGTGGGGGCCATTTTGAGTGCTGGTACAGGCAGGCCCTGGCCATGTGCTAGGAGGCAAGTGGCCATTTTGAATGCAGGCTTTGTTGTTAGGCCCCCAACCATTTTGCCTACTTTTCAACCTTTATTTATGCCCAGGGGTAGTGAGTCTTGCATGGGCCTAGTCTTTCTGTGGGTTGTCTTGAATTTAAACATCATGGAGGCCATGGATGGAGTGGGATTGTGCTGATTTTGCAGTGTTTTTCGATTTTTGGGGGTGTTCATGGGGAGGGACAGGCCATGTGGCTGGTGGCCATTTTGAGTGCAGCTACAGGCACTGGCCATGTGCTGGCAGGCAAGTGGCCATTTTGAATGCAGGCTTTGTTGTTAGGCCTCCAACCATTTTGCCTACTTTTCAACCTTTATTTATGCCCAGGGGTAGTGAGTCTTGCATGGGCCTAGTCTTTCTGTGGGTTGTCTTGAATTTAAACATCATGGAGGCCATGGATGGAATGGGATTGTGCAGATTTTTCAGTGATTTTCGTTTTTTGGGCCTGTACTTGTGGCCTTTTCACCAGGGGTATTTGAGTCTAGCATGGGCCTAGTCTTTCTGTGGGCTGTCTTGAACTTAAACATCATGGAGGGCATGGATGGAATGGGATTGTGCTGATTTTTCTGTGTTTTTCGATTTTTGACCTGTTGTTGGGGCCTTTTGACCAGGGGTAGTGAGTGGTGCATGGGCCTAGTCTTTCTGTGGGGTGTCTTGAATTTAAACATCATGGAGGGCATGGATGGCATGGGGATTGTGCTGATTTTTCTGTGTTTTTCGATTTTTTGGATTGTTCATGGGGACAGGCCATGTGGGTGGGGGCCATTTTGAGTGCTGGTACAGGCAGGCCCTGGCCATGTGCTAGGAGGCAAGTGGCCATTTTGAATGCAGGCTTTGTTGTTAGGCCTCCAACCATTTTGCCTACTTTTCAACCTTTATTTATGCCCAGGGGTAGTGAATCTTGCATGGGCCTAGTCTTTCTGTGTGTTGTCTTGAATTTAAACATCATGGAGGCCATGGATGAAATGGGATTGTGCTGATTTTGCAGTGTTTTTCGATTTTTGGGGGTGTTCATGGGGAGGGACAGGCCATGTGGCTGGTGGCCATTTTGAGTGCAGCTACAGGCACTGGCCATGTGCTGGCAGGCAAGTGGCCATTTTGAATGCAGGCTTTGTTGTTAGGCCTCCAACCATTTTGCCTACTTTTCAACCTTTATTTATGCCCAGGGGTAGTGAGTCTTGCATGGGCCTAGTCTTTCTGTGGGTTGTCTTGAATTTAAACATCATGGAGGCCATGGATGGAATGGGATTGTGCTGATTTTGCAGTGTTTTTCGATTTTTGACCTGTTGTTGGGGCCTTTTGACCAGGGGTAGTGAGTGGTGCATGGGCCTAGTCTTTCTGTGGGGTGTCTTGAATTTAAACATCATGGAGGGCATGGATGGCATGGGGATTGTGCTGATTTTTCTGTGTTTTTCGATTTTTTGGATTGTTCATGGGGACAGGCCATGTGGGTAGGGGCCATTTTGAGTGCTGGTACAGGCAGGCCCTGGCCATGTGCTAGGAGGCAAGTGGCCATTTTGAATGCAGGCTTTGTTGTTAGGCCTCCAACCATTTTGCCTACTTTTCAACCTTTATTTATGCCCAGGGGTAGTGAGTCTTGCATGGGCCTAGTCTTTCTGTGGGTTGTGTTGAATTTAAACATCATGGAGGCCATGGATGGAATGGGATTGTGCTGATTTTGCAGTGTTTTTCGATTTTTGGGGGTGTTCATGGGGAGGGACAGGCCATGTGGCTGGTGGCCATTTTGAGTGCAGCTACAGGCACTGGCCATGTGCTGGCAGGCAAGTGGCCATTTTGAATGCAGGCTTTGTTGTTAGGCCTCCAACCCTTTTGCCTACTTTTCAACCTTTATTTATGCCCAGGGGTAGTGAGTCTTGCATGGGCCTAGTCTTTCTGTGGGTTGTCTTGAATTTAAACATCATGGAGGCCATGGATGGAATGGGATTGTGCTGATTTTGCAGTGTTTTTCGATTTTTGGGGGTGTTCATGGGGAGGGACAGGCCATGTGGCTGGTGACCATTTTGAGTGCAGCTACAGGCACTGGCCATGTGCTGGCAGGCAAGTGGCCATTTTGAATGCAGGCTTTGTTGTTAGGCCTCCAACCATTTTGCCTACTTTTCAACCTTTATTTATGCCCAGGGGTAGTGAGTCTTGCATGGGCCTAGTCTTTCTGTGGGTTGTCTTGAATTTAAACATCATGGAGGCCATGGATGGAATGGGATTGTGCTGATTTTGCAGTGTTTTTCGATTTTTGGGGGTGTTCATGGGGAGGGACAGGCCATGTGGCTGGTGGCCATTTTGAGTGCAGCTACAGGCACTGGCCATGTGCTGGCAGGCAAGTGGCCATTTTGAATGCAGGCTTTGTTGTTAGGCCTCCAACCATTTTGCCTACTTTTCAACCTTTATTTATGCCCAGGGGTAGTGAGTCTTGCATGGGCCTAGTCTTTCTGTGGGTTGTCTTGAATTTAAACATCATGGAGGCCATGGATGGAATGGGATTGTGCTGATTTTGCAGTGTTTTTCGATTTTTCACCTGTTGTTGGGGCCTTTTGACCAGGGGTAGTGAGTGGTGCATGGGCCTAGTCTTTCTGTGGGGTGTCTTGAATTTAAACATCATGGAGGGCATGGATGGCATGGGGATTGTGCTGATTTTTCTGTGTTTTTCGATTTTTTGGATTGTTCATGGGGACAGGCCATGTGGGTGGGGGCCATTTTGAGTGCTGGTACAGGCAGGCCCTGGCCATGTGCTAGGAGGCAAGTGGCCATTTTGAATGCAGGCTTTGTTGTTAGGCCTCCAACCATTTTGCCTACTTTTCAACCTTTATTTATGCCCAGGGGTAGTGAGTCTTGCATGGGCCTAGTCTTTCTGTGGGTTGTCTTGAATTTAAACATTATGGAGGGCATGGATGGATTGGGATTGTGCTGATTTTGCAGTGTTTTTCGATTTAGGTGCACAAGACTCAAGAGAACCACCAGTGCCAGGAAGAAGTCCTGCAGCGGTGTGTGTGTGCAGCATAACGTCACGCGACGTCACGTCTGGCCTCAGACAACTCTACAATTCGTGCGACTGCGGCCTGCTGTCTGACCTGCTCTGAAGAAGATGGCCCCAAAGAAAGGTCTCCGTAGCTCCTCTAGCAAGAAAGTTGCTAGTAAGGAGCAGAAGAAGCAAGTTACCAAGGAGGCTGGTGTGCCACCCGCCACGTTTTTTGGGAGAAAAAAAAAAAAGTACGCCTGCAGCAGCAGGATCTGCTGGGGACCAAGCTGGGAGCAGCACCCCTGCTCCATTGGGTTCAGTGCCTCCACCACCACGCCAACTTAAGTCAAAGCCCTTGAGTGCTTCAGAGGCAGTCAGTGTACTTCTCCAATCACCATCGACCAGTGATGTTGGCTCATCGCAAGAAAGTAGCAGCAATGTCCCTGAATCAACACAGGTTGTTGTAACTCATCTGACAAGTGTTGAACAACCACAGCCGCAACAACAACACCATGTGCAAGTACACGCCCAAGTACATGTGGAAGGAGAAGCAGCAAAAGGAGATGCGCAAGCAAAGGTGCATGGAGGTTCACAAGTGCCCACAATAGTTGTTCCTCCCGAAGTAGGGGCACATCAGGAAATCGACAATGAAGCCGAGGTATCATTGGAAGCCACTCCTCCTGATGATCATTCATTGTCTTCCACATCCCTAGCAAGGAAAAGATCAAGGGGGGTGTCTACATCTTCTTCAAGCCCACCTCGTTCTGATGCAAGTGATCTGTCTTGGGAACCACAACTGCGGTCTGACAGTGAGGCACACCATGATCTGACACCGGTACCTAAGCGTAAAAGGAAGGTCGTCCAAAAACTCAAACCTATGGAGTGTGATGAGGCTCAACAAGAAGTGACAGATACTGCTGGTGATGAAGCCTCTCACGATGACGACGAGCCAGTCATCACAAAGGTCACTGCAGCCCCACCGGGCATGCAGCAAAGAGACATTTTGACCCTATCCCGAGAAGCTGCTGAGCGTGATGATGATGTCGGCGAGGAGGCAATGGAAATGGAATCATTAGATTTGGAGTTAAGTAGTACACCAAAACCTACCGCTTCCATATTTCTTCCTCGCAAGAAGGTACCCACCTCGTCCTCGACCTCAATTCGTGGTGGTCAAAGTGCAAAACGTACTGAAGTTCGGCAATCCACATCCTCCACTTCATCTGGCATTAGCAGCAGGACCACCACCACCAGAATCGCCGCCTCCTCCGGCCCCAAAAGATATTTCAAGTCTCCAGTTTGGGACTTCTTTAGTGTTTGCCCAAAAAAGGAAAACGTAGCCATTTGTAGCATTTGTAAGCTTCGAGTTAGTCGTGGAAAGTTGGGTACCAACTATGGTACCGGAGGCCAGAGAGGTCATCTTAGGAGAACGCACGATGTCCAATGGTTTGCGCACCTACACGCGATCAAGGAAGCCCGAATTGCACGCAATGAAAACGTTGATTTTTCATCTGATGATGACGAGGAGGAAGAAGACGATTCAAACACTTCACTTACACCCAGTTCCCCTGTCAGCAGCACACCCCATGGGAGCCACACTAAGAGTGTGGGAGAGAGTGAGACATCAATGCGGAAAAGTTCATCAGCGAGCGTAACTGGGTCGAAGATATCATCATCATCCCGTAAATCCTTGGTCCAGGGCAACATTAAAAAGATGTTGTTTACAGAAGCGCAATATGAACGCAACCACCCAATGACGCGTCTGTATAACACTAAGCTGGCTAAAATGCTAGCTCTGGACCTTCTCCCTTTTTCTTTTGTAGAAGGGGTTGGTTTTCTAGAATTAGTGGCAGCGCTCTGCCCTAAATGGAAGGTTCCTAGCCGGTTCTATTTTGCCCGAGTTGCGGTTCCAGCACTACATGAAGATGTTCTGAAGGTGATTGGGGCAGCTTTGCAGAAGAGTGCTGTTCACACTATACATCTGACAACAGACATGTGGACCAGTGGCGCAGGCGCTGATTACATGTGCATCACTGCACACTGGGTCTCTTTTTCAGGGATTAAAGCAAAGCTAAACGCAGGTGTTGACACGAACATTGTTTTTAAAGCTGCTCGGAAACATGCAACACTAGCCATGTTTGGTTTGGAGAAACGTCACACAGCACAAAACATTTTGGATGTCTTTAACACAAAGGTCCTTAACTGCCTGTCCCCACTAAAACGCAAGGTTGGTTATGTTTCCACGGACAATGGCGCCAATATAGTTAAGGCCATGAGGGACGGTTACTATTTCAGAGTGCCGTGTTTGGCGCACTGTATAAACCTGGTTGTCCAAAAATTCTTGGGTAATAAAGGCAGTGCAGCGTACAGTGTATTGGAGACCTGCCGAAAAATGTGCAAGCATTTCAGCCATTCTTTTAAGGCCCGGAAGCAGCTGAGGAGCCTGCTATATCAACGTCAAATGCCAGTGAAAGCACTCATCCAGGAGGTGGTAACACGTTGGAACTCAACCTTCTACATGCTTGAGCGTCTGTATGAGCAGTATACGGAACTCGATCAATATTTCCTTAAAGAGGGTACAGAGGAGCTGAGGATGGGTGGGCCGCAATGGAACATAGTTGAAAGCCTGACACGCATGCTTCGTCCTTTTGAGTGCTTCGCGCGTGCAGTCAGCAAGGAGGACTCTAATTTGGGAAAAGCTATCCCATTGTTGTACATGCTTGAGGACCAACTGAAGGAGGTGTGTTCTGTGTTTGGAAAAGATGACAAAAACCAAGACTCTTTGCTTCTGGCTGAGCAATTATTAGAGCTCCTACAAGGTGATGAACGTCTTAAAAAGATCCACTCAGAACAGCATTACATTTGTGCTACTATTCTGGATCCACGCTACAAAAAGGCGCTGGCAGGCCAAGCATTCTTTCCTTTTGATGATGAACATGTTCCAAAGTACAAACGTTGGCTAGCCTTGTCAGCCAAGAGGTTTGAAACAGAACGGCTGGAAATTGAAGGAAATGGCAGTACATCAGCAGGCCATCCCTAGTCAAAACAATCCACTTCTGCACCTGTGGCTGTGGCACAAGTGACCTCTCAGCCGTTATAGACACCGGCAACCGAATCATCTGCACGAAACACAACAGAAACATTGGAGGCTGAAGAGGATTGGCTAGCTCTGCGTGGGTTTGGTTCTCAAAAGGTCAGAGGCACAGCAAGAGCTAAGCAAAGTGGAGGAACCTTGGATGAGGACCTTGAGTCGATGGTGAAGGACTATCTGAATGACTCAACAGAGGTCTATGTTAATTCTGACCCATTGGCGTATTGGCATGGGAAAAAAGAATTGTGGCCACAGCTCACCAACCTGGCTTTAAACTACTTGTCTTGCCCACTCGCAAGCGTGTCTTCTGAACGGGTTTTCAGTGCGGCTGGTGGGATTGTAACTCCCAAACGGAGCCGCCTCTCGCCCAAAAATGTGGAGAGGTTAACAATGATCAAGATGAATCAGCACCTCATACCACCAGATTTCAGAGTACGAGAGAGCGTGCCGGATGAAGAGGAGGTGGCCAGCAACATAGATGAGGGAATTTCTACTCTGCCAGGTGACACTGAGCTCACCCTGCCTGAATTCGCAGAGTATGATGACGAAGCCTTATTCTTATTCCTGGACCGTGATACCGAGCCCTGAAAATGAGACAACGAATCAATAACTTTCTTTTTCGTCCCTATTCACTTTTATTCCTGTGTGTCTGTCTTTCTTTGTTGTGCACAGTTAATATATTTCAAACTTTAATCAGATAATCACAAAATCAAGCCCATCAGCAGAACTGTCTTCGCTGGTTTGCTAATTGATTTGAAGTTGCCGCAGTCTGCATTCCTCAGGTTCACAAGTTCAGAAGAACATGCTCCTCTATCCTCCTCCTCCAGACTCCTATTTCCATCAAACCAGAGGGCTGGTTTACGCCCAATGAAGAAAGACACAGCACTTGTGGGGTTGTTGTTGTACCTCTTTGCAGGTGAGTTGACGGCTCTGAGACCATTGTTGGGAAGCTCTAATACCGGATAAAAGTGTTTTGGACCAAATCCCAGGCGGAATTTTTTTTGTGTTTTTGATGACTTGCTTGCCTTTGAGGTGCTCTTAGGGGGGGTTCCGTCTGTTTGTGGGTGAGTTTCGTGGTCTGGGAGCACTGCTGGGACACTCTAATCTTGATTGCATTTGCTTTTCAGGAAATCCGTCGTGGCAACCCCGACTTATGGCCTAGCTACGCAGTGCGTTTGGACAGAAGGCCGAGAAATATTGCAAGTATGAGATTTTGCTTTTGGCCTGTTTGGGGGTGTTATGCTTCTTGGCGGGTGGGTTGGCGGGTCTTGGGGCATTCCTGGGAAGGTCTAATACCGGGTAGAAGTGATTGGGACAAAATCCAGGCCGATTTTTTTTTGGCTATTTCTGACATTTTGCTCTATGTAGCGTTTTCGGGGGGCTGTTTGGGGGGCTTCCTGGTGTTTGTGGGTGAGTTTCGTGGTCTGGGAGAACTGCTGGCTATATATACTTTACTTTGCAAAGGTTTGAAGCAAATCCATGGTGGCAGAGGGGAGTTAGGGCCTAGCTGCAGAGCGCGCGCGGAGTGATTTGGGAAATTTGTGAAAAATTGACTAAGTCCCCATTTTTGTACTTTTGCTCTTTGGCTGTTTGGGGGTCTTCTACTCGTTTTCTCCTGGGTTGACGGCTCTGGGGCCATTGCTGGGAAGCTCTAATACCGGATAAAAGTGTTTTGGACCAAATCCCAGGCGGAAATTTTTTTTTGTGTTTTTGATGACTTGCTTGCCTTTGAGGTGCTCTTAGGGGGGGTTCCGTCTGTTTGTGGGTGAGTTTCGTGGTCTGGGAGCACTGCTGGGACACTCTAATCTTGATTGCATTTGCTTTTCAGGAAATCCGTCGTGGCAACCCCGACTTATGGCCTAGCTACGCAGTGCGTTTGGACCGAAGGCCGAGAAATATTGCAAGTATGAGATTTTGCTTTTGGCCTGTTTGGGGGTGTTATGCTTCTTGGCGGGTGGGTTGGCGGGTCTTGGGGCATTCCTGGGAAGGTCTAATACCGGGTAGAAGTGGTTGGGACAAAATCCAGGCCGATTTTTTTTTTTGGCTATTTCTGACATTTTGCTCTATGTAGCGTTTTCGGGGGCCTGTTTGGGGGGCTTCCTGGTGTTTGTGGGTGAGCTTCGTGGTCTGGGAGAACTGCTGGCTATATATACTTTACTTTGCAAGAGGTTTGAAGCAAATCCATGGTGGCAGAGGGGAGTTAGGGCCTAGCTGCAGAGCGCGCGGAGTGATTTGGGAAATTTGTGAAAAATTGACTAAGTCCCCATTTTTGTACTTTTGCTCTTTGGCTGTTTGGGGGTCTTCTACTCGTTTTCTCCTGGGTTGACGGCTCTGGGGCCATTGCTGGGAAGCTCTAATACCGGATAAAAGTGTTTTGGACCAAATCCCAGGCGGAAAATTTTTTGTGTTTTTGATGACTTGCTTGCCTTTGAGGTGCTCTTAGGGGGGGTTCCGTCTGTTTGTGGGTGAGTTTCGTGGTCTGGGAGCACTGCTGGGACACTCTAATCTTGATTGCATTTGCTTTTCAGGAAATCCGTCGTGGCAACCCCGACTTATGGCCTAGCTACGCAGTGCGTTTGGACCGAAGGCCGAGAAATATTGCAAGTATGAGATTTTGCTTTTGGCCTGTTTGGGGGTGTTATGCTTCTTGGCGGGTGGGTTGGCGGGTCTTGGGGCATTCCTGGGAAGGTCTAATACCGGGTAGAAGTGGTTGGGACAAAATCCAGGCCGATTTTTTTTTGGGCTATTTCTGACATTTTGCTCTATGTAGCGTTTTCGGGGGCCTGTTTGGGGGGCTTCCTGGTGTTTGTGGGTGAGTTTCGTGGTCTGGGAGCACTGCTGGGACACTCTAATCTTGATTGCATTTGCTTTTCAGGAAATCCGTCGTGGCAACCCCGACTTATGGCCTAGCTACGCAGTGCGTTTGGACCGAAGGCCGAGAAATATTGCAAGTATGAGATTTTGCTTTTGGCCTGTTTGGGGGTGTTATGCTTCTTGGCGGGTGGGTTGGCAGGTCTTGGGGCATTCCTGAGAAGGTCTAATACCAGGTAGAAGTGGTTGGGACAAAATCCAGGCCGATTTTTTTTTGGGCTATTTCTGACATTTTGCTCTATGTAGCGTTTTCGGGGGCCTGTTTGGGGGGCTTCCTGGTGTTTGTGGGTGAGTTTCGTGGTCTGGGAGCACTGCTGGGACACTCTAATCTTGATTGCATTTGCTTTTCAGGAAATCCGTCGTGGCAACCCCGACTTATGGCCTAGCTACGCAGTGCGTTTGGACCGAAGGCCGAGAAATATTGCAAGTATGAGATTTTGCTTTTGGCCTGTTTGGGGGTGTTATGCTTCTTGGCGGGTGGGTTGGCGGGTCTTGGGGCATTCCTGGGAAGGTCTAATACTGGGTAGAAGTGGTTGGGACAAAATCCAGGCCGATTTTTTTTTGGGCTATTTCTGACATTTTGCTCTATGTAGCGTTTTCGGGGGCCTGTTTGGGGGGCTTCCTGGTGTTTGTGGGTGAGTTTCGTGGTCTGGGAGCACTGCTGGGACACTCTAATCTTGATTGCATTTGCTTTTCAGGAAATCCGTCGTGGCAACCCCGACTTATGGCCTAGCTACGCAGTGCGTTTGGACCGAAGGCCGAGAAATATTGCAAGTATGAGATTTTGCTTTTGGCCTGTTTGGGGGTGTTATGCTTCTTGGCGGGTGGGTTGGCGGGTCTTGGGGCATTCCTGGGAAGGTCTAATACCGGGTAGAAGTGGTTGGGACAAAATCCAGGCCGATTTTTTTTTGGGCTATTTCTGACATTTTGCTCTATGTAGCGTTTTCGGGGGCCTGTTTGGGGGGCTTCCTGGTGTTTGTGGGTGAGTTTCGTGGTCTGGGAGCACTGCTGGGACACTCTAATCTTGATTGCATTTGCTTTTCAGGAAATCCGTCGTGGCAACCCCGACTTATGGCCTAGCTACGCAGTGCGTTTGGACCGAAGGCCGAGAAATATTGCAAGTATGAGATTTTGCTTTTGGCCTGTTTGGGGGTGTTATGCTTCTTGGCGGGTGGGTTGGCGGGTCTTGGGGCATTCCTGGGAAGGTCTAATACCGGGTAGAAGTGTTTGGGACAAAATCCTCGCGGAAAAGCCTTTTGGCACTTTTTGTAACTTAGGGTTCGTTAGGGTTAGCCCTAGCAGCAGGATTGCATGTGTTTCGGGGTGTTCTAGATTTTTCCAACTGAGGTCTGGGGTCTTAGAGCACTCGTGAGAATGTGTAATTTTGGTTGCAAGTCATTTGAAGAAAATCCATGGTGGGAAAGGGGGGATTTGGCATAGTTAAAGAAAGCCTTTGCCACTATTCTTAACTTAGGGTTCGTTAGGGTTAGCAGTATTTCTATTGCATGTGTTTGAGTGGGGGGGATTTCGAGTCTTGGAGCGATGCTGGCTATGGCTACTTTTGCTTGGTTGCTTGCAAGTGGTTTGAATGCAATCCACGGTGGGTAAGGGGTAATTAGGAAGGGGGTACTTCGGCCTACTTTTAATTTCAAAGTAAGTTTTGTCACCAGTTTTCTGCTAGGCCTCGTTTTTTGAGATTTGATTGGGGGTCTTCTACATTTTTGCGACTGGCTTTAGTAAGGGTCTGGGTGGGAGCACTGCTAGGAAGATCTAATTTTGTTCTAAAACACAGTTTACAGTACACCTAGCTTGAGGGGCAAGATCCGCTACATTAATTTGCCCATACTTATTTATCCTTCAAAAGGTGACTCAGAGTACGCACTTTCAAAAATATTGTACTGTCTACTAGGGAAATCAAATTGTGACTTTTTGCACTCCACAGCCTACATACCTTATATTTATTTATCAGTGGTGTTGTAATATTATATCACTTCCTGTTTTTCGTTGAATAATTACAGGCCGGGTTTCAGTCTCTGCAATGGGGAAAAAAGGATGGAGTCAGGCTTCACAGTAGCGAGCCACAATTCAGCATCAGGCAGGCAGTGGACAGGGTGTCTTCTGGTGACCAACATCGATGGACGAAGCGTCGGCTGCAATGGAGGAGTGCCGCTAACAGGAGGATTTTTTTTCTGCAGGCAACTTACTTACCACTTCCAACAGGACCACTACAGCCACATAGATACAGTATCCCTTGCCTTTTTCTCTGACTGTGACTGCATTTCTTGGATCTCTCTCTGCTTCTAAATTGATCCCTTAACACATCACTTAGTCCACTCCACTATCACATCTGCACCACACATAGTCATTTGTAAGTGCTCCTACGTAATTCGCAAGTCGCAGCACGCCCCAGGCCGTAGAGGACTGGGATGGCCCCAATGATGAAGCATGTCACCAAGGGGCAACCCTGGTGAGTGAGGGGACACCTAGAAAACAAGCAATTTCTCCTTTTCTATCTACTATACCTTCCAGACCAACCCCACTGAGTGTTGTTGTGAATGGATTTATAGTGACCAGCAAGGCTCTCGGGTATCTGGCTAAGTACAGAGACCTTATGTTGAATATCGTTATCAATAATTCCACACCGGCCCTGTATTGTCGCATTCTTTCTTCCACAGTTGTCGAATGTACTACTTACTTTTCACTGACATGCATGCAGTAGTGCATGCACTTTCAAAGATTGATGGATAGGTTTGTACCCAAAGAATTGTTTATGTTCCATTGTTTGTCTATGCTGTGCTTTTTTTTACAGGGTGTCTTCTGGTGACCAACATCGATGGACGAAGCGTCGGCTGCAATGGAGGAGTGCCGCTAAAAGGAGGATGTTTTTTCTGCAGGCAACTTACTTACCACTTCCAACAGGACCACTACAACCACAGAGATACAGTATCCCTTGCCTTTTTCTCTGACTGTGACTGCATTTCTTGGATCTCGCTCTGCTTCTAAATTGATCCCTTAACACATCACTTAGTCCACTCCACTATCACATCTGCACCACACATAGTCATTTGTAAGTGCTCCTACGTAATTCGCAAGTCGCAGCACGCCCCAGGCCGTAGAGGACTGGGATGGCCCCAATGATGAAGCATGTCACCAAGGGGCAACCCTGGTGAGTGAGGGGACACCTAGAAAACAAGCAATTTCTCCTTTTCTATCTACTATACCTTCCAGACCAACCCCACTGAGTGTTGTTGTGAATGGATTTATAGTGACCAGCAAGGCTCTCGGGTATCTGGCTAAGTACAGAGACCTTATGTTGAATATCGTTATTAATAATTCCACACAGGCCCTGTACTGTCACATTCTTTCTTCCACAGTTGTCGAATGTACTACTTACTTTTCACTGACATGCATGAAGTAGTGCATGCACTTTCAAAGATTGATGGATAGGTTTGTACCCAAAGAATTGTTTATGTTCCATTGTTTGTCTATGCTGTGCTTTTTTTTACAGGGTGTCTTCTGGTGACCAACATCGATGGACGAAGCGTCGGCTACAATGGAGGAGTGCGGCTAAAAGGAGGATGTTTTTTCTGCAGGCAACTTACTTACCACTTCCAACAGGACCACTACAACCACATAGATACAGTATCCCTTGCCTTTTTCTCTGACTGTGACTGCATTTCTTGGATCTCTCTCTGCTTCTAAATTGATCCCTTAACACATCACTTAGTCCACTCCACTATCACATCTGCACCACACATAGTCATTTGTAAGTGCTCCTACGTAATTCGCAAGTCGCAGCACGCCCCAGGCCGTAGAGGACTGGGATGGCCCCAATGATGAAGCATGTCACCAAGGGGCAACCCTGGTGAGTGAGGGGACACCTAGAAAAAAAGCAATTTCTCCTTTTCTATCTACTATACCTTCCAGACCAACCCCATTGAGTGTTGTTGTGAATGGATTTATAGTGACCAGCAAGGCTCTCAGGTATCTGGCTACAGAGACCTTATGTTGAATATAGTTATCAATATTTCCACCCACGCCCTGTACTGTCGCATTCTTTCTTCCACAGTTGTCGAAAGTACTACTTACTTTTAACTGACATGCATGCAGTAGTGTATGCACTTTCAAAGATTGATGGATAGGTTTGTACCCAAAGATTTGTTTATGTTCACAATTGTTTGTCCATGCTGTGCTACTTTTTCTTGTCTCCCAAAACCTTTCCCAAAAACCCCCGTACCCATCCATTTTTCAAACCCTAACCCTCTTCCCCCGGGCTGTGTGGTTTTGATTGATGTGTGACTAAATTACAGCAATAAATCCACACACTTGCTGGGGAGGATAAGGTGATAGCAACAGGCTGGTGAAGAAATCCGAGGATATATTCTTACTCTGCTTGACAAAGAACCATTGCTAATGTGAAAGAACTTCAACCGAATTAGTAGTTACACATTACCATTTGTTAGGCTACAATGTGGCACTGTTCTACTGTACTTCTGTCACCTGCTATATTCTCAGTTGTACCGTTGAATTGCTCAGGAGGACAAACCAGATTCCATTTTCTTTTTTTTCATAGGCATGCAACTGCCACTGTGTCACACCACTAGTACCACTGCTATGAGGAAATTTTATCCGACCAAGATTGCCAACCTTATTCGCTGTTTCCCGTGGAGCCAGCCCTGGGTCTAGCCCTACTTTCAAACACAAATTACAGGTAAGATAAGCGTTTGGTGGTTTGGGGGTATAATGGAGTATTAGTACGAGAGACGAGAGACTGAAGGTAGTACTACCAAAGTCCTAGGACTCTTGGATTCACTTCACTTAGTCTGTGAGAGGCACTTAGTGTTGAAAACATTTGGGCATTTACACTTAAAGGAAGAAAATGGAACTAAACTTTCAGGAAAACAAAGTCACTGTTAAACCCCCACCCGCCAGGCAAGCAGTAAGAAACGGGTATGCTCAGATAAAGTTTGAAAAAGTATATTTATATCCCTAACAAAATAATCTCCCGCAAGACCCTCCCTAACCCCAACGATTGTCCTTCAAAAGTCCCCAAAAACCCAACTCCCAATTCCCACCCCCCAAAAGTCTCTAAAAAAGGGGCAAGGGACACTATGGGTGGATGCTGGCAACTTTTTGGGCCAGGGCATCATGCTCCTGGCGGAGCAAGGCATGCTCTACGCGGAGCCCCTCCAACTGGTTGGAAAAGTGGTGGAGCTCCTGCTGGAGGCGGGACACCATCAGGGTACTGCGGCGCAGGCGTGCCTTCAATGCCTTGTAGGTGCAACGGCTGTGAGAGGAAGCTGTAGCTGTTGTCCTTGCTACTCGGCGGTGGCGTTTGGCTTTGGCAGCCCGGCTCAGTCTGGGTGGACCACTGTGCTGGGTGGCACTGGCAGCCCGTGGGGGAACGGAGGCCGATGCAGACGACGTAGTTGTTGTGGTCGACTGCACACTTTCTTCGTCCTCCAGGGCCACCAGCCGCCGATATTCGGCCACAGTGGCATCGATCCGCCGTTGCCGGGCCGCTCTAGCCAGCTCCTTCCTCCTTGTTTGTTTGGAAGGAGAACCTATATGAAGAAAGAAAGACATAGTCTGTAACCAATGCTCTTTAAGATTAACTCAATCATTCAGCAGAAATTTGTGTTGCACTACAACTAGCAACTTGCAAACGCATTACATAACTATTGAGGCCAGTATCTATCTAACCTCACACTTCTTCATCCTTGCTCTAACATTAGTGGGAGTTTAAGGAACAAATTTTACGAGCACTATGGACTTCCATTGGAGTCGACTATGAAAGTACACCAGTCATATTCTTCTTCTTGTCTCTTGTTTTGGAAAATTGGTACGTTATCTTCTGCAAGCCGGCATAATGGCAGCGCAGTAAACTTGCACCCGAGAAAAAGAGACGCACGCCATGAGGAGTGACCTAGACTTGCGTTGCGTTACTGTACCCGTCCAGTACATGCAGGTGGTGAAGCTCTTACTTTTCTATTACGGGTGGCACTGAGAATACTCTGTTACAACTCAAGGGCTACTGCTTAATTAATTTAACTTTCACCCTACAGTGGAAATGAGTACTAGAAATGGAAAATTGAAGAAGATAAATAATCTGATTATCTATCACTTCACATGGGATGTTTTTGCTTATATATGGGATGACTTTAGGTGCTTTGCTTTTTATTGAGTGACCAGTGATACATCCACACATGAATGACTGAGTACTACTAAACTTATTAAGAGAGGTAGGGAGTGGCCACCGTAATAACCGGATCTATGCAATGCTTGCAATACAAACTACTGCTACTATTGATGGTAGTATTTGGACAAAATTAAAAGTTCTTTTCCTTGCCTTTCCTACACTGGAACGGACGTGCGGGTGCAGTGTTACATGCTCTTCAAAGTTACACTTAGTTCATCCACTGACCGTCTACTCTCTCTAGATCATGGGTACTCACAAACTTTCTCTCAGGGGCTACATTTACAGTGTAGTTTGGGGCCGAGGGCCGCACTGGTGGGGGCGGAGTCAGAGGGGGCGGGGCTAAAGCAAAACGATAACTTGTGACCATGAGGTTGCACACAGGTCCCTGCAGCAGATGCCCTCATCCACTGAGCCACCAGACCCAGCATTTACATACATCTCTCTCCCTCCTGCTCTCCCTCCTGCCCTCCCTCTCCATCTCTCTCTCCCTCCTGCCCTCCCTCTCCCTCCCCCTCTGTCATGTCACTGTGTGTGTGTCTATCTGTGTCAGCCTTCAGCCCGGGTTGAGACCGCTTCCTCAACGCGCACACACAGACAACAACACCAAAGTACTTAACAGGTCTTTAAAAGACCATTAACATATTATTGAGGCTTTGTTTGTTGTAGCGCCCCTGCTTCTCCACCCTGACAATCACTGCTTGCCCGGCCCCACAGAGCAGAGGCTTTGTTCTATTTCACCTCTTTGTGGCCTTGCATCTCCACTCTGCTCTGTGGGGGCCGGGGGAGCAGTGATTGTCAGAGTGGAGATGCAGGGGCGCTAACAGGTGAAATACAAAAAAGCCTCTGCTCTGTGGGGGCCGGGGGAGCAGTGATTGTCTGCAAGGTCTGCGCACCGCCAAGGAAGGCTTGCCGGGCCACCACCGGCCCGCGGGCCGTACTATGAGTACCCCTGCTCTAGATACACATATGCTATCTAAGAGTCAGATAGTAGCATGATCCAGGTATATGGACACATACAGTTTCTGTGTCACCCACCCAGGCTGTTGTCCTTCCACCCATCATTGCTTCATCATTCACCCAGCCATGCATCTCATATTCTTGCCTTCCCAGCTAGTCTTCAATCTCAATAAGTAAGGAATATATAAGAGCTTACCTCTGGCCGCCACCACCACCGTCTCAACTCTCACAGCCGCCGCCTCCTCCCCTGAAGAATCGCCCTCCGCCTCCGTGTCGAGCACCACCACCTCCACACTGGCCCCGCCACCAGATGTTCCACCTACAAAGTACATTTAAGAATGTTAGAATAAAGCACTCACTAGTCTTTGGTCTGGGAATGAAGACATGTGAAAACAATGTAATTTGTGACTGTCTACGTTAAAGTTAAAAAAAATGTCCCTTTTTCCAGGGAAGGTTGTCTTGCTGCACTTTTTGGCACAACTGATGAAGGCTGTTTTTTTAACACGCACCATTTTTCTCCACACAGACAGAAGATGGACTTCTAACAACAAGAGCAAGTTGAAACGAGGTGAGAGCTCGGCTCGACCACAAGAAATGTCTTCAATTAATCGTCAGCACTAACCACTTTTCCATTATCAGTTAAACGTTTAGTTTTATTATGACTTCATTTTAATAAATGTGTTTACTTTTAATAAAGCTTTTAAACTTAAATACAATCTGTGTTTTTTGGTCCAGACTAGAGTGACTGAGCGAAAGGTTTTGCAATTTTTGCAAGCATGAGTCCAGATAGAACACTTCAAAAGACATTATGGACAATCCCAGAGGACTGCACTAAGTTGATAGAGCTATTGCTGACTAGAATCATGGGAGTTTCGCCAACCGTGCAATCTTAGTTAGCTACACAGACAGACTAATAAGAATAATCTAGTAATACCACAGGGAGTCATAGTAGAGGCAGGATAAGAATTTAGATACAGTCTACAAGAAGAGCAAAGACAATTTTGAAAAAAGTCAAATGAGGAACGCTAGGAAAAATAGGTACTAGTCTAAAATGAAAACTTACTGGGGCCAGCAGAGGAGCCCTCGCCTGCCCGATCCTGGCCCTGTTGAACAGCATCCGCCGCCTGCTGCTCCTGTGTCCTCCTCTCGCCCCTGGAGGAAAGAACAGAAAACATGGATGATTGTTGCTTGTCAATGTCAACCAAATCAAACATTTCAAAAGAACAATAACAAAATATTTCCGCGAAATTATATTGATTAGGGTTAGTTTTCATTTATTTGCGGACCTGTGACTTCGAAAGTCACGTAACTCACTAAACAAAGTACTGAAACGTTCACCTAGGACTGGCAGGCAGCAGTCCGCAGGCAAGACGCAAAGTGACAGACAAACTCCATTGTGATTTCAGTCAGATCAGTGACAACACTAACAGTTGCCTGCTACATTACCAGTCATTTAAATAGTCAAACTATCAATCCACCGCCACTATTTTTCTTATTGTCAGGGGTACAAAGGAAGGGGCAGATTTAAGCCCCTTGCGGCTCTTTAGCGCCGTTCTTGCGTGACTTTTGTGACGCAGCAGCTAAACAAAAAAGGGCGCCATGGTGCGGTGTATAATATTATAACAACGTGACGCATTTGGGAGATGCATCCCATTATAAAGCCCTGCGCCATCAGGGGGCGTTCCGGCGCAAGGGAGGGCATTCCTGCGCTGGAACACATCCTAATAGTGGCTGAGGGAAATCTACAAAATTTCAATCAGTCACCTTTAGGACAATGATGCGTCACACAAACCCTGCACCTGCTTGAAGCAGACGTACGGCTTGACCCAGCATTGGGGAGATAGGGTACCCCAGAGCATTGCTGGAGCTGCGCCATTGTTGTGACGCAACTCCAGCAGTAAAGCTTCGGTGACGTTTTGGGCCCATGGTGCGCCGCATTGCAAATACGGCGCACCATGTTTGGTGGTGGTAGCGGGCTGCACAATTAATGGCGCATCCCTGCTACTTTGCAGGGATGCGACGGTAATTGCAATTCTGCCCCTTAGGGGCATATTTACTTACGCGTTCTGGCGCATCTCCAGAGATGCGCCAGATCAAATGCGTCACGCAAAACTACCCTTGCGACACGGCAGATGCGCCTCATTTACAATGCGGCGCGCCCTGGCGCAAGGGTAGGCACTTGCGTGACGCATCTCGTCACGTAAGAGCGGCGCATCGCTGGAGTCACGTCGCCAACGCAATGCAACTCCAGTAATGCTCAGGGCCACCCAATACTTAACATGCTGTGTCAGTCCTTTAGCCTGCTTCGAGCAGACATAAGGAATTGAATTGACGTAGCAGCGTCGCAGAAGTGCCTGCGTTAAATCTTGTAGATTTCACGCAGGCAATTTTGCGAGGCGCACAGCCGCCGGACCGCCCACCCTGCGTACTAGGAACGCACCCATTGTGGTGCAGGCCCATGGCTTTATAACGTGACGCATCTCCCTAGATGCGTCATGCTGTAAATGACTCGCAGGGATGCGGCACGTTTACGCCGCTGTTGCGTCACGCAAGGCAACGTAAACGTGGCGCAAGGGGCTTGTAAATGTAATCTGCCCCCTAGTGTCTAGCATTACGCAGTTCTGTAAAGTACACTCATACATAATAGTTACTCAGGCCAATGAGACCACGAAATAGAAAACAAATAAGCATAGTAGCAACGCCACTGAGAAGGAGAGCAGTGCACCTGAAATGCACAGAAGATTTTGAAATATAATTTAACTACAATGTAATCGTCATCAGCGGCATTATTGGCTTGCTCCATGTAAAAAACAAATATTTGCAATACAACAACACAGAGCAGGAGAAAACATCATAGTAGTGAGTGATTAAATGGCTAATACTACTCACCAAGCCCGGGGATCTCCAAGCCGAGCTGGTCCAGCAGGTCGCGCTCGCGGTCCAGGAGGTCCGTCCAGCGATGGGTGACCTGGCTGTAGGTGCGCTGGACCCCGTAGAGGTGGGATATGGCCCAGCACACCTTCTCCCACCGCTTCCGGCGCTCCCGCATGTTGTAGCCGCCGGCCGCGATCCTGCCGCCTCCCGCGATGGTCCTGGGCAGGCGGCGCTGGACGAAGTAGACCAGCGCGCCCACTTCCTCCGGGCTGAATATCTCCCGTCGCGTCACCTGCTCCCCCCTCAATCTCCCGCATGCTGTCCTGGCACTGGGTCCAGCACTACTCCCCGCCGCCGCTGCGGCCCTCAAGTGCCTGGGCAGCTTCACGGCGCCTGGCTTGACCATGGTCTGGGCAGGTAAGGTAGGAAGAAGTAGAAAAAGAAGTAGAAAATTAAGAAAGAATAGGATAGGGAAGAAGAAAAGAAAAGAGTTTAAAAAAGTAGTTTAAAAGTAAAGAAAAATAGCAGAAAAGACAAAAATATACAGCTAGGAAAAGAGAGGGATAGATAAGAAGCAAAATCGTAAAAAAAAAACTGAAAACAAGCAAAGGATGGCAAAGATACCAAGAGGATTAAACACCATGCCCAGACACAGGAAATGAATGAAAAACAAGATGGCCGGCGCCCGTTCACGAGCGCGAAAGTAAGTTCGCGGGAGATTTTCCTCGCGATCTCGTGCGAACCTCTAGATTTCCCGCGCGATCTCGTGCGAACCTCTACTCGCAATGCGCTTACTGCGCGAGATTATACATAGCGGGCGGAAACGGAAATACGTCACGCAAACAAAATGGCCGCGCCCGTACTCGACCTTGGGGTAAATTCGCGTGTTGCGCTGCAAGCGGCTCGCGAATACTGCAAAAAAACTCGCGAAACAACAAGCCGCAAACAAATAAAATGCTCATTCGCACGAATTGGCGGCTTCCGCGGTCGGTTTCGCACGACGCCGCGCCCCGCGAATAGCACGAAAAAACCGAAAAACGATTTCAGCAAAAGCAAAAGCAATGAGCAGGTGCAAAAGGTCAACCTCATGATTTGTAACGATTCTTTGTAGTGCTTCCTGAGGGGGCCCTCCAGAATTCGGTTGCCTGCTTGCAACTATTGTGTGACCCTGCTCTGACCTTAACTGTATGCCACAACGGTCCTGATTTACAGCTAAAGGAGCAGACAAGCAGGTGCCAGGCTGGAACTTGAAATTCTTTCAGTGACACATTAATTATCCCCTAATTCATTATTGTCAGTTGGGGCAGGGCAGGTGTTGTTAATAAACTAACCCCAAATTAATTCATGTCAGTTCAAGCAGGGCAGGTGGGCTTGCTTTTCCCCCCCATCTTCTACAGTGATGATGAACCAGAGGGTGGCATTGATGTAACAGAGGGTGGCATGGGTCAAACAGAGGGTGCTGGGAGGCTGTGATGATGAACCAGACGTAGAAACAACATAGTCGCGACCGTTGCGAGCCGACAAGTAAGTTCGAAATTGCGAACTAGTACCAAATCCTCGCGAACTGGCAGAAACAATTGTGAACACACAAAAAAAAATCCGCAAATTCGCGGGAATTCGCGGATTTTGCGGATTGCGAGTTCGCAAATCCGCAAAATTCACGAACGCGAGATCCGCAAAATTCGCCCATGCTTAGTGGAAATGCAGTAACTAATTGACCCCTGTGTTACAATTGGGACCCTAAGGGTATTCTGAGAAATGAAGAATAGCTGCGGGAATTGGTAATTTAGATGCTGATTTCTTGGTTATTCCTCATTCCACAAATATTTCCCTTGGGATACTCTGCCTCCTTTTAGTAAGTGGAGTTTCCAGGCAAAACGCAAACAGTCCGTGGGTTTACAGTGAATCATGACATTCTAATTTGCCTCAGAATTAAAAGGTCGCTAGTAAAAAGGGACTATAGTCTTGATGTATCCCATTCTGTATTTATTGGAAAATGTATTAGCCCGCACATGTGGGCCTATATACCCAGAATAGAACCCAGCGAGGCAGCATCATTGGCAGAGGGAATATTTGCCAAGGAGTGGTACTTTCCGTAATGAGATCACATGCATAAAAAAGTTAGTGCTTGCTGCTGGTTAATATGTCTGGCCGGATTAATCTGCTTACATCGGATTTCTTCTGCATGCTCCCACAAGATGTCTTCGGAATAGACACATTTGGCTTTTCCTAACAGCCCACATTGTTTAGTTTATGCTGTTCTCAGAGATGTTGGACTTGCTCGCTCAGAGACAAAGCTGCCAGGAAATTCCCACATTAGTTGTAAGAGGTACATGGCGTATTCTGAAGGGTTTAGTCATAAATTCCTTTCCAGAGAGACACTGGGGTTTCCGTCTTGATCAGCACAAAATCTTGTAAACGTCTGTGCCTCACTGGCCCTCTGAAACAAGAACATTGAAAAAGCAGATTTGGTGATGCGTCGGCTGCTGACATTGGGAAAATCATATTGTCGTACTTTATGAGAGTTTAGGAGAGTGGGTGTCCTGTCTAGATGTGCCTTAGTGTGCGAGTGTGTCAAATCATCACATCTTCAGAAGTGGTTCATGCTGTCACACGAAATAATCCCAGCATTGCTTTTTTAGGCTTCTGTTTGTGTCAGTGCATCAAACATGAAGGTTCAAAAGACACGGTATGAGCACGGTGCTTAGATGGGCTCAGATAATTAGAGACTTCCTGCGTGCTGCTCAAAGTATTCCGGCTTTGACTGCTAAGTAAACCCGAACAGGTGCACGATTACAGGGCCCTTTAAATACAACAGGAGGTAGACACACAGCGACTTGCTGATTCCCGTAGCTTAGGACAACAAAGCAAAACTATTTGACAGGGCTCCGTTTGTCCATTGTCATATCGATACACTGATCGCTCGTCAGACAAAAACATCCCTAACCAAACAGAACTCACGAACCAGAAACATAAACCAGGCGCATGTGCGTTGCAGGACCCTACCGGAACCAGAGCAGCCCTGGCAACACTATTCATAACAGTCCACAGTCATTCAGCCTGACTGCTTGCCTGCATTCCTTCTCTGTCTTTTCTCTGTAATTCTCTTTCTCTTCTTTTCCTTTTGTTTGCTCTATTTTTCTCTCTTATGCTCTCTTTTTCTTTCCCTCTTTTGCTTTTACCCTTTCTCTTTCACTTTTGCTTTCAGTTTTTCTCTCTCATTTGCCTTCGCTCCTTTTTCTTTCCCTCGCTTCTGTTGTTTCCTTTTTTTCTTACTTTTGCTTTCTTTCTTTCATTTCCACTATCTTCTTTTTTCACCCCCTCACTTTTGCTGTTTCTTTTTAATCTTCTCACATTCTCTTTTTTACTTTTACTCTCTCGCTCCACCGTGTTGGGCTTTTTGGAATAAACCCTGGGAGCTAGCTGAAGAACCTTTTCTGAAAGCCCTGCAGAAGCACTGGGCCTTCCGAAGCCAGTTTCCAGTGGCTCCAATTCCTGGGGAGCTGCCTGGTGAGTTAAACGGCCAGCCCTGCGGTGCTGGAGTGGGAAGTGTTACCGTATTCTTTTGAAGGTCGATCCCAGCTGACATGCTGTATAGCACCACACTGTAGTATAGGACTGGAGAACATATCTCTACCCAGGATAATCCTGTCAGTGCAGTGTTTTGTCTCTGATGGGAATTATTGTGCATTTACTGTAGCAAAAGGAATGTGCCTTCTTGTTGGAGGTCAGTGATCTGGAAATGTCACGTGTGCAGTGTAGGTGGAAGCTTCGCAGAGTTCGACGTGTGTGTTGCTCCTTAGTTTTACCTGTAGGACGTATTGGTCCACTAACAGGCCGTAGAAAAGGCCATTATGACTGTACTGAGCCATGGCCTTGACTACGAGGACCGTCTTAATTCAAACGGGGCTGGAAACAAGTTAGCACCTCTTTAGAAGTACGTTGTGAACTTTAGAAGTTGTGAACATTGCAAATCCATTTTATTTTACACTAAGATTGCTCACAGTGTAACTGTAAGGAAAGCTGAGGTATTACAGGGGAATAGATCCGAAAATGACCAATGTTCATGGTAATTTGTCAATTCTAAGGCAATCTTTAGGGTCCCACGTGTACCTCTTTAGTAACAATGCCCCCTTGAGTTACCAGCATCCTTGGTATCCCTAACTCTAGGTACGGAGTAGGCAGCCGGAGTACAGATGCTTTCTTAAGGTAGACCCTTGTATTTCCAGTCATAAAGGGGCATATGTATCAAGCTTTTTGGAGGTCACAGACACTGCAAATCGGTAAAAAAACAGTGTTTGCGATTTCCAAATAGCTCTCCCCTATGTATGACAGAGTTTTGCAGTGCAAAATAGGAATTTGCAAAAATTGAAAAATGTCTATTTTGCGAGTTAGACAGTCTGCAAATTTCTTTTGCAACTTTGCAAATACTGACGAGCTAGTTGCAAAAATCACAAAAAGTGCCGTCATGAAACGAGAATTCGCAAATCAATGTATCAAATAACCGCAAATTGCGAATTCATGAAATTCGCAATTTTGCACATGATTATTACCACCAACTCTGAGCACGTGATAACCAGGTGCAACCCATTTAAAGAGGCCCACAATGCTACAGGGCTTTTCACAATGGCAGCACTGTAAGTGATAGCCAGGAGGATGCAGATTAAAGCAGCAGCACAGAGAAGGAGGCGACAGGAACGGGTCTTCAGAGTGCACATCACTCTGTTCCAGCAGACAGAGGAAGAGATCCATGAGAAGTATAGGCTGGACTGAGCTACCATACTGGACTTGATTGCAGAGCTAAAACCTATGCTTGAACAACCCACCCGCAGGACCCAAACCATACCACCACATGTGCAGGTCCTCTGTTCACTGTACTTAATGGCATAAGGGAGCTTCTAGGGGGTGATAGCGGCAGAAGGAGGGGTTCCCAGAGTTGCCTGTCGCGCTTCCTCCATGCGTTCCTGGATGCAATGGTACAGAGGATACATCATCACATCACATTCCCCTCCAGATAACAGGCATTGCAGCAAACCAAACTGGACTTCTACCTGATTGTCCAATTTCCCCATGTCATTGGTTGCATAGCTGAATGAATGAATGAATATGCTTTTATAGAGCGCATGGCTACCACAAGGCCTCCCAGAGCTAGAAGCAGAGTCATCACAAGCTACCGTCCAGTATCATGGAAATACAGAGTTTTTCAGGTGTTTGCGAAAGGACAAATAGTTGTCCTCAAGGCGAATGTTGTTGGGAAGCTGATTCCAGCATTTCGCTGCGGTGTATTCAAACATGCGTCCACCACACCGAGCTTTGTTTATTCTGGGAATAACTACCAGATGTTTATTCTTGGAACATAGAGATCTATTAGGACAATTGGGGGTGATGATGGATCGGAGGATTGGGGGCTCTTAGACCTATGGACAATGCACATTGCCGTAAACTGAACTCGTTCCGCTGCTGGAAGCCAGTGGAGAGGGGCGATGTGTGGTCTTGCAGATTCCCGGTTGTGAGTCTGCATAAGAAGACGTGCTGCGCAATTTTGTACCATTTGTAGTTTTTTAATAGTTGAGCATGCAGAGCCTAAATAGGGCACGTTGGCATAATCAAGTCTCAAAAGGATAAGAGCGTGAACCAATAGTCTCCTTGCATTAAAAGGGAGCAGAGGGAGAATTTTTCAGATCATCTTCATGATCCCATAGCAAATCCCTGCCACCCTCTGTGCTTGTACCTTGAAATTTAGGTTATGGTCTAGCCAAACACCTAGGCTTTTAATACTTTTTTTGGGGAGGCATAGTTCCTAGGCAGCTGGGCCAGAGTAGGTCGGCATCCAGGTTGGAGGTTTTTTCCCGAAACATCAGCTCTGTTTTTTCCCCATTGAATTTTAAAAAAGAGTCATCCATCCAGGTGGAAACCTTCTCCAAGCAGTTTGCCAGGGTAAGCTCCACCGTATCTGATTTATTGAGGGATTCAATCAACTGAGTGTCATCCGCGGAGGTGACAATCTGGATGCCGAAGGGTTTAACAACCTTGGCAAGGGGGCTCATGTAAACATTAAAAAGCGTGAGGCTCAGGGAGGAACCCTGAGGCACCCCACACCTCAGAGGCATACTTTCGGATGTAGCATTGTCCTCAAAAACCTGGAATGATCTATTGTCCAAAAAGGACTCAAGCCACCTAAGTGCAGTTCCCGTCACTCCTACTTCTTTGAGTCTAGATATCAGTAGTTGGTGGTTGACAGTGTTGAATGTAGCACTAAGGTCGAGCAAGTCGACTGCAACATGGTACTCATATAGCCCTCTAACCCCGCCAACAATGAGTACGTATTCAGAAAATGCAAGTCATGCCATTCCCTCAAAATAGAGGTCATCTGCAATGCCAAATATATCATAACTGATAAAGTGGCAAAATACCCTGGCAGCACACACGATTCCTTCATTTTCAGACACAGTGGGATATACAGACGTCTCACTGGGGGCAAATTTGGAGAGGGCTACCTGCTAGTTAAATGCATGTCAAGCACTCTTACATACAGTTAAGGGCTGAAGTGAGAGTACAGCGAATAACCATATGTCTTTCATCCTACAGACGACAGTGCATATGCAGTCCGCAAATTTATCCTTACACCGTACCTCAATCCAGCTAATCCAAGAGAGCGAATATACAACCGCACACATAAGTCAACGCGCTGTGTAATTGAGCGGACATTTGGTATACTGAAGAGCAGGTTCTGCTGCCTGCATAAAAGTGGAGGAGCACTACAATACAGCCCTGAGACCTGCTGTAAGATTGTGGCTACTTGTGCCATGCAGCACAACATTGCAACTAGAAAAGGCATACCAGTGGAATTGAAAGATACAGAATCAGATGAGGATGAGGTACCAGGACCACGTTACAGACTAGCAGGTGGTGAAGGGGCAGCCACAGGATGACAGAGACGTGATGAGATAACACACAACTATTTCTAGGTGAGCAATGATGACACACTGCAAATAATGATTTGACAATGACTGTATTTTTCATTTATCCTCAGGTACATATAGGTCACACAGCCTACAAACACACTTTATGTGTGGCACAACCTGTTGCCCATGTCATGTCCACAGTGCATGGATGAAGAGTCAACAAAAGTCCATATGCCATGGGTTACTTCACCCATTAGCATTCTGCTGTGGTGACGGTTTATTTTTTGCATGCACGTCCTGCTGCTGCATGCTCAGGGTGCTGACTGCTCTCCCTTGAGGCATCCGATGGTGTTCCCTGCCTGACACTACACCGTCTAGGTTCGGCAATTGGTGGGGTGATGCTGTTTCAGCTTGAGACCTCCTCACTGTCCCCTGAGCCCAGGAGACTTGTGTCACCTATTGTACCTGTCTGCAGCTGGTCTACTGCATTTGTCACCTGCACCAACCCTTTGGCCACATCCTGGCTGCACTGTGCCATTTCGACCTGCATGGTCACTGTGCGGCATGACAGCACGTAAGGGGCATTTGACAAACGGTTGACTGCCTTGCTATAAGTGTCCAGACGGGCGTGGAGATGTTGTTTCCCCCTGCGTCTGGAAGACTGGTCTCTTTTCATGGTGGCACAGAGTTCTTTTATTGCCCTGTCATTTCCCTAATGCTGTCCGCACGGGCCTTATGTCCCTTATCTATTTTAACATTCAGCTCTCAGATGCCCTCCTTCATGCAGCCGCGTAGCTAGGGGGGGCGAGGGGGGCGGTCCGCCCCAGGCGGCACCATTTTTGAGGCGGCCGGCCGCGAAGCACAGGAGGCCCGTTGCGGCCGCATTTATAATTTATTTGGGGAAGTGTTGTTGCGCCGACCCGGTGGCTCATTGCTGCGTTGGCTGCATAAATAAGTATTCATTATAGCACAGATGCTGCAAGCCAGTCAGGGACATGGCATTCACGTGACGTGGTCACGTGATTGTAACAGTGTAACAACCAACTCGGGGCCGGGCCCGACCAGAGCCTGCTGGCGGGCTGCTGACTGAGCATGTCCCAGCCCGGGGTGGGGGCACCTATTCAATTGCCATGGCGCCATCTTCGCTCGTCGCCTGCCTCGAATTGAAGTAAGTGAAAAATCTGAACTTGTTAAACTGTCAGTGCTTTTCAATAAAACTGATGTCCCTTTACTCGTTTCATTACGGAGGTTGCACACAAAAGTTGAAAGGGTTTTCTGAGCGGCCAATCTACTCCTAACGGTCACCTGTGGGAAGTGGAAAACAATCAATTAACTTGGGTCCAAAAAAACATATAGAAGAGTGCATGAGTTGTGTAAAGAACAGAATGTAACACAAGCGCTTCACTGAAAGTGGTTCTCATTAAAACACATCAATGAAGCACACAGATTTGACAATCCTCAGGCCTCCGAGAAGTCAGCAGTAATCCTGAAGAATATGTTGCTTTGCTTCAGTAATGCTTTTTTGGTGGATTCCCTAGCTCACTACAGATTCCGCACTTTTAAAATACCCCAAGGTGCTAGACTGGGTCAGGAAATATTTACACAGCAGTATCCACACTTTCCGATAGATGCACTGTGCGGCTCCGCTTTGATATTATTGAGTCCGGATGGGGCAAAGAGATCTGCAATTAAGCGCCACCCCCACGCACTGACATCTTTCTTGACTCGATCAGTGCCCTTGGTCGCAGACCCAAAATAACAATCAAGAAAAAAGTGTGCACATCTTTATCTTGAGACCTTTTAGATGGAAAAAGATACCAATTTCAAAGAATGAGTGGGGGTTCGAGGGGGGCATGGAGGAATGTCCCTTTACTCATTTGATTAGGCCACAATTATAACGGCGGAGCAGTCTAGAAAGCGATTAAGCAAAGCGTGTTATTTTACGTTAGAGCAGAAGAAATGAAAGTACACCTGGTCATATGGCTGAGATACCCGCCACCCCCTCTCGACACAATCCCCAAGGATGGGAAACCGGAAACGGTTCTGAACTTTTGGAAGGCGGGAGGGAGTGACCCTCCCGGCCGTATTTATTAAAATATGAAACAAAATCAAAACATTAAAATAACAGTTTCATATTATGTACAATTTCATTTCCATATTACGATGTTTGGCTAACCTTAACATATTTCTAATACAAAGGTTCTCCTAGCCGAACTAACATCCTACAAAACATTTAACTTGAAATTGTTCATCCTAACTTTTAAGGGGCAACGGCAAGGTCGTAACCGGTGTCAGATCCCTAAACCAGAAATACCCCCCCCACTTGGGAGGGGCGACCGCACAGAGGCGTACCTCAAGTGCATCTACCAATTTCCCTTGACTTGACGGGGGCCCCAATGAACTCGACGCCATTTAAAGGTCGTCCGAGGACTCGTGTGAGGTGTCTAGAAGGTAGCGTAAACCCCCTCCCCACCCCACACAACTTACCACATCTGCCGTCGCAGGTGTCCTGGCCCCGGGAAATTCCCCAGGAGGGGCCCGTAGCCCCTCCTATCCAGGAAGGGGCCTTGACCGCCTTTCCTTTCCTTTCGGCGGCCCATCCTTAGAAGGGACCGCCTCCCCGTTGAGGGGCCAATGGCCACCTCCCCGAGCGCTCCCATCCGTATTGGGTGACGCCCCCCCATAGGGATCTTCCAATTACTGCTCACCGATCATGACCTAGCCGCCCGACCAAAATAAATACGACAATTTAACTAAAATTACTAAATTACAAAACAACCATAACTATTTCACGTATGATTACTGATCAACACTAGTGCAGAATTACTTTATTTGAAAAAACATACTGTAAATGACCATTCTTTATTGCATACTCAAAATAATACGACAATCATCACAACCTGTAAGAAATAGAGTTACCACATCAAAACTTTATTTAAAACAACTGGCTGTCCTCAGGGGCTGGTGGGTGGGTCAAAATTGGCTCTTCGTTCCGTCTCGAGCTCACGTGCAGCGGGGAGGTGCAGCTTCAGAGCACAGGAACAAGAGGATGCTTTCTTGGCTTGTTGCTCCTTTTATCCGTCTTCGGGCGGGCGTAAACCCGCCTCCGCCTGCCTCCGGGGGCGTGGCCGGCCGCGTCAGTGTCTAGGACAACCCTCTCCAGGGCGGGAAAAGGCGCGCCCCGGCTACGCCGCTTCGGGCATACCAGCCGAGACTCGCCTCCCACCCAAGATGGCCTCCCGGGGGGATCGGGGTACTCCACCATACGTTCGGGGGGACCGAATGGTCGCCCCTTTCCAAAATTTCGGTAGTGGAGTCTGCAGTGCACCGTGGCTACATTCCATACCCCAGCGAACGTTGATGTGTGCTACTGCTTTCAAGTGGGAGGACCCATGGAAAACAGTCCTTATACACCTCCTTCTCTGTTTATCCCCCACTACAGCAGTCGTTATTCTCTGTACCTGAGGTGAGCAAGTGGCAAGCAAACTGTGCAGTTTTTTGAAAAACATAATCTAACCCACTACAATAACTGACCACTAAAATTTACAGAAACATTCTTTTGTTTGCAGTGGCACAGCACACACTATAAATGACTGGTGCAGACATGAGTCCTCGTTTTGTATAACAGTACGAACAGTTTAGAACAGAACTAGGTGCTTCAGTTTCTGGTGCTTTGCTTTCCAGCAGTTTTAACATATTCTTAGAGTGTCTAGTTGCTCAAATGGGTTTAACTGCTCATATTTATATGTTTTCCTGTTTTTCATTGCTTGATTTTGGTTGCAAAAAAGTGTCCCTCATATTTGTTGAAATGTCACCCATAATTAAGCTGAATTAATGAAAATGCCACACACAGCAATCTGAAACCTTGGCAGCTATGGTTTTTCAGCCACTACTGTGCTTTAATAAAGAACGCATGTTGGATGAATAGGTAGATTAAAGGACACAAACTATGGCATCGTGCTGGCATTGCTCTCGTAGTGAGGAGTCAAGTCTGGCTTGGGGCAGTGGTTTATTATACTTCCAGGCAGGTTTGGGCGTTTTGCTGGCCTGGCTGGCTCTCTGGACTGTGAGTCTGCTGCACTGCAGAATCAGTACTAATAGGGGAACAAAGTTGAAACCCCTGGAACCACCCCTGCCTGCCATAGACCTTGCCTGGAGCGAGTGAGGTAAGAGGGGAGCAGCAACAGATTCAGAGGGGTGGGTGGCTGACTCTGTGGCTCATCCATGATAGCTGCCATGGTTTCAGATTGCTATGTGTGGTACTTTCAGAATTTCTTTGTAATTGTTCACACAGCTTTCTGATGGATGTCACATGCGGTTTTTCTGAGTCCCCAGATAGATCATGCAGTGTGTGTGCTCTCATTTGTACTGCCAGTCACCGGTGTATTCAACTGTGTAGCCTTTGACCATGTCATGTATGTGCATGTAACTTGCATCATGATGGAGGTAAATATTAGCAGCAATACTATGTGTCTCTCGGGGATCTTACAAGTGCTCACCATCCTTTTTCCCCAGCACCCCCCCTCTCCACCCAAGGGGCGGCAATCTGAGGGATAGCCCCGGGTGCCACAAGCACTAGCTACGCCCGTGCTTTCATGTCTGTCAGGTTATGGTTCACAGACACAAGCTGCATGTGTATTAACTTCATGCTTCTTGTTTGCAGGTGCTGTACCTTCACCATTGTGCCTTCCAGGATGGAAAACACCGTAGGATCCTCTCCAGCATCTGCGCTGATGTGTGTCCTTGGCCTGCGTCTCCTGCCAGTTTTTTCCCTACGGTGCACTGGGGGCTGATCGTGGACCTGTGGTGCACGCTGTTCCTGCTCTGGCTGGGCCTCCTCCACTATGGACTCTGGTTCTCCCTCCAACAGTGGGAGTGGAGGCACAATCTGACGGTGTCTCCGTCGGACAGGTGTTGGCAGTGCCATCTGCTCAGTGTTCTATTGCCCTGCCTGGTTTTCTGTGTGTGCTGCCTCCTCGGCTTCAGTATTGTCAGCCTGTGTTTCTGGTTCAACTGTAAATGAAAAAGTGCTTTTTTATTTTGTGTTCTGCTTCACATTGTTCACTTGGAGAAACAGGCCTTATGGGCCTGGCGGCGCAGGGCATGCCTTAAATCCCAGAGGTCACCTGCCTTGTCGAACAGAAACACGAGACACTTTGTTGGGTGTAGAAAACCAGGTTTATTAGCTGCAGCTAAGTACAGTTGTCCCAGAAGTACAGTGTGTATTCTCAGGAGACTGCCACTTTAGTCCGTGGTGCACAATCTTTTATAGCACACATATTTACAATGTATACTCCCAGTATATGCAAAGCAAGCCAATAGAAAAAGTTGGAAAACAAACTAACAGGTGTCCCAAATACGCCCCTCTTTCAAACCCTGTGTGTCACCTCTCCCCACAAATTAATCAGTGCTAGTGCCGACAATCCAAGTTGCAGGTGGCAGGACGTATTTGTGTGCCTCATAGGATAGTTGTGTAACAAGAGAATACAAGGAGAGAATAGCGAAGGGCAGTCGGATAAGATAATGTAAGGAAAGAATAGGAGAAGCCAAATAGTCAGTCGAGACAGGGATCAATCAACCCAGACATGGATTAGTGAACTCGACCAGACCCTGACATCGGTTTCGTAAACAAGGGCAGGGGGTTATTCTTTAACAGAAGAGACACGTTGCAGCTGGGAAAAGCAAAAACACTCCGTTCGCTGTGCTGCCTGAGTGAGGGCAACACAAAATGGCGGCGAGACACAAAATGGCAGCTAAATACGGGACGAAGTCGGAAACCTCAGAACCTCCTTTTGCCATTACTCATGCAAAACACAAAGGACTCAAGTTAATCTGAGTCGATGTCAATCACCATGAGGTCGTCGAGCTGTTGCGGCATCATCATTTTAATATTCTCTGTTTTCTGTGACACAGGCCTTGGGACACACATGGTGGCACAAAGACCTGAGATGGCAGGGCCACACTGTAAACAAAGACAACAAGAGAAAATGATGGCCAAAACCATTCCAAGGAAGGTTAGTATCTTCCATCCCCAAGTGGTCAGTAGTCCCCAAAACCATCCTATCACAGTCCAATCTCCTGTGTCCTGTTGTATAGACTCGGAAATTACATGCAATTTAGAGATGGCTTTGTATACCGTAGGGGCATTATCAGGAATATAAATGCAGCAACTAGACCCGATCAATTTACAGACTCCTCCACGATCTGCAAGGACAATGTCTAGAACCATCCGGTTCTGCAAAGTCATAAGGCGATCCGCCTGAAGTTCGGCTGTCAGATTACTCAAGGCTCCAGAAGTTACATTTATGGTAGCCTCAACAACGCGAACTAACTGTCTGATGTCTCTGCTGTTGGCTATTGGGCCCCAGAAAGGAAGTAACCCTTTAATAAAGTCACCTCCTTGTTGTCCTGCTGTGTCTTTAGAATCAATAACCCCTCTGTCATGTCTTTTTCAATGATGACCTGAAGGAGCAGTATATGTCGGAGGGAGAAGAAAAGCCACATAACAAGTTCCTGAAAAGTAGGTAGGAAGCCACGTATAGGCTCTGTCATGACAGACAAAATATGTGCCTTGTGATGGCACTAACAGTGAAGAAATCTGAGGTGAATAGATGTACGTATGGGAACAAACACTCTCTTCCTGTTGGTTTTTAATATTTTGGCCATTTATCTGCAAACAGAAATTACCTCGATGGGGTACGGTCCAAATTGGTGGGGATCTCCTTCGTCTAGCCTTATCTGCAAGGCTAGTAGCATAACGAGTCACGTTCCAGCCATCATATGCTCGTTTCTCATCAACGGGAATCTTGCTAATTTCAGCAATTCTAGCCATGGCCACTATTCCCTTTATCAAAGAACTGTGACTAAAATCTGCTCCACCACCATATGGACTACCAGGAGGATATTGAAGTTGGTTCTGATATACATTAGAAAACATGGCCAAATAGGCCCAAGCGGAACCTTCGTAGGAAACTGGAAGGACTAAATATGGCATCCCTCTCTCTGTGTTATGGGGCATGAGCCCACAAACCCAACAGTCAGTAGTATTGACTACCAGTTGATGCTGATACAACTGGATAAATGAATTGTTGAAGTATTCTGTTCTTCTAATTTGCTCATGTTCCGGGAGTGTATGAAACTGATGTGGAGAGGCAGTAGTAGGAAAAGACAAGGAAACAGAAGTTGGAACAGGTGCTTGCTGCATAGTGTGAACAACCCAACTCACACAAGCCAATAAAATACATGAACATATTAAAATACATAAGGTTATGCCACATGGACTAACCAACAATTTTTTATATTTACTTTTCATTTATTTATTCTTGTCACTCTTTTCCACTTTAATATCCATTCTCTAAAGCGTTGCTCAAGGCAATCTTCCTAGATCACTTAGCTGTGATTATTAGCCATCCTATGACACTGCAAGTCCTGCAGACCTACTGTCACTACTCAGGTCACAGCCTAAGACTCCTACCGTGACCCTGCAACTTGATGGATAGTGGAAAAGAAATGTCTCTCAAAAAGTGTGATTAGAAAAAGAAAAAGGAAAAAGAAAGTTCAATTGTCTTTCATCAATCTGGGTAATAAGTTGAACAGAGTCTTATTAGGTACTGTTTGTTCTCGAAACAAAGTCTCTGAATTTACTGTGTTTAATCGCAAATGTGATGGTACAGCTTATTGTAACATGTCGTCGTCTTCTTTTTCAGAGTTCATTTGATCCAGGCGTGCACCACTGAAAGGTACAAATTGAGGGACCCTTTCGCCTTCACTGTCACTTATACCTTTACGGACCCACTGGTCGAAAGGCAAAGGCAAGGGTACCCTCTTGCAGTGCACGCCATGGACCCAATTCCTCTTCCCAACGACCTTTACTGCTGTACGTGTTGCTAGCAGAACCAACGAGGTTCCAAATTCTTTTTCCTCTGGAAATTTTTCAGACAGACCCAGTCTCCGGGTTGAACGGAATGAGCTGGATCTGCAGAGGCCTCCAGCAAAGCGTTTTATGAACCTGTTGGTGAAGAACTTGCAATTTAGTGGTGAGGTCATGTAAATAGTCAATAAACATTGGATATGGGATGTCAGAGTACTTTTTAGGTCGAGGGACTCCCCAGATGTTTGCTGGTCGCCCAAAAACCACTTCATATGGGCTGAGTCCTAAACGAGAATGTACAGTAGTTCTCGTGGATAAAAGTGCCTAAGGTAATGCGTCAGGCCAAGCAAGACCCGTGCTGGCCTGAACCTTCGCCAGTTTAAGCTTGAGAGTGCCATTATAGCACTCTACCAAACCTGCTGACTTAGGTGGTTTGTTGCATGGAATTTCTGCCTAATACAAAGACCCGCATACACCTTCTGCATAATTTGGCCTACAAATTCACTTCCATTGTCACTCCAGACAATTCGCCGCAAACCAAACCTCAGGAAAATTCCTTCAAAAGGATTTTGGCAGTAGACAAAGCAGTATTGTCCTTTAGGGGGTAGGCCTCTATCCATCTGGAAAAGGCACACACCACCACCAGAACATACTTTAGGTTATTACAACGTTCCATATGAATGTAATCAATTTTTTAATACCTCAAAAGGGTACGTAGGGGGAGCAAAGTGACCTGCTGGAGTTGGGGTTCCTTTTCCTGGATTATGCATTAAACAAATGATACAATGTTTCACCACATTCTCCGCACATTTAGGAATTCCTTCATTCTGCCATACTGGAGCCAAAAGTTTGCATATTCCTTTTGCACTGATGTGGGCTGGACCATGCGTCATAGTAACTACAGGCAGTACATAAGCGTCTGGTAACAGCCAGCGCTGATGTTCTGACAATTCCGTCCAACACCCTGTCGCGTCCAACATTCCCGTACTTTCTCTCCACAATTCCTTTTCAGTAGCCTCTTCTTGAATCATTCTCACACTTTCTATTGTGTCCTCACACATTCCTCCCTCTTTGACCCATCTTGCAGGGCCTGCAACACACATGCAACTCCTAGCATCTATCGCTGTTTCTTTTGCTAACTCGTATACAAAAGCATTCCCGCGACCCACATCATCAATGATCTTCTTATGAGCACTACACTTCACTATCGCTATTTGGGAAGGCAAAGCAAGTGATTCGAGAAGGTCAGTTACCTACTGACCATGCTATATCTTAGTCCCATGGGAAGTAATGAATCCTCTTTCCTTCCACAAACGACCAAAACTATGAGCCACGCCAAAGGCGTATTGGCTATCCGTGTAAACATTCACTCTCTTTCCCTTAGCCAACACACACGCCCTCGTCAGGGCAATCAGTTCAGCTGCTTGGGCTGAATTCTGTGCAATGCGTGCTGTCTCCACTACAGTATACAAGGTGGTAACAGCATAGGCCGCAGTCGTCTCGCCATTAGGAAGTTGAAACAAGACCCATTCACCCATAGGATCCCATCCGGGTCCACAAGTGGTGTGTCTTTTAAGTCTATTCTGCCTTTCGTTTCCTCCTCTGTTCGGAGAAAACAATCATGCTGTTCTTTAGTGTCTTTCTCTTCCGGAATGGGTAACAATGTTGCTGGATTCAAAGTATTACACCGCTTGATGTGTATATGACTAGCCAAGAGCGTCAGCTCATATCCAGACAAGCGGGCACTCGTAAGATGTTGTGTTTTTGTTCTGTTCAAAAGAGTATCTACTGCATGTGGTACCGTAACAACAAGAGTGTTATCTAGTACCAATCCAGCAGGTTGACGAATGGAAATCGCTGCTGCTGCTGTAGCTCTCAGACAACTAGGCAATACCTTGGCTACTGGATCCAATGTAGCCGAAAAATAGGCACATGGCCGTTGTTTGTCTCCAAATTGTTGCGTTAAAACTGACAATGCGCAACCTTCTCTTCAATGAACGTAAAGTGTGAAAGGCTTACTGTAATCTGGAGTACCTAACACAGGGGCAGAACACAAGGCAGTACTTAACTCAGAAAAACTCTTCTGACATTCTTCAGTCCAAGGAAGAGGTTGGTGTGTATCTTTTAGAGTAAGTGCCAGCAGAGGTTTACCCAACAAAGAACAATTTGGAATCCACTGTCTACAATAAGAGGTAATGACCAAAAAGGCACGCACCTCCCTTTGTGTGGATGGTACAGATATTTGTGCAATTGCTTGAATTCGTTCTGGGGTCAATTGTCTTCCCTCCTTCGACAAGAGATGACCTAAGTAGGTAACCTCTTGGCAGCAATATTGCAATTTTGAGGGTGACACCTTGTGATGCAGGTCAGACAAATGACGCAATAATGAAACAGTCACATCCTTACACACATCCTCGGAATCAGCAGCAACTAACAAATCATCCACATACTGAATAAGAGTGGCACCTGGGGGCAAAGTAAAAGCCTTGAGCTGAGATTTCAAAGCCTGACTATAAATGGAGGGACTCTCACAATAGCCTTGAGGTGCACGTTTGAATCGGAAACTTCGGCCTCCGAGAGAGAAGCCAAAAATATCCCTACTTTCCTCAGCAATAGGAATGCTGAAGAAAGCTTTTTTGAGATCAATAACCGAGAACCATTCCGCTGAAGCGGGTATCATAGTGAGCAAGGCAGTTATATCTGGGACAACAGGAAACTGGGGGACAACAATTTTGTTGACCTCCCGAAGATCGATCACAAAGCGATATACAGGAGGCTGAGACGGATCAGTGCGTTTAAGGACAGGTAGAACAGGACTGTTACAAACATTTCCTCTCGTTTCTTCGACAACACCCTTCTGAACCAGATCATAGATAATAGCCAACAAAGCTTGTTCTCCATCGTTAGAAATTTTATACTGCAGAATGCGTGGTAATTTGACATTAGGCTTACTAGAAACCACATAAGGCGGAATCTGGAGCAGACCAACATCATTCGGACCCGTAGCCCAGAGCGTAGCAGGAAGAGAATGCAATTCGGGTGGGAGTTGGTCCTTAGAGAAATACATAGGAGAAACCAACTTCTCACCCAAGGTAAGATGTACACCAGAAGGGGAACAATACAATGTTGCATGAAGACGTTTCAACAAGTCCAAACCCAACAAATTCTCGCCGCAACCAGTCGTCAAAATGAGCGGGGCCTCCAAATTATAAGGACCAATCGAAAGAGGCAAAGGACAAGAAACCGTGTTACTAACTGGGGCGCCAGAGATTCCTTCAGAAACGTTAGTTAAGCCAGACAAAGGTGCCCCAGGGAGTTTGGAGTGAATGATAGAACTTCTCATTGTACCAGTATCCAAAAGAAATGGCTCTGAAACACCCAATGCAACAACTTCAACATAAGGCCCATTCTGATCCACTGGAACTGATACGACTCCCTTACTTTGTCCATGGCTGTCCTAACTAGTGTGAAAATCCTGAGCCTCACTCTCAACACAATAATCGTCATTGTAATATTGCGCACACTGAGTATTCTGCTGATCAAAATAATTCAGAGAATTCTGAGGGGGAAAGGAACGCTGTCCTTGGGACAACGCACCCCGCCCTCTACCTCTAAGTGCTGATTGAAAACCACCACGGCCTCGCGGCCCTGGGAATCCACCATCACGCTGCAATAAAACTGGACAGCTATTCTTAAAATGACCTTCCTCTTTACAATAGGCACATTGATTAGGACCTAGCAAAGGTCGCAGAACAAAAGGTTCAGGTTTTTGTAACAACCTCTGAAGCTGGGGAGGCTGTTGAAACTGGCGCTGAGCAGAACGAGGGGGATAAGCCTGTTGCAAAATAACCTTTGTTTTTAATTTCTTAGTCTTCTTCTCGATCTTATCTTTTTCCTCCTTATCCCTATTCTCGTAATATTGAGCAGTAGCTAATATCTGTGCAGAGGAAGAAACAGCCCATGAACTTTCTGAGTCTTTCAACTTATGTGATACTTCTGGAAGTAAATTAAATACAAATGTATCCACGAATAATCGCTGTCTACCTTCAGTACTCATTTCCTGACCACTGTGGTCGATAAAAGTCTCCTTGAAACGAGTAAAGAAATCGGAGACACTCTCATCTTTCTTTTGCTTACACACAGCTAACTTATCCCAGTTAACACGTAAGGCAGGCATCATCGTTTTCATTAAATTGATGATTCTACCAGGCAATTGTGCAATCAAATCATCTCGCTTAGCACCACCTACCTGTGCTGCATCTGCGGCAGTTATAGCAGCCCAATTACCACCTAACGCTTGGTCGTGGTCTTCCCTACGAATCCGAGCCCACAACGCTTGTGGAACTACATTCCCCATCAGCATATCAATATCCGCCAAATTCATAATACACGCATCAACAGTCTGGGACAGCTCTTTATAATACCCAGCAGGATTTTTACAAGGGTCTGGTAAAGACTGTTTGAGCGCTAAAACTTCAGATCGTTTCCAGGGAACATGTACCCATATACGCTGGAAATGAGCAGGGATACGCGGAACAACGCCTGCCTGGGGAACCTTTTCTCTCCATACTGGAGGAACTTCCCTCGTAGTATAATGTTTCATTTTCTGTCTAACTGCAGGATCAGGTTCAAGAATAGTTTGAGAAGAAAATAAAGACCTGAAAGTGACAAGTGTCCTAACGGCATCTTCAACTTCAGAATCCACAATAAGACCCTTATCAAACTTAGCCTGCACGTTCAACAGACCCTGAGGAGCTAGACCCAACTACATATCCTCCCATCCTTTGACAAGATTGTCACATATAACATTTAAAACATATCTTTGTGTGGGCGCATTCCACTGCATAAAGGTACTCAATATATTGGGCACACTATACTGTGGACCACTCATGATCCATTTGTGAGCAAGAGAGTCCAACGCAATTCGCTCATCGGAACCTGGAATTTGACTACGAGACTGTCTTCGAGACAAAGCAGGAGTCATGTAAAAAGACCCTAAGAAGGGGGAGAGAAGGCCAGAAACAGTATCGATCAACCGTTTGCGAGCTGGGGGAGAATCTGACAGTAAAACTGGAGACAAAGTATTAAGCAAAGGAGGAGAAGGACTGATCGTTACAAGAGGAACCGAAGGTAAAGGAGACTGAGGTACAGAAGTTGGTGGCAAAGGAGCCGGGGGTGGCAATACAGGAAGGGTCAATTGTGGAAGAGCCAGATCAAGTAGCTGAACAACAGGTTGCTGGACAGGTGGCAACAATAAGGGTGCATTAGAACCTGGTACATAAGGCGGTGGCAACCTCAACAAATGGTACATCAAGGGATCTTCGTCAAGATCCTTACTCTGTGGAGAAGTAGGCAACACAGGGTAGCATCTATCTATTGCCTTACGATGCTGTCTGTCTGAAACCTCAATTGCTCGATCAACCTCATTTTCTTTGAACTGCTGGGCAACCTGTATAATCGTCATACCTTTCTCTTTCTTATCTCTTTTTGCCTGCTTAATTTCTCTCTGCTTGGCTTCTTTACGCTAAAGGCGGAAAGAGTCAAACATCGCCGGCCGGGCTTTTCTTTTGAATAAAATTGCTTCCAGATTGTCTAACATGGCAGTCTCAAAGCTACCCTTTTATGACCACTGTAAAACACCATATTTCTTCATGTATCGGATCCATGCCTAGGTAAAGGCAATGGGGCCAACACCATGTTTAGATACGAGCTTATTAGTGGGAGTTCCAACCGGAGGAATCGGACAACAGTCCTCGAGCCGGGAATCCCTATTACAACCAAAACAACAAAACTTCCTCAATTTGCTAAAACAGGTATCTTTAATTCACTGGTCCGTTTACTAACTTCAAGGGGTTAAAGCAAATAACACAGCACAAACGTACTCACCCCTTGGCTTCGGCTATTGCAATGGTCGAATAACAAAACCCGAAAACTAAACAAAGAAGTGGGCGCTACCCACGAATACTTAACTAAGTGTTCTCTCACGCCAAAAGAGGTCTGTCTAACGTCTCGCGATACCAGTCATCACCAAAGGGACCAAGGCAGGGCGGCTGTCAGGGCAGCAGTCGTCAGCAGCCGTCGGAAAGGAGTAGCCATGCTGCAAAAGACCTTCGGTCCACTTCGACATACAGGGGTCGCTTGACGTGGTTCGCGAATCCTCCGGAATTTTCTTGTGAGGCTTCTCACGACCCTCGGACTGAACCGCTACCACTGAAGCCGCCCCACGTTGGGCGCCAGTTGGAGAACCGGGTCTTATGGGCCTGGCGGTGCAGGGCACGCCTTAAATCCCTGAGTTCACCTGCCTTGTCGAACAGAGACACAAGACACTCTGTTGGGCATAGAAAACCAGGTTTATTAGCTGCAGCTAAGCACAGTTGTCCCAGAAGTACAGTATATATTCTCAGGAGACTGCCACTTTAGTCAGTGTCGCACAATCTTTTATAGCACACATGTGTACTCCCAGTATATGCAAAGCAAGCCAATAGAAAAAGTTGGAAAACAAACTATAAGGTGTCCCAAATACGCCCCTCTGTGTCACCTCTCCCCACAAATTAATCAGTGCTAGTGCCGACGATCCAATTTGCAGGTGCAGGACATATTTGTGTGCCTCAAAGGATAGTTGTGTAACAAGAGAATACAAGGAGAGAATAGCGAAGGCCAGTCGGATAAGATAATGTAAGGAAAGAATAGGAGAAGCCAAATAGTCAGTCGAGACAGGGATCAATCAAACCAGACATGGATTAGTGAACTCGACCAGACCCTGACATCTGTTTCGTAAACAAGGGCGGGGGTTACTTTTTAACAGAAGAGACACGTAGCAGCTGGGAAAAGCAAAAACACTCCGTTCGCCGTGCTGCCTGAGTGAGGGCAACACAAAATGGCGACAAGACACAAAATGGCGGCTAAATACGGGACGAAGTCGGAAACCGAAGAAGCTCACAATCAATAAAGTTTTCTGAATTTAGGTTGGCTACGTACTGTCTAGCATTTTCCCATTAGTAATTTTCTACAACTGCTTACACATTACTGTGTCTCATTGCTCCACTGTAATATGTGTGTGACTACATCTCCCATGATGCATTGATGGATGTGCTGCAAATTGTGGAATGGAGTCGCAGTGACCATGACCACAATGACCGCTCCGTATCTCAGAGAAGCGGTCGCTCCCCACGCTCCCTGCCTCCTTGGATACTGAAGTGCTTTGCCTGCTAGAACTGGTGCCTGGGTATGGTAGCGCTTTGTTCGGTCTTCTAATTGCTGCTCGCATTTAGATCTGTGTTATTGCCTGATTGTGCTCACTGCTGCTGCACACATTTAAATCTGTGTTATTGCCTGATTGTGCTCACTGCTGCTGCTTGCATTTACATCTGTGCTTCTAGTATTATAATTTGAGCGCTCGCATTGCCTGTTTAGCAAAGTACCTATTATTGCCTGATTGTGCCGGCGCCACTGCCCATAGCGTCATCCAACTTCCTGCCCCCAAGATCATCCTGTTTGTGGTTTGCCTTCGCTGCCATTTTCTTGTTTACTCTTGTTTCCTGTTGTGCCCCGTAGCCAGCCTCTCCACCCCGCCCCGCCTCCCAGCTGCTCCTCCCTCGCCCCTCCACTATCCATTTATGACAGATGCTTTTGCGCGCAGCATTCACGCGCAGCGGTCGCGCCCCATGCCCGCCGAGGGTGCGCCAAGGGTAGGCTCGTCTGCGCCCGTCCACGCCTGGACCGCGCCCGGCGCCCGGCGCCAGACCCCTTGTTCCCCCTGTTCCTCGCAAAACCCACTCCACCGCATAACATATGACGCCGCTATCCTCTCAGCCCTTAACCCCGGCCGCACACCACAATGCTACCATGCTACCCCGGGACGCACCCATGGACCCTTCGTCTGACACCCCTGCAAATTCGACTGCATCAGGACCCACACCAAATCCACAAACTCCAAACAAAGCTCCGACACCAACCATCTAAAGTGCATCCTGCTCAACACCCGCTCGGTCCACAGACACTCCATTGAACTCTGGAACCTACTCGACACTACTTTACCGGACGTCGCCTTCCTTACAGAGACCTGGATGAACGCCTCTTCAGCACCCGACATCGCCATAGCCATCCCGGACGGCTACAAGATCATCCGAAAGGACCGCATCAACCAAACTGGAGGAGGCATCGCCATCGTCCATAAGAACACCATCCGCATCACATCCAGCTCCGATGATAACCATGCTAACGCCGAACACCTCCACGTTCAGATCCACACCAACCCCAAGACCACACTCAGAGGCACCCTCATCTACAGACCACCAGGCCCCGCATACAATTCAGTGAAGACATCACTGACTTCATCAGCCCACATGCCCTCACCTCCGAGAACTACATTCTACTATAAGACCTCAACTTCCATTGGGAAAAGAAAAACGACAGCAACACCACCTCCCCTGTTGACAACCTGAACAATCTCGGACTCAAACAACTGGTTGACACCCCCACCCTCCTTGCCGGACACATGCTCGACCCTATCTTCACCTCCAGCAAGCACATCTCCTTCGATCACACCACAGCCCTCCATTTGGCGGACCACAGCTGCGTTCATCTCAGCTACAAAAAGACCACGACCCACAACCCCCCACATCCTATTCCTCAAAGAAACTGGAACAAAATCACCACTGACCAGCTCTTCACTTCGCTCCACCAAAACCCCCCTGCCATATCATCGAACCCAAACCAAGCCACCACCAACCTCACACAATGGATCACCCACAGCTCCGATGTTCTAGCACCCTTCAAGAACCATCCTTTCAAACAAAGTAGCAAAAAAGCCACCTGGTTCAACAATGACCTCAAGAAATCCAAGAAGATCTGTCGGACTCACGAGAAAGCCTGGAGAAAAAACCCAACCTCTGACAACCAGGCCACCTTCAAGAACGCCACCCGCAAACACCACCAAGTGATCCGATCCACCAAGAAATCAGCATTCAAGGACCGACTTGACAACAATACCCTTAACAGCAAGGAACTATTCAACATCGTCAAAGAATTTACCAACCCCACCGCCGGCACCAACGACATCACTCCCTCCCAAGAACTCTGCGACTCTCTATCCTCATTCTTCTACAACAAAATCGCCGATATACACAACAGCTTTGAAAACCAGTCCGAAGACCAGTCCTCCCCACCCACCTCCGAACCAAAACCGCACTCTAACAACCTGTGTGCCTGGAACCCAATCACAACCGAAGACACCATCCGCCTTATGAACTCAATCCACTCAGGATCACCAACCGACCCATGCCCCCACCACATTTTCAACAAAGCAGACTCCATCATCGCACCCCATCTCCGCGATGTCATCAACTGTTCCATCAACTCCGCTACCTTCCCGGAAAGCTGGAAACATGCCAAACTCAGCGCCCTTCTGAAGAAACCCACTGCAGATCCCACTGAACTTAAGAACTACCGCCCCATCTCACTCCTCCGATTCCCTGCCAAAGTCATTGAGAAAGCCGTCAACAGTCAACTCGCCGCCTTCCTCGAATCCAACAAATCCCTCGACCCTTCACAGTCTGGCTTCCGAGCCAAACACAGTACCGAAACCACCCTCATCGCAGCAACAGACGACATTCGAACACTACTGGACAACGGAGAAACAGTTGCCCTCATTTTACTCGACCTTTCCGCAGTCTTCGACACAGTCTGTCATAACACCCTCATACAACGCCTCAGCAACATCGGCATACAAGGGAAAGCTTTGGACTGGATCATCTCGTTCCTCGCCGGAAGAACTCAGAGAGTCCGCCTCCCCCCTTTCAGATCAGAGGACACCGAAGTCATCTGCGGCGTACCACAAGGATCATCACTCAGTCCCACCCTCTTCAACGTATACATGAGTCCCCTCGCATCCATAGCATGCCAACACAACCTCAACATTATCTCCTACGCAGACGACACTCAGCTGATCCTATCCCTTACCAAAGACCCAAACACCGCCAAAACCAACCTACACGAAGGGATGAAAGAAGTAGCCGAATGGATGAAGAACAGCCGCCTAAAACTGAACTCGGACAAAACGAAGTCCTCATCTTAGGATCTTCCCCCTTTGCCTGGGACGACTCTTGGTGGCACCAGCCCTGGGAACCGCACCCAGACCTACAGATCATGCACGTAACCTTGGCTTCATCCTGGACTCCTCCCTCTCGATGACCAGACAAGCCAACGCAGTCTCATCATCTTGCTTCAACATTCTCCGCATGCTCAAAAAAATCTTCCGCTGGATCCCCACCAAAACAAGAAAGACAGTCACCCACACACTGGTCACCAGCCGACTGGACTACGGAAGCACACTTTACGCCGGAACCACAGCCAAACTACAGAAAAAACTCCAACGAATCCAAAATGCCTCAGCCAGACTCATATTGGACATTCCTCGGCAAGCTCATATTTCCGACCACCTCAAAGACCTCCATTGGCTCCCCTTCAACAAGAGAATAACATTCCGCCTCCTCACCCACGCACACAAAGCCCTCTACGACCAAGGACCCGATTGCCTCAACACGCGACTGTCCTTCTACTCCCCCTCCCGCCAAATACAATTGTCCAATCAAGCCCTCGCCGCTATTCCGCACATCAATAAATCCACCATGGGGAGAAGATCCTTCTCCTACCTAGCGGCCAAAACCTGGAATTCTCTCCCCACCCACCTCCGCCTTACACAACCACCTCGCCTTCAGAAAACAACTAAAAACTTAGATATTCGACAAGTAAAGCACCCCCTCCTCCCTCAAGCGCCTTGAGACCCTATGGGTGAGTGGTGCGCTATACAAATCTCTGAACTAACTATGAACTACGCAGTGTTACTTTGTATTTGGGACATTCATGAGCATGTGATTAAGTTGATAATGTGTCAGGGCTGATGTAGCGTGCATCTTACTTTGCCTGGTGTTGGGAGTGTTGGAGCTGTTGATGTCAGCCACACCACTGATACTTTCAGGCTGTAGGGTGGACTCCACCAACTCCTCAAGGGGCGTGTATTCTGTCTCCGTGGAAGTACCCCTGCCAGTCTTCTTCACCTGCACAAGCCTGGTTGCCACCTTGTCCTTGGAACTGGAGCGCATGTCATACCAGCGCTTGCGTAGGTCAGCAATAGTTCTCTGAGTTCCACCAATGGCATTCACCTTTGCCTCTATGTCTAGCCATATTTTTCTTTTCTGTGATTCTGGGACATGAAGTGATATTTTCCCAAACAGCAACTCATGCCTATGGACCATCTCTTCAATGAGTACCTCCTGCTCCCACTCACTGATTTTGTGCTCCCTTTTCCTTACAGCCTCCTTCTTATCCTTCTCCTGTGAATCCATTTGGTTTTGGTGGTGTTTCAGTCCAAAGTGGTGTGCTTCTCCTCCCAGCCTCTCACACAGCCTCAGGTAATTAGGAACAGCAGGGGCAGTCACACTTCCTGGGTGTGATGTCAGCAAGCTGCACCTAAATTGCAGATTCACAAAATTTGTGATTTTTTATTTGTAAATTTCGCAAATAAGGAATCACTAATATGTAGTTCACAAATGAATTCTGCAATTTTTAAGGAATCGCTAAATTTTTGCGAACATTTATTTACATCGCGGTTAGCGATTTTCAAATTGCGATTCACAAACAATCGCAATTTCCAAATCACAAATAGCTTTATTGATATATATGCCCCATTGTCCTCTACCACCTGTCTGTGAAATGCATTCCCTCTTCCGTTTTTGGTAGTCTCACTCGACCCAAGATGGGAAACAAGTACCAAGCCATGACACTGACTTGTAAGAAACTCAAATATGCTAGAAGATTCAGAATAAAGATGCAAATCTATTTACAAAAAAAAGTAGAGCAAACGATAAGCTACAGTTTAGCAATTGCCTGCTGATAGAAATGGGGATTCAGGTTGGCTAAGGTATACACCTAAGCCAGGCAGAACCCACCACTCTTGTCAGGGTAAGGGAGTGACACACCTAAGATAACGCCTGATCAGCTCCTTTGTAGCTTGGCAGAGCAGTCAGGCTTATCTCAGAGGCACTGTGTAAAGCATTTGCGCAACACACACACCACTGACATACTAAATACACCACAAAAAAACTCCACACCAGGTTATATAAAATATCTCATATATTGTATATAAACACATGGACCACAATCACATAAATCATAAATCACTTGTAGACTAAGCAATTGTCGTAACATAACAATTAGTGCAATATAGTAAATACTTATAGGTTGCACACATCATGAAAACAACAACCGACAGTGAACATTTCATTCAGGTCCTGAAATGTCCTAAACCAGTGAGGCAAAAATGACATACATTGGAACAAATCAGGGCCTAAAATGCCGTAGGTCACACATAAAACATGGCTTCTGGGCATTGCATGCCAGCTTTGTAAATGTGGGGAAAAAAACATACATAACAACCTGAGTGCATGGACATGAAGCAATTTGCGCAAAAACATGTAAATCACTATAGCGTACACAAAACCATGCCATAAACACAAAAGGAACAGCACCTGCACCCCTAATATATGGAAGGTCGAGCTCCTGTTCTCTACCTGTAGGCTACCGGGCCACCTTCCCATCTATAACAGTAAATGCAGCAAGTTTCTTATGATTGCTGGGGTATCCTTTGAGGTCTACCCCATATGGAAAACTCAAATAAATGCCTCCAAGGTATGCCTCTGAATGGGGGGGCATACATCGACCCCACAGTCAGTGAGGAGACCTCACCGGGTCCCCTCCCGTTTCACAAGAGAAAAGGCAGCTGACCGCAGTTGTGCGGCACAGCTGCAAAACTAGCCCCAGCTCCAAGTGCTGAAAGGCAGATGCCTGCGTTCGTGTGGCGCAGCTGTAAGACCAACCCCCCCTTTGTCTGGAAAGTGCCAGCCACCTCCTGATTTCCCCGGGGTCTGACTCAACCTCGAGTCTTCCTGCTGGTCGTATTGGAAGCCTTGCATCCAGGACTGAGCTGTCTCCCTTGGCCTTCCCTGGAATCCTGGTGCCGGGGCCGGATGGAAACGCTTCGATTATCCGGACCACTCGGGTCTCTAGGCAATGCATCGTTACGATGAAGTGGCACTGATGTCACTCCGCTCGCCCTCTGAGGAAGTCAGCTCCCCACAGTGTCAGCAGGACTGTCCAACATGCAGCACCTCTCCCTCACTGGAGAGTGTGGCACTGATAACGAACAGCCAGCACAAACTAGCTTCATATGCCAGGGGGCTGAGTAGCTCTTCACCAAGTACTTGAGACCTGGGACTCAGGACACATTTCAAAGTACCAAGAGGATCAGCCACACACTGATCCTATATTTATAAGTAGCACTCACTACGCTCTAACTGCAGGCACAAAATGTAGCGTCCAACACACACTTACCTGGTGAAGTAAAGTCCAGTCCTTCTCTTGCTCCAAACAGGAGTTACAACTGCAGGTCAAACCACCCTCTCACACAACAGAAAGGGTAGTGCTCCTCATACAGCTCTTCAGCTCTCCTTCCAGGCAGATTACTTTGGGGTCCAGCAAGGATTTTCCTTGAAGTCTTTGATTTCCATGAGACATCCAACAGGAGGCAACCACAAGCCCTTTGAGACCTTCCCAAGCAGGATACCGCAGCAGGGCAAAAAGAGTTAGGGGCATATTAGCAAGAACCACATTAAAATTATCACCATTTTAGCGGCAGGAAACTGCTGCTAAAACGGCAATAATGGGCTTGCTAATATGCGTTATAGAATTCCAATAGAAGCCCAGGTTAGATGTCTTGTACATCTAACCTGGGCTTCTATTGGAATTCTATAACGCATATTAGCAAGCCCATTATCGTCGTTTTAGCAGCAGTTTCCTACCGCTAAAACAGCGATAATTTTAACGACGTTCTTGCTAATATGCCCCTTAATCTTTTTCCTCTGCCCACAGATAGAAGCAGCAACTACAGGCCAAACCTCCCCTCACAGAAAAGGTGGCGCTTCTCACACAGCTCTTCACCTCTTCTTCTTGGGAGGGTTCTCTTGTTTCCAGAAGTAATCTAACATCCTGGGGTTTAAGGTCTCATACATAGGCCCAATTTTCAGATTGTTGCCTTTGTTTCAGAGTCTTAGTGTTCAGTACAAACCAGTTCTGTCCTCCCTGGTCCAGCTTGTCCACAGGGGATGGAGATAGCAGTGTGCAAGGAGAAAAGCCTATTCAGGTGCTAGTGAAACCCCACCCACCACTCTGAATGCAGACAAGGTCTATTCAGCCTGACTATGAGTAACCCAGGCAAGGCAGAACACACATCAAACCCTCCTCATGACTGTCTAGAGAGAATGCACATCCCCTACTCCTGTAACTCCAGAACCATCATAGTGAATACAGAAACAGGCAGAGGCACACAGAATGGGAAAGCAAGAAAATGCCCACGTTCTAAAAGTCACAAATTCAAACATACAATTTAAAAACCACCTTTACTAAAAGGTGTATTTTTAAATTCTGAGTTCAGAGAGCCTAAACACCATTTCTCTATCTTGTTTCAATGGAAAGTTACACCTGTAAGACGTCAAAGGGCAGGTCCCATGGTAACCTATGGGACAGCCAGCCTTTCAGTAGTGAAAAACAAAATACACAGTATTTCCCTATTAGGACATGTGCTCTGCATGCCACAGGAGTCAAGCTAGCCTGGCTGATGAAGGGTGAGACCCTAAAACCGGTCCCAGGATGCTTGTTTCCGGTCCAAGGACGACCTGGCCTGGCAGTTCGGGCTGGACTGTTCCCATGGAAAACAGGGTCAAGACTGATTTGCATATGGGTGGGTTCAAACTGGAATGGCAAAGGGGGCAAACAAACTATATATTTAGGCTCATATCTCTCTACTGGGGTGAATGTTGACATTGTTCAACATTCTGTCCATCAATTGTTCGCTTTGCATTTGTCACCCTGAGCGGGTCAGTGTGTCCAGTCATGGGTCCCATGCTCTCTCACTGCCACTGGATTCAAGATAGCCTGGGTGATGCGGGTGAAACCCCAAAACTGGACCCAGGATGCTTTTGTGTGGTCCAGGGAGAACCTAGCCTGGCAGTTTATGCTGGACTGTTCCCACGGGTAACAGTGTCAAGACTGAGTAGCATATTTCTGGGTTCAAACTGGAATAGCATGGGGAGCAACAAAAACGATGGATATAGGCCATGATCACTGTACTGGGGGGAATGTTTGACATTGTTCTACATTCTGTCTATCAATTGCACTTTTTGCACAAGCCCACTAGTGGCATTTGATATACAGGCCCTGGTACACTCATTACACTTTACTAGGGACTTACCAGTAAATCAAATATGCCAATCATGGATAACCAATCATAATCACAATTTCCATTAGCACTGATCAGCAGTGGTAAAGTGTGCACCAGAGTCCTACACCCAATAAAAGCAGGGTAAGAAAAATAGGAGGCAAAAGGTTAAAGAGGGTGAGGCTAAACCTGGAAAAGGACCAGGTTTAACCCCCACAATCTGAAGGGAGAGTCTGAGTTGACAACTTTAGGGGAACAGATTACCATCCTTTTTTTTAAACAGAAGTGAATAAATGAGAAAGTGTTAAGTTTCACAAATGGCTTCCACGTCAAAACCTATTTTAAACAGATATGCTTCAGTTAGTTTCATTGCAACAAAAATTTCCTGTCATGCATATTTTTACCCAATTGCAGTTATAGCTCTGCCTATTGTTTTCGTGTTTTACTTCTGTACAGTGATTTAAAAAAAAATAGACATTTTTGGATAATCTGCATGGGCAAAAGTTAGAAATGGGGGTCTCTAGTTGGCAAGGGTGTGCACCTTTGTCCAAGTAGGGACCCTTCTTCCTAGTCGGGGAAAGGGGGATACACTTCTAAAATAACCCCTGCTCACCTCCTTGATAGCTTGGAACTAGCAGACAGGCTTATCTCAGGGGCAGTGTGTGAAGTATTTGTGCATGCATACAGTAACACAGTGAAAACACTACAAATGGACACCACACCAGCTCAGAAAAATAAGAAAAACGTTATCTAAACCAACAAGACCAAATTCAACAAAAATCCAACATACAATACTGTAAAATTAGTTACTTTGCAAGACAACATTTATTTACAAGATTAGCTGAAAATCACAGTTCTTCTGAGTCTGTAGCTCAGTCTGAGGCTACCACGATGCTGAAAACGACAGAGCCTAACAGTTCCAGCCGACCGCGTTGGTACAGGTCAGCTGAAGCATTGATAGACTCATAGTCTGTACCTTTCTCGTTGGGGCTGATCCCGATGGTACGAGTCGGTCAGGGCAGCCGTGGCAGTTCCATTGTGAAGTGAAGTGGTGCAGCGTGCGGTGCCCTCACAGCGTGGTGCAGGCAGCAGCTCGGTGACTGTCATCCAATGGCATCGGTGAGGCCAAGGCTCACAATGTGGAGTGAGGCATTGCTCGATGAGGTGCTGGCAGGTCACAGTGCAGGCGACGGAGTTTGTCAATGTTCAGGTTGGGCAGCGACGATGTCAGTGATGTCTGGGCAGAATGAAGCAAGGCAGTGCAGAGTGGGGGCCCATGGATGCGGTGCAAGCAACGGCTCGGTGACGGTCGCCCAGCAGGGTTGGTGAGACCAAGGTACAGTGCGAAGTGCAGTGGTGCCTTCAGGACATGGAACTAGAGACGGACTCAGTGACAGAGTCGGGTGCTCAATTCTTCTGCTGTGACTAAAACCAGCTGTTCCATAGACGGTGCAATCTCTACCTCAAGCCCTTGAAGATACTTTGTCAAGCAGGATACACACACAGTTCCTCTTCTTCACAGAAACAGCTACTGAAGGCCAACCACAGATAGCACCCAGCAAAGGGGCAGTACTCCACCTCCAGCTTCTTCCAGCTCTTCTCCTTGGCAGAGGTTACTCTTGAAGTCCAAAAGTGGTCTAAAGTTCAGGGGTCTGGGCCCCACTTTTTTAAAGCACAATTTCTTTGTTCGCTGGTGGCAGAGAAGCTGTTTGCCCAGCCAAAACCAATTCTGACCTATCTGTTGCAGCTGCCTGGAGGAGGTGGAGACAGCATTGTCCAAGGCAGACCAGGCCCATTCAGGTGTGATAGAAATCTCTTTCAACTACTCTGTATGTAGCCCAGGTCTATTCAGTCGAGCCCTGACTCATTCCAGAAAGGCAGGACACACATCAACCCCCCCAGGTGGCTGTCTGAGAGAATGCATATCACCTGCCCCTGTCACTCCAGAGCCCGAGAGTCAATCACTATAGCGTACACAAAACCATGCCATAAACACAAAAGGAACAGCACCTGCACCCCTAATATATGGAAGGTCGAGCTCCTGTTCTCTACCTGTAGGCTACCGGGCCACCTTCCCATCTATAACAGTAAATGCAGCAAGTTTCTTATGATTGCTGGGGTATCCTTTGAGGTCTACCCCATATGGAAAACTCAAATAAATGCCTCCAAGGTATGCCTCTGAATGGGGGGGCATACATCGACCCCACAGTCAGTGAGGAGACCTCACCGGGTCCCCTCCCGTTTCACAAGAGAAAAGGCAGCTGACCGCAGTTGTGCGGCACAGCTGCAAAACTAGCCCCAGCTCCAAGTGCTGAAAGGCAGATGCCTGCGTTCGTGTGGCGCAGCTGTAAGACCAACCCCCCCTTTGTCTGGAAAGTGCCAGCCACCTCCTGATTTCCCCGGGGTCTGACTCAACCTCGAGTCTTCCTGCTGGTCGTATTGGAAGCCTTGCATCCAGGACTGAGCTGTCTCCCTTGGCCTTCCCTGGAATCCTGGTGCCGGGGCCGGATGGACACGCTTCGATTATCCGGGGCACTCGGGTCTCTAGGCAATGCATCGTTACGATGAAGTGGCACTGATGTCACTCCGCTCGCCCTCTGAGGAAGTCAGCTCCCCACAGTGTCAGCAGGACTGTCCAACATGCAGCACCTCTCCCTCACTGGAGAGTGTGGCACTGATAACGAACAGCCAGCACAAACTAGCTTCATATGCCAGGGGGCTGAGTAGCTCTTCACCAAGTACTTGAGACCTGGGACTCAGGACACATTTCAAAGTACCAAGAGGATCAGCCACACACTGATCCTATATTTATAAGTAGCACTCACTACGCTCTAACTGCAGGCACAAAATGTAGCGTCCAACACACACTTACCTGGTGAAGTAAAGTCCAGTCCTTCTCTTGCTCCAAACAGGAGTTACAACTGCAGGTCAAACCACCCTCTCACACAACAGAAAGGGTAGTGCTCCTCATACAGCTCTTCAGCTCTCCTTCCAGGCAGATTACTTTGGGGTCCAGCAAGGATTTTCCTTGAAGTCTTTGATTTCCATGAGACATCCAACAGGAGGCAACCACAAGCCCTTTGAGACCTTCCCAAGCAGGATACCGCAGCAGGGCAAAAAGAGTTAGGGGCATATTAGCAAGAACCACATTAAAATTATCACCATTTTAGCGGCAGGAAACTGCTGATAAAATGGCGATAATGGGCTTGCTAATATGCGTTATAGAATTCCAATAGAAGCCCAGGTTAGATGTCTTGTACATCTAACCTGGGCTTCTATTGGAATTCTATAACGCATATTAGCAAGCCCATTATCGTCGTTTTAGCAGCAGTTTCCTACCGCTAAAACAGCGATAATTTTAACGACGTTCTTGCTAATATGCCCCTTAATCTTTTTCCTCTGCCCACAGATAGAAGCAGCAACTACAGGCCAAACCTCCCCTCACAGAAAAGGTGGCGCTTCTCACACAGCTCTTCACCTCTTCTTCTTGGGAGGGTTCTCTTGTTTCCAGAAGTAATCTAACATCCTGGGGTTTAAGGTCTCATACATAGGCCCAATTTTCAGATTGTTGCCTTTGTTTCAGAGTCTTAGTGTTCAGTACAAACCAGTTCTGTCCTCCCTGGCCCAGCTTGTCCACAGGGGATGGAGATAGCAGTGTGCAAGGAGAAAAGCCTATTCAGGTGCTAGTGAAACCCCACCCACCACTCTGAATGCAGACAAGGTCTATTCAGCCTGACTATGAGTAACCCAGGCAAGGCAGAACACACATCAAACCCTCCTCATGACTGTCTAGAGAGAATGCACATCCCCTACTCCTGTAACTCCAGAACCATCATAGTGAATACAGAAACAGGCAGAGGCACACAGAATGGGAAAGCAAGAAAATGCCCACGTTCTAAAAGTCACAAATTCAAACATACAATTTAAAAACCACCTTTACTAAAAGGTGTATTTTTAAATTCTGAGTTCAGAGAGCCTAAACACCATTTCTCTATCTTGTTTCAATGGAAAGTTACACCTGTAAGACGTCAAAGGGCAGGTCCCATGGTAACCTATGGGACAGCCAGCCTTTCAGTAGTGAAAAACAAAATACACAGTATTTCCCTATTAGGACATGTGCTCTGCATGCCACAGGAGTCAAGCCAGCCTGGCTGATGAAGGGTGAGACCCTAAAACCGGTCCCAGGATGCTTGTTTCCGGTCCAAGGACGACCTGGCCTGGCAGTTCGGGCTGGACTGTTCCCATGGAAAACAGGGTCAAGACTGATTTGCATATGGGTGGGTTCAAACTGGAATGGCAAAGGGGGCAAACAAACTATATATTTAGGCTCATATCTCTCTACTGGGGTGAATGTTGACATTGTTCAACATTCTGTCCATCAATTGTTCGCTTTGCATTTGTCACCCTGAGCGGGTCAGTGTGTCCAGTCATGGGTCCCATGCTCTCTCACTGCCACTGGATTCAAGATAGCCTGGGTGATGCGGGTGAAACCCCAAAACTGGACCCAGGATGCTTTTGTGTGGTCCAGGGAGAACCTAGCCTGGCAGTTTATGCTGGACTGTTCCCACGGGTAACAGTGTCAAGACTGAGTAGCATATTTCTGGGTTCAAACTGGAATAGCATGGGGAGCAACAAAAACGATGGATATAGGCCATGATCACTGTACTGGGGGGAATGTTTGACATTGTTCTACATTCTGTCTATCAATTGCACTTTTTGCACAAGCCCACTAGTGGCATTTGATATACAGGCCCTGGTACACTCATTACACTTTACTAGGGACTTACCAGTAAATCAAATATGCCAATCATGGATAACCAATCATAATCACAATTTCCATTAGCACTGATCAGCAGTGGTAAAGTGTGCACCAGAGTCCTACACCCAATAAAAGCAGGGTAAGAAAAATAGGAGGCAAAAGGTTAAAGAGGGTGAGGCTAAACCTGGAAAAGGACCAGGTTTAACCCCCACAATCTGAAGGGAGAGTCTGAGTTGACAACTTTAGGGGAACAGATTACCATCCTTTTTTTTAAACAGAAGTGAATAAATGAGAAAGTGTTAAGTTTCACAAATGGCTTCCACGTCAAAACCTATTTTAAACAGATATGCTTCAGTTAGTTTCATTGCAACAGAAATTTCCTGTCATGCATATTTTTACCCAATTGCAGTTATAGCTCTGCCTATTGTTTTCGTGTTTTACTTCTGTACAGTGATTTAAAAAAAAATAGACATTTTTGGATAATCTGCATGGGCAATAGTTAGAAATGGGGGTCTCTAGTTGGCAAGGGTGTGCACCTTTGTCCAAGTAGGGACCCTTCTTCCTAGTCGGGGAAAGGGGGATACACTTCTAAAATAACCCCTGCTCACCTCCTTGATAGCTTGGAACTAGCAGACAGGCTTATCTCAGGGGCAGTGTGTGAAGTATTTGTGCATGCATACAGTAACACAGTGAAAACACTACAAATGGACACCACACCAGCTCAGAAAAATAAGAAAAACGTTATCTAAACCAACAAGACCAAATTCAACAAAAATCCAACATACAATACTGTAAAATTAGTTACTTTGCAAGACAACATTTATTTACAAGATTAGCTGAAAATCACAGTTCTTCTGAGTCTGTAGCTCAGTCTGAGGCTACCACGATGCTGAAAATGACAGAGCCTAACAGTTCCAGCCGACCGCGTTGGTACAGGTCAGCTGAAGCATTGATAGACTCATAGTCTGTACCTTTCTCGTTGGGGCTGATCCCGATGGTACGAGTCGGTCAGGGCAGCCGTGGCAGTTCCATTGTGAAGTGAAGTGGTGCAGCGTGCGGTGCCCTCACAGCGTGGTGCAGGCAGCAGCTCGGTGACTGTCATCCAATGGCATCGGTGAGGCCAAGGCTCACAATGTGGAGTGAGGCATTGCTCGATGAGGTGCTGGCAGGTCACAGTGCAGGCAACGGAGTTTGTCAATGTTCAGGTTGGGCAGCGACGATGTCAGTGATGTCTGGGCAGAATGAAGCAAGGCAGTGCAGAGTAGGGGCCCATGGATGCGGTGCAAGCAACGGCTCGGTGACGGTCGCCCAGCAGGGTTGGTGAGACCAAGGTACAGTGCGAAGTGCAGTGGTGCCTTCAGGACATGGAACTAGAGACGGACTCAGTGACAGAGTCGGGTGCTCAATTCTTCTGCTGTGACTAAAACCAGCTGTTCCATAGACGGTGCAATCTCTACCTCAAGCCCTTGAAGATACTTTGTCAAGCAGGATACACACACAGTTCCTCTTCTTCACAGAAACAGCTACTGAAGGCCAACCACAGATAGCACCCAGCAAAGGGGCAGTACTCCACCTCCAGCTTCTTCCAGCTCTTCTCCTTGGCAGAGGTTACTCTTGAAGTCCAAAAGTGGTCTAAAGTTCAGGGGTCTGGGCCCCACTTTTTTAAAGCACAATTTCTTTGTTCGCTGGTGGCAGAGAAGCTGTTTGCCCAGCCAAAACCAATTCTGACCTATCTGTTGCAGCTGCCTGGAGGAGGTGGAGACAGCATTGTCCAAGGCAGACCAGGCCCATTCAGGTGTGATAGAAATCTCTTTCAACTACTCTGTATGTAGCCCAGGTCTATTCAGTCGAGCCCTGACTCATTCCAGAAAGGCAGGACACACATCAACCCCCCCAGGTGGCTGTCTGAGAGAATGCATATCACCTGCCCTTGTCACTCCAGAGCCAGAGAGTCAATCCACAAACCAGCAGAGGCACACATGAAGGCTAAGCAAGTAAATACCCCACTTTCTAAAAGTGGTATTTTCAAGCATACAATATAAAAATCATCTTTACTAAAAGATGCATTTTTATGTTCTGAGTTCAGGCATACTAATCTCCAACTTTCTTTATTGTCCCCATGGGAAGTTATATTTATATGAAGTCATAAATAAACTCCCATTCTATCCTATGGGACAAGTCACCTGTCAATTGTGAAAAACGGAAAGCACTGTTTTTCACTATCAGGACAAGTCACACACCTCAGTACATGTCCTAACCTTCACATACACTACACCATGCCCATGGTGCTAACTTGGGCCTACCTTAGGGGTGTCTTGCATGTAAGAAATGGGAAGGTTAGGGCCTGGCAAGTGGGTACACTTGCCAGGGCGACATGGCAGAACCAAACTGTGAATAGACACTGCAATAATAGGTCTGACAACCTTTTTTAAAAGGCTGCTTGTGTGGGTGGCACAATCAGTGCTGCAGGTCCACTAGCAGAATTTGGCTTACAGGTCCTGGGTACACACAGTGCACTGTACTAGGGACTTAGTAGTAAGTCAAACAAGCCAATCATGGAAATACCAATCCATAGTCACAATTTACAGGGAGAGCATCTGCACCTTAGCACTGATCAGCAGTAGTAAAGTTCTCAGAGTCATAAAACCACTAAAACAGGGTCCAAAATAGGAGGCCAAAAAGCAAAAAGTCTGGAAAAGCCAGGTCTAACACAACCCCCTTCTAGTCTAAAGCCAGGGTAGACTGATCAATCCCTTGATGAAATTTCCTGCTTGGGGCGATAGAAACTAGACCTTGTAGTTTTAAGAACAGTGTTTCCCTGTATCACAAGTCAAATGCAAAAGCATTGAAATTATTACATCAAGCTGCAGTTCCACTAGTCATTACTAGGTGTCCCTCATGAGTCACTTGCAAAAGCATTGAAACCCTTTCATGAAGCTGCTGTTCCACTAGTCATTACTAGGTGTTTCTCATGAGTCAGATGAAAAAGCATTTGACTTGAGGGACACCTAGCAATGACTAGTTGAACCGCAGCTTGATGTAATAATTTTAATCCTTTTACATTTGACTTGTGAGGGACACCTAGTAACGACTAATTGTACTGCAGCTCTTTGTAGAATTATTTTGATATTGGATACTTTAATATTCACTGCCCACTGCTAATCTCATCCCGTAATGCTTTGCAGGGCCTTTGGTTGGGATTGTATTTTTGCCCATAACTGTGCTTAGGGTGGTCCTAAGAGGATGGGACCACCACTGAATCGTTCAGCATGATATGCTCTTTGTGTTCAAGGCATCTGCTTGGTCTTCCCTCTAGGTTAGGGGGGGACCCCAAAATCATCAACTCTCTCATTGCCTGATATTTTTCATTTTCAAAGTTCACTTTTGTGAATTAGTTATATACTTTTTAGCATGTAAAGTTGCTTTATCAAAGCATTTGTGGGTGCAGTTTAGTAGCTGACACCGCTACGTGGAGGAACTGAATTTTTTCCTGAATTCTCTGTTTTTAATGGAATGCGTAGTTAACAAATCTCCACAAACTCTGCTAGCATTGCCCAAGATTACCAAAAATGCAGCAACATGTTTTACAGCATGGTGGAAGGCCCATTGCAAACCTAGAATGGTCACCTGTTACTTATTGCTAAAAGTAGGTATTACATTGGTACTAATGGTGTGCAAACCACTCTTGCTTCTTTCTGTGCCTCACTTGCCTCTTTCTGCATTTCTGCTGCTTCTTTCTGCACCTTTCTTTCTTTTTCTGCACTACTTTTGCCTCTTTCTGCTCATCTCTTCTACTTTCTGCACCTCTTTTGCCTCTTTCTGCACCACACTTGCTTCTATCTATACCGCTATTCCCTCTTTCATGACTGTTTATGCAACTTTCTTGCCTCTTTCTGCAGTTCTCTTGCCTCCTTCTGCACCTCTGTTGCTTCTTTCTGCAGTTCTCTTACCATTTTCTGCACCTCTCTTGACTCTTTCTGCACCTCACTTGACTCTTTCTGCATCTCTTTTGCTTCTTTCTACACCTCTGCTACTTCTTTCAGCAATTCTCTTGCCTCTTTCTGTACTTCTCTTGCTTGTTTCTGCACCTATCTTGCATCTTTCTGCACCTCTGTTGCCTCTTTCTGCATATCACTTGCTTCTTTCTGTACCCCTCTTGCCTCTTTCTGCATCCCTTTCCCTCGGTCTGCACTTCTCTTGCCTCTTTCTGCATACCTGTTCCCTCTGTTTACACCTTTCCTGCCTGTTTCTGTACCTCTCTTGCCTCTTTCTGTACCTCTGTTGCTTCTCTCTGCACTTCGTTTGCCTCTTTACGCACTTTGTGCCTCTTTAAGCACTTCTGTTGCTTCTTTCTGTAGTTCTCTTCCTTCTTTCTGTACCCCTCCTGCCTCTTTGTGTACCCCTCTTGCCTCTGCGTGCACCTCTCCTACTCCTTTTTATACCCCTCTTGCTTCTTTCTGCACCTCTGTTGGTTATATCTGCACTGCTCTTGATTCTTTCCGCACCTCTTTTGCAATTTTCTACATATCCCTTGCCTATTTCTGCACCCTTCTTCCCTCTTTGCCCACCTCTCCAGCTTCTTTCTGCACTTCTCTTGCTTCTTTCTACACTGCCTTTGCTTCTTTCTGTACCTCTCTTTCAAATTTCTGTAACCTTCTTGCCTATTTCGGCAGCCCTGTTCCCTCTTTCTGTACCTTTCTTGCCTGCTTCTGCACTTGTCTTCTCTCTTTCTGTTCCTCTGTTGCTTTTTTCTGCCATTTTCTTGCCTCTTTCTGCACCTCTCGTCCCTCTTTCTATTCCTCTGTTACTACTTTCTGAACTTTTCTTACTTTTTCCTGTACCCCTCCTGCCTCTTTCTGCACACTCATGCCTCTTTGTGCATCTTTCCGGCCTCATTCAGCACCTCTCTTACATCTTTCTGCTGTTCTCTTGCCTCTTTCTGTACCTCTTTTGCTTCGTTTTGTACTTCACTTGCCTCTTTCTGTAGCCCTCTTGCCTCTTTCTGCACCTCTGTTGGTTCTATCTGCACTGCTCTTGCTTATTTCTGCACCTCTGTCCCACATGTCTGCATCCTTCTTTCTTCTTTCTGCACCCTCTTCTCTCTTTCTGCACCTCTCCTGCCTCAGTCTGCCCACATGTTCCCTCTTTCTGTATCCTTTTTGCCTGTTTCCGCAGTTCTCTTGCTTCCTTCTGCACCTCCCTTGTCTCTTTCTGCACCTCTGTTGGTTCTTTGCAATGCTTTTGCTTCTTCCCGCAACTGTCTTGCAAATTTCTGCATCCCTTGCCTCTTTCTGCACCTATCTTACCTTTGTCTGTACCCCGTTCCTTCTTTCTGTACCTCTTTTGCCTATTTCTGCAACTCTCTTGCCTCTTTCGGCAGTTCTCTTGCCTCCTTCTGCACCTCTGTTGCTTCTTTCTGCACATCTCCTGCCTCTTTCTATACCCCTGTCGCTTCATTCTGCACTTCTCATGATTCTTTATGCACCTGTCTTGCTTCTTTATGCACCACTGTTGTCTCTTTCTGCACTTGTCTTCCCTCTTTTTGCACCTCTCTTGCCTCTTTCTGTACCTCACTTGCGTCTTTCTGCATTTCTCTTGCTTCTTTCTGCACCTTTCTTCCTCTTTCTGCACCTCTCATGCTCTGTCTGCACTTCTCTTGCCCTTTCTGTGCATTGCCTACCTATGTAGGCATATTTAGAAATTAGCATTTTAAAAACCTTAGAAATTCACTGAAAAAATATAGGTTTCAGGGACCTATAGTTGGCCCCTTGAACGTCATGTCTCCCACCTGTGAGCAAGGCCAGGGGGCCGAAACCTTGGGAGTATGCAGTGGTGCTGTAAAGACTGAATTAGGCAGCCTTCACCAGTGTATGTATTTATATATATATATATATATATATATATATATATATATATATATATATATATATATATATATATATATATATATATATATATATATATATATATATATATATATATATATATATATCAGGAACATTATAGTTAGGGATATATTAGGGATATACATATAACATATATATCCTACTGGTAGTCACCAGTAGGTAGTTATAGTTAGGACCTAGTTTCCGTACGGAAATCGTTTTTTTGACTTGCCTAGATCTTTGATGCTGGTTGACAATTCTTCGCAAAATGTTCCACAAAAAGTGTCATAGTAGCTTTGTTGTGCATGAGATGTTTAGGGGTGACTTGTTAAGCAGGGGACGAGAAAAAGTGGCAAAGAATTGTGTTTTCCCATTTTAGCTCCTGCAGGATGCATAGGCAAACCTACAGCCCGAACTGCTGGTCCTAATGACACAAAATTTAGCTGAAAAGTAGATATTGAGGGGGCAGTGTCTTAGCGTCCATGAATGTTGGCAGCTCATCCTATTCCATTACAAGCATATTATGCTGAAGAGTTCTTTTCTTGTAGATTCATATGCAAGGGTTTGGCATGAATACGCACTCTGCTTTTCTGTTTCATTATATCAATCTGGGATCCATATATGGCGTTTGTATAGGGTAGCTGTTTCGTTTAATTCTCTGGTATATGTGGGTCATGACTTGCAAATGTTGCTAGTGAAAGTAGTGGCTACATTTATTGTGACATTTGTTCTCTTTTCAGTGGGATTATTCAATAACTTTTGTCAGATGAGATGTTTGTATTTTTTTATATGAACTCTCACCCTGGTGTTTCCCCACATAAAGCTGTCATTAATGCAATGTTACACTTCCCTTCCTACATGCCTAGTTTTTCTCGCTGCTCACAATTACTATATCCACCCGGAACTCTTGTCTGGTTTTACTGATTGCTTCTTCTGTGCTCCTCCATAACATCCCAAAAGCATACTGTCTGTTACAGACCTCCTATGGTGTATAGAGGCCTGAGAAAATATTCAAATATTCAAGCCTTACTAAATTCTGCAGGCCCTCACAATGCTCTTTGTTTTTACCCCAGTTCTCTTCCCACTCCCGCTTCCCATCTGTCCCCAGTACAAGTGGTAATACTCCAACAAAAAGGTTCTGCACCATGCCTACAATGTACTCAGACATGGCATCCACACTTTGTTCTCAGTATCCAGATTGCCTGCTGGCTAACCAACATCCTCTATTTCATTTATCGAATAAAAACTGGGGGGTATGGGATGAGAATAATCATCAGGAATTTGAAATAACATTTATGGAATGCGTACACTAGGTAGGGCATAAATAGATACTTGAATTTGTGAATCAGGAGGCAGTGTAATGGGTAATTGTTGATAAATGTAGGGACTAGGCACTTGTTAATGCGTTTCTAACGGTCTGAAGATAATTGAACGGGATTGGTTGGAATAGGATCGTAGAATGATGGTGTCACCATTCGGGAGAAGGTTTTGTGTTTTCTGGTTATAGAAGTATTTACGAGTGCATCAGGTTTCTTAGTACGGAAATAGGATCGCAGAATTATGGTGTTACCATTCGGGAGAAGAATTTGTGTATCTGGTTAAAGAGGCACTTACGAGTGAATCAGGTTTCTTAATACAGAAAAGATTGGCATAGGGGTATCAGAATTCGAGGTGTGTCAATATTTACATACACAATGACTTAGTATCACATGGGGCTAAGGCCTGGCAGCCATTGGCTGACTACGAATAAGAGGGAACAAACTCTAGTGGAAATAGGTACTTGTCTATGCGTAGTCAACAGCTTGAAAGGATGAAATACGATCGTAGTATATCCAGTTATTCAGGATACGGATATGACGCCATGAGTTTGAGAGGTTGGAATAAGTTAAAAGGACACTGAATAGCGGACGGAAGTGGAGACTCGTATAAAGGTACGTAGACTCAGTGGATTGAAAGATGCCTGTGGGATTGGTTGAAGCAGGATTTAAAAAAGCAGTTGCTGCAGGATTTTCCCTCACAGCGGATTTATCAGACTGACTGCCAAGGTGGCGTTACTATGGCTGATCATTGCCTTTGGAAGGTAAGAAAGGATGCTGTGATGTTACAGGAGGCAAGTTTTGTAATTATTGTAATGATACATGAAACTGGTGCCTTACCCGGTTTTCACTATTTGTTTTTTTTATATAGAGAGCTCTACAACGGGCAAGGAAGCATTAATGTATTATTGATTGGGAAGATTGGAACAAACGGTGATATAGTACTGCCTATAGAAGTGAGGATCCTGGGTTCTATTTTGAAAGTGATAGGCAGCAATAGTGGGATGCATGGGGAGTACTTTGATAGATCTTCTCAGAATTTGTAGAATAGAAGGGTGTTTGACCAAAGTAGTTTTTTTCAGATTGGAAAACTTTTGGAAGAGGAGAAAATTTCATTTTGGATGAGGGATTCATGGATCAAGGATGAACCTTTTTTTGATTTCTGAGGTGAGAGGCCTCAAGTTCTAGAATTAGGGATGTAAAATGGGCAGAGAGGATATTGTGACAATAAGGTTTTATTAAAACAGGTGCCTTACCCAAATTTGTGTTTTTTCACAGATTGTGTATACACTTTTGTGAGAGCTATTGCATCATATCTAAGGGATTCTTGGATTAGAAAATGTATTCCTAAACACAGTTTGGATACGTATGGGCACATGCATCAATATTGCATTTTGTGATTCCTTATTTGCGAAAAATAAGGAATCGCAATTAAGGAATTGCAAACTGCAATGCATCAAGAAATCGCTATAAAAATAGCGATTTCTTAAAATTCCTTAATTGCGATTCTCCAATTGAGAATAGCAATTAAGGAATACCACCCCATCCATTCTTATGGGCCTAGAGGCCCATAGGAATGGATGGAAAGACATTCTTAATTTGCAATTCACCATTAGAAATTCGCAAATTAAGAATGCAATTTCAAGGGTGCAGGTGTGTCCAAAGGACACCCTGTTGCACCCCTGAAATCTGCTTAGAAGTACATTTTGCACACTCACAAGCCCCAAATGGAACTTTGAAAAATGCACTTTAGTGCATTTTTCAAAGTTTTTGCAAATTACCATGAAGGTCAACTTCATGGTAATTTGCTTCCCTTATTTGCGAATTCGCAAATATTTTTAGTTTGATGCATTGCATTTAAGGAATCTCAATTTGAGATTCCTTAAAAGCAATCGCAATTTAAGAAATCGCAATTTTGCGATTTCTTAAATTGCGAAAATTGCAAAAATTTTAATACATCCCACAAATGGGAATTGCATTCGCAAACGGCCGTATTTTGCCATTCGCACCATTTGCGATTGCAATTTCCTTTGATGCATGTGCCCGGTAGTGAATTCTTTGAGCAAGTTCTGATTGAGGTGTCAGGGTCTGAATAAGATATATGTAAACAACGGATATCGATGTAGGAGCATGATAAAGCAAGTTGTCCGGGGGGATGTTTATTGGTTATGAAAGCAGGGAGGTTTGTGTTCTACAATATTATAAATATCTTGTGTGGTTTATCATTAGAGTTTGAAGAATCATATGTAAATTATGTGTGAAGTATGTTATAGAGGCAGATCTTTCCTGGACTATATTTTGGTAAATAGGCAGGTTTCCTGATATGATTTAGTTTAGTTTAGTTTATGTATAAAATGTGGACGAGGGATAGCATGGAATAAAAGCATTAGGTTTTATTTTGTGTAATGCTTTTGGTGGATTTAAGTATGTATTGATTCTGATACCATGTGTTTTTTCTTTACAGCCCTGATGATGTCCCATTGGGGACGAAACGCCTAGGCTGTTCAATCGATTGATTGTCTTGGCCTGGATATAAAGGAAGCTCGCATTGGGATTGGATCATTATTGGACTACAATAATTTATTGTTGATTGATGTTATAAGAGTGCGCTCCTTCTTTAAAACATCATTTATGAAAAGTGTTACATTGCTAGGTGAAAACAGTGATCCAACACTTTTCAGTGCATCCTCCTTGCAACATCATGGATGCGCTGTATTTACTGTATGGCGCACCATGTCGCAAGGATTTACAGATTCCTGTCGCACCTGTAGGTGTAACTCCAGCAATGTGTCCTTTCGCATGAGGCAAGTGCCATGTGAAAGGGCCTGCGTCAGTCTCACAGCAGGCGTAAGGATTTGAAGCAGTGGTGTACCTGTAAAATCTCATTGCTTTCACTGCAACACTTCTACGAGCCTTTTTTGCAGGGCAACGTCCACCTTGTATACATTATATAATGAAGCTCAGGGGTTTATAAAGTGACAACTGCTTAGATGCGTCACTTTGTAAATATGTGGCAGTGTGGTGCATATCTTAGGCCACCAATGCATTACTTAAAGTGACGCACCAGCAGTGCAAAAGACTCATAAATAAGCCCCCAAGGAACTAAATCACCCACGAAAGAGAATCAAAAATCTTGACAATTGCAAAAGTTTGGTGAGTGATATAGTACTCTTACAAGAAACCAAGAGAGGTTTTGCAGAAGCCCTACTGATGAGGAAAGGATGGTTGGTTGATATTACTTGCTCTGAGGCTCAGGGGAAAAAATGGTGTGCTCACCCTTCTATCCAGGAAATCTGGCTTAACACTCATTTAATCAGAACATGATTCCCATGGGCGAAGGCTTCTCTCAAATCTAAATCATGTTGAACAAGATTTATATGTGATAAATATATACGCTCCCAACATTGATGATCTGATATTTAGGCTCTCTCCAAATAAAAAAAAATGACATCCCCCATGACTCCGAGTTAATTGTGGGAGGTGAATTTTACTTATCAATAGATCCAATATTAGTTCAACATTCCTCTTTAAAATTTAGATCTTCCAGTCCCACAAACAGTTCCGCCCATCATCTCCTAGATGCTTGGAGATTACATAATTCTAAAGGTAACAATTTTACCTTCTTCTTTCCTTCCATTCAAGTTTTTCTCACATTGATTATATGCTAGTAGACGCCTCATTTCTCAGAGTAACGTCTGACCCTAAGATTCATCATATTCTTGTCTCAGATCATACTGCCATATTGTTATCAATCATTGAAATTTAATTTGTATTTTCAGAGAAAATGAAAGTTTTGTGACTTATCCTGGGACATTTGGGGACATATTTAAATGTGTAATGAGAGGCCAATTATTAAATGTACGGAAAAAAAGGAACAGAGACGTCAAGGACTTTTTACAATCCTTGGGGGAAGAAATAGAAATGAAAGAGGAAGATTTTAGACATTCTAATAATAAGGATATACTAGTCGAAGTTAAACTTAAATAGTATACATTTAACACCTTTATTAGTGAAAGAGCTTGTCTTTTTGTTCAAACCTAAGATTAAAAACAGCGCCTCTTCCATAATAGAGCACATAAAGCGCTTGCCAAAACACTTAAATTCAAAAACATAAGCAATCAAATCAAGTATATCAAAGCTCAAGATGGTTCACAAAAAAATGAAAACCAAAGAAATACTAGAGGTTTTCATGGATTTCTACAAGAATCTATATATCCCACAGAACACACTGAGTAAAATGAATGTCTGGATTTTTTGTAATTCCTACCTTTGGCCTCTGTTTCTGACATGGATAGAGAACGATAGAATGAACTGTTTACTTTGGTTAAGATTACAGAACCAAAACAATCAATTCACTCTGGAAAGGCTCCAGAATCTGAGGGTTCCCCATTAGTTTTTATAAGACCTTCACACATGCTATCATCAATCCCCTCTAAAACACTTTAGATCGCTTTGTGCTTAGATCAAAGGTGTCAGGAACAGCCTCTGTGGAAACAATTGTTCTCATCCCTAAAGAGGGTAAGGGCCGCTCAAATCCAAATAAGTATCGCCCCATATCATTAAATATGGAATCAAAAATGTTTCTGAAAATACATACTAAAAGACAGAACATCTATCCATACACTAATCCATAAGTCTAAAACATGGTTTATCAGGGGAAGACTTGCTAGAGACAATATACGCACATTTGTCATACAATTGAAAAAGCCCACCTCTTTTCTATGCCAACAGCCGCAATTGTTCTTGATGCTGAAAAGGCTCTCAACAAAATCTCCTGGCTTTTCCTCCATGCAGTTCTTGAATCTCACAACCTTGGCAATTCTTTAATTAATATAGTTATGGCTCTATATCCTAATCTCAAAGCTAACATAGAGTTAACAGCACTACTTCTACCTTTTTCAACCTCCATCAAGGCACAATACAGGGTTGCCCTCTTTTGCCCTTCTTATTCTTATTCACCATTGAACACTTACTTACACTACTTAATTTGTCAACAAATATAAAAGGTCTCCAATTTTGCTCCAAGACGTATAAAACCACTGCATATGCGGGTGACGTCCTTATCTTTAGTGTGGATATTGAAAGTGTGATTCCTAGCATCACCAGTATTATTCAAAGGTTTTCTCACTTATCCGGATACACCATAAATAAAGATAAGACTGAAGTCTTCCCTTTACATCCCTTATCCTTCTCCTCACATCTAGGTATCTCTGGTCTTAAGTGGCAGCCCAAATGGCTCAAATATATGGGGATTCTGGTTCTGCAAGGACTTGTCTGAAGCACTAAAATATAATGACTCCTACACTATTTCTAAAATGAAGGACCTACTTTTTTCCTGGTCTCATACATTCATTTCTTGTGAGGGTAGGCTTCAAACACACAAAATCACGATAATGCCAATTGTGATTTTTGTATCCTCTTTGCTTCCATTGAAGTTGTCCGATGCATTTTCCCAGGATATTGATAGATTCACCTCTAAATTTTTATGAAGAGATAAAAGAGCGAGGGTATCATCTCTAGAAGAACTTCAGTTTCGGAGGGTGCAATCTCCCTAATTGGAGACTATTCCAAACAGCCTTTTAAGCAGTGCAATGTGCCTTATGTTTCGACTCCAACTTCATGAACTCTCCGAGATGGGTGAAGAGAGAAAGTATCCTTTACGCTCCTTTTAATCTTTCTGCCATCATCACAATGTCCAAGTTGAAATTTCCACCCTCTCAGTCGCTAATCTCAGATACTATGAATGCTTTAAACCTCCTGGATAAGCACATGTGGGTCACATTACACAATTCTATGTTAGCCTCACTTAGGTACAATCCTAAAATAAGGGCTAATGTTGCCTGTTCTGTTCCAGATACATGGGCTTCCAAGGGCATCACACAGATTAGAGACTTACTTGATGACAATAAGGGTTCTCTGCCTTTCTCACATTTAGACAAACTCAACAACCAACCAATTTAGACCTTAATAGCTTCCTAAAAATCAAAGTAAAATTGTATAAACTCAGAAAGCCAGAATACCCAACCCTTCCTGCGCCTCTGACTTCTTGGCTTCCTGTAGGACACATTGCTTACAAAATGTAAAACTACTTTCCAAACCTCTTCGATATCAGCAGTCACCACTCTTTGTAAATTGGGTCCGGCATATTGACTTAGAAATGTTTGAACACATTTCAGAAGAAGACTGGCAGAAACTTTGCACACTTTTCTTGTGCAATGAAATATCCCCTTCTCTCCTTCAATCAAAATTCTTCTCTATAAATCTGCTACATTGGTACACAGCTAGATTACATAAAATATGCTTATGTGAAAGTAATATTTGTTGGAATTGTAATGTGGGGATTGGTTCTCACCAACAAATGTTTTTCCAGTGCCCTCTCCTTACTCAGTATTGGGACTAAATTCAGACTTATTTATCAGCTATTTTTAACACCTTAATTTTGTTGGATTTGCCCACAGTTGTTCCTGGTCCTTGGGCTTCGAAGACAAAGCTTCCCCTTTGTCAGATAGACATGGGTCTACTTGATCTCCTCCTGTAAAGGTCATCTTGGCTGAGTGGAAATCCTTCAATTATCTCTCATTTCATACATGGTGGGCTTGGGTCTCTTTCCTGAGAGGGGCACATGGGTTACAATCCAACCAACTAAAGCACCTTCAGTTTTCCAATGCTGTAGGGCACTCTCTAGACAAGTTGAACAGTCTGGACACAAAGAAGCATTTTCACTTATCTTCATCACATTCGGGACCTTAGACTAAGCCCCACCTATGGACTGGATTTTCCCACTACCATTTCCTATTTCTCTTCCTTGTTTTCCCCAGTCCCTCCCCCAATGATATCAGATGTACCTTGCATATTTCTCGCATTATAGATACCTAATACATAAGATATACTCACTAGTGCCGTAAATATAATCTTGATTTAAGTCTCTCTGTATTGTATATCCCACCACAGCCCCAGAGAGCACCACCTCCCTGGGGAAAATGACAAAAAAGGAGGGGGGTTGTACGGCCCCACCTCCTGGAGTCATAGATGGCCCTATGGAACGCTATCACCCAAGGCCGGCTCCTGCAAAGTCCTGAGGTGCCAATCCATTGGACATTGAAGTTTGATATGGCTTGGCTGGAGCATTACCGCTCCCACCAAGCATTAGCAATCTCTGCTCCGCTTCTAACAAGTGAAAGCATTAAAATGCTCTTGCTTGCCTGCAGCAGAACAGAATTGTTTTTGGACAGAAGGAGCTGCCTGTTTAGCAGCTCTCTCTGTCCGAAACAGTGCCAGATACCACAAGGTATGGGGATCTCCCAGGGACAGCTGGAGCCTTCAGGCGCTCCCCGCAGTGCCCAACTGTAAAAAGTGGGTGCCCTCTGTGGAACCAGGGCACCCACACTACAGGCTAGGCCCTGGGGGATGCGGTCCACATGGCCGAAATCAGCTGGGGAAGAGGTCCCGCTCCCATTATTAAAAAAATAATAATACAAAGAAGGCTGAGGTATGGTGTCCTGGGGCCTAAATTAGCCTTGGAGGGGGAGCACTCAGCCCCATCTCTTTTAATTTCGCAAAACAATTTAAAAGAAAAGGCCAGGCCTTTGGGGATGGGATCTCTGGGCCCCAAAACAGGCCCCCCTCCCCTAATAATTTGAAAAGGAATTTTAAAAAAAGGTAATTGAAGCCCGCCCCCTTTCTGCACCACTCTGCAAATGCTCCTCCTGGCGCACTTCTAGTTGGGGAATTAAATCCACTTTACTCCTGAAGGCCTCAGGACTAAAGTGGATTCCACGTGGCCTTTCCCCCTATCTCCATAATTCTGCAAACACGCCTCCTTGTGCACTACTAGTTGTAGGATGAAGTTCCCTTGGCTGCTGAGGGTCCCTGGGGTGAATCTGGCCTCTTGTTACCTCCAGTAAGTCCTACATAGCGGGATTGCTAAAAGATCTTTGGAGGCCACGCCCCTTTCGCCACATCTCTGCAAACATGCCTCCTGGTGCACTACTGGTTGGGGAATTAAGTCCTCTTGGAAGCAGAGCGACCTTGGGGACCAAGAAATCCTCCTGGTACCTCCTGTAAGTCCTACAGAGCAGGAATCCTTAGAGCTGGTCCGCGGCCCCATCCCCTTTCTCCACCACTCTGCAAATGTGATGACAAATTAAAAAACCAAAGGTTACAGGGATGCTACAGTTAGGAATTGCAATTTAAAATAACCTTCGAAATTAATTGGAAAAGACCAAAGGTTACAGGGACGTTACAGTTAGGAAATGGAATAACAAAAAGCCCTTAGAAATTCACTGAAAAAGCCAAGATTACAGGGACGTTAAAGTTAGGATTAGATTTCACTCATGCAAAATCAGCAGTTATCGTTTTCTGAGCTAACCATAACTTGCGTCCTGGAATGCACTGCTTATGACCTCACATAGAACATCCCTGATGACATGATCAGTGACATCACTGATGACATCACTCATGACATTTGAAATGGCATCACTCATGACATCAACCAACTCAAACATCTTTTCAATTATCCATAGAGCCGCTTACACATTCACTCACTCACTCCTACAGCCACCCACACAACCATTCAATCGCCTATATAGCTACTCATACAACAAATCCCTCACCCATACAGCTACTCACATAGACACACACTCACCCATACACCTGCTAATTCACCCACTTATTCACCTTTATAGCCACTCACACACCCACTCACTCACCCATACGGGCACTCAACACAGCCCCTCACTCACCCATATAAGCATCACACACTATCTCACACACCCACTCAACCACTTGCATGCCCATTCACACAGCCATACAAGAACTCTCATAGCCACTCACTCACCCAGACAGCTATTCACACAGACACTCACTCTCCAGTGCTGCCATTCACACAACAACTACATAACCAACACCCATCCAAGCAGCCACTCACTCACCCATACACCGGTGCGCGTACCGGGGAGCGTACCATGGGGAAAAAGAATGACAGTTTTAAAAGTAGCTGTTTAAAAAAAAAATGTTTTGTTGTTTTTTTTATACATACACATACATATATATAAATTCATATGCATATATATATATGCATATATGTGTATATGTGTGCGTGTAGAGAGCGGTAGAGAGGTAGAGGTAGAGAGGTAGCGGTAGAGAGGTAGAGATTAGTAGAGAGAGAAGAAGAGAGAGGTAGAGAGGTAGAGAGTAGAGAGGTAGAGAGGTAGAGAGTAGAGAGTGAGTAATAGAGTGTAGAGAGTGAGTAGTAGAGAGTAGTAGAGAGCAGTAGAGAGAGTAGCAGAGAGTGAGTAGTAGAGAGTAGTAGAGTGAATAGTAGAGTGAGTAGTAGAGAGTAGTAGAGAGTAAGTAGTAGAGTGAGTAGTAGAGAGCAGTAGAAAGTGAGTAGTAGAGAGTAGTAAAGAGTGAGTAGTAGAGAGTGAGTAGTAGAGAGTGAGTAGTAGAGAGTAGTAGAGAATGAGTAGCAGAGAGAATAGTAGTGAGTAGTAGAGAGCGAGTAGTAGAGTGAGTAGTAGAGACTAGTAGAGAGAGAGTAGTAGAGAGTGAGTAATAGAGAGTAGTAGAGAGTGTGTAGTAGAGGGAGAGTAGTAGAGAGTGAGTAGTAGAGAGTAGTAGCGAGTGAGAAGTAGAGAGTGAATAGTAGAGAGTAGGAGTGAGTAGTAAAGAGTGAGTAGTAGAGAGAGAGTAGTAGAGAGTGAGTAGTAGAGAGTAGTAGATAGTGAGTAGTAGGGAGTAGTGAGTAGCGAGTAGTAGGGAGTGAGTAGTAGAGAGAGAGTAGTAGAGAGTAGTAGAGTAGTAGAGAATGAGTAGTAGACAGTGAGTATTTGAGAGTAGTGGAGTAGGAGAGAGTAAGTAGTAGAGAGTAGTGGAGAATATTCCAAAGTTTGGCACAGCACCACTTTCACAATGAGTCCAATCAAATCATATCACTTAGAGTCCTTATTGAAGCGCTGAATCTTGGTGTATATTCAAATGCTTTTATTTTCCTTAAGTTTATGTACTACAGCCAGCCGAAACGTTTCGTCTGTACAACAGAACTTCTTCAGGGCGTTCTTATTTCCTTCAAGTTATGTCGGTATCCAGTTGTCATATAACTAGATATTTCTTCCAAATGTTAGACGAGACATAAGTATATTCTTATTCAAAGTGACTAGGTATCAATTTTACCCACACAATTCGGGCAGACTTGAGTAATTTATAGCATCCTCAAAGTCAGTCTTTCAAAAATTCCAAAGTATAGGACATGATAATCCAAATCCAAATGTTTCTCAAGAAAAGTCATTTACAATCATTCGGAATATCGGTGTTTGGGCAGATATGATCCAGGGACCCCCAGTATGCAAGGGGAATTAGTCCCCCCTCTGCAAACGCGCCAGTGGCCTGCATTGCAGAGAGGTGTAACAAGGGTGTGGCCTCATTACACTTCTCTGCAATGCAGCTCCCTCGTGCATACTGGAGGCTCCTGGTGGACTAGTTGACCCCAGGGACCCCCAGTATGCAAGGGGAATTAGTTCCCCCTCTGCAAACACGGCAGTGGGCTGCGTTGCAGAGAGGTGTAACAAGGGGCATAGTCTCATTACACCTCTGCAATGCAGCCCCTGGCGCATACTGGAGGTTCCAGGTGGGCTAATTGGCCCCCAGGGGCCCCCAGTATGCAAGGGGAATTAGTTCCCCCTCTTCAAACATGCTCGGGGGCTGCGTTGCAGAGAGGTGTAAAAAGGGTTGTGGCTTCATTACACCTCTCTGCAATGCAGTCCCCTGGCGCATACTGGAGATTTCTGGTGGGCTTTCAGTTCTTATATAGTTAGGAATTAGCATTAAAAAAACCTTTGAAATTCAATGAAAAAACCATAGGTTTCACACCAGTTATAGTTAGGAATTAGCATTTAAAAAACCTTTGAAATTCACTGAAAAAACCATAGGTTTCACACCAGTTATAGGTAGGAATTAGCATTTAAAAAACCTATTAAATTCACTGACAAAACCATAGGTTTCACACCAGTTATAGTTAGCTGGAAGTTTTACTGACATAAAACCATTGAAATTCCCACGTTATAGTTAGTTGGACTCACTATAACTTGCGCGCCTGCAATGCACTGCTGATGACGTCACATATTACATCACTCATGACATGGTCAGTGACATCACTCATGACATCACTCATGACACCATCCAGTGAATGTGTGTCTTTCTGAAAAATAAATTTGTTTTATATATGTATTTGTAAAGGTCGATGGAAGAATAAATGTTTAAATAAGTGTGTAAATGGATGTTTTTTAAAAAAAGAATTGGTTGGTTAACTGGCTTATTAAGTGTATCTTAGTGAATACATATATTAGCGAGTATTGTTTAAATATTTAAATGTTTGTATCAGTGTTTCTCTTTGTGTATAAGTGGCTGCAGGGGTTGGTGACTGACTCACTGTTTGTATGTGTTTTGAAGACAGCATATGCGCAGGACTGTATGGGTGGATGAGTGTGTATATGTGTGTGTTAGTGAGTGAATGACTGTCTCACTAGTGTCTTCATTAGTAACGACATATGTTTTAATCTAGTATATGTGAGTATTGATGTATATAAGTGAGTATAGTATATATAGTGAGAGATTGTAGGAGTTTCTGTTTAAATAAGTATGTGTTTCTATAAGTGATTGTTTAAGAGAGTAAGTATGTGTAAGTTTCCTTAGAAGTAAGGTGGTAGTGTGTGTATAAATGTATATGCAAATAAATGGATGTTCAATAGTTTATTTGCATGTGTGAGTATGTGTGTGAGTAACTTTTGGATGACTGCTGATGTGTAACAGGATGTATAGGTGTATCACTACATATGATGAGTGAGTATATATATGAGTGACTATATAGAACTGTTGGTGAATGAGTGGATGTGTATATAGATGGTGGAATTACTGAATTGGTTGTTGTTACTGGTTTGGGTATCTCCATTTTTTTGAAAATGTTTGTTTCTATTTTTGAATATGTGTTTCAAGCGTTACATTACACTGAAATTAGGTCTGTCACTCTGTCACAAGGATGGTGTCATCAGTGATGTCATGAGTGATGTCACTGACCATGTCATGAGTGATGTAATATGTGACGTCATCAGCAGTGCATTGCAGGCGCGCAAGTTATAGTGAGTCCAACTAACTATAACGTGGGAATTTCAATGGTTTTATGTCAGTAAATTTTCCAGCTAACTATAACTGGTGTGAAACCTATGGTTTTTTCAGTGAATATATATATATATATATATATATATATATATATATATATATATATATATATATAATATATATATATATATATATTTCCTACTGGCAGTCGCCTGTAGGTATATATAGTTAGGACCTAGTTACCTTAGGAAATTCCAAACATTCTATTGGGAATAACTTTGGCGCCGATTGAGGGATCTGCCTGTAATTTTCCTTAAATTTGCCTCGCTGCTCTCCGCTCCTTCCTTGAAAGTTTTGGGGGGATTCGTCAAGCAGGGGCCGAGAAAAAAGGGGGGTCCCAAAACGTGTTTTCCCCATGTTAATTTCCATAGGGACATTCTGACAAGGCTACAGCTCGAACGGCTGAACGGAATTATACCAGATTAGGCAAAATGGTAGGGACTGGTATGCAGCAGTGCCTTTTGTATGTTTGGTGTAAATCCCTCCAGTAGTTCTTGAGAAAATTGAATTTGACATTTTTCAAATGGCATTTTCTATGGGACCTTTAGACACGGCTACAGCTCGAACAGCTGAACGGAATTACACCAAACTTGGCAAAATGGTAGGGACAGGTATGCAGTAGTGCCTTTTCTATATTTGGTGAAAATCCCTCCAGTAGTTGTTGAGAAAATGAATTTGAGCAAATTATATACCTATATGCGCTCAACATTCTATTAGGAATAACTTTGGCGCCAATTGAGGAATCTGTGTGTAATTTTCTAGAATTTTGGCCAGCTCTGCTCCGCTCCTTCCCTGCAAGTTTCGGGAGGATTCGTCAAGCGGGGGCCGAAAAGGGGGTCCCAAAACGTGTTTCCCCATGTTAATTTCTATAGGGACCTTTAGACACGGCTACAGCCAGAACAGCTGAATGGAATTACACCAAACTTGGTAAAATGGTAGGGCCTGGTATGCAGATGTGCCTTTGCTATGTTTGGTGAAAATCTCTCCAGTAGTTCTTGAGAAAATTGAATTTGAAATTTTTCAAATGGCATTTTCTATGGGACCTTTAGACACAGCTACAGCCCGAAAGGCTGAACGGAATTACACCAAACTTGGCAAAATGGTAGGGACAGGTATGCAGTAGTGCCATTTCTATATTTGGTAAAAATCCCTCCAGTAGTTGTTGAGAAAATGGAATTTGATCAAATTATATATCTATATGCGCTCTACGTACGCATACGTGCGCGTACCCTTACGTGCGCGAGCAAGTTTCTGATTGGCTGGCAGTCGACTGTCAACTTTCCAAACTGTCCAAACCAGGAAGTGTTGGCCACCATCTTGTTTTTCAGGAGAACTGAGGCACAAGAGAGCCCAAAACAATAGTGGAAAGCACAAAAAGGGGGGCAGGGAAGAGACCCCCCAACCCTCTAGCCCTCTCAGGGTGTCCCAAAAGGACCCCCAAGAGCAAAAAAAAAAAACCAAAATATTGTGGGGTACGAGCACCGTACGCGTAGGGTACGCATACCGTGCACGTACCTCGCGATTTAAAAATAAAATAAAAACAATTTTGCACTTGGTGGTCCTTCTGGGACCCCCTGAGAAGGGCTAGGGGGTCAGGGGGTCTCAACCCTGCCCCCTTTTCACGTTTTCCACTCTTGTTTTGTGCTCTCTTGTGCCTCACTTCTCCTGAGAAACAAGATGGCTGCTCAGGTGGTCCCAGAAGGATAATAACATATATAAACGTTATCCGCTAATAGAATTAGTATTTACAAAACCTTTGAAATTTATTGAAAAAAATATAGTTTTCACGCCTGATATAGTTAGGAATTAGCATTTAAAAAACCTTGCAAATTCACTGAAAAAACCATAGGTTTCAAGCCTTATATAGTTAGGAATTATCATTTTAAAAACTTAGCAAATTCACTTAAAAAACCATAGGTTTCAGGACTTATATAGTTAGGAATTAGCATTTAAAAAAACTTGCAAATTCACTTAAAAAACCATAGGTTTCAGGCCTTAAATAGTTAGGAATTAGCATTTTAAAACCCTTGCAAATTCACTTAAAAAAACATAGGTTTCAGGCCTAATATAGTTAGGAATTAGCATTTAAAAAACCATTGAAATTGCTCCTATATATTTAGTCGTACTAACTATATTTAGCGCACCCGCAATCCACTGCTGATGATGTCACATATTACATCATTCATGACATGGTCAGTGACATCACTGATGACATCACTGATGACATCTCAAATGACATCACTGATGACATCACTGATGACATCTCATTTGACATCACTGATCACATCACTGATGACATCATACAGTGACTGTGTGTTTCTGTAAAGTTTAAATATGTTTTACATATTGAAGAATGAATGGATGTATAAGTGTCTGGATGAAGGATTTAGTAGGTGCGTGAGTGACTGTATGAGTGAGTGATTAAATGTGTCTTACTAAATGCATGGGTTAGTGACTAAACTGTCTGAGTTTTTTAGGTTTTTTAAGTGAATTTGCAAGGTTTTTATAATGCTAATTCCTAACTATATAAGGCCTGAAACCTATGGTTTTTTAAGTGAATATATATACATATATATTATGAAAACGCCATTCTTCCACAGATTTCCAAGAATAACGAGAGTGAGCCCAGATTTCGTGCCAATTTTTCGGTGATTTATTTATTATTCACACCAGCCATCCGCCAAAACGCGTTTCACCTCCCAAACGAGGCTTGATCACATGACGTTAGTTGAAACAAACAAGGGTCTTAAATATTCAAAATAGTGGGTGCGGCATTGCGCCTAAAGTGACATGTGCATCAAATACTATTTCAAATACCGCAAGACTAGTGCAACAAGCGGAAATAGTAAAAGATTAGATGGAACAATACAAAATTGAGGGCAAGTGCCCAACGTATTCAATTCCAATACATTAATACTCAACGGTATAAGGTGCATTTCATAATATTTCCACATAATTAATTTGTCAATCAAACCACTCAATATCCAAAATTATTCATTATAACCACTTTACAAAAGAGCTATCAAATATATATATATATATTCACTGAAAAAACCATAGGTTTCACACCAGTTATAGTTAGCTGGAAATTTTACTGATATAAAACCATTGAAATTCCCACGTTATAGTTAGTCGGACTCACTATAACTTGCGCGTGCAATGCACTGCTGATGACATCACATATTACATCACTCATGACATGGTCAGTGACATCACTCATGACATCACTGATGACACCATCCTTGTGACACAGTGACAGACCTCCTCTCAGTGTAAAGTAACCCTTGAGACACATATTCAAAAATAGAAACTGAAATTTTTAAAAAATGGACATACCTATATCAGTTACAACAAGCAATTCTGTACTTCCACTATCTATATACACATCCACTCATTCACCAACAGTTCTATATAGTCACTCATACATATACTCACTCATCATATGAAGAGATACACCTATACATCCTGTTACACACCGACATTCATCCAAAAGTTACTCACACACATATTCACACGTGCAAATAAACTATTGAACAACCATTTATTTGAATATAGAGTTATACACACACTTCCACCTTACTTCTATTGAAAATTACACATATTTATTCTCTTAAACAATCACTTATACAAACACATACTTATTTAAACAGGAAATCTTACAATCTCTTACTCTCACATATACTCACTTATATACATCAATATTCATATATACTAGATTAAAACATATGTAGTTACTGATAAAGACACCAGTGAGACAGTCATTCACTCACTAACAAACACATATAGACACTCATCCACCCATACAGTCCTGTACATATGCTGTCTTCAAAACACATACAAACAAAGAGTCAGTCACTCATGCATCTATGTGCTAAGTAATACCCCCACCAAACCATATAGACACTCATACTGATACTAATAAAAATATCAAATAACCCATATACATACGCATGTAGCTACTTATCAACATATGTAGCCACTTATACACAAAGTGAAACACTAATATATGTATTTAAATATTTAAACATAACTCACTAATATTTATTTTTCAGAAAGACACATATTCACTGGATGGTGTCATCAGTGATGTCATGAGTGATGTCACTGACCATGTCATGAGTGATGTAATATGTGATGTCATCAGCAGTGCATTGCACGCGCAAGTTATAGTGAGTCCGACTAACTATAACGTGGGAATTTCAATGGTTTTATATCAGTAAAATTTCCAGCTAACTATAACTGGTGTGAAACCTATGGTTTTTTCAGTGAATTTAATAGGTTTTTTAAATGCTAATTCCTAACTATAACCGGTGTGAAACCTATGGTTTTTTCAGTGAATTTCATAGGTTTTTTAAATGCTAATTCCTAACTGTAACTGGTGTGAAACCTATGGTTTTTTCAGTGAATTTCATAGGTTTTGTTAATGCTAATTCCTAACTATAAGTTTCACTTTATAAATAAGACTGTTAGCACTCTAGTTGTTCTTTTTAACACTCTGGTACATTCTGACATTGGGCTACAGTTGGGCTACATCTAGTTGAAATTTGGGCTACATTTACAATTTTTGGTCTCTGGTGGCCATCTTTGGGCTACATTGGGCTACTTTGGGCTACATTTGGGCTACATTTTGGCTCTAACATATATTAAGCCCAATGTAGCACAATACATATTTTTTACAAACCACTTCAGAATAGGGCTACCTGTCCCTACAATTATCCCATTTTTTTTTTTTTAATTTTTGGGGGGAGCGCTCCCGGAGCGCGCCCCGGGGAGCGCCCCGAAAAGCGTATTTCTGGAAAGCGCCCCGGGGCGCACTCCGGGGAGCGTCCCGTGAGCGCCAATATCGCAAACGAAAACATGATCGTGACGTATCGCGTAGCCGCGACCGCGTGATACGCACGGCGTAAGCGCACCCGGAAGTACTCGAGCGAATACGATCGCACAACGTAAACTTCCGACGCGCTTACGCTGCGCGACCCGGGGCGCGCCCCCGGGCGCGCCCCGGGCGCGTAGCGTAAGCGCGTCGGGTCATGTGAGCAGAAAATAACACTTTTCATTGGTTCATAACAGTTTTAGTTTCATAATGATGAAGCCCCTGGTCGTGTGACCTGAAAATAACACTTCTCATTGGTTCAGGACAGTTTTTTTTTCTAAATGATGAAAGACCCCACCTTTTTTCCTTATTCTGACTTTGTCCTTTGACTGAGGAAGACCTGTTTGTTGCTCTCTCTACTTTTTTGCTCCAAATAATGGCTTCAGTAGTAGCATCAGCTGGTGCATCTGCCCCACCACCACCACCACAACCACCAAGAGGACCAGCTCCAAATTATATTGGTGGTCAAGAACAGGAGGAGGAGGAAGAGGAAGAGGAGGAGGGGAGAAGAAGATGGCTGCCAGAAGAAAATACACCTTACAAACCCAAACCACACATTGTATGGCAGTTTTTTTCAATCCCAGAGGGGAAAAAAAAGGTGAATGCGCCCAAGGTGACTTGCCTCATCTGCAATGATGAACTTTCACGGGGCAACCCAAACAAAAAATATTCTTTTGGTAACTATACCATGATTCGGCACATGACCAGAAAGCACCCAAACAACTACTCTCGTGCAGAGTTCAGGGAACTGGCCAGTAACCTCCCCCAGTCATCAAGGACCCCCTCCCAAAGAAACCAACCCACTTCATCAGAACCAGAAACATCTGAGGTGATGCCTTGCATTCAGCCGAGATTTGCTGATTTTAAAATCACTTGTTCTGCATGTGGCAAGCTTATCGCCTATGGCGAAAAAAGCGTTAAGCTCATCGTCCTTGCAGGTGATAATCACAAGTGCCCCAAAAAGAAGTAATTTTTTGGGTTTTTTGTTTTTTTGCTCCAGTTGAGCCAGTTTCAATTCCCTTTTTTTGTTTCTCCCCCTAAAAAAATACAAAAAAAATATAAAACTGTTTTGAAAAGCCAAAAAAAGTTCAAAAAGTTCAAAAAACACAAAAAAATATAAAACAACAAAAAGAAGAAAAAAAAAAGTTCTTTTTAGAACTACCTCCAATTTCTAAATCAAAACTTCATTTTTTAAAAACTCTGTCACCTTTTTTCCTCATAGTACGCTCCCAGGGCCGCTCCCCGGTGCGCGCACCGGGCGCTTCCCCCGCGCAAAACGAAAAAAAAAAAATATTTTAAATGCCCCGCGGGGCCCTTTTATAGCCCCCACATCAAACCTAGGGGGTCAAAGGGGTCTATCCCTGACGCCTTATAGTCATTTCCCCCTTTATTTTAGCCACCTCTTATGTCTCGATTTTACCGAGACACAAGATGGCGGCCGCTCTGGACTGTTTCGAATGTTTACAGACACCCGAGAGCCAATCAGCTTTCCATGCGCACCTCGCGTCACGCGCCCGGAGCGCTCCCTGGTGCGCGCACCAGTGCGCTGCTATAGATATTTATATTTTTTGGAACCTAAATTACTCAAAATCCACTGCAGCACATATCTTGAGACATAGCAAAGGCACATCAGGATACCAATCCCTACAATTTTGCCAAATTTGGTGGAAATCCATTCAGCCGTTCGGGTTAAAAGTGAAATCGACCGCCCTATGGAAATTAACATGGGGAAAACGCGTTTTGGGACCCCCCTTTTATCTCGGCCCCCGCTTGACGTATCTCCCCCAAACTTTCAAGGAAGGACCGGAGCTCGACGAGGACATTTTCAGGAAATTTTCAGGCAGATTCGTCAACCGGTGCCAAAGTTATTCCAAATAGAATTTTGAGATTTAACATTGAAAAAAATCCTAACTATAACTACCTACTGGCGACCGCCAGTAGGTAATATATATATATATATATATATATATATATATATATATATATATATATATATATATATATATATATATATATATATATATATATATATATATATATATATATATATATATATATATAGGTAGGTAATATATATATATATATATATATATATATATATATATATATATATATATATATATATATATATATAAAAATATTATATTACATATATACAATGTTATATACAAAAAGATGTACTACAAAAATAAATATTTTTCCAATCCATCTATCTATATACACTGAATCAATATTTACATATGTACACCTTAGGTCCAGTCATGTATATTTGATGTTGGATAAGAGTGAAAACACAAGAAAACCCAGTACCGTTGTGATTTACAAATTGTCAAGATAAGCACTAAAAACTTGTTGATGTGTAAGACCCTTGCAGGCAGCTGTGAATTAGAAAATATTAAAAAGAACATAATATAAAGTGCCCGTGTTGCCTAATAATTACAGAATGTTACAAAGAAAGAAAATTCATATTTCACAGAAAAAGAGGAGGAAGTTTTAGGGAACCGAAGAGGTTGATTCCACTTAATGGTTTATAATGTTAAGTTGTGATGAGATACATCTCATACAAATACTAAAATTAAGTGAAAAACATCCTCCAATTGAGAGTGACTGAGTGCGGTCCTGTAGCCCTAAAGCTTACAAACAAATAAGGAAATTCGCCTAAATTGCGGTGGCATGTGTACAGAAAGATGGAATCTTAATGATGGACATTGGGGCTTACAGATCCTTGAGACAGGTATATAAGTCCTCTCGATCATTCAGTCCAGTTGGACTCTTGCTATTCATTTCCAGAATGTATCGTGTCTCAAGGAGACGAAGTTTACCCTCTCTATCACCCCCCCGTTTGAGAGGCATGACCATATCCACTAGGTAATACTGCAGACCACTAGGGTCACTGTTGTGCATCACCTCAAAGTGGCGAGCCACCGGGTATGATTGATCCTTACTGACTATGGCTCTAATGTGCTGGAGAATGCGTTTATGCGCCACAGGTCGAGTACTGCCCACGTAGCACAGGCCACATGGGCATTGCAGGACATAAACAACAAACTCCATCTTACACGTCAGTCTTTTCATGATGGGGATCGGCTGTTCTCTAAAAGGGCTTGTGTAATGGGTTTTATTTACTCCAAATTTGCATGCTTTGCAGAAAGCACATTTTCTGAAGCCGGTACTCAGGGCTTCCCATGTCCCTGATATCGTAGTTTCTAGAGTATTGCTCACCAGTGCATTTTCCATTGATGGGGATTTGTGGAAGGTGATCTCAGGTCTTGGTGAGACATCACTGCCAATTATGGGATCTCCCCTTATCAAATTCCAATTTCTGAGAAAAATATTTTTAATCTCGGCATGTTGCCGGCAAAAGGGAACTATAACTCTAGAGTTAACATGCAGGCTATTATTTGGATTGTTGTCTGTGGATTCTTTGCACTTAGGTATTAGAGCTGTCTCTCTTGTGATAGAGTTGGTCTTTCTTATAGCTACCTCAAGAGTGTTCTCATTGTAGCCCCTTTCCAAAAAGTGTTTCCTGCATTCTAGTTGTGCTATTTTGAAGTCAGCATCCGTGCTACAGATCCTTCTCATTCTTAGCATCTCCCCATAGGGGATGCTATTGATTAAGTGGCGAGGATGCTGACTGGCGGCATGGAGCACTGTGTTGCCTGCTGTGTCTTTCCTGTGTAACCTGGTTTCCAGTTGATGATTTTCAATGTAGATTTGGACGTCTAGAAAGTTTACAGAGGCTTCATCTATGTGAGAGGTAAATTGCAGATTATATGAATTGACATTCAATTGTTCCACAAATTGCTCTGCCTCAGATTTCACACCTTTCCAAACAAAAAAGAGGTCGTCGATGTATCTTAAATACAGTACAACATGTGAGTTCATAATGTCGCCATGTGTGCCAAGTGTCTGGATGAAGGATTTAGTAGGTGCGTGAGTGACTGTATGAGTGAGTGATTAAATGTGTCTTACTAAATGCATGGATTAGTGACTAAACTGTCTGAGTTTTTTTTGGTTTTGTAAGTGAATTTGCAAGGTTTTTATAATGCTAATTCCTAACTATATAAGGCCTGAAACCTATGGTTTTTTAAGTGAATATATATATATATATATATATATATATATATATGTTCAGTTCCTGGCTTAATGTTCGCATATTGAAACACCAAAGTCGAAGCCCAAATTCAATTTTCAGTGCTCAGGTTAATTGGCGGAAAAACAGCCCCTACGCGTTTCGAGGTAAGCCTACCTCTTGCTCACGCCGTCCGTGTGTTTTCGATATATATATATATAAAGCCCCTGTGACCTTTAGTTTTTCCACTAAATATACATATATATGTATATATTCAAATTTAATGATAAGCCTATTTTATTAATAACATTTGTTAAAAAGTTACAAATAATCTAAAGTAATTTTCTAGCTACCTTTTAATATATTTTACTATAGAATAAATCTATTACTGTGGGTGGTATTTTTCTGAATTACAGAAATATTAGCTAAAATTTAAACAAATACATTTTACTCAATTCATGATTTAATACGCATTTGCATTAATTCTCTGGAGCATTGTATTTTATTAATTCTTGATTTATAATAAATATATAAAGTTATTTTATGTTAATATTTTACATTAGATATTTTAAATGTTTTTAAACATCAATATACTGTCCTCTATGCTTTCCCATGTGTAGATCACTACCACATTGTTGAAGGTCTCCACCTATGAGTGACAAGTTACTACAGTAAGTTTTGCAGTGATAAACCCTGAGAAAGGAGGCTCCAGCAGGTGGCTAAGAACTGTTGGTTTGCATTTTGAAAATAGAATTAAGGCGGTGTAATTAGCATAATGCTAATTTTATGTAAGTATGCTGTTAGGTCACTCCACATAATTATGTGCCATTCACAGTAAAAATTACTATAAAATGGCATTCACAATAAAAAATAGAATCTAAAACTAAACACTATCACCTTCACTGTCACTAACATCATCACTACCTCCAGCACTATCACCACCACTGTAATACTACTATCACTTATATAACCATCACCAACACGTCTCCTACTATTACTGCTGCTACCACCACAGCATGATTTTGTGTGAGTAAGAACAGTTTGGGCCTGATTATGACTTTGGCAGTGTGGAGCTTAGTCCATCCCGCTGCCGCACCGCTAAAGCCGTGGCCGGGCTGCCTGCCAGATTAGGAGTCCCTCCTGACTGGTGGGCTTTTTTTGCCGTTCCCAAGGCAGAGCTTCTACAAATGGGCATCGCAATGGGAATGCCAAAATTGGGGTGTATGCACACACACGGGAGCACATGTTGTGCCCACCTGTATGGGCCCCAGGGTGCAGAGGCACAAGTGACCCTGAAGTGCCCCATTTGTTTCCTCTCCGCCAGTGTTTTCATGGAGGAGCAACTGCCATGAATACCATGGCGTGAAGGAAACCCGCAAGCACATTGATGCCTCCCGACTTCTGCAACACTGCCAGGTTGATGCAGTGGGGCACTGGCAGTCTGACCGCCCTAATTGTAATAGAGGGGTTAGGAGACCGCCACTCCCCAGAAGTCTGGGGGGCTGTGGACCGCCAGACTGGTAATAGCCCCTTTGTGTTTGACAGTGTTTTATGTGTCTGAACAAAGGATGAGGTTGGCAGGTGTGTGAGAGACATGGTGTGTGCAATCAGTATTTAAGCAAGTTTTGGCATAAACAATAGGTCTGGCTTTAATATTGGAAACCCATGCAAACCTCATTTCTGCATGTCTTTCTTTGCATGGTTACCACAATAAAGCCAGACATTTTGGGTTTTCGATTACTTGGTTTATTTTGCAATTAACTCTTTATGGGAGTGCATTTGTTTATTTGCTTCCCTCTTTGTTTCTTTGTCCTCCAACATGCTCCCCTTTTACTCCACTCCCACTCTCCTTTCATTGACTTATAATGTAGTATTGTCACATGGCCTTTCATTCACCATGTTAAAATGGTAAAAAAATAAATAGCCAACATGCGTCACCATGCACATTCATGTGTCCTGGCACAGTCACATGCATCATCAGGGCCAGGTTGGAATGGACTTTCTTTAACAGAAAACCCATTTTAAATTTGCCAGCTATGCTTGCACATGGATCATGAAGTATTTATTTGCATGTAATCGGCAGCAGTAAAGCAGTAGCAAAGCTAAATTGCTCGACCCACAGAGCAGAAAACTATTAGCTTTACCGATGCTCCTTTCTTCTTCTCACTGTGATGTTACAGTCGGGATGAAGGCTTCCTTTTACTTTGTCTTTGTCTGTTGAATGCACGCATAAAACACAGGGCTTCCATGAGCTCATGGGACCGCCATTAGTTGAGGTAATCCCATACCACAGCTTCCTGACACAATTCTTAAAAAAAGACAGTTCATTTGTTTTTATTGTTTTCAGACTCTACTTTATTGCACTGTGTTCTAACCGCTTCACCATGGCTGTGTTTTCAACATAAGCACAATAAAGAGCCCTGAGAGGTGCTTTAGAAGGGGTGGTATACAGCTGCCACACGCGCCATGTGCTGTCATGTATTTTACTATGTTGCTATAGCGTCTGTACAGCACTGTATGCCCCTTACAATGCACCGTACGAAGTACATTCACGCTGCCGCAGTACGACGAAGCTTCATTAAACTACCAGTGTTTTCATTGGTTTACTTCATTTCAAACTCCAAATCTTGTGGACCTAATAAAAAGGGCCTGCCATTTGCATAACAGACTTCAGAACTGCACCTGAACAGATGCACTGTTAGGACAATACCATTAGCGATACTATATCCGATCATCCGAATTACGACTAAACAGCTGATACATTTAATTTTCGGCTGATACATTTAATTTGTGCTGTGAGTAAATAGTTTTTCAGCTTCAAGTGAGGAAATCCAGACTGCGACTGAAGATGATGCGTCTTGGGATTCTCAGACAAAGTTTGATAGTGTCTGGTATCCATGCTTCTCCCAATATTTGTAAGTCCTCTGCCTTATAATTTCTGTTTATGCATACTTAGAAAAAAAAAAACGATATAGCCGAGCATCCACTCAGACAGGCGTATTACGGCATTCAGACTTTCCCCAGGCGTTCCTTTCTTTGGAATTATTTTTGGCCTTTTAATGGTAAAGTCATAACAAAATGGTCCACTGCAATAGTTCCTCGGTGGTCTTGATTATAGAGACTGAGGTTTGAGTGCATGGCAACCTTTCAATAACAGACCATGATTCAATTACAGCCGCTTTGCTTGCTCGCTAAATGCAATTAGAAATGCCCATCAAAGATGAAGTTATTTCAATTTTCTGGCTACTATGTTCCATTGAGATATTGAAAACATGGTCTGTAGCCGTCAAGTAATTACTGTTTAGAGAGCAGGTAAGTTCATATTGTGTACCACTCAAATACAAGAAGTATAGCTAGAATATTTTACTGACAACCATGTAGAACTGCAGGTCTTCTACAGGGTATATATGACATGCCCTGGTCCCATGCACTCACCTCACTTAAACAGCCCACAGCGTTTGCCTATGGACATTGTTCAGCAAATGTATAAGGTATGTCTATGCCCTACGGAGATACAGAAAGCATAGACTGCAGTCCCAGAACGTAATTAAGAACTGTGATCTGCTCTCTGTGGGTACCATATAGACATGTAAATCATGGCATAAAGTATTTAACCACAGAAGATATTTGCTACAGGAACTGCACATGAAGCACAAAGGTCGGACTTACACCATGGGCTGATTGTCCATGAAAACCACTAACAGGGTCTGGCTGTGGGCATTGCTCAGGACATTACAATCCCCACACAAATTCAATCATTGCGTATTACTCATATACAGGCACAACTGCAGCCTTTTGACGTGGAATGTGCTCAAAACCTTGATGGTGCAGATTGTGTATGAGATTGGGTCATACTATGTGAGTATCACTTATGTACACTTTCAGACTTTAGCTTAAAAGCACATTTAATGCACATTGAGAACACATAGTGAAAGAGTTATGGCAACTGTAAGTAAGTGGTTTATTAGTTGGGGTGAATTGAAGTAATGAAGGCACTATCACTTTAGGTCTAGTAAAAGGCTTCAGTAATTTAAACCTGAGCTCAACTCCTCAGAGCTATAGCATAGAGTAGTCAGGCTTAACTTAAACAAAATGTGTAGAGCATTAAGAAATATGAAATTCCAACTCTAATTTATAAAAACTAGAGAACAATTCAATAAGCAAAATTACATAACAATGACAACAATCCAATCAGGAAAACCGGAGATATCACTTTGCAAATCTATCAGTAAAAATAGTGCAAACAACTTAGTCTATGTCTGTAAATCAATATACTTCAGTGTGGCAATGCAGCAGGCTATTTCAAAGAAGGGCTCCATGACGTTGGATAGCTGTTAAATGACGTCCTGTGAAACCTTTGGTTTTGGCAGTAAAAGCTCAGAGTAGGAAAATTCGGATTTTTTGCCCAAGGACGACCTCATGCCAGTCAGATACCTTTGGCGACTTTGTCTGGTCAAGGTCCTACTGAAATAAATTTGCTGCTCCAGAGAAGCTCCAAGATGGGAAAATCAATATCTTCACTCAGAGAGGTAAACCCCCAGGTGGTTTGACTTGGTAGGTTTCTTTAGGTCCTCCGGAGATCTTTAAGTCCAAACATTTTCAAAGTCCCAGGATTTCTGATGTGGTATGAGAAGACAAGTTAGACACAGCCAAGGGCCACAGGACCTCACAAACATCAATGGGGGGTCAAGACTCACTCCAGCAGAGGCCACTAATAGGTTCCAATTCAGGTCCAGTTAGTACTAGTCAGCTCGGAACTTCAGAAAAAGGTTTCTTGCAGCCTGTTGTGTCATTGAAGCCACCCTAGAGGTCAGTCAGCTGCCATTTGGAGCCCACTTATTGTCCTGGGTACAAGTGGGAAATAGTCTGGCCCTTCAGGGCTCCTCCCACATCTCAAGCAGCAGGAGCAGTCATCTTCTGTTCTTCCTCAGGTCCAGCAGTGTTCTGAAAAAAGTGCCTTGAGGTGCCACATTCTTGTCTGTAACCAGCTTGTGGGTGGGGGAGATTCCTGCCCCCTTCCTAACCAATTAAATTAAATATTCCCAGGGATAACCTTCCATACATTTGCAGCAGTTCCTGTATGCTCTACTGTAAACAATCCCACAGTGCCCCTCACTCTCTAAATTTAAGTGGAGAAACCCTTCTCCGTTTGTACAAAGCCTGTGTGTCCACCCCGTGGTGTGGCCATGGTAATGAGCAGCCCCCTCTTTCTTAGTTACTCCACATCAGTTTTGGGGGCAACTCTCCCCACTGAGTTTAGTGCCTGTCTGACTAAGAAGGGGGCAAACAATGGGGCCTGTTTAGGTGTCATCAGACATCTGCTTGTAACAGGGAAGGCTCCTTTCAAGTAAATTGAGTTTCTTGGAAAATGCCAGCAGTTGTTAGGGGAACAAAACATCTTCCTACACCCAGACATTGTTTCTGCTCTAGGAGCAGTTTTCACACTTCACCAGGACTATTCACCAGCTAGGTGACAGATGAAATGAAATGAAATGAAGGGGCATTTGTAGAGCGCGTGGCTACCTGGAGACCTCCCAGTGCTAGGCAAAACTACTAAGTTAGTGGACAGAGCAGGATGATATATTACAGGAATAGGAGGGTTTTAAGCTGTTTCCTGAAGGTGCAGTGATTAGGTTAGTTTCAGAGATGGAGAGGAAGAGCGTTCCAAAGTCTGCCTGCGTTCAGAGAAAAAAGTCTGCCGCCGCTTCTAGATCGTTTGATTCTAGGGGTAGCGATGAGGTGAAGCTCATCCAAGTGCATTTTTCTCCTGGCTTTGTATGGTTCAATTATGGCTAAGAGCAGGGGCGGATCTTTCCCCTGAAGAGATTTATGGACGATGCAGAGTGACTTGAAACTGGTTCTCTTTTTCACAGGCAGACAGTGAAGGAGGTGAAGGGTGGGTTTTGCAGAAAACAGTTTGGGGGTACCCGTCAGCAGTCTGGCTGCGTAGTTCTGGATGACCTGTAATCGGTTGATGACCGAAGTGGGGGCTCCCTGGTAGAGCGCGTTACCATAGTCCAGTCTGGAGAGCAGGATGGACTGGACCATGGTTTTCTTGGCTTGGGGAAGGAGCAGGGGCAGGATTTTCCTTGCCGGTCTGATCAGGCCTGATCAGGCCGAAGCAGGTTGCCCCTGTCTTGCTGGCGTGCACTTGGAAAGTCAGTTTATTATCTAGCCAGATGCCTAGGCTCTTTATTTCTGGCTTAGGAATTTGGACTGAGCCCATACATACTGGCCAGATGGTTCTGAGTGCCGTAAGTTGCCCAAGGTCATGACCTCGGTCTTTCCTCCATTTAATTTCAGGTGGGAGGGCCCCATCCAGTTTACCACTTCCATGAGACAGGCTTTCAAGTTTGTGGAGTGAGGTGGGGATTTGTTTAGGGCTACGACCAGTTGGGTGTCATCGGCGTAGGTAACCATATGGACCCCAAAAGGGGCCATAATGGATGCCAGCAGGAGTCAGAGAGTCAGGCTAAGCGACGAACGCTGTGGGACACCGCACTGAAGAGGCCGGGGTTTGGCGCTCATGACATCTTCAAAGACCTGGAACGTAATACCTTCCAAGAAGGAGCGCTGCCAACTCAGGGTGGTACCGGCTATTCCCAGCTCGCCCAGGCGGTGAATCAGAACCTGGTGATTCACCGTATCGAAGGCTGAGCGCAGGTCTAAAAAAATGATGGCTGCCACACCTCCTGCATCTAAAATTCACCTGCTTTCCTCCACAACCACCAGCAGAGCAGTCTCCGTGCTCTGCCCGGGTCGAAAGCCTGTTTGGGAAGGATGTAACAGGTTGGAGGTTTCCAGGCACTCGGAGAGGATGTGGTTCACATATTTCTCAGTAATTTTTGAGATTCCTGGAAGGAGGGAGATAGGGCAGTAGCTGCCCAAGTCTGTAGGATCGAGGTGAGGTTTTTTAAGAAGGGTCTAGACCATCGCTCCCTTCCACAAAGGGGGGGACTACTCCTGAATCAAGGAAGGCATTGATAGTATTGGTTATTGTGGTGCAGATAATAGGAGCGACTTTGGTTAAGATGTTCATAGGCGCTGGGTCACTAGGTGAGCCACTTTTTACTTTGGGCAGGAGTGATAGGAGCTTCTCCAGGGATAGAGGGGGAAAATGTTCCAGGTCGTGAGTAATGGAAGGAGGGTCTGCTGTAGGAAACGTCGCTAACGGATCAATTGGGGGAAGGGTTTTTACAATCTTCTAGATTTTATTGTCCAAGAACTTGGCCTCGTTTTTGCAGCGGGTTCCATTGGGGTCCGCTGGGGCAGGTGGGACTGGACATTTAAGTAGTCTTTTTATAATGGCAAAGGTCTCTCTAGGGGAGTTGGAGGCTTTCTGGATTTTTGCCTCGTAATAGGTTGCCTGAGCTTTCCTCTTTTCATCTTTGTAGTTGCGTATAGCTTCCCTGTAAGTGGGCTTGCTTTCAGAGGAGAAGTCTTTCCTCCATCTTCTTTCTAAGACTTTACAGCTCTGTTTTAGAGTGCACAGTTCAGCTGTGTACCAAGGCGACCTGGTGGAGCCGTGCTTTTTTGGTGATCCAGACTTTAGGGAGGACGGGGTTCAGTGAGTCATCTATCCAGTTGCAGAGGTTATTGTACATAGTCAACGGGCATGGAGTGGACTGGGGTGTATTCTTTCCATGTTCATGGATCCACTTCTACCGAGAGAGCTTGGACCAGGGGCGGATGAAGCTCCAAGGGGGAGGGTCTGGGGGGTGGAAGATGGGGGGTGCCAGGAGAGAGGAACCAAATGGTGGTCGGACCAGGGGATAGGGATCGGGTCATTACCCTTTAGGGTCTCCAAATTAGAGAATACTGGGTCGAGGCAGTGTCCCTACGAGTGTGTGGGAAGAAAAACCTTTTGCGCCAACTGGATGGATGCAAAGAATGCAGAGAAGCATTAAATTTGGGGACGTGCTGGCTAGATTGATGGCAGTTTGTACCAGGGAATTGCAAAAGGCGCCTATTGCCCCCGGGGGCGTTAGATCAAAATGCCTGAGAGTGAGAGTAGGGAGAGAATTGTACAGAAAAGTGAATATTCTCGCAGTCCAGCAGGGGGCTGCCGAGTAGGCGGCAGGTGAGATGGTCCTTGTACACAATCGCAATTCCCCCACCTTTTCCCAGGGTTCTGTCTACTCTCTGGATCCCATACCCCTGGGGAAGGGCTTGTACTAGATCTGGGTCAGAGCTAGCGCTGAGCCAGGTTTCCGTTAGAAAAAGCACCTCCGGGGAGAAGTCTTGTAAAAAGAGCTAAATTTCTGTTGAATGCTTGGTGCGGAATCTACAGTTTAACAAGAAAATATCAAAAACCGGGCTTGAGGGAGATAGCGGGATGTGTGGGAGAGATGTGAAGGGACAGTGAGGGCATTTTAGATTACGATTATCTGCTTGCAAAGAATGGAGGCAGTTGGCACTAGGGTGTTTATTGAGCTGCAGCAGTTGCAAGCTAGAGTATCTAAGGTGCCCTGAAGGAAATGGAACAGGGGTTCTGGCCCCAGGCCCCAGTTGGACGTGGACGGGCGCAGACGGGCTTGCCTTTGGCGCGCCTTCGGCGCACCCGCAGCTTGCGTCCGATGCGCGGTCGCGTCATGGGCATGATTTACGCGCCTCTTCCGACCCCGGGTGCAGCAACTATACCGCTGCCCGAGCGTCTGAAGCGCTACAGCCGGAAGTGGTGCACGAGACCTTCCTGCCAGCCGAGCATTTAACACACCTCGTACCGGGGGTTGGTTCCTATGTGCCACCACCAGGAGTGAGTGCAGGTAAGTGAAGGTTTTTTTAACTGTGCAAAATAAGCAATGATTTAAAAACAAGTCAGCAATAGGTTCTTAAAAACAGCAAATTTATCCACATAAAACCATTAAAAACTGTGCGCACTTGGGAGCGATTCTGACTGTTCTCATGCTCTGCCACTGCGGGAGAAGTTAGCTTTAGGTGATCGCGGATGTATGACGTTACAACGCATACTTTTACTCCGCATACCATTACAACGCGGTATTCACAACGCATACCACTACAACGCATAGCGCTTTGGGGTGCTGGATAGTGGTAAGTATAATTTACTATTCTAACTCCAGTCCCCGTGGACCCTAGGGAAGGTGTTGGATAGTAAATTAAACTTACCTCTTATCCTAGAGCGCCCCCCAGCGCTATGCGTTGTAATGGTATGCGTTGTAATGCCTGCGTTGTAGTGGTAGTGCGTTGTAAAAAATGCGTTGTAACAGGTGAATACCGGTGATCGCGCCAAGAGCAGTATTTACGCGCCCCTACTGACGCCGGGTGCAGCAACTATACCGCTGCCACGAGTGTCTGAAGCGCTATAGCCGGAAGTGGTGCACAAGACCTTCCTGTTCGCTGATCATTGAACACAGCTTGTACCGGGGGTTGGTTCCTATGTGCCACCAGCAGGAGTGAGTGCAGGTAAGTGAAGGTTTTTTTAACTGTGCAAAATAAGCAATGATTTAAAAACAAGTCAGCAATAGGTTATTAAAAACAGCAAATTTCGCCACATCAAACCATTAAAAACTGTGCGCACTCGGGAGCGATTCTGATCGTTCCCTTGCTCTGCCACTGCGGGAGTAGTTAGCCAGTTGACAGTTGGAGGCTAATGTAAATTAGTCTGCAAGAGTTACAATCAGGAAAATGATAACCTTCCAAAACTCCCTATTCCTTAATATTCATTAAAAAATCTGATGTCACCAGTAAATTGGGCGTTTTTTATAAATATTAAAACAGTTGCTTAAGAATATTACGAGCTGGTCACTGGCATGAGATAACAGAATTAATAGTTAATATTGCTTCCCAGAGTTTCTCTAGGGGCCAGCCAGCCTTTGTACAGTGAAAATAGCTTTTGGGTAGTAATCACTGTAAGGGCGTGTTAACCTTAAATGCATATATGTCCAACTTTTTAATATCATGCGCCCTGTCTTGTGGGCTACAAGACCTACATGGAGTGACTCATTAAAATTTACAATTAGGGGTTTCTCCTGTCAAAAAGGGTCATTCTGAAAGGTCCGGCTGCAGTTGAAAAACTTCAGTAGCTGGGCTATAGTGGTAGGCCTGGAGTCATATGTGCTTTGTCACACCAGCGGATGGCACAGTAATGCAGTAGACCATAGGTGACATTTAACTTTCCATGCCATGGGTGTATTTCGGCACACTAAAGCCATGGCCTTATACAAAAATTAAATAGCACAACTGTATTACATTTTATCATCCCCCCACCAAAGGTTGTTGAAAGTGTCTCATGGCCAAAAGTAGGCATGAAGAATACGTGCTTTTGATTAATATAATGAGAGTATTACACATTTAGCCCAGAAAAATCTTTAACCCCCTAGGCTAAAATGTTTTCCCTTCAAATGGCCCATTCCATATATGAGAAACAACAACGTTTGCAGACTCAATTGAAAAAACTTTGCTGAACTACTGCACACAGTGGCCCACATTTCTAACACAACTGGCATCCCTAATGTTTTAAAAACTATTGCCTCTGATTTAAGGACAGGTTTTAAAATTATTTGCAGATTTATCGCTTCCATTTTCAGTTCTCTGGTTTTAAAATGTATGTGTTTGAATATCAACTAATCTTCTAACTGGGGGGTGCACAATTTTTGTTTGCTGCAAGAATAAAACTTATCATTAATAGAAGCATTCAATACCCAACTGAATACCAATGCTGCAAAGCTATTGGATTCTGTTTTGGGAGGTCGTTTTGCTAAACTATGTGCTCACTAGATTCTGGGCTTTTGCTAACTTTAAACTTCTCGAAAGAGAACCTGTATTTCAATGTGCCAACCATTTTCAAAATATTGTCTTGAATATTCATTTGAAACAAAAACCGGTACTTCCTGTTGATTGATGGCAAACAACTTGATTGATCAGAGAGCATCAAAAGTTTTGCAATGCAGTTACGATACACCAACAATGCTATGTGTGATGCTTCACTGGTGTTGACACATGTGGAAACATATCCGTGACCACTTATCTCACAATTCTTGGAAATCCTTAGTGTCGCTTTATGGAGTGCATCAACAACTACTGTTGCAGCACCTCAGATGATGTATGCATCTACGATTTAAACATCTTTAATTTTCAATTGTGTCCTGATTGTACCTATCATCAGCTGGTGAATACCAATATCTCTGCACTTAGATCTAACAATCCTGACATTTCTTTTTATAAGTAGGTCTTGGAAAAAATACAAATAAATCCTTCCCTTTTGGATGCTGCAGTTTTGGAAGTTTCCACCTATTTTCCGAACTTAGTAAAAAGGGAGCAGGACACAATAAAACTACTGCTTTTTAACTGTAGACTTGTCTTAAGCCAGCATTTTTGCTTGTAATCCTTTTGAAATATGTTTTTCTTTTTTTGCACCAAGACACATCATTTGAATTAGGGACAAAGTATTTTGCTTAGATTTTTAGTTCAGTAGTATATTTGCTTTATTATAATTTGATAGCGCTTTAATTGTTGACATATATGTTTTAGCATGATTTATATTGTTTTATGTAATTATGTGAAGGTACAACAAGTTTCTTATGTTATTTTTTGCATTTGATATCACACATTATGAGGTCTTCTCTTTTCAAAATAGTCAGAAAAATGTATTTCATCTGGGTATATACAAGTATTCGGCAGAGGGGAAGATCTTTGGTTCCTGGGAGACGTGATGCATGCCAGACACAGGTGTAAATATATTTTTTCAAGGGCACTGACAGGCAGTTTGTTGCCAGCATGGTTTAAACTACTAGCTGTGGGTTCAAAAACTTACCAGGCAGTGATACACGCAGAAAGCCACATTCCCAATGCCAAACAAGATTTTGTTGGTGAAGGGACACCTTAGAAACATATGCAGACTCCATTGGTTGCTAAAACATCTTAACCAGGGCCAATAGCAGAGGGGCTGGAGCACAATGACTCAGGACATTTTGAAACATCGTTACCATTACAATGTTCAATTCTTTTAATATTTTGTTTAATAGTTGCTTTCATTACAATAATTTTGTTCATTTTTATAGTTACAACTGTACACATTATTGTGCTAGGCTAAGACATTCGGTTTAATAAAACCCTTAAAATCCATTTGGGACAGACGCATGGGTGCCGACATCACGGTGCACCAGGTGTGTGGCTGTCCTAAAAAAATAGGAAAATATGGTCTCGCTGGGCAACATACCGTGGTATAGATCTGCCTCCCCTACCATCCCTAGACCCTCGTTAAACCAGGCAATCAAATAAAGATAGACCATATCACGGTACGATGAGTCCCTCTGTCACGTACATATGTTCATCTGGACATTCTTTACAACGAAACATGTTGTAACCAGTGCCAAGTTTAGTTATTGGGCCTGTATGTTCACAGGCAATATTGTTGTTTAAATATAATTGGTCCCATCTCATATATACTATATCCGAAATATATGTATTGGGCATCGCCTGCACTGTACCGTTAGACACGATAACATTTGTTAAAAAAATATATACATGTATTTATAGCACGGGTTCTTGAGCATGTTAATTCAGGATTAAAAGAGGTTTGAAACAAATACTCTTGTGAGTCTCACAAGAATGATTGTTACCCAGAACGCACTATCCTCATTTAATGTGCAGGTGGTTTGTGGGCTACAGTCCACCAGGTTTCTTGTCTCGAGTTGGCAAATTAGCTTTGAGCCTTCACTTTTACCAAAGGGTCTAAAAAACTTAATTGTGGGCTGTATTTTGTAAAAAATGGCAAAAAGTGTACCACTTACTCATTGAAATGTCTATTCTTGACCCTAAGTATGAATTTTCTGTTTTTCTTTATCATTGCTCAGCCACTCGACCAAAATGGCTGTGTCCTTCTTGAATAATAGTTTGTGTTGTGCACACTGGTCCACTTAAGTTTATTTAAATTATGTTAAGAGGAAACATTTCCTATTCTGCTATTAGTGTATTAATTTTATTTTGTACATCTTCCTTTTCATGTACTTCATCTAGAGACTCATTGCGACCCATTGTTTAGATATCATTCTCATCCACTGTTGTGTCTTTTGGTGTAGGTTTGTCTTGGAGCAATGATTGTTTTATTACTGATGGCTGCTGCTGCAGAATTTATATTATGTATCTGGATTCAAAGCCAACACTGTGCTCTCCAAAGATTGATGAAGACAGCACTTCAGCTCATATTTGCATTTGAAGTTGCAAACTTTCATCTTCCAGTTCCATTGCTTTCTTGATGATCTAGTAAAGTGAATACCCTATAGGGGTAAAGATATAGGGCCCGATTCACAGAATAAACTTAAGACTGAATCCTAAACTTACTACTATTTGGTATTCACAGAATGCACTTACTACTTTCGGGATTCACAAAGTAAACTTACTACTTTTGGGATTCACAGAATAGATTTAAGACTACTAACTTTACGTCCACACTCGGGCCGGAAATTCCGGCCCGGAGGTGGAGTTTCTGGCTTGGGGACGGAGCTTATGGCCCGGAGGCGGAGCTTCCTGGTCAGAGGCGGAGCTTGCGGCTTGGAGGCGAAGCTTCCGGCTCGGAGGTGGGTATTTAGAAATCTCCACCTCTGGGCCGGAAGCTCTGCCTCTAAGCCGCAAGCTCCGCCTCTGGGCCGTAAGCTCCGCCCCAAGCCGGAAACTCCGCCTCCGGGCCGGAACCATGCACTCTGGTTTCACAAAATGGTGCACAAAACACAAGGCAAGGAAGCAGGAGGCATGGGGTGCAAAAAGAACATGTCTGCCTTCCCTCAAGCACCTTCCTCTTTCCTCCACCACAAACACATACAACATTTTGGGGAAACATTTGCAGAAATACATATTCAAACATTTGCCAGAGGCCAATCCATGGTCCTCTATGCCACCAGTAAAGGAGTTTTATGAATGTGAAAGATCAACTATGATAAAGCTGAGAAAAAATCAAATATTTAACATGCCCCCAACAGCCCCAGGCAACAAATACCCCAGCTAAAGAATTTAATGTATGTTAATCACTCACACACACACACACACTAGTGGGCATCTGCAAGGGGAAGGAGGTGTCTGAGAACAAAAGAAAATGTGTGGCCACGTGGACTCCTGGAGCCACCACCACACCAGCCACTAGCAAGCATGTGCCAATAATATATAACTTACACTTGGGATGAAGTCATACAACCCACAGGTCGCAAAAATATCTCTGTCACATCAATGAGAATGTAAAAAATATATTTAAAAAACTACAACAATGACGTATAGCAAACAAGGCTGCAGAGAGTAAAACACCAGAGTATAATCACAAATCTGGACAAGAGCACATGGAAGATAAGGAAATATATAACTGTAGGTCTCAATGATCAAAAATGGAAAAAACAAAACAAAAAGGAAATAATTATTGGTGCATTTCCCCCTCCAAATGTCAAATATTTTGCAACATTCTGCACAGTAATAATTTTTCCTCAAAAAATGAAAAATTCCAAGGGCGGATGATACAGCAGTGATAGATGATACTTTCCCCCCGGAATCAAAAGGCCAAATGACAATGTTCTCAACTAAGAATAAATCTTAAGGAGTGGAAAAGGAAGTTGCCACAGTATAGACAATGTCCTTACTCTGTAAGGCATTTCCTCAGTTAAGAAAAATGAAAGATGCATTGCACACTAAATAAAGTTTCCCAAATGTTCCGCTTTGGTAAAAATGTAACTCAAAATTAATTTTCAAGTTTATTTATCGGGGCCCAATGGTAATACAACAGCTGATCACATTAGTAAGGTGAAATGCCAGAAATTTCATGAGATTATGCAAGCATGAAGGACATTTTGGCTGGGCGTACACATTTCTGTATTTTGAATCACTACTGTATTTCTGGAAGAAAAAGAGTGTTTGCACTTTAGGATGCACACCCCTAGGGCCTTATAAGGAACTTTTGTGCTGGCTCAGGGCAGAGCTCAGTGCCTGTTTCTTTCCATTTGCAGTACAAAAAGCACCTACATTTCACTTTGAATTTTCCTGATTTTATGCGTGAACAGCAGTCAGAAAAACTCGGAAATAGAGACAGGCAATTACTACGCACTGTTTACGTGTTCTGCTGCCCGCAGCACATATATTAAGTCAAAGAAATTCTGAGATAAATGTATGCTGAGTTAAATGTGTGCTCTTTAGACTTTGGAAACACATAAAAACAAGGGCCGGCTATGCGCTGAGACAGTCCAGGTCGTAATGATTAAGCATGGGCGAATTTTGCGGATCTCGCGTTCGCGAATTTTGCGGATTTGCGAACTCGCAATCCGCAAAATCCGCGAATTCCCGCGAATTTGCGGATTTTTTTTTTGTGTGTTCGCAATTGTTTCTGCCAGTTCGTGAGGATTTGGTACTAGTTCGCGATTGCGAACTTACTTGTCGGCTCGCAACGGTCGCGACTATGTTGTTTCTACGTCTGGTTCATCATCACAGCCTCCCAGCACCCTCTGTTTCACCACTGGCACCCTCTCTTTGACCCATGCCACCCTCTGTTACATCAATGCCACCCTCTGGTTCATCATCACTGTAGAAGATGGGGGGGAAAAGCAAGCCCACCTGCCCTGCTTGAACTGACATGAATTAATTTGGGGTTAGTTTATTAACAACACCTGCCCTGCCCCAACTGACAATAATGAATTAGGGTCTAATTAATGTGTCACTGAAAGAATTTCAAGTTCCAGCCTGGCACCTGCTTGTCTGCTCCTTTAGCTGTAAATCAGGACCTTTGTGGCATACAGTTAAGGTCAGAGCAGGGTCACACAATAGTTGCAAGCAGGCAACCGAATTCTGGAGGGCCCCCTCAGGAAGCACTACAAAGAATCGTTACAAATCATGAGGTTGACCTTTTGCACCTGCTCATTGCTTTTGCTTTTGCTGAAATCGTTTTTCGGTTTTTTTCGCGCTATTCGCGGGGTGCGGCGTCGTGCGAAACCGACCGCGGAAGCCGCCAATTCGTGCGAATGAGCATTTTATTTTTTTGCGGCTTGTTGTTTCGCGAGTTTTTTTGCAGTATTCGCGAGCCGCTTGCAGCGCAACACGCGAATTTACCCCAAGGTCGAGTACGGGCGCGGCCATTTTGTTTGCGTGACGTATTTCCGTTTCCGCCCGCTATGTATAATCTCGCGCAGTAAGCGCATTGCGAGTAGAGGTTCGCACGAGATCGCGCGGGAAATCTAGAGGTTCGCACGAGATCGCGAGGAAAATCTCGCGCGAATTTACTTTCGCGCTCGTGAACGGGCGCCGGCCATCTTGTTTTTCATTCATTTCCTGTGTCTGGGCATGGTGTTTAATCCTCTTGGTATCTCTGCCATCCTTTGCTTGTTTTCAGTTTTTTTTTTTACGATTTTGCTTCTTATCTATCCCTCTCTTTTCCTAGCTGTATATTTTTGTCTTTTCTGCTATTTTTCTTTACTTTTAAACTACTTTTTTAAACTCTTTTCTTTTCTTCTTCCCTATCCTATTCTTTCTTAATTTTCTACTTCTTTCTACCTTACCTGCCCAGACCATGGTCAAGCCAGGCGCCGTGAAGCTGCCCAGGCACTTGAGGGCCGCAGCGGCGGCGGGGAGTAGTGCTGGACCCAGTGCCAGGACAGCATGCGGGAGATTGAGGGGGGAGCAGGTGACGCGACGGGAGATATTCAGCCCGGAGGAAGTGGGCGCGCTGGTCTACTTCATCCAGCGCCGCCTGCCCAGGACCATCGCGGGAGGCGGCAGGATCGCGGCCGGTGGCTACAACATGCGGGAGCGCCGGAAGCGGTGGGAGAAGGTGTGCTGGGCCATATCCCACCTCTACGGGGTCCAGCGCACCTACAGCCAGGTCACCCATCGCTGGACGGACCTCCTGGACCGCGAGCGCGACCTGCTGGACCAGCTCGGCTTGGAGATCCCCGGGCTTGGTGAGTAGTAGTAGCCATTTAATCACTCACTACTATGATGTTTTCTCCTGCTCTGTGTTGTTGTATTGCAAATATTTGTTTTTTACATGGAGCAAGCCAATAATGCCGCTGATGACGATTACATTGTAGTTAAATTATATTTCAAAATCTTCTGTGCATTTCAGGTGCACTGCTCTCCTTCTCAGTGGCGTTGCTACTATGCTCATTTGTTTTCTATTTCGTGGTCTCATTGGCCTGAGTAACTATTATGTATGAGTGTACTTTACAGAACTGCGTAATGCTAGACACTAGGGGGCAGATTACATTTACAAGCCCCTTGCGCCACGTTTACGTTGCCTTGCGTGACGCAACAGCGGCGTAAACGTGCCGCATCCCTGCGAGTCATTTACAGCATGACGCATCTAGGGAGATGCGTCACGTTATAAAGCCATGGGCCTGCACCACAATGGGTGCGTTCCTAGTACGCAGGGTGGGCGGTCCGGCGGCTGTGCGCCTCGCAAAATTGCCTGCGTGAAATCTACAAGATTTAACGCTGGCACTTCTGCGACGCTGCTACGTCAATTCAATTCCTTATGTCTGCTCGAAGCAGGCTAAAGGACTGACACAGCATGTTAAGTATTGGGTGGCCCTGAGCATTACTGGAGTTGCATTGCGTTGGCGACGTGACTCCAGCGATGCGCCGCTCTTACGTGACGAGATGCGTCACGCAAGTGCCTACCCTTGCGCCAGGGCGCGCCGCATTGTAAATGAGGCGCATCTGCCGTGTCGCAAGGGTAGTTTTGCGTGATGCATTTGATCTGGCGCATCTCTGGAGATGCGCCAGAACGCGTAAGTAAGTATGCCCCTAAGGGGCAGAATTGCAATTACCGTCGCATCCCTGCAAAGTAGCAGGGATGCGCCATTAATTGTGCGGCCCGCTACCACCACCAAACATGGTGCGCCGTATTTGCAATGCGGCGCACCATGGGCCCAAAACGTCACCGAAGCTTTACTGCTGGAGTTGCGTCACAACGATGGCGCAGCTCCAGCAATGCTCTGGGGTACCCTATCTCCCCAATGCTGGGTCAAGCCGTACGTCTGCTTCAAGCAGGTGCAGGGTTTGTGTGACGCATCATTGTCCTAAAGGTGGCTGATTGAAATTTTGTAGATTTCCCTCAGCCACTATTAGGATGTGTTCCAGCGCAGGAATGCCCTCCCTTGCGCCGGAACGCCCCCTGATGGCGCAGGGCTTTATAACAGGATGCATCTCCCAAATGCGTCACGTTGTTATAATATTATACGCCGCACCATGGCGCCCTTTTTTGTTTAGCTGCTGCGTCACAAAAGTCACGCAAGAACGGCGCAAAAGAGCCGCAAGGGGCTTAAATCTGCCCCTTCCTTTGTACCCCTGACAATAAGAAAAATAGTGGCGGTGGATTGATAGTTTGACTATTTCAATGACTGGTAATGTAGCAGGCAACTGTTAGTGTTGTCACTGATCTGACTGAAATCACAATGGAGTTTGTCTGTCACTTTGCGTCTTGCCTGCGGACTGCTGCCTGCCAGTCCTAGGTGAACGTTTCAGTACTTTGTTTAGTGAGTTACGTGACTTTCGAAGTCACAGGTCCGCAAATAAATGAAAACTAACCCTAATCAATATAATTTCGCGGAAATATTTTGTTATTGTTCTTTTGAAATGTTTGATTTGGTTGACATTGACAAGCAACAATCATCCATGTTTTCTGTTCTTTCTTTCATGTTGTACGTCAGCTCCCCCCAGGGGCGAGAGGAGGACACAGGAGCAGCAGGCGGCGGATGCTGTTCAACAGGGCCAGGATCGGGCAGGCGAGGGCTCCTCTGCTGGCCCCAGTAAGTTTTCATTTTAGACTAGTACCTATTTTTCCTAGCGTTCCTCATTTGACTTTTTTCAAAATTGTCTTTGCTCTTCTTGTAGACTGTATCTAAATTCTTATCCTGCCTCTACTATGACTCCCTGTGGTATTACTAGATTATTCTTATTAGTCTGTCTGTGTAGCTAACTAAGATTGCACGGTTGGCGAAACTCCCATGATTCTAGTCAGCAATAGCTCTATCAGCTTAGTGCAGTCCTCTGGGATTGTCCATAATGTCTTTTGAAGTGTTCTATCTGGACTCATGCTTGCAAAAATTGCAAAACCTTTCGCTCAGTCACTCTAGTCTGGACCAAAATACACAGATTGTATTTAAGTTTAAAAGCTTTATTAAAAGTAAACACATTTATTAAAATGAAGTCATAATAAAACTAAACGTTTAACTGATAATGGAAAAGTGGTTAGTGCTGACGATTAATTGAAGACATTTCTTGTGGTCGAGCCGAGCTCTCACCTGGTTTCAACTTGATCTTGTTGTTAGAAGTCCATCTTCTGTCTGTGTGGAGAAAAATGGTGCGTGTTAAAAAAACAGCCTTCATCAGTTGTGCCAAAAAGTGCAGCAAGACAACCTTCCCTGGAAAAAGGGACATTTTTTTTAACTTTAACCTAGACAGTCACAAATTACATTGTTTTCACATGTCTTCATTCCTAGACCAAAGACTAGTGAGTGCTTTATTCTAACATTCTTAAATGTACTTTGTAGGTGGAACATCTGGTGACGGGGCCAGTGTGGAGGTGGTGGTGCTCGACACGGAGGCGGAGGGCGATTCTTCAGGGGAGGATGCGGCGGCTGTGAGAGTTGAGACGGTGGTGGTGGCGGCCAGAGGTAAGCTCTTATATATTCCTTACTTATTGAGATTGAAGACTAGCTGGGAAGGCAAGAATATGAGATGCATGGCTGGGTGAATGATGAAGCAATGATGGGTGGAAGGACAACAGCCTGGGTGGGTGACACAGAAACTGTATGTGTCCATATACCTGGATCATGCTACTATCTGACTCTTAGATAGCATATGTGTATCTAGAGCAGGGGTACTCATAGTACGGCCCGCGGGCCGGTGGTGGCCCGGCAAGCCTTCCTTGGCGGTGCGCAGACCTTGCAGACAATCACTGCTCCCCCGGCCCCCACAGAGCAGAGGCTTTTTTGTATTTCACCTGTTAGCGCCCCTGCATCTCCACTCTGACAATCACTGCTCCCCCGGCCCCCTCAGAGCAGAGTGGAGATGCAAGGCCACAAAGAGGTGAAATAGAACAAAGCCTCTGTGGGGCCGGGCAAGCAGTGATTGTCAGGGTGGAGAAGCAGGGGCGCTACAACAAACAAAGCCTCAATAATATGTTAATGGTCTTTTAAAGACCTGTTAAGTACTTTGGTGTTGTTGTCTGTGTGTGCGCGTTGAGGAAGCGGTCTCAACCCGGGCTGAAGGCTGACACAGATAGACACACACACAGTGAGATGACAGAGGGGGAGGTAGAGGGAGGGCAGAAGGGAGAGAGAGATGGAGAGGGAGGGCAGGAGGGAGAGCAGGAGGGAGAGAGATGTATGTAAATGCTGGGTCTGGTGGCTCAGTGGATGAGGGCATCTGCTGCAGGGACCTGTGTGCAACCTCATGGTCACAAGTTATCGTTTTGCTTTAGCCCCGCCCCCTCTGACTCCGCCCCCACCAGTGCGGCCCTCGGCCCCAAACTACACTGTAAATGTAGCCCCTGAGAGAAAGTTTGTGAGTACCCATGATCTAGAGAGAGTAGACGGTCAGTGGATGAACTAAGTGTAACTTTGAAGAGCATGTAACACTGCACCGGCACGTCCGTTCCAGTGTAGGAAAGGCAAGGAAAAGAACTTTTAATTTTGTCCAAATACTACCATCAATAGTAGCAGTAGTTTGTATTGCAAGCACTGCATAGATCCGGTTATTACGGTGGCCACTCCCTACCTCTCTTAATAAGTTTAGTAGTACTCGGTCATTCATGTGTGGATGTATCACTGGTCACTCAATAAAAAGCAAAGCACCTAAAGTCATCCCATATATAAGCAAAAACATCCCATGTGAAGTGATAGATAATCAGATTATTTATCTTCTTCAATTTTCCATTTCTAGTACTCATTTCCACTGTAGGGTGAAAGTTAAATTAATTAAGCAGTAGCCCTTGAGTTGTAACAGAGTATTCTCAGTGCCACCCGTAATAGAAAAGTAAGAGCTTCACCACCTGCATGTACTGGACGGGTACAGTAACGCAACGCAGGTCTAGGTCACTCCTCATGGCGTGCGTCTCTTTTTCTCGGGTGCAAGTTTACTGCGCTGGCATTATGCCGGCTTGCAGAAGATGACGTACCAATTTTCCAAAACAAGAGACAAGAAGAAGAATAAGACTGGTGTACTTTCATAGTCGACTCCAATGGAAGTCCACAGTGCTCGTAGAATTTGTTCCTTAAACTCCCACTAATGTTAGAGCAAGGATGAAGAAGTGTGAGGTTAGATAGATACTGGCCTCAATAGTTATGTAATGCGTTTGCAAGTTGCTAGTTGTAGTGCAACACAAATTTCTGCTGAATGATTGAGTTAATCTTAAGGAGCATTGGTTACAGACTATGTCTTTCTTTCTTCATATAGGTTCTCCTTCCAAACGAACAAGGAGGAAGGAGCTGGCTAGAGCGGCCCGGCAACGGAGGATCGATGCCACTGTGGCCGAATATCGGCGGCTGGTGGCCCTGGAGGACGAAGAAAGTGTGCAGTCGACCACAACAACTACGTCGTCTGCATCGGCCTCCGTTCCCCCACGGGCTGCCAGTGCCACCCAGCACAGTGGTCCACCCAGACTGAGCCGCCAAAGCCAAACGCCACCGCCGAGTAGCAAGGACAACAGCTACAGCTTCCTCTCACAGCCGTTGCACCTACAAGGCATTGAAGGCACGCCTGCGCCGCAGTACCCTGATGGTGTCCCGCCTCCAGCAGGAGCTCCACCACTTTTCCAACCAGTTGGAGGGGCTCCGCGTAGAGCACGCCTTGCTCCGCCAGGAGCATGATGCCCTGGCCCAAAAAGTTGACAGCATCCGCCCATAGTGTCCCTTGCCCCGTTTTTAGAGACTTTTGGGGGGTGGGAATTGGGAGTTGGGTTTTTGGGGACTTTTGAAGGACAATCGTTGGGGTTAGGGAGGGTCTTGCGGGAGATTATTTTGTTAGGGATATAAATATACTTTTTCAAACTTTATCTGAGCATACCCGTTTCTTACTGCTTGCCTGGTGGGTGGGGGTTTAACGTTGACTTTGTTTTCCTGAAAGTTTAGTTCCATTTTCTTCCTTTAAGTGTAAATGCCCAAATGTTTTCAACACTAAGTGCCTCTCACAGACGAAGTGAATCCAAGAGTCCTAGGACTTTAGTAGTACTACCTTCAGTCTCTCGTCTCTCGTACTAATACTCCATTATACCCCCAAACCACCAAACGCTTATCTTACCTGTAATTTGTGTTTGAAAGTAGGGCTAGACCCAGGGCTGGCTCCACGGGAAACAGGGAATATGGTTGGCAATCTTGGCCGGATAAAATTTCCTCATAGCGGTGGTACTAGTGGTGTGACACAGTGGCAGTTGCATGCCTATGAAAAAAAAGAAAATGAAATCTGGTTTGTCCTCCTGAGCAATTCAACGGTACAACTGAGAATATAGCAGGTGACAGAAGTACAGTAGAACAGTGCCACATTGTAGCCTAACAAAGGGTAAAGTATAACTACTAATTCGGTTGAAGTTCTTTCACATTAGCAATGGTTCTTTGTCAAGCAGAGTAAGAATATATCCTCGGATTTCTTCACCAGCCTGTTGCTTGCTATCACCTTATCCTCCCCAGCAAGTGTGTGGATTTATTGCTGTCATTTAGTCACACATCAATCAAAACCACACAGCCCGGGGGAAGAGGGTTAGGGTTTGAAAAATGGATGGGTACGGGGTTTTTGGGAAAGGTTTTGGGAGACAAGAAAAAATAGCACAGCATAGACAAACAATTGTGAACATAAACAAATCTTTGGGTACAAACCTATCCATCAATCTTTGAAAGTGCATGCACTACTGCATACATGTCAGTGAAAAGTAAGTAGTACATTCGACAACTGTGGAAGAAAGAATGCGACAGTACAGGGCCTGTGTGGAATTATTGATAACGATATTCAACATAAGGTCTCTGTACTTAGCCAGATACCCGAGAGCCTTGCTGGTCACTATAAATCCATTCACAACAACACTCAGTGGGGTTGGTCTGGAAGGTATAGTAGATAGAAAAGGAGAAATTGCTTGTTTTCTAGGTGTCCCCTCACTCACCAGGGTTGCCCCTTGGTGACATGCTTCATCATTGGGGCCATCCCAGTCCTCTACGGCCTGGGGCGTGCTGCGACTTGCGAATTACGTAGGAGCACTTACAAATGACTATGTGTGGTGCAGATGTGATAGTGGAGTGGACTAAGTGATGTGTTAAGGGATCAATTTAGAAGCAGAGAGAGATCCAAGAAATGCAGTCACAGTCAGAGAAAAAGGCAAGGGATACTGTATCTATGTGGTTGTAGTGGTCCTGTTGGAAGTGGTAAGTAAGTTGCCTGCAGAAAAAAAATCCTCCTTTTAGCGGCACTCCTCCATTGCAGCCGACGCTTCGTCCATCGATGTTGGTCACCAGAAGACACCCTGTAAAAAAAAGCACAGCATAGACAAACAATGGAACATAAACAATTCTTTGGGTACAAACCTATCCATCAATCTTTGAAAGTGCATGCACTACTGCATGCATGTCAGTGAAAAGTAAGTAGTACATTCGACAACTGTGGAAGAAAGAATGCAACAGTACAGGGCCTGTGTGGAATTATTGATAACGATATTCAACATAAGGTCTCTGTACTTAGACAGATACCCGAGAGCCTTGCTGGTCACTATAAATCCATTCACAACAACACTCAGTGGGGTTGGTCTGGAAGGTATAGTAGATAGAAAAGGAGAAATTGCTTGTTTTCTAGGTGTCCCCTCACTCACCAGGGTTGCCCCTTGGTGACATGCTTCATCATTGGGGCCATCCCAGTCCTCTACGGCCTGGGGCGTGCTGTGACTTGCGAATTACGTAGGAGCACTTACAAATGACTATGTGTGGTGCAGATGTGATAGTGGAGTGGACTAAGTGATGTGTTAAGGGATCAATTTAGAAGCAGAGATAGATCCAAGAAATGCAGTCACAGTCAGAGAAAAAGGCAAGGGATACTGTATCTATGTGGTTGTAGTGGTCCTGTTGGAAGTGGTAAGTAAGTTGCCTGCAGAAAAAAAATCCTCCTTTTAGCGGCACTCCTCCATTGCAGCCGACGCTTCGTCCATCGATGTTGGTCACCAGAAGACACCCTGTAAAAAAAAAGCACAGCATAGACAAACAATGGAACATAAACAATTCTTTGGGTACAAACCTATCCATCAATCTTTGAAAGTGCATGCACTACTGCATGCATGTCAGTGAAAAGTAAGTAGTACATTCGACAACTGTGGAAGAAAGAATGCGACAGTACAGGGCCTGTGTGGAATTATTGATAACGATATTCAACATAAGGTCTCTGTACTTAGACAGATACCCGAGAGCCTTGCTGGTCACTATAAATCCATTCACAACAACACTCAGTGGGGTTGGTCTGGAAGGTATAGTAGATAGAAAAGGAGAAATTGCTTGTTTTCTAGGTGTCCCCTCACTCACCAGGGTTGCCCCTTGGTGACATGCTTCATCATTGGGGCCATCCCAGTCCTCTACGGCTTGGGGCGTGCTGCGACTTGCGAATTACGTAGGAGCACTTACAAATGACTATGTGTGGTGCAGATGTGATAGTGGAGTGGACTAAGTGATGTGTTAAGGGATCAATTTAGAAGCAGAGAGAGATCCAAGAAATGCAGTCACAGTCAGAGAAAAAGGCAAGGGATACTGTATCTATGTGGTTGTAGTGGTCCTGTTGGAAGTGGTAAGTAAGTTGCCTGCAGAAAAAAAATCCTCCTTTTAGCGGCACTCCTCCATTGCAGCCGACGCTTCGTCCATCGATGTTGGTCACCAGAAGACACCCTGTAAAAAAAAGCACAGCATAGACAAACAATGGAACATAAACAATTCTTTGGGTACAAACCTATCCATCAATCTTTGAAAGTGCATGCACTACTGCATGCATGTCAGTGAAAAGTAAGTAGTACATTCGACAACTGTGGAAGAAAGAATGCGACAGTACAGGGCCTGTGTGGAATTATTGATAACGATATTCAACATAAGGTCTCTGTACTTAGACAGATACCCGAGAGCCTTGCTGGTCACTATAAATCCATTCACAACAACACTCAGTGGGGTTGGTCTGGAAGGTATAGTAGATAGAAAAGGAGAAATTGCTTGTTTTCTAGGTGTCCCCTCACTCACCAGGGTTGCCCCTTGGTGACATGCTTCATCATTGGGGCCATCCCAGTCCTCTACGGCCTGGGGCGTGCTGCGACTTGCGAATTACGTAGGAGCACTTACAAATGACTATGTGTGGTGCAGATGTGATAGTGGAGTGGACTAAGTGATGTGTTAAGGGATCAATTTAGAAGCAGAGAGAGATCCAAGAAATGCAGTCACAGTCAGAGAAAAAGGCAAGGGATACTGTATCTATGTGGTTGTAGTGGTCCTGTTGGAAGTGGTAAGTAAGTTGCCTGCAGAAAAAAAATCCTCCTATTAGCGGCACTCCTCCATTGCAGCCGACGCTTCGTCCATCGATGTTGGTCACCAGAAGACACCCTGTCCACTGCCTGCCTGATGCTGAATTGTGGCTCGCTACTGTGAAGCCTGACTCCATCCTTTTTTCCCTATTGCAGAGACTGAAACCCGGCCTGTAATTATTCAACGAAAAACAGGAAGTGATATAATATTACAACACCACTGATAAATAAATATAAGGTATGTAGGCTGTGGAGTGCAAAAAGTCACAATTTGATTTTCCTAGTAGACAGTACAATATTTTTGAAAGTGCGTACTCTGAGTCACCTTTTGAAGGATAAATAAGTATGGGCAAATTAATGTAGCGGATCTTGCCCCTCAAGCTAGGTGTACTGTAAACTGTGTTTTAGAACAAAATTAGATCTTCCTAGCAGTGCTCCCACCCAGACCCTTACTAAAGCCAGTCGCAAAAATGTAGAAGACCCCCAATCAAATCTCAAAAAACGAGGCCTAGCAGAAAACTGGTGACAAAACTTACTTTGAAAGTAAAAGTAGGCCGAAGTACCCCCTTCCTAATTACCCATTACCCACCGTGGATTGCATTGAAACCACTTGCAAGCAACCAAGCAAAAGTAGCCATAGCCAGCATCGCTCCAAGACTCGAAATCCCCCCCACTCAAACACATGCAATAGAAATACTGCTAACCCTAACGAACCCTAAGTTAAGAACAGTGGCAAAGGCTTTCTTTAACTATGCCAAATCCCCCCTTTCCCACCTTGGATTTTCTTCAAATGACTTGCAACCAAAATTACACATTCTCACGAGTGCTCTAAGACCCCAGAACTCAGTTGGAATAATCTAGAACACCCCGAAACACATGCAATCCTGCTGCTAGGGCTAACGCTAACGAACCCTAAGTTACAAAAAGTGCCAAAAGGCTTTTCCGCGAGGATTTTGTCCCAACCACTTCTACCCGGTATTAGACCTTCCCAGGAATGCCCCAAGACCCGCCAACCCACCCGCCAAGAAGCATAACACCCCCAAACAGGCCAAAAGCAAATCTCATACTTGCAATATTTCTTGGCCTTCGGTCCAAACGCGCTGCGTAGCTAGGCCATAAGTCGGGGTTGGCACGACGGATTTCCTGAAAAGCAAATGCAATCAAGATTAGAGTGTCCCAGCAGTGCTCCCAGACCACGAAACTCACCCACAAACACCAGGAAGCCCCCCAAACAGGCCCCCGAAAACGCTACATAGAGCAAAATGTCAGAAATAGCCAAAAAAAAATCGGCCTGGATTTTGTCCCAACCACTTCTACCCGGTATTAGACCTTCCCAGGAATGCCCCAAGACCCGCCAACCCACCCGCCAAGAAGCATAACACCCCCAAACAGGCCAAAAGCAAAATCTCATACTTGCAATATTTCTGGGCCTTCGGTCCAAACGCACTGCGTAGCTAGGCCATAAGTCGGGGTTGCCACGACGGATTTCCTGAAAAGCAAATGCAATCAAGATTAGAGTGTCCCAGCAGTGCTCCCAGACCACGAAACTCACCCACAAACACCAGGAAGCCCCCAAACAGGCCCCCGAAAACGCTACATAGAGCAAAATGTCAGAAATAGCCAAAAAAAAAATCGGCCTGGATTTTGTCCCAACCACTTCTACCCGGTATTAGACCTTCCCAGGAATGCCCCAAGACCCGCCAACCCACCCGCCAAGAAGCATAACACCCCCAAACAGGCCAAAAGCAAAATCTCATACTTGCAATATTTCTGGGCCTTCGGTCCAAACGCACTGCGTAGCTAGGCCATAAGTCGGGGTTGCCACGACGGATTTCCTGAAAAGCAAATGCAATCAAGATTAGAGTGTCCCAGCAGTGCTCCCAGACCACGAAACTCACCCACAAACACCAGGAAGCCCCCCAAACAGGCCCCCGAAAACGCTACATAGAGCAAAATGTCAGAAATAGCCCAAAAAAAAAATCGGCCTGGATTTTGTCCCAACCACTTCTACCCGGTATTAGACCTTCCCAGGAATGCCCCAAGACCCGCCAACCCACCCGCCAAGAAGCATAACACCCCCAAACAGGCCAAAAGCAAAATCTCATACTTGCAATATTTCTGGGCCTTCGGTCCAAACGCGCTGCGTAGCTAGGCCATAAGTCGGGGTTGGCACAACGGATTTCCTGAAAAGCAAATGCAATCAAGATTAGAGTGTCCCAGCAATGCTTCCAGACCACGAAACTCACCCACAAACAGACGGAACCCCCCCTAAGAGCACCTCAAAGGCAAGCAAGTCATCAAAAACACAAAAAATTTTCCGCCTGGGATTTGGTCCAAAACACTTTTATCCGGTATTAGAGCTTCCCAGCAATGGCCCCAGAGCCGTCAACCCAGGAGAAAACGAGTAGAAGACCCCAAAACAGCCAAAGAGCAAAAGTACAAAAATGGGGACTTAGTCAATTTTTCACAAATTTCCCAAATCACTCCGCGCGCGCTCTGCAGCTAGGCCCTAACTCCCCTCTGCCACCATGGATTTGCTTCAAACCTCTTGCAAAGTAAAGTATATATAGCCAGCAGTGCTCCCAGACCACGAAACTCACCCACAAACACCAGGAAGCCCCCCAAACAGGCCCCCGAAAACGCTACATAGAGCAAAATGTCAGAAATAGCCAAAAAAAAAATCGGCCTGGATTTTGTCCCAACCACTTCTACCCGGTATTAGACCTTCCCAGGAATGCCCCAAGACCCGCCAACCCACCGCCAAGAAGCATAACACCCCCAAACAGGCCAAAAGCAAAATCTCATACTTGCAATATTTCTGGGCCTTCGGTCCAAACGCGCTGCGTAGCTAGGCCATAAGTCGGGGTTGGCACGACGGATTTCCTGAAAAGCAAATGCAATCAAGATTAGAGTGTCCCAGCAATGCTCCCAGACCACGAAACTCACCCACAAACAGACGGAACCCCCCCTAAGAGCACCTCAAAGGCAAGCAAGTCATCAAAAACACAAAAAAATTTCCGCCTCGGATTTGGTCCAAACCACTTTTAGTGCTTCCCAGCAATGGCCCCAGACCCGTCAACTCACCTGCAAAGAGGTAGAACAACACCCCCACAAGTGCTGAGTCTTTCTTCATTGGGCGTAAACCAGCCCTCTGCTTTGATGGAAATAGGAGTCTGGAGGAGGAGGATAGAGGAGCATGTTCTTCTGAACTTGTGAACCTGAGGAATACAGACTGCGGCACCTTCAAATCAATTAGCAAACAAGTGAAGACAGTTCTGCTGATGGGCTTGTTTTTGTGATTATCTGATTAAAGTTTGAATTATATTAACTGTGCACAACAAAGAAAGACAGACACACATGAATAAAAGTGAATAAGGATGAAAAAGAAAGTTATTGATTCGTTGTCTCATTTTCAGGGCTCGGTATCACGGTCCAGGAATAAGAATAAGGCTTCGTCATCATACTCTGCAAATTCAGGCAGGGTGAGCTCAGTGTCACCTGACAGAGTAGAAATTCCCTCATCTATGTTGCTGGCCACCTCCTCTTCATCCGGCACGCTCTCTCGTACTCTGAAATCTGGTGGTATGAGGTGCTGATTCATCTTGATCATTGTTAACCTCTCCACATTTTTGGGCGAGAGGCGGCTCCGTTTGGGAGTTACAATCCCACCAGCCGCACTGAAAACCCGTTCAGAAGACACGCTTGCGAGTGGGCAAGACAAGTAGTTTAAAGCCAGGTTGGTGAGCTGTGGCCACAATTCTTTTTTCCCATGCCAATACGCCAATGGGTCAGAATTAACATAGACCTCTGTTGAGTCATTCAGATAGTCCTTCACCATTGACTCAAGGTCCTCATCCAAGGTTCCTCCACTTTGCTTAGCTCTTGCTGTGCCTCTGACCTTTTGAGAACCAAACCCACGCAGAGCTAGCCAATCCTCTTCAGCCTCCAATGTTTCTGTTGTCTTTCGTGCAGATGATCCGGTTGCCGGTGTCTTTAACGGCTGAGAGGTCACTTGTGCCACAGCCACAGGTGCAGAAGTGGATTGTTTTGACTGGGGATGGCCTGCTGATGTACTGCCATTTCCTTCATTTTCCAGCCGTTCTGTTTCAAACCTCTTGGCTGACAAGGCTAGCCAACGTTTGTACTTTGGAACATGTTCATCATCAAAAGGAAAGAATGCTTGGCCTGCCAGCGCCTTTTTGTAGCGTGGATCCAGAATAGTAGCACAAATGTAATGCTGTTCTGAGTGGATCTTTTTAAGACGTTCATCACCTTGTAGGAGCTCTAATAATTGCTCAGCCAGAAGCAAAGAGTCTTGGTTTTTGTCATCTTTTTCAAACACAGAACACACCTCCTTCAGTTGGTCCTCCAGCATGTACAACAATGGGATAGCTTTTCCCAAATTAGAGTCCTCCTTGCTGACTGCACGCGTGAAGAACTCAAAAGGACGAAGCATGCGTGTCAGGCTTTCAACTATGTTCCATTGCGGCCCACCCATCCTCAGCTCCTCTGTACCCTCTTTAAGGAAATATTGATCGAGTTCCGTATACTGCTCATACAGACGCTCAAGCATGTAGAAGGTTGAGTTCCAACGTGTTACCACCTCCTGGATGAGTGCTTTCACTGGCATTTGACGTTGATATAGCAGGCTCCTCAGCTGCTTCCGGGCCTTAAAAGAATGCCTGAAATGCTTGCACATTTTTCGGCAGGTCTCCAATACACTGTACGCTGCACTGCCTTTATTACCCAAGAATTTTTGGACAACCAGGTTTATACAGTGCGCCAAACACGGCACTCTGAAATAGTAACCGTCCCTCATGGCCTTAACTATATTGGCGCCATTGTCCGTGGAAACATAACCAACCTTGCGTTTTAGTGGGGACAGCCAGTTAAGGACCTTTGTGTTAAAGACATCCAAAATGTTTTCTGCTGTGTGACGTTTCTCCAAACCAAACATGGCTAGTGTTGCATGTTTCCGAGCACCTTTAAAAACAATGTTCGTGTCAACACCTGTGTTTAGCTTTGCTTTAGCCCCTGAAAAAGAGACCCAGTGTGCAGTGATGCACATGTAATCAGCGCCTGCGCCACTGGTCCACATGTCTGTTGTCAGATGTATAGTGTGAACAGCACTCTTCTGCAAAGCTGCCCCAATCACCTTCAGAACATCTTCATGTAGTGCTGGAACCGCAACTCGGGCAAAATAGAACCGGCTAGGAACCTTCCATTTAGGGCAGAGCGCTGTCACTAATTCTAGAAAACCAACCCCTTCTACAAAAGAAAAAGGGAGAAGGTCCACAGCTAGCATTTTAGCCAGCTTAGTGTTATACAGACGGGTCATTGGGTGGTTGCGTTCATATTGCGCTTCTGTAAACAACATCTTTTTAATGTTGCCCTGGACCAAGGATTTACGGGATGATGATCTCTTCGACCCAGTTACGCTCGCTGATGAACTTTTCCGCATTGATGTCTCACTCTCTCCCACACTCTTAGTGTGGCTCCCATGGGGTGTGCTGCTGACAGGGGAACTGGGTGTAAGTGAAGTGTTTGAATCGTCTTCTTCCTCCTCGTCATCATCAGATGAAAAATCAACGTTTTCATTGCGTGCAATTCGGGCTTCCTTGACTAACTCGAAGCTTACAAATGCTACAAATGGCTACGTTTTCCTTTTTTGGGCAAACACTAAAGAAGTCCCAAACTGGAGACTTGAAATGTCTTCGGGGGCCGGAGGAGGCGGCGATACTGGTGGTAGTGGTCATGCTGCTAATGCCAGATGAAGTGGAGGATGTGGATTGCCGAACTTCAGTACGTTTTGCACTTTCACCACCACGAATTGAGGTCGAGGACGAGGTGGGTACCTTCTTGCGAGGAAGAAATATGGAAGCGGTAGGTTTTGGTGTACTACTTAACTCCAAATCTAATGATTCCATTTCCATTGCCTCCTCGCCGACATCATCATCACGCTCAGCAGCTTCTCGGGATAGGGTCAAAATGTCTCTTTGCTGCATGCCCGGTGGGGCTGCAGTGACCTTTGTGATGACTGGCTCGTCGTCATCGTGAGAGGCTTCATCACCAGCAGTATCTGTCACTTCTTGTTGAGCCTCATCACACTCCATAGGTTTGAGTTTTTGGACGACCTTCCTTTTACGCTTAGGTACCGGTGTCAGATCATGGTGTGCCTCACTGTCAGACCGCAGTTGTGGTTCCCAAGCTGGATCTGTATCATCAGAAGGAGGTGGGCTTGAAGAAGATGTAGACACCCCCCTTGATCTTTTCCTTGCTAGGGATGTGGAAGACAATGAATGATCATCAGGAGGAGTGGCTTCCAATGATACCTCGGCTTCATTGTCGATTTCCTGATGTGCCCCTACTTCGGGAGGAACAACTATTGTGGGCACTTGTGAACCTCCATGCACCTTTGCTTGCGCATCTCCTTTTGCTGCCTCTCCTTCCACATGTACTTGGGCGTGTACTTGCACATGGTGTTTTTGTTGCGGCTGTGGTTGTTCAACACTTGTCAGATGAGTTACAACAACCTGTGTTGATTCAGGGACATTGCTGCTACTTTCTTGCGATGAGCCAACATCACTGGTCGATGGTGATTGGAGAAGTACACTGACTGCCTCTGAAGCACTCAAGGGCTTTGACTTAAGTTGGCGTGGTGGTGGAGGCACTGAACCCAATGGAGCAGGGGTGCTGCTCCCAGCTTGGTCCCCAGTAGATCCTGCTGCTGCAGGCGTACTTTTTTTTTTTCTCCCAAAAAACATGGCGGGTGGCACACCAGCCTCCTTGGTAACTTGCTTCTTCTGCTCCTTACTAGCAACTTTCTTGCTAGAGGAGCTACGGAGAACTTTCTTTGGGGCCATCTTCTTCAGAGCAGGTCAGACAGCAGGCCGCAGCTGCACGAATTGTAGAGTTGTCTGAGGCCAGACGTGACGTCGCGTGACGTTATGCTGCACACACACACCGCTGCAGGACTTCTTCCTGGCACTGGTGGTTCTCTTGAGTCTTGTGCACCTAAAAAAAATGGAAGACAGAGGAACATCAGTTCAGTTATAGAGCACAAAAAAATCGAAAAACACTACAAAATCAGCACAATCCCAATCCATCCATGCCCTCCATAATGTTTAAATTCAAGACAACCCACAGAAAGACTAGGCCCATGCAAGACTCACTACCCCTGGGCATAAATAAAGGTTGAAAAGTAGGCAAAATGGTTGGAGGCCTAACAACAAAGCCTGCATTCAAAATGGCCACTTGCCTCCTAGCACATGGCCAGGGCCTGCCTGTACCAGCACTCAAAATGGCCCCCACCCACATGGCCTGTCCCCATGAACACCCCCAAAAATCGAAAAACACTGCAAAATCAGCACAATCCCATTCCATCCATGCCCTCCAGGATGTTTAAATTCAAGACACCCCACAGAAAGACTAGGCCCATGCACCACTCACTACCCCTGGTCAAGGCCCCAACAACAGGTCAAAAATCGAAAAACACAGAAAAATCAGCACAATCCCATTCCATCCATGCCCTCCATGATGTTTAAGTTCAAGACAGCCCACAGAAAGACTAGACCCATGCTAGACTCAAATACCCCTGGTGAAAAGGCCACAAGTACAGGCCCAAAAAACGAAAATCACTGAAAAATCTGCACAATCCCATTCCATCCATGGCCTCCATGATGTTTAAATTCAAGACAACCCACAGAAAGACTAGGCCCATGCAAGACTCACTACCCCTGGGCATAAATAAAGGTTGAAAAGTAGGCAAAATGGTTGGAGGCCTAACAACAAAGCCTGCATTCAAAATGGCCACTTGCCTGCCAGCACATGGCCAGTGCCTGTAGCTGCACTCAAAATGGCCACCAGCCACATGGCATGTCCCTCCCCATGAACACCCCCAAAAATCGAAAAACACTGCAAAATCAGCACAATCCCATTCCATCCATGGCCTCCATGATGTTTAAATTCAAGACAACCCACAGAAAGACTAGGCCCATGCAAGACTCACTACCCCTGGGCATAAATAAAGGTTGAAAAGTAGGCAAAATGGTTGGAGGCCTAACAACAAAGCCTGCATTCAAAATGGCCACTTGCCTCCTAGCACATGGCCAGGGCCTGCCTGTACCAGCACTCAAAATGGCCCCCACCCACATGGCCTGTCCCCATGAACACCCCCAAAAATCGAAAAACACTGCAAAATCAGCACAATCCCATTCTATCCATGGCCTCCATGATGTTTAAATTCAAGACAACCCACAGAAAGACTAGGCCCATGCAAGACTCACTACCCCTGGGCATAAATAAAGGTTGAAAAGTAGGCAAAATGGTTGGAGGCCTAACAACAAAGCCTGCATTCAAAATGGCCACTTGCCTCCTAGCACATGGCCAGGGCCTGCCTGTACCAGCACTCAAAATGGCCCCCACCCACATGGCCTGTCCCCATGAACACCCCCAAAAATCGAAAAACACTGCAAAATCAGCACAATCCCATTCCATCCATGCCCTCCATGATGTTTAAATTCAAGACACCCCACAGAAAGACTAGGCCCATGCACCACTCACTACCCCTGGTCAAGGCCCCAACAACAGGTCAAAAATCGAAAAACACAGAAAAATCAGCACAATCCCATTCCATCCATGCCCTCCATGATGTTTAAGTTCAAGACAGCCCACAGAAAGACTAGGCCCATGCTAGACTCAAATACCCCTGGTGAAAAGGCCACAAGTACAGGCCCAAAAAACGAAAATCACTGAAAAATCTGCACAATCCCATTCCATCCATGGCCTCCATGATGTTTAAATTCAAGACAACCCACAGAAAGACTAGGCCCATGCAAGACTCACTACCCCTGGGCATAAATAAAGGTTGAAAAGTAGGCAAAATGGTTGGAGGCCTAACAACAAAGCCTGCATTCAAAATGGCCACTTGCCTGCCAGCACATGGCCAGTGCCTGTAGCTGCACTCAAAATGGCCACCAGCCACATGGCATGTCCCTCCCCATGAACACCCCCAAAAATCGAAAAACACTGCAAAATCAGCACAATCCCATTCCATCCATGGCCTCCATGATGTTTAAATTCAAGACAACCCACAGAAAGACTAGGCCCATGCAAGACTCACTACCCCTGGGCATAAATAAAGGTTGAAAAGTAGGCAAAATGGTTGGAGGCCTAACAACAAAGCCTGCATTCAAAATGGCCACTTGCCTCCTAGCACATGGCCAGGGCCTGCCTGTACCAGCACTCAAAATGGCCCCCACCCACATGGCCTGTCCCCATGAACACCCCCAAAAATCGAAAAACACTGCAAAATCAGCACAATCCCATTCCATCCATGCCCTCCATGATGTTTAAATTCAAGACACCCCACAGAAAGACTAGGCCCATGCACCACTCACTACCCCTGGTCAAGGCCCCAACAACAGGTCAAACATCGAAAAACACAGAAAAATCAGCACAATCCCATTCCATCCATGCCCTCCATGATGTTTAAGTTCAAGACAGCCCACAGAAAGACTAGGCCCATGCACCACTCACTACCCCTGGTCAAGGCCCCAACAACAGGTCAAAAATCGAAAAACACAGAAAAATCAGCACAATCCCAATTCATCCATGGCCTCCATGATGTTTAAGTTCAAGACAACCCACAGAAAGACTCAGTCCACCCACCACTGAGTACCCCTGGGCAAAAGGCCCCAAAACAGCCCAAAAATCGAAAATTCCAAAATTTTAATTGCAGCAACTGTAATGCCCCAAACAAACTTACTTGTAAAATTTCTAATCCAACAGTGATCCAAAGAAAGTCAAAAAGGCCTCAAATCCAAATATCCAGCAGCATCCACAAAAAGTAATCCTTCCAGCTCCAGACCCAAATGAAAAGTGACCAGGAGATGGACAAAGCACTGGGAGGAGCCTGCTGAACAGGAACAGGAAGTTGAAGACTGTGGGGCACTTCCTTCCTCCCACCCCCCTGCCCCCCTCCCCAAAATGGACTCCTCGCTAAAAAAGTGCAGGCAAATGTCAAACTAAGGAGTTATTCAGATAAAAATCATCATTTCTAGAAGGTTTATGCTGCTTGCTGGTGGATTTCTTGTGCAGAATTGCAAATTTATATTTTCGCTCGCCGCATCTCAAATCTCGCAATTGCGAAGTACCGCGAGACGTGATCTCGCCGTACTCGCGTTGACAAACTATCGCTGGCAAGCCGCGATGACGTAATCACGCTCGCCAATTCCCGCGGGATCACACAGCAAGATCCAAAATGGCGCAGCACTCGCAAACTATCGAAAAAAACAACTCGGCAAACGATGATAAACGCCGCGCGCCGCAAAAATTGTATCACCAACGCCGCGCGCCGCCAAAAAAATCCGCTGCGTGCGAATGTGCGGATTTTGCGGGAAATTCGCAAATCTCGCGGATTGCGAATTTCTCAAAAATCCGCAAAATCCGCGAGCGTAACGGATTTTCCGCCCATGCTTAGTAATGATACAGCCCCTCGTGAGTTAAATTGTCATGTTGCTTAGTTCTAGATTAACTAGAATTAGCAAGAATCCTAGGGCCTGAATTGGCACCTGAGGTCCTGGAAATGAGTGAATCTCAAACTTTTTTATTTATTCATCCACTTACATTCTTAAGGCCATATTTATGAGGCCTTGTGAGTCGCAACACTTTTTTGCAGCTGTGACGTACTGATGGCATCACTTTTTAAAGCCATGTGCTTCATTATACTTGCGTCAGGTATAATGTATGCAGAGTGGCGTTCCCCGGAAAAAGCCTGCGCAGGCTCTTTCACATGGGGCTCGCCCCATGTGAAAGGACACATTGCTGGAGTTGCATCAGTTTTCAGACACACACCAGGAATGCATCACTTTTACACCTACAGATACGTAGGTGAGCTGCCTGCTCTTTTCCACTGCTTCAGGGCATGCTGCACAGGCATTTCCTTATCCCTGGACAGGACTGCTGTAGCCACCCATTCTTGACTAAACAGGCAAAACTAGGGCAGGAGCGCAAAACGCTATTTGCTTTCCTGTCAGAGTTTCCGATGATGGACGTGCTCCTGTTCCAGAGTTGGACTGTCTCCCTACATTTTAAGGCACCTTCTAGGGATTCTTTGTCTTTGTTTCAGTTCCACTCTGGAATCTCCTCACAAACCTTTTGTACATGAACCTGCCACATGCACAATAATATAGTAGGAAATATTTATGGAAAAATTATTGAAAACTTCCATGGGCTCCGGAGTGTGGCCGATTGCGAATGAGGCAGGTCACGCTTGTCTGAGCTCTTAGCCTCCAATAGGGAAGCAGCTATGGTGGATGCATACATCGGTAGCAGCAGAAAATCCCAAAGAGGAACCAGTGGAGATCACTGTTGGGCATTTGTTGGTTGTGGACCTGAAGGACCTGCAAGTGACTTAAATGGCTGGATCTTTCCACTGCCACTGTGTGCTGCCTGAAATGGGGTGGGCCTAGGGCAACATGGAGTGCATTCCATGGAGTGCATGGGAGGAGCTCGCTGTGGCCAGATGGCCTGTGCTGCACCACAGCTGTAATTTGAGAGGAAGGATGAAAATTTCCCAGTCCAGACGAGAGGTGCTGCAGTGCAGCTGAGGTGAGGCGGCAGGGACCCCTGAGTTGAAGTGACCAGAGGACCAGTGGTGAGGAGATATGAGGGGCTGAAACTGGAAGAGACTGTGTGACACCCCTGCACTGGCTTGGCCGTGGGATTTGTGAACAGCCTGATTCCTTCATCGTTTAAGTGTTAGTTTGTGATGAAAGCATTTAGGTACTATAGTGCCTACAGTGAAGATTCTTTGAGTGCACCTGAGGTGACGCAGGTGGTTGGCCCTGTGGTGTTAAGGTGCTGTAGCAATGAACCCCTAGGTGCTAATTTGGGTCCCCACCCTTTTTCACTTCATGACTGTTGTCCCAATGGACTGAAGCTAGTATATTGATGGAGGGAAATTGTTGATCAGTTGGGACAATTATTCACCAGATACATTTATAGATGAGTATGGATTGGCTCCCATCTATTTTGTGATGTACTGGGCTACAACAAGGCTTTGAATCATTGTAGGGTGAAAGTACTGAGGAACCCCTGTCTGATGAAGTGCTGATGAAGTACTGCAACTGATGTGGTGATGGAAGCAGGGTGTAGGTGACTTGGTTTTATAAAGCATTGAATAAGATGATACATAAGGTATTGAACAGTGATAAACCTAAGTGGGAGTTTAATCTGGGGAGGGAGAATGAAAAGGAGTAAAATAGAACCTTAACTTATCCCCAGAAGGTACCTTGAAAGACTCGGCTTAAACTTATCCATTTCTATTGCATTCACCAGACATATCTTATGCCCTTAAAAATAAGTGTGATATATGATCTCAATCCCAGGTCCTGCCGTAGGTGTGATATGCTGTCTCAAGACTTTTTCCATATGGTCTGGACAGGTCCATGGACGCAGGTTTATTAGATGCAGAGTCACTTAAGTGAGACTCCCTTACAGTTAGTACTCCTATCCCAGTACGTTCGTCAGATTATTATTTGATCTCTATGACACTACCAGGTATAGAACCCTTGCAAAGTGTAGCTTAGAAGATCTTCTTTAAACGCCCCTGGCGCAAATCGAACTTGGAACAGTTTCATGCCCTTCTATCTCTGAGTATCCCCAGTTTGCCTGGCAACCGAGAGGCTGCCTATAAAACGTTATGTGACTGGATCTGTCAGGCACTGGACTCCCTTGTTCCTGCGAAGTGGTCAAAGTGCTGCAATTCACTCTCCAACCCTTGGTTCAATGAACGGCTGGCTACAAAGCGCAAAGGTTGTAAAAAACTGGAACGGGCCTGGAGATGGGAATATGACATGGTCTCTAAGGGATGTTTTCAGACCACTATCAAGAGGTACCATAGGGCTATTCAATTAGAACGGGCAGCTTATTTTGCTAATGAAATCAAGGAGAGCTGCAACCCGGCCAAAAGCATCTTTACAATACTTAAAGACCTTAAATCATGGAGGACTCAAACTGCACCTGTGATCAAATCTGATCAACATTGCGAGGACCTTGCCCCTTTCTTTGTCAAGAAAGTGAAAAACATCAATAAGTCCTTCCCTTCAGCCCCAACATGTCCTAGTGCTGTACTTAACCCTCCTTCAACCTGCACTCTTGCGGCTTTTCCATCTATCTCACATGAGGAGCTGCGGCTGTTATGTAGTGTTAGAAATGGGGATCTCTGGTTGGCTAAGGCTTGTGCCAAAGCCAGGCAGAGACCACCATTCTAGTCAGGGGAAGGGATTTACACGCCAAAGATAACCCCTGCTCACCCCCTTGCTAGCTTGGCATGAGCAGTTAGGCTTATCTCGGTGGCGATATGTAAAGCATTTGCACAACACACGCAGTAACAACACACTAGGCACACTACAAAAGGAACTGCACACAAGGTTATATAAAAATAGCCTTTGTATTATAATAAAAACACATCAGATAGTAATCACAATATACACTGTGCCAACCGGCACGGGCAATATTTACAAGGGGTAATATACACATGACAGGGCCACGGGGGCCACTATCAGAATTAGCACTTGGTAAAAGAAGAGTAAAAGTAAGAATATATATGAACTTAGAACACGTCCAGTAATCACTGGCAGACACTATATTCAGCGTCAACCTGTAATATAAATCATAACAGGTACAGTATCACATAAAGCGAGAGCTCTATTCTGCGGCAATCTCATGGTCTAAATCTAGTAGACCACAACTCCTAAACATAACTTGCATCAGGAAATAAACTTCGTAACATAACCTGTAGTAGGGAATAAATCAAATCTAGACCACCGTAGAAAACATAAGACAGTAGGTAAAACCTAATAATCATAAAAGCACATCTATGAGCATAAATAATACTACAAACATGACATTTCCTAGCACCTATAAAAATGACATTAGGGCCTTGCGCCCTACAAAACCTAATAGTCCCCTCGGCCAACTGGCCATCGATAAGGGGCTCAAATGCCCTCTGTCCAAAGTCAGGGCGCACTGCCAATGCAGCGACAGTCACGGGGCACACTTGGCGCAAACCTAAACGTGGCAGCTGCCCACTACTTGCTGGGCAGCTGGGAATCTTCAAGGAAGGGCCTAAACGTTGCAACCGGCACTAAGTGCTGCACAGCTGTGCAGGCAGCTATGGGGCAAAAGAGCGCGTCTCACTCCTAGGTTAAAAGAGATCATGTCCCCTAAAAGAAATACCTAAACGGTGTACCTGCCCACTACTTGCTGGGCAGCTGGGAAAGTTAGCAAATGTGGCAGGGGCTCTCAGTAGCCCTTAAGACAAAATTGCGCCACACGTTGGAAGAGAACTTGCCCCTAAACACTGTGGAGCGCGCTGGCACTTTAAAATGAAATAGGGCCCCAAATTCGGTGGAGCGGCCTGCTGCAAGACGGGGCCGCTCAAGACTAGGCAAAGGCACTGTCTATTATGCCCATACAGTTAGGGGGGTCACAGGCCCCTCGGGCCTGTGAAGTAAATGTTCCCCCTTGTTGGAGCAGCCCCCTATTAGGCGGGGGCCGCTCAAGGATTGATGCGGCTATGCTCCCTGCCCAACCCTCACTTACCTGGCTCCTGTGTAGGGGGGCTTCTTCTTGGATGCGGCGGCCTGCATGTCCTCGAGGCGGCAGCCCCGCTCTTTACACGCAGTGGGGGCAGGCCCTGGTAATGTGCCTCGGGCCCACTCCGCCTTCCATTGGTGCTCGTGGGTGCCTGCTGGGCTCTCCCTCCACCATGGGAGCTCCGCAGGGGCAGGCGCCACTTCTTTACTACGGGCGGCTTCAGGCAACTTCTCCAGGGTGCCGGGCGTGCACGGGACTTCCTCCTTGCAACCGGAAGTCCCGCCCGCCATCAGGCACCTGGTGGCCTGACTTCTGTTTTCGCCGCGACGGCAATCTTTTCTCGACACAAAATGAGGAATAGGCTCCCTCATGAATCAAAATTAAGTTAGGAGCTGGGTGGGCACCCGCAATTTAGAAAATAAGCGGGGTGGCACCTGTATTGATTAAAAAATAAAAACAAAGATGCAGGGTGGGCACCTGCTTAAATTAAAATATAAAAGCACGGGCATAATGCAGGGTGGGCACCTGCGAGTTAATATCAAAATAAGTGGGGTGGGTACCCGCCAGGCAGGTATCACGGGGGAATCCCTCACCAGGGGATTCCCTCTTAAAGGGTCAACAAGCAGGATGAGCCAAGCGCTCCCAGGGATCTAAAAGATGCAGCAAGGTCCTGGAGAGTTTAAGAGCAAAAAGTCAAGAGGGTTCCAGGGCAACAAAAAGTCCCCCAGTCATCTTCAGCCAAGGCAGGGGGTTCCCCAAGGCATCCAGGGGCAGGGCAGAGCCCAGGGAGGCAAGCCTTCTCCTGAGCTTCATCAGCAGCACGGCCCTTGCAGATTCCAGTCCAAGACAAGAACATTTACTTGGGGTCACAGCCCCATCTTTTATACACAGAAATCCGTTGTTGTAGCAGTGTAGGCAAGGGTAGAACCAGAAGGTTGGGGTCACAGCCCTTTCTTTTATACACAGAAATCCTTTGTTGTAGCAGTGTAGGCAAGGGGAAAACCAGATGCAACTGGTTCTGGAACACTTTGTTTTGCTCAGCCCCTCTCCCTACTCACAGGACAGGATAGGGACATCAGACACACCACAGGGGGTGGAGCCAGCATTGTGGAGGGAAGGCACAGCCCTATTCAGGTCCCAGGTGCAACTCCTCCCTCCCACCTAGATGCAGATCTCCCTATTCACCAGCGGGCAGACTCAGCCTGGCTCCTGGAGCCAAGCACACCAGCCAGCCCCTGTCACTCACAAGCCAGACAGGCAATTCACATCTTACAGCACACAGAAATGCCAACTTCTAAAAGTGGCGCTTCTACACTAGACAAAATAAATCTGCGCACACCATTGCAAAGAATTTATTATCATGAGTTTGCACATACCAAACTCGCCCCTGCACTCCACACATATCAGGAATTACCACGGGCACACATATCCCCTATGCATTCCTATGGGAGGGCAGGACATCTCAGCACACGCACTTTACACTGGGCCACAGTGCTGAAGTGCGCAGAGGCCTAAAATCACTACCACCATGACAGAGGATAAAGGCAGAAAGTTTAGGGGTGAACCTGCCAAAAAGGACCAAGTCCAACATGTAGCAAAGCTAAATCGGGCTCTCCCGCAGACCCTCTTAAGCCAGACCAATTTATAAAATCTCTACCTGAGCTCCTGGCCCCCCTGTGTCAGGTGAATAATATGAATGAATGAATGAATGAAGTCCATCTTATGATTCGCTACTTAGCCCGAAGGGCGTCAAGGCGCCTAATCCAAAAAGATATCCACATAGCAAGCTTATTGGTAAGCCTAAATAAAGCACCATGTTTTTAATGCTTTCGTGAAAAGAGGCAACGAAGGTTGCATCTTTATGTCGGAGGGGAGGGCATTCCACAGGCGGGGGGCCACGGTGGCAAAGGCCCTGCCTCCCCATCTGACTTTTTTGCTACGTGGGATGCACAATAGATTCTTGTTGGAAGAACGAAGGCTCCTACTAGGAGAGTAGGAGGTTAACAGAGATCCTAGGGCATCTGATGGTCCTGCCAAAAGCGCTCCGAAAACCAGACAGAGAATTTTGAAGACAATTCTATACTGGATTGGGAGCCAATGGAGGTTCTTCCTGGCTAGAGTAGCAGAGAAGGACTTGGGGGCATCCAACACAAATCTTGCCACAGCATTTTGCACGCTCTGGAGGCGTTGAATGAGGCCCTTGTTAATGTCTGCATACAGAGCGTTGCAGTAGTCTAATCGAGAAGACACCAACGCGACTACAGTCTGTTTACGTGCGTGAGGGGAGAGATAGTGGACGATTCTCCTCAGAATCCTAATGACTCCCCAACAGGTAGCCACCGTTCGATTTACCTGCAGGTTCATAGCCAGCGAGGTATCAAAGATGACTCTGAGGTTCCTGGCAGAGGGCGATGGTATAGGACAAGCTCCCAACGATGGTGGCCACCACTCACTGGACCAGACATCCTGGTCCTTACCAAAGATCAGCACCTCGGTTTTATCGCCATTCAGCTTCAGGGAATTGCGGATCATCCATTCTGCAACTACTTGCATGCAATTCCTGAAACTGGATGCGGTGGTGCTGACCGAGTGGGTCAAGGATACCATGATCTGTGTATCATCTGCATATGATACAACCTCCATCCTCAGCGATTTAACTAACCAAGCAAGGGGGGCCACATATATATTGAACAGGGTCGAACTTAATGCCGACCCTTGAGGGACCCCACATTGCAACGGTTTGGCCGGGGAGAGGAACTCTCCAAGTTTAACCCTCTGCTTCTTGAGTTCTAAAAAGGAAGACAGCAAGCTCAACGCTGGACCCTGCAACCCTACCTCCCTCAGACGAGTTGTTAAAGTCGAGGGGGACAGGGTATCAAATGCTGCCGTCAGATCTAAAAGGACTAGCAGAGTGGTCTGTCCTTGATCAACCTTAGTTTGGATATTATTCATCACCACAGTAAGTGCAGATTCCGTGCTGTGTGATTTCCTTAACCCATGTTGGGATTGGTCCAGGTAGCCGGAGGAATCAAGAAAAGTGGTGAGATGAGAATTAAGGTGAGATTCCAGCATCTTAGCAGGGGCAGGGAGCAGGGAAATGGGCCTGAAGTTTTTAAGATTTTCTGGGTTCAAGGTGTTTTTTTTAAAAGGGGCTTAACAATGGCCTTTTTCCAGGCTGCCGGAAAAATGCCCTGAAGGATAGCACCATTCATCACCTCCAATACATACATCCCTATCCACTACTGTTGTTCCTAGGATGTGGAAGCAGGCAAGGGTGGACGCTCTGCTTAAAAATCCAAAGCTTGATCCATCCAAACCGGAAAATTTCCGTCCTATATCGCTTTTACTGTGGGCATCTGAGATCACTGAGGGGCACATCAATTCTATTTAACAGAATTTTTGAATAACAATGGCACCCTTGCAGAATGGCTTACGCATGGAGACGACTCTTCTAGCTGTGACCGAATATTTGCGGACAGTATTACATGCCGGCTCACTGCAGCACTGACATTATTGGATCTCAGTGCGGCATTTAATACGGTCTCCCAACAGATCCTATTACATTGTCTGGAGGAGGCCTGCATAGTGGGCTCTGCCTTGGACTGGTTCAGATCCTTCCTTTCCGAGAGGTCGTTTAAGGTGACGCCTCCCTTTTTTTCCCGGGCCCACTCTATTGGACAATGTGTGCCACAGGAATCAGCTTTGAGCCCTACACTGTTCAATCTTTATGTCCAGCCGTTGGCTTCAGTGGCCAGAGCTAGAGGGCTCAATATTGTCTTGTACGCTGATTACACGCAGTTGGTGGTGGCACTCTCTGATGACTCTACGCAGGATGCTCCCAAGATTAGTAGAGATATTGCGGCTGTCGCAAATTGGATGACCACCAACTGTCTCCAGCTTAATGCCAACAAGTCTGAGGTGCTGCTCGTTGGGAAAGACACGGAGCTATGGAGTGAGGGTTGTTGACCCACTACCCTTGGGGGGCACCTGCCCCCAAGCTGGTGGTAAAAAATCTGGGGTCTGGATGGATTCAACCCTCAGTTTCTAAGCTCAAACAAAGAAAGTAGCAGGGACTTTTTTTGGCCACTACGGGGGCTAAAACCTCTGCTGGGGTTCTTTGTTCCATCCACTCGGCAAGTCATCATCCAGGCTTCAATCTTGTCGAGACTGGACTTTGCCAGTTCTCTTTATTTAGGGACCAACAAGGCAGAGGGTATGTGACTGCAGAGGTTCCAAAACGCGGCTGCCCGAACCCTGCTCGGTCCCCCCAGAAGGTGCTCTACAACCAATGCTATCCGCTGGCTACACAGGTTGCCAGTGGCCAAGCAGATTGAGTTTAAGGCCCTCTGCATAGCCTTTAAAATTCAGATTTTCTCTTCCCCAGGCATTCTGTCCAACAAGCTCTTGTCCTATGTTCCTACACGCCACCTTGGCTCCATGGGGCAGTGCCTGGTGACTGTCCCCCGGGTGAAGAGGGTGCAGGTTGGTGGGCTTTCTTTTTGCACCCTGGCGGAAAAGCTCTGGAATTCCCTTCCCTTACAGATTCGCTGTCTGGCCAACTATCTGGCGTTCCGGAAGGCAAATAAAACCCATCTCTTCCCTCCACCCTAGCACCTTTCTGTGGCTTTTTTTCTGCTGTCAGCTCCGGGACGCCCTGTTGCTGGGGCAGCTGGGCACTTTATAAGCCTAAATAACATAACATAACATTACATAACATAACAGACTTTGAACAGGGAAGTGGCACGTGACCCGGAGGAGTGCTTACTGGCTGTTTTCCCAAGACCCCTGTCCAAGATGGTGTGTAATAGATTCCTTGACTCAGCACTGATATTAGCAAAGCGTTTGATTGTATTCTCCTGTAAGGCTGGTGGAGGTCCAACATATGGTAGATGTTTGAAGTATGTGTACCGGTAGACTTGGATTGAGTTAGAGGCTCTAAGTAGGGAGGAGGCTTGTGTGTTGCCTAGGAGACCAATGGCTGACCTTTGGAGCAAAGTCATTCACGCTTTTGAAGAGGATGATGTGTAAAATGCAACAAATGGACAACTTGGTCCTGATATTGCATATCCACTTAGTGATGTACATTTTTTTATGTGATGACACTATTTTTTGGAATATGATATTCAGAGTTGTTATACTCCACTGCCCCTAATGGCCACTACTGACCTAATATTTTATCCCATAACTGTACTGCCAGCTTCGACCCAGATTTGGGTGAATCTATTTCAGTTTTTTTAATTCTATAGATAAATTGTGCTATATTTGAGACTCCCCTTGAGCATCTTTTAGGTATTGTCTACTATTTGAATCGTGAATGTGGAATTTGTAAAATGGGTAACAGGAACATGAAAAACAATGTCTGTACACTGATGCTACATGTTAAAAATAATTTAATAACAAGTTTAAAAAAAAATCTATGTGCTCCAGTTCAAGTAGGCCCTAATACAACACTCCCACCAGAAGACTTTCAGAATTGGTATAAAAAAAGCTTATAATGTATTCCCCTCATACTTTCCAATATTTTTCAGCACAACAGTACTTGGGCCCTTCCCCTGCCCTCAACTAACCTTCAAAGGCTCCACCCTGACAGTTGATTTATAGGAGGCATGGGAAGACTCGTTTCTGTCCAGCCTTGACAATGACCCCCTCACATATAGTCTTTGTGTCCTTTGTAAAATCTTAAACCTCTTCACTTAGAATGAACCACTCTTCCCTTCCCCACCCCCGGCTTCTAGTTCTAGATGCGATGTATATTTATTGTGCACCTTGCGTAAATTAAAATAACTAACCTGCACTCCAGAAGGACCCTGTTCGGAGTAGACCAATAAAATATAAGCTATGTTGGGATAACTCAAACAAGATTTAAGGCAGACAGTTAGGATTTGAATTTTCCACTCTAAAGCTTAAACCTTTTAGCTGCATAGTTCATGCTGATGCCCTAAAGCTGATGCTGCCCAAATCCTCACCAGTAAATCTTACGGTCAAGTGTCCGCCAGTCAGAGCTATTAAACACCATTTCTGACTTCAAGAAAGACCCCATCATAAATGCATTCAACAGACACCTACTAAATGCGTAAATTCAACCCAGATGAACACGTTTTCTTTGAACCTGCCACCATCACCTCTTTTGCTGGGACTGAGGCGAAGAAGCATTTAAGATCTTGTTGTATACCGAGAACATCAATAGTGTAATTTCACAATATTTTAGATGCTCTTAAAACGCGAATACAGATACTCATGGCTTAGCAAGGAAAAAAAATCATACTCTTGCCAATTACAAATTAATAGTACATGTTTTGGCATCACGAACTCCATTCTTGTAGCGTCAAAGGGTTATGTTTTTATTAATTGTTGGCAAATGGAGTCCCCGTTTCAAACCGGAAACTGTGTTTTTCTTGCACGAGATCGAACAAGTCCAAATACACTAGTATTCTCTCAAGCCTCTTCACAAAAATCTCGGCAGACCAATAAAGACCGAAATCAACAACTTTTCTGTTTTATGTGTATTTTGGAACATACTAAAACTTCCTTGAGCATTTATCAAGTCACGCCCAAATTTAAAGTTCCTGGAAATGTGCCTCTACAGCCGGTCAGAGGATTGAGACGGGATATGGATATAGGCTTTTTTGTGTCTCTGAATCCGCTGGAATTAAAATGTTTAAGGCCTCATTCATTCTTGTGTGGCACTGTCCCGCGCATCTTACAGTACTTTGTTTCTTCTGAGAAAGACAGACACGTGCTATTGGAATCAGCGTCCAGCACTGCATGTGGATGTTTGTTATAACCGAAGGCAGCACATTGCATAAAGAGGTGACAAGTCTTTATTTGCCTACACCATATACAGCGTGACCCGCCCTTCGCCAGCCACGGGGTTTCTGACAAAGGCCGAACCTGACGAACGCAGAGATTCCAAGGGGACTACAATGAGGCATCATTCAACAAGTTAAGCATAAACACTATGCACGAGCATCCATTACTACACCCCCCTCCCTTTCTACTAAACACCAAACAAAGCTGTATAAAATGCAACAAACTTTGAGTTTGAAGAAGAAAAGAAAGGGAAAATATGGTAAAACAAAAAGGAAAGGAAAGACATAAGGGAAAACCTTACCCATAATGATGATGCAAAGGTTCCACGATACTGTATCAACCCAAAGCACGCATAATGCAAAAACTTTGCACATAATCCTCCAAATCGCTCGGAGGTCTGCGGTTCTGTGTTTCTCTCATACTTCCCAGAGGTGAAATCCAGGTACAGCCACGCTCATTACCAACCCCACCCCCATTCTCATCATGTCTGCTCATCTCCACTCCTGTTTCTCTCAATAACACTTCATCATCCATCAACATGTAACAGTTGAGTCCTCCTTGAGCTCGAATTTTGCCACAAGCCCCTCCTCTTTGATATAGAGCCACTTTACACTTATTCCAATTCTTTCCATTCTCAAATTCCACATACATGTCAAACACTTCATTGGCCTTGAATGGGCCCCAAAACTTAGCTAAACCTCCAAACACTCTGCTATGTTTAATGTTTACCCAATCTCCAGTTCTTATTCCTCGTTTGGTTTCCCTAAGGCCTTCACATACCCTTTTCCCATGAGTGGTATTGGTCAACCATGTGGAGATAGAATGGTGCCCAGCCTTCTGCCTCACATTTATTTAACAGGAAAAATATTGGTCACACAACAAGCTGTGGTGCAATGAGCCGAAATCATGCAATTTACGATTGCCTTAACATCTCTTTCATTTTGACTGGCCATGGAAAATGCACCCGTGACTACGTATTAAGCCCGTTCCCCCATGCCATTGCCCTGGGGGTTGTACAACATGGTATGATGGTGCTTTATACCAAACTTATCCAAAAATGACTTAATTTCATGTAATGTGATTTGTGTCCCATTATCTGTAATTAAAAGACAACGTAACCCTTCCTCCAAGAACACACCTTTCAGTGCCTCAATAGTACTTCTGATGGAGCAAGGTTTGATATGCAAAGAAACTTGCTTGGATTAAATCCTTTCAAAATAACATATAACCTATTAATCAACATGTTTTGTATTATTAACAAATTGCATTACACTACATTTCTAGTATCTAGGGGAAGCTTGCCTATGGGCTTTTTACTAACAGTAACCCGAGTGTATTAAAATGGCGGTCGAAAACGTGGGAACTCTTTTGCGCATGCGTCTGCCACATCTACGTTGTGTGACTCATCTCTGCTTTTGGTGGGAATTTCCTGCAGCTGCGCACTAGTATCAAAAATGGCCGCTTCATGTCTCACTCACTAATGCACCTGCTACTGCTTAAACTAAATCTTGTTCGTTCTGCTTAACTATTAATGCTATAGTTAAAATCAAGTAATGGGAATAGAGTAGAAATAAGTGGTAAACAGTCCATTCATTTATTTTTACATTCTAATATGCCTCTCTTTGACGTTATTATTAGCTCGTATTTGGGCCTTAACGGTGACTTGTAACCCCATATTGAATCCGTACTGCGCATGAAACAAAAGTGCTGAGAGACCTCGAGTAGTGGCATTTAACCAATGCCAATGGCAGTCCTGCCTGCCATGTGCCTGGGAACTCGACCCCGTGACCTGCCAAGAGGAAAAGACTAAATGATTTTTTATACTTTGTATATGATTTTGCAACAAATATTACTGGGTGGAATAAAATCATGGGAAAGTGAATTATGGGCGGGAACATTGATCAACTTTATTGAATGAGAATTATCTCATACTGACATGGTGTGATGACCTCTCCTCGTTTTTCTGACCAATCAAATGAAGGGAATACACACCTTTGCAACACTGGGGGATGGTACATTGCCCTGGAAATGGTATAGAAAAGTAGGCTTAGTCAGTTACATTGTCCGACTTGTCACAGACCTGTCACTGGCCCAACGTATGCTGTAGGAGAATCGGGAGCAGAGTGCTAGTCGAGCACTGTGTCAGAAGAATCGGTAATTTGCTGAGAGAGAAAATTTGATGACCTAGTCGGGGTCCGAGTGTTAGCCGCAGAGAGAGAGAGGGGTGTGAGGCTGGCGTTGCACTTAGCTGAGAATTCCAGTCCTGATATGCACCTGTCCTGTCCTGATCTGCACCTGTCCTGTCCTGTTGAAATCATGAGCTCTGTTCTTGTCCCAGCCCGTGGCCAGGGTTGGTCCTCACACCATTCTAGGTGAGTATAATCCGTCTGGTATGTCCTTGTACCGTTTCCCTTTCTCTCCCTTCCCAGGTATCAATGTCTAAGGAAATCTCATAATATTTCTACAGATTATTGCTTTGATTATTATTTTCTTACTTGAAAAGGCTTTAACTGCACTTGTATGGAATCTAACTCATAAGACTTTGCAAGTTTAAAACTTTCCAGAGTCTGTGCTTATTTATGAAGGTAAATGTTAATCGCTACCTATTATTCTAACTCCCTTTTGATCCCTTAGGACTTTAAGCACAGATGACAAGGATTGGTAAATCAAAGATGTAAAGGTAAATGTCCTAAAGTGAAATAAAATTCTGATAGGCAGGAAGGTAAAAGCAGGATTACCGGTGCATAGTGTATATGTTTATAGGCCCAGGTGAATAAGGTAAACTGAGCTGGTAATCCCGCGTGCCATCAGTATTTCTTTAGTAGCAGATAGATGGTTGGGTTTAGTTAAGATAGGTGGTTAGTTGTGTATTGATTTATATTGATTTGTATTGATTTTATGTATTAACCAAGCCCGTTTGTATTGTTTAATGTTGTTTGGAAGCCCCGGCGACATTGAATAGTGGTGGTAAATGGAAACCACACTGCAGTGAGGTTACTTGCCTGATGTAAGTAAGCACGTAAAGTTAGGTAGAACTTGACGCACTGGATAGGGATTTTTTTTTGTATGAAAGTGAGAAAAATTGATAGCAAAGAGGTTCGCTGGTGAAACTTTGGTCTTATATCACCTAAAAATGGTAAGTCTGAAGGAGTAACAGGTTCTTTGATGCTTGTGTGTAGAGTAAGCGGAAGAGGTTGTACTCTTAGTGAGTGAAGGGTAAACGGAAGGGTTTTACTCGCAGTAAAAGAAATAGTCTTTTCTTTGAAACTAGTCAATCAGACACAATAGAAAATGTCTTTATGTTGTTGATTGATAAAAAGTGCATTTAAATTGAAGAGAAACTGAGTTAGCATGTTACCTTGCAAAGGAGGGGTCAGTCGCGGGTGCTGCACTGACATCACTGAGAGCCGTGCTGGGATTGGTTGAGACAGCGGGTGTGTAGCTAAGGTAGTATTGTAAAGGAGGGGTGAAGTGCAGAGCGTGAGAACGCATCTCATAGATAAACCGCGCAACCATTGGTTGAATCTATTTGAAAATTAAAAGTTGATTGGTTATTGGAAACAAGAAACGCTCTGGTATTGGAAAAAAGACGTTTAAGTAATCAATTGAAATAAGTTGCTATAAAATAAAGGTTTTTAGTGCTAATTATATGTGGCGTCTTGATCCAGTATTTATAGGAAATCCCCCTGATAGAAGATATTTAGGGTTAGCCAAAGAACAACAGATTAGAGAAAGACCCTATATCATGTACAGAGAGAAGAGGAAAATGTCATTCTTGCAGAAAATTAAGAATTATTTCAAAAAGGATAAAATCATTAAAACAAGAGAAGGGATTATTATTCCACCACCAAACACACTCGCATCATATATGATGATAGAAAGGGGCTACCACAATTCTGTATTTTTAGAAAATTGGATAGAGTATACAAAAGGTGATGGTATACTGACATTTCCAGAATATGGTACCTTTAATGGTAGAATTTTGCATAATTTACGAACTCGCAGAAAGGAATTAGATCCCAGACCAAGATTGACCCAATATGAAGCATTAGAAGAATGCAAAACTGAGGCCTTTGAGCGAGACAGGCCACGGTCTGACAGGAATTTGAGTAAGTTCCACCCCAGATATCCGAAAGAGACAAGAGACAAGCAGATGACACAGTAGAGACAGTCTATGTTGGTGGAAGGATGATATCCTGTGCTTACCACAGAAGAACTGTCAGGTAGTAAAAATACAGAGAAAATGAGAAATTTGAGGACTAGCAATGGTGATTCAGAAGATGATTATCTTGAGGATTTATTAATAAAGAATCCACCACCTTATCAGGAAGAATTAAATAGAGTTACCCCAGGTGCTCCATTCTTAAAACCACCTTTGGTTCCACAAATTGTACATGAAGCAACATTAGAAATGGTACTACAAGAAAGACAAAGAGAAGGGGGTCGTGACTAGCGGCCGGCGATGGTGGCTGCTTGAATCTAGGGCTCTGAACCCGAGCCGGAATTTATCCTGAAAACGCGGTGCCAAAACTCCCCATTGACCACCGAAGCGTGGGAAGGGGGCACCCCTCTCTGGACCACAAACGCGAATGCAGCGGTGGTCAGGAAGATCCCCTATACGGTCCTCCCAGGCGAGCCGGGAGCTCTGACGCGCTGAGAAAGATGGAGGCTGCGCTGGAAGGAAGGGTCATCCCGATCCCGTAAAGAGCCTAGGCGGCGCGCCGAGGCGGAACGAGCGGCTGGCTGGTTGAAGGAGATCACCGGGATCTGCAGACCGGAGATCCGGAGTGCGCCGACACCAGCGGACTGAGATTGGGCGGCGGAGGGGAGCCCAATATGGCGGCCGCGAGGTATGACCGAGCTGCGCCATTATCGAAGTGCTGACTGCAGCTGAGGAGCGGCCGGGGAACTGAATTGAGCAGCAGAAGTCGGAGCCGACGTTGGAGACACAGCGGACCACAGTGAGTGATGGGGTGGTGCCCGGCCGGGCTGAATGTGAGGAGTAGTGCAGCGGGGGCCCGGGACGCTACCCTGAACTTGCACTGAAACGCCTCGGCTGGGAGCGAAAGACACGCCCGCAGTGGTCCCCCAAAGCCCATCAGAATATTGTGGGCCGGGAGACGGTGGCAGAGCAAGACCACGACCGAGGGGGCGCAGACTGGCGGACGCTCAGGGTGGGCCCCCCTTTCCTTTCCTCTCCCCCCCAAACGGGAGACCGACGGAGACTCCAGGGTCAGCTTTTAAAAAAAAATAAAGGGAAAAAAATACCCCAGAACCTGCCTGAGGGATCACTCACACGGCACACGCTGAGAATGACAGCGAAGGCCTGGAGAGCTGCGGGGGAAGCCGCTTGACACCAACTACTCACAGTGGTGCGTCTGGGCTGTGGCTGCTGTGGCGGGGAACCGCGACGCTGGAGGTAGGCCGAGACTGGCCCTGTGGAGCCTGGAGACACTGTTGGAACCTGTGCAGCTTGAGAGCTCCCACGGAATAGGTGCCTGCCGCATGAGAGAGAGGGAAGGGGACTGCCATTAGCCCGAATACCTTCAGAGCCACTATTGTTTGCTGGAGCCACGGGGTGTGTTGGGGGAGAGCAGAGAAAGAGGGCGCTTCCTAGGAACAGCTGGGAAAACCCCTAGCGCACTGATGACCTCATTCTGAAGGTGGGAGCTGCCCGCCAGAGGCGATGACATAGACAACTCCCCACACCCGAGGTCAGAAGAGACGGCCTGGGTCCTGGGGTGTCACAGACTAGAGGCCACACTGCCCCACAGCTGATGCGATCTGCGACCCCCTGGAGGCGACACACAGAGGGGGGAAGCCCGAATATAGGGGTGGCAGTAATCCTGAAGTCCTATCATTGACGACCTGCAAAACGACTGCAAGGAGCGCCGACCAGCGCCCGAGCCACACCTGTAGGTTGAGGCTGATCCTTCAAGACTAACTGTAAACGGGTGCAGGGGGAAAGCGCTCTGAGAGGAACAACCCAGAGAAGGATTGCCCCTAGTGGCGCCCATTAAGACGAGCGGAGCGGCCTGGACTACCACAGGGTCTTCTGGAGATGGGGAAAACAAAAGGGCCAAAGAGCGGATCACAACAACCCGCGGATGACGAGCCGCCTGAAAGAGAAGACCAGGGAGAGGGCGAGTCGGTGGGAGATCCCCAACTGCAGCAACAACTGGATAAAATCCTGCTAGCAATATCAGACTCTCGCGCAGTGCTCCAGCAGGACATAGTGCAGGTGGCCACAGGGGTTGGGCCTGCTCCGTGCCGACCATGGAAAACTGAATGACAGAGTCACGGAGGTGGAGAGCATGCTCCAGACCATGGCGCCGGCACAGCAGCACCTTAGAGCCGCCCTTGACAAAGTATTGGAACGAGTAGGGGCCCTAGAAAAAAGAGCTGAGGATGCTGAAGGCTGCAATAGATGGAACAACATAAGGGTGGTAGGCCTACCAGGGAAAATTGAAGGATCGGATTTGGTATGCTACCTAGAATCCTGGCTTCAAACTGTGGTAGCACCGGAGGGTTTGTCGACGTTCTACATGCTGGAGCGAGTGCACAGAGTACCGGCTCGACCACCACAACAGGGCCGGCCCCCAAGACCTGTGGTGGCCCGATTGCTGCATTTCCGTGACCGGGACTTGCTCCTTCAGAAAGCAAGAGTGAACGGCCCCTTTCAGGTGGAGAATAGTAAAGTTAATATTTTCCCTGATTACACGTACAAAACCCAACGCCACCGGACTTCCTTTTTGGCGGTAAAGAGAGAGCTGCGAACTGAGGGGCTGCAGTACTCACTCTTATTCCCGTCCAAGCTGAGGGTTCTCGTTGAGGGCAAGTCTTGGTTCTTTGACTCCTCGGATTATGCTTGTGCCTGGCTGGAAACCTATAAGGCTGGTAAAGACTGCGGTGGGCAAGCACTTCAAAATGCCGCAGAAGGTTTGCCGCAACGGAAATCAAGACGTCTTCGAAACAAGCAGCGTGGACTGAGGAGACTATCCCCCATCTCAGGCAGCAGCGGAGCGGTTGGAGGCATTGGCTGTAGTGTCCACACCATCGGCTACACTGAACAACCCATCTATGGATGGCACGGGGTCTGAGAGAGAGAACACTAGATCCGATTCAGAAAATTCAGAAACAGATAGTGTACAGCTACCGAAGGTTACACCGGGGACGGCAGATGGTATGCTCGATGAAGCATAGGCGGAGGAGGGAAGATACTCAGCTGTGGACTCGGAACTGTGAGAGATTTCAGTGATGGCTTAACAAAGGGGGTTGGTTGTTTGCTGCGCGACAGAGGAGGGGGAGTGAACACAGGGGAGCACTATTAACTAGGGCTCGGGGATTGGAGTAAACTCTCGAAGCATGCGACCACCGAGCGGTTGCCAGCCCCCTCTTATTGCAATTAAGGCATGCCCGCAGTTGCCACTGACAGCTTAGAGATATGTTGAATGTTATGATAGTTTGGATGGGAACTAGATGTTTGTTGCTAGGTCGTGTTCTGGGAGGAGGGTACTGGGGGCTGTTTGGGTAAGGGAGAGGGAGGGATTGTCACTGACGCTGATGCACAGAAGAGATGCGGAGAGAAGCTAGGAGAGTTGCACGGGAAACTGTGGGGATATGGGGGATTTTACCAACTTGAAATGCATAACCTGGAATGTGCGGGGTCTACACACCATGACAAAAAGACACAAAGTCCATGCCTATTTGGTTAGGAGGGGAGTGCATATTGCAATGCTTCAGGAAACACACTTAACGAAAGCGGAAGGGACAGCGCTGCAGCGTAGGCGGAGAGGCCAAATCTATAATACCACGTACTCGGCATACGCTAGGGGCGCGTTGTTATGGATTAGAGCAAGAGTCCCTTTTCAGCTAACTAAGCAGACAATAGACCCAGAAGGCAGGTTTGTGGCCATCGAGGGAAGATTAAGGGGTAAGGAGTTTGCCTTCTGCAGCGTATATGCACCTAACACTGATCAACTGAGCTTTTTGATGAGGATGTCGGGGTCACTGGCGCACCATCTTGTGGGCCCACTGGTGATGGGCAGTGACTTTAACTCTGTAACGGATATCTCGTTAGATAGATTACACCCACCCTTGGCTGATTCCCTGATACACCGATTAACGAAAGGGAGATTAGACTGGCAGACACGATGGGGATTGATGGATGCCTGGCGTGCACAACACCCACAGGACCGAGATTATTCCTACTTCTCAGGCATGCATGAACTTCACGTGCGCCTGGTCGCAATACTATGCTCCCCAGGAGTGATGCCCACTGGAGTCCACTCTGAATATCTCACCAGAACGATAGCGGATCATAACCCTTTACTGGCCACGATGCAATGGATGCCTGGAGTCACATGCGTTCCCACCTGGAAACTATGTCCTGAGACACTAGAGGACCCACTCTTTCAGGCCGCAATAGAGGAAGGGATTACTCATTACTTTGCAGAGAACGCTGGGTCGACTGAGACGCAGACGTTAGAGTGGGATGCCTTCAAGGTGATTATCAGGGGGCTATGCATAGGGAAGTATACGGGAGTGCGGAAGACACTACTAAGGGATTTGGACAGGGCTGATAGCGGGCTTCGGGAGATAGAGCTCTTGCAACCTGGCCGTCCGGAGCTTCAGGAGCGAGTTAGTGCAGCAAGGGAAGCAGTGGCAGTGGAAGTAGAACGCTTGCGCAGCTTTGACTACAAAGCATACACAGTGAGGGCCCATGCAGAGGGCGATAAAGCAGGGTCCCTGCTGGCATGGCTGGCCAACCCTATGAAAAGAAGCTCCCCTATCGTAGCCATAGATACAATAGAAGGACAAGAAGTCTACACCCAAAACGAAATACTGCAATATTCGAGCACTATTATGGGGATCTTTACAAAAGCAGGTTAGAGAACAGAGACCCGACCTTAGTTATATTCCTCAGGGACCTACAACTACCAGAGTTAGAACAGGAACAAGCAGAAGAGCTGTAGAAAGATATTGAAATAGGGGAGATACGAGGCGCCATCAAAAGTATGGCCCGCAATCAAACCCCGGGACTGGATGGCCTGCCCATAGAATTCTATGCGAAATACGTTGATTTACTCCCTCCCAGACTCCACGAAGTCTACAAGGGGGCGAAGACATTAGGGTGCTTGCTGCACTCAATGCGAGAAGCGTTAGTAATACCGCTGCTGAAACCAGGGAGAGAAGGCAGGGACACAGCCTCTTACAGACCGCTATCGATGCTAACTACCGATTATAAAATCTTGAGCAGCATCTTAGCGGCCCGATTGCTACACCACATGACCACACTAGTCCACGAAGACCAGGCAGGCTTCATACCGACACGAAATACGACTGCGAATGTCCGACGATTGGTGCGCCTACTGGGAGAAGCCTATCCGGAGGCGCAACAACCGATGATACTGTCGAGAGATATTAAAAAAGGCCTTCGACAGCTTAGAATGGTAATATTTATACAAAGTGATGAGACGATTTGGCCTGGGGGATGGGTATTTACAGTGGACAAAAGTACTGTACACATCTGCGATGGCCAGAGTAAGAGTAGGAACACTAGTATCCTCGCAATATCCAGTAGAGAGAGGGACGAGGCAGGGGTGCTCGTTGTCCCCGTTATTATTCTCCTTAGCAGTAGAACCGCTGGCAATCACGATAAGGACGGGGGACCACTACAAGGGATTGAGGAGTAGAAACGGCCAGCAGTATATATCTCTATACGCAGATGATCTGCTACTATTCCTAGGAGATGCTGACGAAACAATGTCAGGAGCTGAGCGATTGCTCTCGAACTTTGGGGATCTTTCGGGGCTGAGAGTGAACTGGTCCAAAACATGTTTGTTCCCAGTGCAGCAGGGGGAGGCACAGCCCAATACACCACAGACGGTACGGTGGGAACCCAACTGCCTGAAATACTTGGGGGTACTGATATACCACGAGGCGGCAGACCTGTTGGAAGGAAATATAGGACGGGGAGTAAGAGCCCTGAAAAGCAGTATGTCCTTTTGGTCCACTCTCCCATTATCAAAAATGATAGCGCTTCCTAGGTTTCTGTACTATTTCAGAACGCGCCCGGTGTGGATACCTAACTCTATCTTTAGGCTGTTGAAATCTATGGTAGTGTCTTTTTTATGAGGTTCGGGGCGACGTAGAGTAGCGCAATCAATGCTCACGAGACCTAAAGCCGAGGGAGGGCTAGCAGTACCAGATTTTGAATTATATTACTTGGCGGCCCAACTGCAGGTTTTTACACAAGAGGTAGCGAGGGTGTTTAGGGGACCAGAGCACAAGCGAACGGGGGGAACCCCACGCCATGTGCTATCATTTATAGCTCTGCAACAGAAACTGAGCCTCAGGGACTTGACACTAGAAGAGACAGCACTTAGACTGTGCTGGAATCGATCTCAACGTAAAGCAAGGGTACTACACCCATATGCACCTGAAATTCCCCTAGGAATGGTGACGGCATTACCACACGGAGGCGACTGGCCACACTTACAAGCTTGGGAGGAGGCGGGAGTCCAAATGCTGGGAGACTTTTTCGAAGATGGAACAGTGCTACCCTACCAGGCACTCCAAGACAGATTTGAATTACCGAGAGGTGACTTCCTGCTGCACACAGCAGTGATAAGAGCGATGCAGGCACATTGGCAAGAAGGATTAATGGAACCTAAGACAACGAGGGCCTGCCAATATGTTATAATGGCAGCGGGTACCTTTAAGGCGGTTACGTGCTTATACTCTAGAATGCTCAACGAAACGATATTGCCATTAGACACTTTGAAGGGGAAGTGGGAGGAGGGTTTGGAGAAAGCCATCCCTGAAGCGACATGGATGCAGATAGTGCGCAGGGCCTGGAAAAGCACAAGAAATGCTAGATTTTAGACAAGGTTTTTTCATGGGTTTTATTGGAAAGTTCCGGGTTTACCTTTGATTTTACCAGTCTTTTTAGCAGGGCTTTTAACTGGGGTTGAAGATGTGGGTTTAAATTATGTGAGATATTCTATTTAATTCATTTTCTATTTGCATTTTTTTGACAACATATTCGTAAAGTGTGGGTCTCTAATTTGTGAAGTCTTAACATTATGCTTTATATCTATGAGGATCCCAAGCATATGTTTAATATGACACAATTATATATATGCTGTCCCCCACTATAAGACATTTTATGTATTAGCTTTTTTTGCACTTGCAAAGAAGTATGATTAGTTATATGACCAGCATGCATCATAAAGGTTTTGATAAATGTATTTTATGATGAATATAAGTTATGGTGAATCATTTAAGAAAGAATTAATTTACTAAGTGCCTTTATGATTTTTTTAGCACTTGCACTGATTTATTATTGTATATTATTCAATTATTTGCGATATTGCACAAAACAAAATCTGGAGAATCAGTACAACTATCGGTATAGGCTTATGCTGAGGGAGTTTGTCTTTTATTTTTATTCAGAGAAACCAGATGTTGTAATGTTATGGTTTTTTCACTGTTTCACTTTGTATAAATTGCACATTGGCCCGAGGCATGTCATGTGATCAAGACAGTTGTGTACTGTAGAAACGCATCATGTTGAAAGATAAACTCAGAGACATTTTTTTTTTTGTTTTTTTAAACCATATATCTCTACTTATTTTGACATTTTTCACCAACAAAAAATATTAGTTAAATCTATGTAAAAATAAAGAGTCACAGACAAGGTTTTGGTGAAAAAAAAATTATAAAGCATTTATGTAATAAAAAATATTAATCAACTTCGCATCTTGTGAATCATTAAATTACACATTTGGTTTTTAAAATATTGGATGTTTTTGAAGAAAGTTAATAGATGCTTTATATATATTGATACACTCATTTTTCATTTCAAAAGCTTTATTCGATCATTTGAAAAAAACAATCATAAAAGCACATATAATACATCAATCATACAAAGCAATTGGTGAAATATTAAAAGTCATACAATCAATAAAAGAGAGGGGCAGCAAAAATAGGCAAGGGCTGTTAATTTTACTGGAAACAATGCATTCGATGTTAGGTTAAAAAGGCCATACTTTTCCTGACGGACACAGATTTCAGAATAAATACCGCTGTAAAAAAACACACATCCGGTTCGTCAAGAGCAAATAGAAGCCTCATAGCAGTTTTAACAGTTGACACAGAATATTTTTTAAAAAGCGGTTTAAGGTAGGCCATACAGAGATACAAAGGACAAAGAAGCAAAAAGTGCTCGGTGCTCTGCTTCGAAGACCCATCACATGGGCAGGGGGTTGACGTATACTTTTTTATCTGGGGGAAAGCCACCAGATTATGGACAATACCTAATCGTAGTCTGGTAAGGACATACTGGTGGGATTGCTTGGTAACCACTTTTAAATACTTGGAAAAGCCGAAGCTTGTCTGATTATTAGAGTGATAAAATTGATGTGTTACATACAGGCAAGTGGCATCCCTACGCAATTTGGTTTATACCCCAGATAGACATGTTTAAGCTCCTTTTTTGAAATATCAGTGGCACTAGCGGGGGCCAAAAAAACATTCAAATCAAATACATCCCTAAATGATGTTATGCCGTAATTAAACCATGGGATCAGACTACATGTATCCAATCGGAGGCAGTCTTGAATGATTCTCCTGGTAAAACCAGTTTCCTCCTTGGCCCAGATAGATCTCCAGGCCATAAGTGGTCTTAAACCTATGAGATCAGTCAGGAATTCCAACTCAACCTCTTGGTGAACCAGCCCGGTAGAGGCAGAGGTTGGAAGACAAAGAAGTCTCTTTAGAAAGTTGTTTTCCTCTACTTTCAGATCTCCATGACAACAACGTCCCCGAACACCTGAACCATAAAGTGCCACTGAGGCACATCTAAGTCGATAGATATGCAACATGTCACATATACGACGACTTCCTAATTTAGAAGCAAATTTAAAAACACCGAAGGTGCCTCTGCCCATCTTAGCCTTGACATTAAGTATCTCCTGTGCCCAGGTGCTATTACTGTTAAAAGTGATGCCCAAAGAGCAGAATTTATCTACCACTTGGATCTTTTGGTCCTTAAACTGGAATGATCTTAGTTTCCTTACCTTCTTCCCACAAGCCATGATAAAAGTTTTAGAGTTATAAATTTTTAGTTTCCTCCCCTTAATAAAATCAGAGAATTTGTCCATTGGTCTCTGCAGGCCGACTGGTGTTCTCGATAGTAAGACAGTGTCGTCTGCATAGAGCAATACGGGGATCGCTTGGCCCTCAACAAGTGGTGCATCAGCATTAACTAATCTCAGCTCAGAGTCCATGGAGTTAATAAAAAGGGAGAAAAGTAAAGGGGCAAGGACACAGCCTTGCCTAATACCTGATTTGACCTTGATTTTATTGGTACATTCCCCCGCTTGGCCAAATCGAATCTGGGCCGATAAGTTACTATATAATCTAGCCAGGAAATGAACAATCGCAGCCGGGGCACCCATATCTAATAACGTGGTCCACAATAAAGCGTGGTCCACCAAATCAAATGCGCTGGAGAGATCCGCAAAGCAGAGGAATAACGAGCCCTGCTTGGCTCGTGTGTATTTACCTATAATAAGATCTAGGTTAATACACTGCTCGATGGTACCAAGGCCCTTGCGAAACCTATATTGGGAATCTGCAAGGATACCATTAACCTATGCCCACTCCTCCAGTCGCAACAGAAGCACCCTGCTCATTATTTTTAGGGAAGAGTCTAGGAGGGAGATAGGGTGATAGTTCTTGGCCTCGCATCTATCTCCTTTCTTATAAATTGGTATGATTATCGACTCACCCCATGTTAAAGGGGTGCTTTCCATAGCTGCCGCATTAAAGACCTTGGTCAAAAGGGGGCCCCATAACAAAGTATCCGCTTTGTAAAGATCAATCGGCACCCCGTCAGGCCCAGAGGCCTTCCCTCCATTACTTTTCCGGATAGCGTTAACCACCTCTAGGTTTGTAATATTGAGGGGAGGTTTGGGCCGGAGGCTACAGCCCTTGAACATATGGAGGCTTCCCCCCACCCCCCCCCCCCGGGTTAAAAATACTAGTAAAAAACACAACCCAGTTTTCCTAACTAACCTGGGCAGATAATACAGGGAAATCCTCCTTCTGTAGAAGGAATGGACTATTCACTGTGTTCCAGAAAAGCTTACTATCATGGAACACTACCGCTTTTAAAAGGTTGTCCCAAGCTTCCTCCCGTAACTCTTGCTTCCTGCGTATCAGATGGTCTTATAAAGCATTTATGTAATAAAAAATATTAATCAACTTTGCATCTTGTGAATCTTTAAATTACACATTTGTTTTTTAAAATATTGGATATTTTGGAAGAAAGATAATAGATGCTTTATATATATTGATACACTCAACCGTTCATTATGCCGATTGGCTCACTGTGTACATTATTGTGTTGCAGAAGGCTGTTCTTGGCTGTAGGATTGGCTGCTCAAGGAGAGTTGGCCACATGGTCTGGCTTGTGGTCAATTCCAGTCACGCATGGGCAAAAGCAGTGCACCGTGTTGTGCTTAGCTACCTGCGGGGGTTAGACTCTTGGCCACGCCCTGCAATTACCTCTCCATTGTGTACGGTCAGAACTTGGTTGCCTCAGGGGGGAATAGTTGGAGGACCTGGCCCCAGGCCAGGTCCTGTGGCCGAATCCCTGCAAACATCCAATCTTACTGCCAAGCACATCTTTCTGCAACACTCATGCCCTGATGTTACTATAACTCAAACCCTCGCCATGCACAGCTAATTTTCACCTAACTATAATGTCACTTTAGTCTTTGGATTTTTCAGTGGGAAAAAAAAATATATATATAAATATATACTGCTTAAAATTTTGGCTTTGACTTTATATGTGTGTTTATATACATTTATATACGTACATTGAGATGTAAATATTTACACACATATGTACAAATTACACTGCATTGCAATAAAAGGTACTTGAAAAAATAATGTGTGTAACAAGGTACAGTCTCTGGTTTTTTTCTGTTGCGTCCTGGCATATTAAGCAGCTGGGATGGTGCGGCACAATGGCGGCCGAGGCGAATAGAGCTGAGGCAGAGACCCCATCTTTCCACTGATGGAACACCGACCATCTTACCACTAATATTGTTATGTTGCCCTACATGTGCATGACTTGAATAAAAAGCCTGCCAATGACACCTAGGGGTAAAAATGTGAATCTAGGCCACAGAAACCACGTTATTCACACTGACTCCCTCCCTACCTTTATTGTGACTACATTAAACATTAATTTAAAAAAACATTTGAATCACAAAATGCTGCGAGAAAGTTTTTACTCATTGGATACCAAGATCAAGCACCAAACACCTTGTACAGAACAAATAAAAAGGAGAGGCCATGTAAAATAAATACTGGCACAGTTGGCAACATAGTTGGGCATTGTCGCCAGCCCAAAACTAATTTTCCTGTTTGTTCAATTCTTCTCCATCCTTCCAATACCAGGTTCTGCTTGAGATAGAACGAAAAAGTTGCTGTACAGTTTTTCTTCTGCAACAGACAGGTGATCCATGGGTGAGAAATCTTCATTAGCTTCTGTACATTTTTGGCAGAGAGAGGGTTTTCAGCATTCCTGATGAGTGTGTGATTAACAAAGAGCCACATGTATACACTACTTTGTCTGGTACAAGGAGAGGTACGAGTCTGAACTCGACGTATATAAAATAAAAGAATTCCTGTGGCGGCAGATAAGCAGCTTAGAGAACATAAAGTCGATTTCGCGACTGCTTTCCGTTAGGAAATCCCCTGCGGCCTTCCTTCATTTTTTGGGTCAAAGGCAAGCGAAATGGGTATGCCCCCTTGGCTTTAAAGGAGACCGGTTTTTGCCTTCCTATATAGTTCAAGAAGCCACATTGAACAACAGAACACAGAAATAAATGTGTGGCTTCCACCCAATGGCCTTTTTCTTGGATGCAAAATTTGAGAGTACTACCCTAGTGCTCGTGGGCAGGAAGAGTAAGTATGAAAGGAGTTACTATTGTTTCTGTACAGCCTAATTTTTATGGATACTGACTGAATAACAGATGTAACCCATACCTCCCAAAGCCTACCTCTGGCCTGAAAAAGCTCTCAGTTAATAGTTGGAGGGGGCGTAAGGACCTGAACCGATTCGGCAAAATGAAAAGCTTTCGTTTTCACCTGAGTGAAAAATTATCTTTTGATCGAAGATGAGTGCCAGATTTTGTTATTCTTTGTGAGGAAAGCAGAGCCACGATGTACACGGAGACACAATTGACATACATGCATTGATTGTTCTTCAAAGACAAACCCTTCCAGCAGCTCTTTCATCAGTTTTTCACAATTGCACATGCTTGTGTAAACATGTCTTACCTTCATTGCAACGTGCTTTGCCTTTCAAACTGTGGTGTTGGAACAATTTTCAGAGTGGGGGTGCTGACATCAATGTTACATCACTGATGTCAAAGGTATTGTGAACTAATCTAGTGTCCCACAAACAACGAGTCTAGCAAATAAGACAAGCCTGTTCCGAAGGAGAGTGGTGGGGTTGTTGTCTGTGGCTAGTGGTGCATTCTGGCACAAATATATTACTAAACCCTAGAATGATAGAGCACGGTCATTTACTGATAGTACATTTTCCATTGAATGGCCACAAAATTAGGTCTGACATGTAGTGTTATTGATAGAACGACATGGTGCACTAACAATAAGGTGCAGAAATTAGTTTACAGCAAATGTTTAATGATTGTACATCGTTAAGCACAGTGTCATGATTTTTCTGATCCTAAAACATTTGTTTCCTTCGCACTTCAGAATGACAAAAAACGGGTGTGCTTCGTTTGTGCTTATCTAGCTGCTGATATATTTTTAGACATTCATATCGTTATTTTACATGTATTTAAATGTTGTATGTTAGAAAAAAACTGCCACCCTACATCCTTTTACAATCCGTGGGCCTCATTTATGACTTTTTGCCGTAGGGAAGCGCAGCAGGCCTTCCTGCTGCGCTTCCCTACGGCAAAAGAAAAGGGCAGAAATGCGCCGTATCTATAAGATACGGCGCATTCCTGTCCTTTTCCCCTGCGCCGGCGCACAATGGGCTGCCTGCGCCAGCGCAGGCACCCTTGCACAATGGTGCAAGGGTGCCTGCGTTGCGGGGAAGATTATTTTTGTACAGGAAGGGAAACCTTTCTGTACAAAAATAATCACAAGAGGCTTTTCCTCTTTCTATGTGTGCTGTAGAATGCAGCACACATAGAAAAAGGAAATACGAGGAGAAATAAAGACATTTTTCCCTGTTGCGCCTCCCTTACGCCTCCCCTGGGGAGGCGTAAGCTTTTGGCACTGCTTCAGAGTTACGATTTCTCGTAAATCTGGGGCAGTGTCAAAAGGCCATGGATGTTGCTGGGAACGCCCCCAGCAACACCCATTGCACGCCCCTTTAACGCAGAACACTGCGTTAAAGTGACTGATATTTATCAGGCAGCAGTACGCCACAAAAACTGGCGTACTGCTGCCTGATAAATACCACGCAGGCTTCTGCGCCACGGAACTTCATGAAAAGTGAAGTTCCGATGGCGCAAGGGGCCTCATAAATGAGGCCCGTGTACCTGGGCACGATTTTCAGATAGTTCACTTTACAAGATCCTGTAACTTTGCAGTCAGAGAAACAAAAAGTAAACACCAATCTCCATGTTAAAAGAGTAAGCAGCAATTTGTCAGAATACACCATCTGCTATTTGGCCTATGTCTTTGAAATGCACAATTACTGTGATTAGATAAAAAATATATAATTTAAAGGCATCTTTATTTCTCATTCACTCAGAATTCCAACATGGTTATTTTGGGGGTTTGCAACACCGCACCCCTCCCACCTCTACTTCCAGTGCCTGTGCTTTCAAAGCTGTGTGGATCTCATCTACATTCGCCACCCCTGGCTGTTGAAGATCCTATGATAGTCACGTTTTAATGATGAAACAAGTAGTCTGTTAGATGTTTCAGCACAAGGCATTAGCACTAAACATGGGAGAAAAGGTGGAAAACAAAATAGAGATGAACGCGAAGAAAGGAGAGAATCAGACAGCCTGGCAAGTACGATTGTGTGCACATATTTATAGAAATTGTTCCATGCAAAGGGACATTTGTGCGAACCGGTCTTTTGGTTGGAAATGTTTTTGCATGTGTCGTTGCAGATGTCATTTTGCAAATCTTTATACACAAACAAGGCTGGAGAAAAGGGCAGAACAGCTTTATCAAATTCAAATAACCATGCCATGTTCTTGATGTATTACCAATGCCGATGCCTGGCATGTAACCAACAGCATGTTATTAATATTCAGTAATTATACAAAAGCATACCGGTGAACATATTTTAACAGGGTAGATATGCTTGACAATACATTTTGGTCTAGCCTGGTGACAGGATGAAACATATCCAACAGCTTTTCCATATGCCTTCAATACTGATGCAGTTTCCTTTCCAGAGAAATCATTTTCTTTTTCATAGAGCCTCTGACAGTTTGTGTTTCTGATATGTTTAATATTTGTTCGACCAGAAAAAGATGTGCCTTGATTTGCCTTACTCCTGTGTCACCCTAAGTACAGTGTAGGGCTGCCTTGTGTTTTCATTTCTTTTTGTATGGAGCTGAATTAAACTCTAGTCTGTTGTCACCAAAGGCATCATTTTAAGCCGAATAGTATCTCAATATTCTCCAGTTTGTTAGCAAAGAAATGAATCCTCATCCTATGGTGGATTTCTAACAAGAGTGTTTTCAACTGCTAGACAGTCGAGAACCAGTGAATGTTCCTTATGCTCCAATACTTATGCAGTTTTCCTTTACTCCCGAATCTAAATTGGGCTCAGAGCCAGTATATGGCAATCATCTGTGCTTTATGTTACTGAAGCAAATTTGCCTTTTCTGCATGTTCACCCCAGATTTACTCGAGCATTCTCCGCTATGATCACCAAAACCTAGATGACCTAGCCTGGTGCAGCTGCAAGTCAACATGTTACAGGATCGAGTACACTAGCTTTTTAAAAGAGTGGAGATGCTGGACAGAGGTGAAGACGCATAGGGTCGCAGCCAATGCAACAACATGTGAGTCGTGGGGCTCTTTGGAAAAATAGAGGAGAAGGGCATGGTGGCCTATCTGGAATACTGGCTAACAAAGCACTGAGTACCGTGGTACCTGCTTAATTTCTTTGTTCTGGAGAGAGCGCAAAGGAAACCGGCCAAGCCTCCATCCCAAGCATGCTCCCAGAGCAGTGGTGGCAGGTTTGCTACTCCCTCAGGACAGGAACCTGATCCTCCAGAGAGTCTGTACATTGGGCAACATCCAAGTAGAGAATTAATGAGTCACTATCTTTCCTGGCTTTACACTTGCAGTGCACCAGCTGAGGTCCTCTTTCCTTGCCGCTAAGAGAGAACTGCATGAGGCAGGGGTTCACTATGCTCTCTTCTGTCAGATCCGCCTGAAGATACTTGACAAAGAACAGGCCCTTTTCTTTGCTGAACCGAGGCATGGGACTGGTTTGAGAAACACAGGGTGGGGAGCAGATGCTGCGGACAGGATAAGACCGCTGCTACCTAAACAGCACAGGTGAAATGACATGCTGCGAGGCTCTCCATATCACAGCAGATTGTTGTTGACATTACAATCACCTTGAACTCCTTCGGTGCTAATTTCCTGCTGCAAAAGCGAATTATCAGGTGTTATGTGTTCTTAGTCACAGTGGTGCTGTGCTCATAACGAGCTGGGCTCATAATAGCTGCGCGCCGCCAATGCGTGATTGATTCCCCACCTGTGCGGGAGCATTAATCAGCGGGAGGAGTCGTGACAAGCCCAGCTCAACCTGAGCACAGATCCACTGTGACTCATGACGAGCTGGGCTGTGCAAAAGGGTTAATGCGCTTGCACGGCGGTGCGCCCTTGAGTGGCACATGGACTCGATATCTGAGTCATGAAACTCGGCCTGCACAGGGGGTACTTGCTCCTTGGACCCGAGATAACATCCCACATTTCAGATGACCTTTTACAGACCCATGGTACTCATCCAATGCTGTAACTGTGTACAAGGCAATCATGACTAGCCCTCTTGGCCAAAAATATATCACTGCCTAAGGCATTCTTAGCAGGCCAGTTGAATGCTGACCTTGGGATTACTTGTGGGGACATTTTGGCATAACTGCCCTTCAGAGGGGAATTGGAGCTGGAGATGGCATTTGATCTAGGGCCGAGACAGCCACTCCTCAAAAACTTTCTTCATTGATATGGTTTTTGGGAGTTTTTCTGGTAATTACATTGTTCACGTTATACAGTTTTGGATGGCTGGCATTGGCAGGTCTGACCTGGGAACTGGTAGATGGGGATTGTTGTTTTACATTAACCTGGTTTAGACTGTGGGAGGGGTCATCAGCACCAAGGAACAGTGATAGAGGCACTGTGGTCCCAAGCTGGCGTTCTTTGGAGGATAGGCACCGACTGACTTAGAGGGAAGCAGAGAGATTCAGTTCATACAAGAGAATGACAAAATATTCTTTTCTGACAAGGAATGTTCGGGGGATGTGCTCCATAAGTAAACGCTACATAATATTGGCATTCCTGACTGAATCGTACAGGTGTAGACATGGCGTTCCAACAAGAGACTCATCTAGTGAGAGAACAGATGGCCAAGCTACAATGGAAATGGAAGGGACTGAACTATGCCATAGATTACTCAGCATTCTCCAAGGGAATCCGGATTTGGGTGAAGCCTAGAACACCATTGGCAGTCATGAAAATCTGCATAGATAAAGAGGGTGTTTATGTCATCCGGTTTGGGAAATTGGATAGACTGTAGATTGTACTAGGCTGCCTCTATTCACCAAATGTTTTTCAGTCACAATTTTTTGGATTCCTGGCATTAGTTCTCTCCCTGAATGACCAGACACCGTTGATGTTGGGGAGGCTACAATCATGAGCGGAACGTTCACTTGGACCTCTTGTTGCCCCTCTACCAGACTTCGCGGTGTGAGGCTGGCACAGAACATGAGCCAGGCAAAGTGCCTTAAAATGTATTTGTTTGAGTACTCACAGAATGTTTGGCAGTGGTCAAGGAATTCGGACATCAGAGATCCTTGGTGACTGACAAATGCAGGGCAGAAGGGTTACTTGTTTTACTCACAATGCACAACCTCCACATTGGTCTAGACAACATGTATATGCTACGTTTTAAATGTATATGAAGCTAAAAACTGTTGATGGTGCTTAAACATTTCTTGGAATAAATCCATCTACAAATCTTCCTGAGTATTTTGTAAGTGATCTTAACAAATTAATTTGATTTTAAACAGCATTTCCGAACTTGAAGTTATCACTTATTAAGTGTAATAAGGTAACCCAGTGTTAATCTATGGAAGGATAGCTTTACAGCACTGAAAAAAGACTTTCTGAGCTTTTCACTATCAGGACATCTAAAATGTAAACATGTGTTACTTTTTAAATACCATGCACCCTGCCATATTTGCCTTTATGGCCTCCTTAGGGGTGACATATATGTATTAACAATGAAGCTTTGGGCCTGGCAAAAGGTTTATTATACCAGGTTTCAATAGTAGTTTAAAACTACACTACAAGCTGCAGTGGCAGGGCTGAGACACACTTTTAAAAGGCTACTTTAGTGGGTGGCGCAATGAGTTCTGCTGCCTACTAGTAGCATTTTATTTACAGATCCTGGGTACATGTAGTATCGTGTACTAGGGACTTTTACTTAAATTAAATATTCCAATCACACGTAGGCCAGTTTTACCATGTTTTAGGGAGAGAGCACATGCAGTTTAGCACTGGTTAGCAATGGTAAAGTACACAGAGTACTAATGCTAACAGAAATGAGTTCAGCAAAGCAGGGGAGTGAAGACAAAAACATTGGGGGGAGTACCACGCGGTGACGATTTTTATACATTCATACTTAATATTGTATGACAAGGTGTTGCATGCATTCCTAGCTCTAATAGTGTGGCTTTAGTCACACCCCTGCCCCAAGGATATTGCGGCATGGATTGCCTAAAGTAGATGCACAAGATATTTTGCAGCACAGAATTGCTTTCTGCAGCATTTTTTAGACTTTTTATTTTAGCCTTCGAACAATGACATCTAATCTGCCCCAGCATTGCATTGATATGAGCTGTATGCTCGCCGATCAGGGAGTAGTCAGCAGCTGAGTGGGAAATGGGCCCACGAGCATCCAAACAGATGGCTGGAGAGAAGGGTGCAAACAAAGGCTGCTGTTCCGGGCACTTGTATTAATTGGTGTAGATGATGACAAATGCATACTCCCTGCTGTTACCGAGAAAATTGTGTTTTTATATTTTTTTCATGAATACCATTGTATTCGGGGGCTTATTTGTCAACATTAAGAGCCCAAATCACTAAGGCATTTTTGGCCGTAAATGTACGCTTATAGCCAAAAATATCTCTATTTAGTATGGCCATAAATTCACAAAAGTATTCCTGGCAAGTATACATGGATTCACTGCTGCAGCTTTCTCCGCCATAAGTGTGCAAAATTCAGTGTAGCAAATCCCACACAAGATGTGGGAAGTAAGCAGAATTAGGCATGGTTAACTGGGTACGTTTAGGAATGCACAGAAACTCTTTTTGTGGGCATTTCCAAATGCTGATCTGACCCTTTCCATCCTGGAAGTGTAGGTAAACAAGAATAGATCACTGGTGGGTGTTAGGGGAAGTGCTAGGACAAGGAGGGAAAATATTTCCCCCAATGTGGAAACATATCTGCATATGGATAATAGGCTTGTATTTCTTTTTTTTATTTCTTTTTTTCTTTTTTTTTTAAATATATTATATGCAATTCTACATTTTTGTCCTCAATACGAGTTGGCCTCTGAATTCCAAAATGTGCGGTAACTCTTTTTAGTTCACATATGAAAATTATGCTAATTGTGAAAAAATCAAATCCTCAGCATTCATTTTTAAAGTTCAACCCAAAATATCAGGACATGCTGATTTTGGTGCAGTAAGCATCACAATCTGTGCTATTCCCCATTATCAGGGAGCAACTCCTAATTGGACAGTGCTTTTTACACCTAAATAATTGTGGTTCAACAAAGTCACATTTGATCAGGTGTGATAAATATTGAACCAATTACGAGTCCACTAATAATATGGTTCTGTGAGAAATTTGGCTCAAGGGTGAAGGAAGCTCGGGGAAAAATCGCATGGCATTGAAGGAATACAGCCCGATCACCTGCACGTGGTGTAGCTTTCCAAGTATTGTAATGGGAAGCTATGTAGATTGCAAAAACTAGAAAACGTGCACATGTATGTATATTTAGATTTAACACTTTTGCCTGAATTGATTTAACATTACTTAGCTTTTTTACTTATGAAGTTATATACGTTTAGTAAGGATTATGCAGGAAATAGTAAGTGTAGGTTTGTGCTTGGGGCGAAATATATGCATTTTGCCTCCCTTCACTAAATCCAGTGTTGTTTTGAGAATACATATATTTACCCTCTTGTCTGTTAGGTCGGGCGGTGACGTGGGGAGGGGGAGGGGCAGGGTGGGGGGTAGTAATGTAATGCAATGAATTGGGCGCATTTGGTGATGCAGTGCACGCAACACATTTGTTTTATTTATTTATATGTTTACCTACCTGTTAAACTCAGTAATCCATACATTTCTACCGCCCACCCTGCCCCTACCCCTCCCCACGTAACCGCCCCGCCGGTACGCCCACTACCGGCCGTGGCTTATATGCAGTATACATATGCATGTATTTTCGTATATAAAATGTAGTGTATTGTTTAATTTTCATGAATCTACATGTGTTTAGTGCTTTTCCATCAGGTATGTGCACTTTGCAGTTTCCTGTGAAAAACATGTATTTTTGATTGGTATGTATACAAAACAACAATTCAGTGAAAAAGAAGCACATTCTTTAAAAATTTGTGGATCATGTTTAAATGTTACCCCTTACAGACATCATGTGACATACACATTTTCTGCCTGTTCATTTCAGCGGACGAAAGTGTCTGCCATTGTGTGTAATCCATGCCCCCCTACCCCAGTTTGTCTTTGGTTTTTCCACGGAGCTTACTTTGGCACTCTGCTTCCACTCTCTGAGTGGATCAATCTAGTCTATTCTATTCTATTCTCGTGGTTTTCTAGAGCTTAGGCCTACCTAGAAGGGCCTCCCAGAGCGAATCCAGCATTCAGGTAAAAATCAAGCTGATTATGTTAGCTGAACAGAGCGTTTTTTAACAGGTTTCTGAATTTAGATTCTGACTCTGTTTTCCTAATATGCTGTGAAACCACGTTCCAAAGTATGGGAACAAGGAATGCAAATGATTTACCTCCACTCTTAGGGGCATATTCAGAAGGAGCTATCGCCAAATTGACGGCACTTTATCACAACCAAAGTCATGATAAATGTACCGCCCCATTCACAAGCTGGTTAACAGCTCACAGTACCAGTTAACCCCCGATAGCATCCGCAAAAAACATCGCCACATAGGACCTCTGCAACTATCGCTAATGAGAGGCAAAGTAGGCATTCCTGTGCAAAAAGCCGCAAAAACACCACACCTCAACATTCACAACGAACAGCCAGATCTGCAATAAGAACACTAAACACGTGATAAGGCGCATTAGCAGCAGGAAATTAACACCTGCTCCGACCTGGTGTAAAGTCGGACAGCAGTCTGAACCACAAAAGGGGCGTCATCTGTAGGGCAACAGATGCCAGGGAGCCACTCATCATGCAGCCTGGACACCGAAGAGGGCACAACACCCACTCGGCCCCCCCCCCCCCCCGGAACACCACAGGGGCAGCGCAGACAAAGACAGCGGCCCCATAGGCTCATAGGCTCAAAATCTGACAATGTCACTGTCCACTACAGGCTGAAAGGGACAACCATCCTAAGCATATTGGCCATCATCGCCTACCAGGCCAACGGCACCAACACAGCAGACAACCAACATCCCATCCCACACCAAGCTGCTGGCTGTGCTGCACCTGGGGTGAATGTATGACATTGTTCTACATTCTGTCCATCAACTGTGTTTTTTGCAATTTTCACCCCGAGTGTGCTGGGTATACTCAGACGTGAGTCCCAGGCTCTCCACACCACTGGGGTCAAGCTATCCAGGCTGAAGAAGGCTGATAGCCAGAAACCGGTCCTTGGATGCTTGATTCTGGTCTGGGAAAGACATGGCTTGGTAGTTCGGACTGGACTGTTCCCATGAGGCACAGGGTCAGAGCTGATTTGCATATAGCCAGTGTCTAACCCAGGGTGGTGTGGAGTGCAAAAAAACGATGGATTTAGGCCCAGATCCTTGTACTGGGGTGAATGTATGACATTGTTCTACATTCTGTCCATCAACTGTGTTTTTTGCAATTTTCACCCCAAGTGTGCTGGGTATACTCAGACGTGAGCCCCAGGCTCTCCACACCACTGGAGTCAAGCTATATAGGCTGAAGAAGGCTGATAGCCAGAAACCGGTCCTTGGATGCTTGATTCCGGTCTGGGAAAGACATGGCTTGGTAGTTCGGACTGGACTGTTCCCATGAGGCACAGGGTCAGAGCTGATTTGCATATAGCCAGTGTCTAACCCAGGGTGGTGTGGAGTGCAAAAAAACGATGGATTTAGGCCCAGATCCTTGTACTGGGGTGAATGTATGACATTGTTCTACATTCTGTCCATCAACTGTGTTTTTTGCAATTTTCACCCCGAGTGTGCTGGGTATACTCAGACGTGAGTCCCAGGCTCTCCACACCACTGCAGTCAAGCTATTCAGGCTGAAGAAGGCTGATAGCCAGAAACCAGTCCTTGCATGCTTGATTCCGGTCTGGGAAAGACATGGCTTGGTAGTTCGGACTGGACTGCTCCCATGAGGCACAGGGTCAGAGCTGATTTGCATATAGCCAGTGTCTAACCCAGGGTGGTGTGGAGTGCAAAAAAACGATGGATTTAGGCCCAGATCCTTGTACTGGGGTGAATGTATGACATTGTTCTACATTCTGTCCATCAACTGTGTTTTTTGCAATTTTCACCCCGAGTGTGCTGGGTATACTCAGACGTGAGTCCCAGGCTCTCCACACCACTCGAGTCAAGCTATATAGGCTGAAGAAGTCTGATAGCCAGAAACCTGTCCTTGGATGCTTGATTCCGGTCTGGGAAAGACATGGCTTGGTAGTTCGGACTGGACTGTTCCCATGAGGCACAGGGTCAGAGCTGATTTGCATATAGCCAGTGTCTAACCCAGGGTGGTGTGGAGTGCAAAAAAACGATGGATTTAGGCCCAGATCCTTGTACTGGGGTGAATGTATGACATTGTTCTACATTCTGTCCATCAACTGTGTTTTTTGCAATTTTCACCCCGAGTGTGCTGGGTATACTCAGACGTGAGTCCCAGGCTCTCCACACCACTGCAGTCAAGCTATCCAGGCTGAAGAAGGCTGATAGCCAGAAACCAGTCCTTGGATGCTTGATTCCGGTCTGGGAAAGACATGGCTTGGTAGTTCGGACTGGACTGCTCCCATGAGGCACAGGGTCAGAGCTGATTTGCATATAGCCAGTGTCTAAACCAGGGTGGTGTGGAGTGCAAAAAAACGATGGATTTAGGCCCAGATCCTTGTACTGGGGTGAATGTATGACATTGTTCTACATTCTGTCCATCAACTGTGTTTTTTGCAATTTTCACCTGTTGGCCCCTGGCACACCCCAACCAACACCCGCCAGAGTCGGCGGAGTCTCACAGCAAGCCACATCCAAGTCCCCCAACCTGTCCTGCACAATGTGCAGGAACCTATGGAGACCAAACAAGGACCATACGCCAGATGCATGCAAGTGTTGGGGGGCAGCCCACTGCACACATGTTCCACCTATGGCCCCTGGTGAAACAGCACATAATCAGCGCAACAGGAAGCACAGGTCACACATCAATCTGCAGGCAACATCAGAACACCTTGGGACCTCACCAATGTTGCCTCCAAATAAACAGTCAGTGTGCGTGATCCCTTCACCCGCCGACAGTCCATCAGCAACCAGCGTTCCCATGATGGCAGCAAGGGAAATAGAGAGCCCCTTGGCAAGTTCCAAATTAACACCCTACTCACCTCAACTACGCAACCATGCAATCCACAACTCTGGCAATGCACACATCACAAAATCACAACCAATATGCACAACAACATGCCCACCCACCAGACACAATAGAACAACTTACAATGGTAACCTGGGCAAGCCGTGAACATGACCAATCAATGGTATGGCAATTCAGCACACAATAGCCGTATGTGGGGAGAGGTGGCAACCAGGCATGTGTGAAGTATGCAGTAGAACCAAGATTGAGAAAGTACACAATGCCAAAAGTGGTGGCAATGTCCTGGACAGACCTCAGTATGCAGAATACACCCATATCCACGGCGACATACACATCAGGTGTATGGAGTGTAGTGGACAGTGGATGCAACCATGTCACCCCAGCCAGTGGGGGTCTTTGCAGATATTTTGCCTGTTACGTACCCCCCAAAGCGTGAGCAGAGTGGGAAGGGCCGGCGTACGCTAGGCCAGAGTTGGGGTGTTAATAAAAAGAACATAGCCCTGGGTGTGGTCCTCTTCTGGAAAGGCCAACGTCTCTGCCAGGGCGGCGCCTCCCACCCAGCCACGAGGCCGATGCCATCCTCATCAGCGGAGCTGCCTGCGATCCTGTGCGCCTGCCGTACCCCAGCCCGCTGGACCATGAACCCGTCAGGCCCGACCCTGCGCAGCCATGCCACACTGATTACCAGCCAACACCGGGGCATGTCATGGAGGGCCCACCACGGGCCTGTGTAAGCTCCAAGCCCGAGGCCCGCAACCCTACCTATTCCACCAGCGTCCTCATGTGTGAAACTGTGTCCTGGCTTCTGAATGGTAGTGACCCCAAATCCGGGCCAGCGGCCACAGCACCACACCCCCGATCAGTGAGGCATAGTTCCATATGGGCATCATTCGACATGTGTTGCCACTAATCCTGTTCAACGCCAGCCGGCGACACGTGCTGCCAGAAACCATGTTTGACAGGTGCTGCCACAAACCCTGTTCAACACCAGCTGGCGACACGTGGATGAGGGACCAGGACTACCCTGCAGACCAGTAGGTCTCAAATCCAGCACCTAGTCACGAATCACAAATGGCAGAGTCCACACCAGTGGTCGCATGGAGAGGAGTAAGAAGAAGATGCGGCGCAGTCCAAAAGAAAGCTGGGTCACAGTGATGGAGGTGACCGAACACGTGGTGCCACTGAACCTGAACTACGCAGGCCGGTGGGGCCACCAACCTATGCCTGCGAAACTCAGTGAATGGCCCGTGCTGACCGCTGCCTCCAGCCTACACTGCTCTCGGCATAGGCTGCGCTCGAGTGGGTCACAGATTTGGAACTAAACATTGAGTATGTAAAGGCAGATTACATATCATTGTACACAAGGACAGGAGTAAGAGGATGACGCCTTGCATCTTGGCAGAGAGAAAAGGATCATCGTTATGGAGGTGTTTGTACACTACTAACAACTGCCCTGGTGTCACTAGCGCTGTGCATCGCAAGCCAACGACACGTGGCTGTGGGCCGCTGCTGACCGTAGGTCACAGAGTCATGATTGAGCAATGGCAGTGATCATATCAGTGTACCGACATCATCGCAGACTGCATCCCCTCTCAGTCCTGATGCCACTAAGTCTGTTACCCAACATTCATGGACACTGTTCATACATTGGTGGCGTCTTAGTGAATGGACTAGGGGCTAGTTTTCATCCTCATATAGCTGACACCGAATTGGTGGTGAAAACGAGGCTTATGCTTTCCACCCCACAATTTGCTGCTTCCAGAAAATATCAAACCTTTCGGCGATTTGCCCTGAAGGACACCTTCCACTGCAACCCTCTGCAACATACACCTCGGACATTGATGGTGACCCGCTCAGGTTGCATTGGCCCATATGACTGCACCGCAAGTCACCGTCCCGTGGCTTGGTGCCTGTGCCGGCCGCAGTGCATCAGGGGCCACTAACTCTGTGCTGGTCCGGTCCTGAACCTTTTTTTTAAGCGTAGGCCTTGGGGATATCAACGCAATTTCTCTGTGGCCTTGCGCTGTACGCAGCCTCCGGGCCCAAATGCGTCCCACCAGGGCTCACACACCAAAGCGAGTCCAGACCGGCCCGGATGTCACATCACCACAGGAGGCACACGCCAACACCGCAAGGACCACCTCCAACTGCCATCTGCCAGAGTTGAAACAGTGGTCCTGAAAAACATACACCTGTCGTGGATGCCATCATCGGCCTGATACCCTGCTCTGCACTCCAGGTGCCAGTGACTCATTGCATCGCAGGCCATTGTCCGTTGCTGATTGTGTTTTGTGCTGTGGAGCGGTTGCACAGCTATGTCACCTCAAACAGTGTGGGGGCCCGAGACTTTGATGGGGAAAATGATGCAGGTCTAACACAGCCCACTGCATCTGCATCAGGAATTTATCAAAGGGACACAATCTGAGACTTTTTCTCCACATGAGCGCGCTCATCTCTAGTGTCCCAACCCCAGTGCACTGCAACTCACGGACACTTCTGTTTGCATGTTGGCTGTCTTCTGGACTTTCTCCGGCTCACTCAATGTTGCACTGTTATGCATGTATTTTCTGTTTCTGTTGCACTGGTATCCAATGTTCAAGTGGTTGCCAGCAGAAGACATTCCGGGCCCGATTCACAGAACTAACTTAAGACAAAATCCTAAACTTACTACTTTTGGTAATCACAGAAGGCATTTAGTAGGAGTACAGTTAGGATCTTGTCTTCAGTCTGTCTTAAGTCTGTCGTAAGTGTGTGCTAAGTTTGTCTTAAGTTTGTCTTAAGTCTGTCTTAAGTCTGTCCTACTACTTTTGGTATTCACAGAAGGCATTTAGTAGTAGTAAAGTTAGGATTTTCTCTTAAATTTGACTTCAGACAGATTTAAGATAGTCTTAAGACAGTCTTAAGACAAACTTAAGACAAACTTAGTACAGACTTAAGACAGACTTAAGACAGACTTAAGACAAACTTAGGACAGACTTAAGAAAGACTTAAGACAAAATCCTAACTTTACTACTACTAAATGCCTTCTGTGAATAGCAAAAGTAGTACGTTTAGGATTATGTCTTAAGTTAGTTCTGTGAATTGGGCCCTCCTTGAGGAATGGTTTATATTCACCTCACGCACATCCAACACAGGCATCACTGTACATGTGGCCTTGTCAATAAAGGGGCCGGGTGCATGTGTCCGTAGCCAGTCCAACGTGATATCTGCGCGTGTCCCTGTGGTCATGTTGTATGCATAAGGGCCCTGGGGCCTACAACATTACATTGTGATATGTACATCGGATGCAGACATGTCAACCCAGGCAGCGGGTTGGAGCTTAGACATGTAGCTTTGTTGTCACTCATTCAATTCGTAAGGGGGGTGGCCAGAGACGAGGTACGCAGAGCCAACTTGAGTTTTTGACTGCTGTTGGAGCACCCGTGGGCGTGGTTCGATACTGTGAATTTGCATCTGCAAGTGTCTCTATGGCAGTGTGGGTCTCCTTAGTGGGATGTGGGTGGGCCCTGAAGGGTGATAGACACCTATGTATATGTCCTGATTCACATTCCATTGGTTTGGCCCCCACCAAAACCAGGTGGGTCACCTCCTTTTGGCATGCTGACACATGGCATTGGGGTGTAATGTGTGGCAGGGTGAAGTGTCTTGAGCCAGCTGTGCTTGTGGGTGCATTCCTGCTGTGTGGTCTATTGCAGGCTCGGTGTTCTCCTCTGAGTTGCTTAGCTGGCCTGGACCTGGTGGAGGGTTACGTGGGCTATGCATGGACTGTTGTAGGGTGTCGGTGTCGAAGGTGCGGTGGTTCTCTCCGTATCACTGATGTGTTGTATTCTGTGCTCTGCTGAAGGTGTTGTGTGCCCCTCTGCGATGTGATGGGGAGGTACGTGTTGCCTTTGTGTTGACATAAATGTTGGCGCATTGTGCTGGTTTGTATTCAGACTTTATGGCAATGTACGTTGTGACTTTTTGGGGGGTGCTGGATTCTTCTGCGGGACAGTGTACATTTGGACAACATGACAGATGTGAGGTTGTACGCGTACATTTCCATTTACAGTTTCCGGCTATGTCAGATGTAGTAGGCATGTTTCTGTGCATGTGCTTGTTGTGTCCTCTTTTCTGCAGTGTCGGCTATGCGCATTGTTCCATGTTATAGTCAATGTGGGTGTACTGTTTGTGCTATGTGTGTGTGCTGTAGTGTGCCAAGGGTATCTGTGACATGTTTGTGGTTGATTGTGGGTGTGCAGTGTGCTACACCTTGTTGTGCATGTATGCTATTGTGCCCATGTCCTCCCAGTCCCTGTTCGTTGTACTCCCTGTTGATGTTGTGTCAGGTCCTCTCGAGCTGTGAAGTACACAGGGATATGTGGACCATATGTTCCCACAAGTAAATGTTACCATGTAACACTGTTACAGAGTCCAGAACAGTAGGCACTGAGTAACATCTCTGAAGGTGGAACTATGCAACAGTTCATGCACACTCCATTTCCTCATAACCCAAGATGTTCACCTGCAGAGTTATGCACATTTCTACACTCAGGCCCACTCACTTGTCCATAACTTCTCTGGCACTCATCATACAGACCCAGGGACTCACACCTTCTCACACACTGATGACACCCGTTCATCTATACTTACTAGTATAAAGAGAGAACAGAAACCTTTTGGCAAGGTAAACACTGGAACCACAGCGCCAATCCACACACCCAATACATTGTTGGAATTCTCAGGGTGTGTAGATGGACATAGGTGACATAAAATAAAAAAAAAACGTAAATTAAAAAATTTAAATTTCAAAACAAAGTAGTCCCCTAAAACTAGCGCCGGCCGCGACGTAGCGCTGACTGCGACCTAGACGTGATGACGACAGGCAGGGAGGAGCGGTGACGAGCGGCGAGGAGTGGCGGTGAAGTCCGGAGCGGGCGGCGCAGGTAAGGCAAAGAGCGGCAAGGAGTGGCGGTGAAGTCCGGAGCGGGCGGCTCAAGTAAGGCAAAGGCAGGTGGGAGGTGGGAGGCGGGAGGCGGGAGGCGGGCGGAAGGCGGGAGGTGGTCTGGGCAATGTCGGGGCAGCCGGGAGTGCACAGAGGCTTAAAATGCTGCCCCCAGCCCCCTTCTGCCCCAGGCAACGCCGGGGCGGGCTGCTAGTATCATATATTTGCCTGAGGCGATACCAACACCACAAACATTTGTTACATTATGCAATTTCCAACAAACCGACCTGTATGTGAGAGTCATGGCTCATGCTGCACCTCACAAGGTAGTAGTGAGGATAATCTGTCACCTGTACCCAGCTTGGTTGGCCACACAACTAAGCCCAAACACCTCACACTCCAACCATCTCAGAAACATGCCCATCATCGAGGACACATATCTCACCCTGAGACTTCACAATGCCCTGTTTCACATACACCTGCTTTCATGTATTTTGCAAAATCAGACTTTTCTTCCTACGGCTCCCTCCTGATACCTGAAACACCATCACCAAGGTCATCAGGACATGTAGATTGTGGTAAACCAATGCCCTCTTCCTAGGCAGCTCTCCACACATGCTACACAAGTGGCAAACTATCATACACAGCAGTGGTTGACTATCACTCAGCCTACCGTGCAGCACACACATTACACACCACCTCCCTGAGATTGAACGGCTGCTCATTCGGTGGCACTGCCAGTTCTTCCAAAATAGGATGACAAAATGGGTAATTTGTTTTCGATTCAGTCAGATCTACAAGGCACAACATACCAGGGGCTCACCTGGCCCACACACGATTTATGATTTAAAAACACAGCCATGGACCTCTGCTGTCCATCACTTTCATTTGCCCCCACCCAATATCCATTTGTGCAAGACAGAATGTAATGTGGTCTCTTACATGGCAGGCAAAACCTGTCAAAAAAATCTCACTCTGCACATCAGAACGGCTGTGTGCAATATTGTTTAGTGCTAGCGACTGTACATATTTCTCTTCCCAAGATCCTACTTTACCTGGAAAGCTTTCAAATTCTCAACACCTGGATCCCCTCTCGGGTGAGCATTTTACCCTCTGACACTCTGCAGTCCATTACATTCCACTGTTGGCTCTGTGGTGAAGGAAATGACCGGATTAGGGTCACCGGGTCACTTAACACCACCTCGTAGCCTTCGAAACAAGTGAAGAGTCGGTCAGACAGTAGAGAATACGAACAATCATTTATTAGTAAAATACACTGCAGCAGAGCACAATCTGACCAGCATCCAGGGATGACTGTCGAGGGGACTGTATCCCTAACACTTGGTTAGGCATAATCATTTTTCCGACAATACCCAACCACGCCCCTGTGGAAAGTTACCGCTTGATCCGTACATGAACAAAGAAGGCATAGAAGAATGGGCTACCACCTGCGAGATGGGTACACACTATCACTATCTCAAGGTTGCCTTGCTAGGGCTCGGCTCCTCATAACATGGGAGCAGGGCTACAGAGAAGGATAGGCATGCAGAGGCAGAGTGGCCTATTCATTATTAAGTTGGAATCCAACTTTGAAAACAAGAGAAAAAAATAGTTGAACACAGTCTTCTGCTGAAGCAAGCAATACAGATAATTGGAGCTTAATCCAGTCACAGTGTAACATGACCTACGAACCGCAATATGGAGCCGCAAGCACTAACTTAAGCTTGCATGACAAGGAAAACTCAGTGGGGTAAATTAGGTGTGGCGGCTGTTACTAACATAGCCTTATAAATGCTCACCTAATGCAATGCAAATGAAAGTACATAAATTGCTAAATTCCAACCGTGGCACCTAGACAAGCCTACTTGCCACATGGTGCAAGGGAACCTGCATTGCACTGACATATTTGCAAATTTTCCAAAGTCCATGCATGATGTGCTGCTCCAGTCCAGGGTTTTTGTTTAGTAATGCGGGATTTGTAGCCCTGGTCTATCATGTCGTATATTACACTACCATCTCAGGAATCAAAGGGCAATCTGGACTGGGCCAGCACTTTACGTGTGGTTCTGAGAAACTTGACAGGGCTGTACTGGGCTGTATGGATAATCATTGCCCCGCGATGTGTAAGTTGACATATGATACATTCATACCCCTTCTCTTTCCCACAGCTAAATGTGCTGCTGCACTGCTCTGTATGACAGTTTTGACCATATGATTCCTTGTATTGACTTACCCTGTACTTCTTCCTGGTCCTCAACCTCAGAACGGGCATGTCCTTCCACTCCTTCCAACTCTATTGGGATGACAGACACACCTTCTCTTGCAGGGGGTCCAACTTCTCATAGAAATTGTGTCCTCCTCCTCCAGTCCTCAAAGATGTCCTCAAGGTCGTGGCCAGTTTCTCTTTGGTCCTGTGCTTATAATCATGCCAGTGCTTCTGGCATTCCAGCACTGTCCTTTTTTTGTTTTCCCTTTACTGCTGATTTTATCCACTATGGACTGCCAAATAACTTCCTTTTTCCTTATTGACACTTTTGAGGTTACAAAGAGAAGGTGTTCATTCTTTGTCACCTCAACTACTAGTATCTGGTTCTCCTCCTCACTGAAATTAGTTTTCCTCTTCCCCAAGGCTGCCGTCTAATCATCTTGGCTAGGGTTGGTGTTGCTGACCTCTATTTCTGAGCTTTGTTGTGGTCCATAAGTGCTATGGACTCCAATGCGTAATTTTTTCCTGCAAATGCATCACACTCCTACACATACAAAGGTGATTTGTGGCGCGTAAAGCTGCTTTTTGGCACACACATCAGCCTTGCGTCTCATAGGTTGCAGTTGCGTTACAGCTCTTAGCATCATTTTACTCTCCGATTTGTAAGAAGTTACAACGCACCATATCATAAAGATGGCGCATCCATGTCACAGAGAAGTAACGCAATGCAGCACGACTTTTTGTGACGCAACACTGCTGACATGCAGCATTGCATCAGTTCTCGTAAATATGCCCCCTACATTAGTTGTGAAGACAGCAATCATCAGGTTTATGAGATACATTATGCATTTGGCCAGTTAGCTGCAAGAAGATCTGATGGCCAAAATGGAACAACCTAGATATCTAATTTGCACCCTGGCATTTCCACAAGCCTTCAAGCAGCAGTTGCAATTGGAAGGTGTTCTGATGCACACCTCGGATTCTTCTGGCATGTGTCTGGTAAAGAAATCAAGTGGTTCTCTTCCTGCCTTGAAAAAAGTCCCAAAAAGACAGACTCTGCAACATCATGTCCTCCTTTTTTCACGTCACCCTATGAGACTTCTAAAGGTATCATCAATACTATATTTACTTCAATATCTATATACAAAGCCAGCAATCGGCAATTCCTATCCTTACTGTCATATGTAGACAACACACAAATATACCTGCAGGTCACAGGAAGCTGAACACTTTGGTAATGTATGTAAAGCTCTCGAGAAATAAATAATTGAACGGGTGAAACTGTTTAAAACTAAACAGGTTCCCAATTGAAATATTGATACAAGGACTACCCCAACTCCTCATATCACTCAGAAATCTACACACACCTCCATGATCTTCAGAAATGTGGACCACTTGAAAGCTAAATTCAGAAACATAGGTATGATATATAGTAGTGAAAGCTACCTTACTTCAACTGAAGATACTTAAAAAAAACTAGGTCTGGGTGGAACATGCAGAATTTCATTTTCAAGTTACCAAAAACACCAGTAGCACTTTAGAAGAATGCCCCTTCTCAATCTCCTGCAATCCTATCTAATCCTATGCAATCCACCCCAAATAATCATATATATTGTCTGGATGTGATCTCTAGCCACCTGCACCTTCTCACAATGGAACTCCAGGATTTGAAAGCCATCACTATCGAACATCTCTCTCTACTTAGAACTCTTAGTACTATAGGGAATTAACCTAGCATCCTTACTGGCACAGCTCCTGCCCTTGGCATGCACACCTTTCACCATACCTTGAAAAATATAAGCCTCCCAAATGCCCCCTCCCGCCCTAGAAGACCAAAGGCTGATCTTTCAATCAGTGATATTCGTGATCTACTCCTCTCTAATTCCCAACCATTAAGCTCTGATAAGTCCCAAAAGGGGCAAATCCAAGCCATTCTCACTAACCCTTACTGAGAATCCTCCCACAACCTGAGAGGCATGAATATTGACAACCTCAAGCACATCAACATCCTTCAGACTCCCACTTCTCACTCAACTGATCAATTGAAATGCGTACTGCTCAACTGCAGATCAGTGAATAAACAAGCCCTTGACATCTATGCTCTCATCCTAACCAACTATCTTGACATCATTATCCTCACAGAAACCTGGCTAAACTGCTCCTTTACCAACAGGAAAAGGACTGACTCAAAATGAACACCAACCATTGTATTCAAGACACTAGAGGGGTCTAGAACATTTTTTCAAACACTCCCTCACAAGAACGACTCACTGTCGCTTATCCAAGTGTCTATGTGTTCTAGCTGTAACCAAAATGTCAGTGAACTACAGGAAAGTCTCCCAAACAAATACGTGAAAAAATGTCAGGAAAGAGACAAAGCACCTCACGGTTGTAACACCAGTGCGGGCTTGTTGGTTGGTACTCACTAGCACACCCACTTCTCATCATCAGTTGCTTTCTCCCCGTAAAGAAAAGGTGTGTGTTCCATCGTGAAGTTCTCAAACAATGAAAAAAAAATGAAGGAAAAAAAGACAGTGAAGAAACAAATATCAATGCACTGTCAGTGCTTAGTGTCACTAAAGTGCCCACTGGACCCCGTGAAAAAAGAAATGCAGTTCCCAGCGTTTAAAATGAGGTACTGCTCACTGGCTGGACATAATTTTATTCAGTGCTGTAAGCGTCCTCAATTTAAAAATGGTTTAAATCAGACCATTTTTAATTCCAAAGAGCTGACATGTTTCGTTGCCAATGGTTTGTGCAACTTCATCAGGGCTACAGGGGTTACCAGTCTTCACTTCACTTGAGATTATCACCAGACCTATGGTTGCATGACATTAAAAAAGTGAGAGAACTTGCCAGGAGTAGATACCACCTCATGCTTAAATGCACTCAATAATTGCTTTGTTAAAAAATGCATAGTTAACAAGTGGTTGCGAATATTCCTTATAGCTGCAACCACCTCTTCAAGGCACACGCACCAACCAGTCAGCTGTCAAATGGGTGACTGCACACATTCACTTCACCTGGTACATATGTATATGTTACAATGGTTTTTCAATATGCAGTAACTCATCGCGTCACATGCCCTTGACTAATCCTAATGCCGATGAATGTGGTCTGCCTGATTATCACAACAACGTTTGCATCAATTCTCTCTCCGCATCATCTGCGATCCCATATTCAAACCTCACTTTTCAAACCTGCGCATTAATCTGCTAGGAGGAACCCATCTTCTGAAGATGACTCTCTCTGTGTAAACTATCAAACATCAGCCATGCACTTAGATCCCTTACCGATACTGAGTCCCACTGTTGTATTGAGGCTCCGTCCTCGGTTCTTGAAAGGACGCGGGCCATATGTATTTGCACGCCACCCTCTGTCAAGCGTCATCACGTGACGCACGTGACCACGTTGCCTAGTCATTCGCAGGTTATCACAGCGGCCATACTGGAATGGGGAATTTTTCTGCACTACCAATACATCATTCATCAGTTTTAGGGGTACAGAGCCTTTTGAAACACGCCACTCTGTTAGTTTCATCGCTTCAAAATACACATTCTGTATTAACACCTCTCCCAACAAAAGGGTGAACTGATTAGCCAAGCTCCCACTTTTTTGAAAGCCACCACTTTGCTAATTGTCAGAAAAAAGCAGAGGTTTAATGGTTGCCATACTAAAAAACGGGGGGAAAAAATGAATGTTGTATGAAGGAGAGTTGTATTGTTGTATGAAGAAGACATACAGTGCAGCCCCAGAGACCTGTCAACGGCAAAGGGGCCAACATTGCAATGAGACCTCCCTAGTTCACCTAGTTTAACCTGTCCATGATGGTAACCTGCTACAAGGGCCGAGGAATTCCCAGAGTTGTTACTGTCTACTGATTTTATTCCATTTGATGGAATCATTCAGCCCCACTTTATCTGCTTTTTCGGCCTCTCTTCTTGCCAGGATGGTGTCAACATTATGTGTCTCACCCATCACCCTCTCAAGTACCGTCCACTTCAGGTCCCTGAAGTCGAGTTGCTTCTCTTGAAAGTGTTGCACCAAACGAGTTGTCAGCTTTCCGGCTTTGAGGGTACTTAGATGTTCTTGTACACGTACCTTCACCTTGCGAGATGTGAGTCTGATGTAATGTAACCCACAGGTGCATGTAAGCCTATAAATAACATTTGTGGTGTTGCAGTTGATAAATGTATTTAAATACCTCACATTCTCAAGGAGAACACTCTTGGTGACTTATGTGAGATTACAGACTGAACAGCCACCACATGGATAATGGCCGGACGGCAAATTGAATGCCTGTTGCATAACAGTGGGCCGAGTGTGGACCATTTTATCTTTTAAATTGGGGGCTCTTTTAAACGCGAACCAAGGAGGTGGCATCTTCTCAATGCCTGTGTCAAAGAGGGACCAATGTTACCTTATTATCTGTCTGAATTTTGTGGACATTGGGTCAAACGTGGTGACAACAGGTAGACACTCATCCTTTTTTCTCGCATTTCTCTCCAGCAGTACATCATGTAGGGTATTCAAAGCGCGTTTACAGGCTCTATTAATCACTTTGACAGGATAATACCTCTCTCTCATTTTGGTCACAAATTCTTCAGATATCTCCATAAACGTATCTGTAGTTGAACAATTACGGCGATATCTCAAAAACTGTCCCACGGGGAGATTGTCACGCAGCACTCTGGGATAAAACGAACTGTAGTGCAATAGGGCATTTCTATCTGTGGCCTTCTGGTGGACATTGGTGAATAACCTATTGTCCACAGCTGTTATATCCCCATTGAGATAGACCGCAGAGTTTGTTTATTTACTTGTAGGGATTTCACAGCCATCCAATCACTTTTGCTCATATTGTGGGGGTGCGACCGATTTTGAATTGACAATGAATAATGATCAAACAAGCCGATAAAGGCGGGTCAATGGGTGTACTTAATACCCAATATTATGAAGCAGAAGTTTTGAGACTCCTAGGGGAGCGTACAAATTATTAACCATTGATGGGTGACCCCACATCTGAATTGCAAGACACAATTAAGAGTCTGGTGGTGGGTGCGGGAGAAAAAAATGGATAACGTATGAGGAAGCGGATTTACTTGTAACCCAGAAACAGCGTATACCGGTATTTTACATCCTGCCGAAGATCCATAAACCGCAGCACCCACCACCACGTCGCCCGATTGTATTGGGGATTCAATCTGTGTTGGAGCCCTTGTCCCAATTTGCAGACTTTTTTTTTAAGAGAATCGGTCATTAGGCAACCTTTGATAGTGCAGGACACCACTGATATATTGAACATTCTGAATACAGTGGATTTTGACCCTAAGAGTCAATTCTTGGTTACCATCGACATGGAGTGTCTGTACACTAGCATACCCCAGGATACCATGCTGGTGGCAGCAGCGCGTGCTCTTGTTAGTTCTATGACACCCCCCAGTCCTTTGTTCTGCAGTGCATTGAACTCGCTCTAACAAGAAATGTTTTTGAATACAGGAACCAGCTATATCTCCAATTATCAGGGACCTCAATGGGGGCTACATTTGCGCCCAGCCTGGCCTGCATCTATGTGGGCCAGTATGAGGATAATGTGATCCATGATGCCTCCAACCCCTTCAAAGAGATATCTCTATTTGGAGGAGGTATATTGATGATATCCTCTTTATCTGGAGTGGATCAGAGGACCTGTTGTTCACTTTCCTGACTTGGCTTAACCAGGCAGATGGGTGCCTGCAGTTCTGGTGGTCTTTTAGTCACACCTCTGTGGTCTATCTCAATGTGGATATTCCAGCTGTGGACAATAGGTTATTCACCAATGTCCACCAGAAGCCCACAGATAGAAACGCCCTATTGCACTACAGTTCATTTTATGCCAGAGCGCTGTGTGACAATCTCCCCGTGGGACAGTTTTTGAGATATCGCCGTAATTGTTCAACTACAGATAAGTTTATGGAGCAATCTGAAGAACATGTGACCAAACTGAGAGAGAGGGATAATACGGTCAAAGTGATGAAGAGAGCCCGTAAACGTGCTTTGAATACCCCAGTGATGTCTTGCTGGAGAGAAATGTGAGAAAGAAGGATGAGTGTCTAACTGCTGTCACCTCGTTTGACCCATTGTCCACAAAAGTCAGACAGATAATAAGGAAATATTGGTCCCTCTTGGACACGGGCATTAAGAATATGCCACCTCTGCAGTTCACGTTTAAAAGAGCCCCCAACTTAAAAGATAAATTGGTCCACACTCGGCCCACTGTTATGCAACAGGCATCCAATTGGCCCTCCGGCCATTATCCATGCGGGGCTGTTCGGTCTGTAATCTCACACAAGACACCAAGAGTGTTCTCCTTGAGAATGGCAAAGTGAGGTATTTGACTAAATTTAGCAACCACAACACCTCAAACATTATTTACAGGCTTACATGCACCTGTGGGTTACATTACATCGGACTCACATCTCGCAAGGTGAAGAGCGTGTACAAGAACATCTAAGTACCCTCAAAGCCGGAAAGCTGACAACTCGTTTGGTGCAACACTTTCAAGAGAAGCAACACGACTTCAGGGGCCTGAAGTGGACGTTACTTGAGAGGGTGATGGGTGAGACATATAATGTTGACACCATCCTGGCAAGAAAAGAGGTAAAATGGAGTTTTTTTCTGAAAAAGCAGATCGAGTGGGGCTGAATGATTCCATCGAGTGGAATAAAACCGGTAGACAGTAAAAACGCAGGGAATTCCTCTGCCCTTGTAGGAGGTTACCATATATAGGCAGGTTAAACTGAGTAATTTTTGGGATGTCTCATTGCAATGGTGGCCCCTTTGCCTTTGACTGTTCCCTGGGGCTGCCCTGTAGGTCTCCTTCATAAAACAAAACAACTCTACTTCGTACAACATTCCTTTTTATTTTTACCCCCGTTTTTTAGTATGGGAACCATTAAACCCCTGCTTTTCTCTGACAATTAGCAAAGTTGTAGCTTTCGAAAAAGTGGAAGCTTGGCTAATCAGTTCACCCTTTTGTTGGGGGGAGGTGTTAATACAGAATGTGTATTTTGAAACATTGGAACTAACAGAGTGGCATGCTTTAAAAGGCTCTGCACCCCTAAAACTGTTGAATGATATATTGGTAGTTCAGAAAAATTCCCCATTCCAATATGGGTGCTGTGATAACATGTGAGTGACTAGGCAACGCGGTTACGCGCGTCACGTAATTATGCTTGACGGAAGGGAGGTGTGTAAATACATATGGCCTGCGTCCTTTGAAGAACTGAGGACGGAGCTTCAATACACCGGCAGGACTCGGTATCAGTAAGGGGTCTTAGTGAATGGCATCAGCCACGTGTGACAGTTTACACAGAGAAAGTCAACTTCAGTTGATGGCTTTCTCCGGGCTGATTAACGCGCAGGTCTGAAAAGTGAGGTTCGAATATGGGAACGCGGAGGATGCGGAGGGAGTATTGATGCAAATGTTGTTGTGATAATCAGGCACATCACATACATCAGCATTAGGATTAGTCAGGGCATGTGACGCAATGAGTTACTTCATATTGGAATACATTATAACAAATGCATATTTACAGGTGACGTGAATGTGTGCAGTCACCCATTGGACATGTGACCGGTTGGCGAGTGTGCCATGAAGAGGTGGTTGCAGGTATAAGGAATATTTGCAACCACTCGGTAACTATGCATTTTTAACAAAGCAATTATTGAGTGCATTTAAGAATAAAGTGGTATTTACTCCTGGCATGTTCTTTCTCTTTGTTAATGTCATACAATCATAGGTCTGGTGTTAATATCAAGTGAAGTGAAGACTGGTAACCCCTGTAGCCCTGATGAAGTTGCGCAAACTGTTGGCAACGACACATGTCGGCTCTTTTGAATTGAAAATTGTCTGATTTAAACCCTTTTTTAATTGAGCACTCTTACAGCACTGAATAAAGTTATGTCCAGCCAGTGAGCAGTACCTCATTTTAAACGCTGGGAACTGCATTTCTTTTCTCACGGGGTCCAGTGGGCACTTTAGTGTCACTAAGCACTGACAGTGCATTTATATTTGCTTCTTCACTGTCTTTTTTCTCGTTCAATTTTTTTCCTTCATTGTTTGAGAACTTCACGATGGAACACACACCTTTTCTTGATAGGGAGAAAGCAACCGATGATGAGAAGTGGGTGTGCTAGTGAGTACCAACTAGCAAGCCCCCCTTGGTGTTACGACAATGAGATGCTTTCTCTCCGTCCTCACATTTTCTCATGTATTTAATTGGGAGTCTTTCTTGTGGTTCATTGACATTTTGGTTATAGATAGACCACATAGACATTTGGATCAGCGACAGTGAGTAGTTCCTGTGAGGGAGTGTCTTCAAAAATTTTATAGACCCCTCAAGTGATTGAATACAATGGTTGGTGTTCATTTTGAGCCAGGCCGTTTTCTGTTGATAGCTTGTTGAGTGGGGGGCGGCTTGACTATTTCTTTCCCACATGTGCTCCTTTTGTGTTGATGAGTTTCGTACGGCTCAGCCGTGAGACCATTTTAAAGAGTTCTTTGATGAATGATTGTGCCAGTTGTGAATAAATATACCTTGAATAGGGTAGGTTAGGTCTGTGATCTGGACGGCGTGTTACCTCCCCATCTAGACAGTGAGGATCAGTGACAGTGCCATTGCTATGGACCGGCACTGTCTCGCACTTTCTGATGAACAGATTGGACTCATCCTTTCAAGTCCCTTATACTTGCCCGATGCCCCACCAACCAGTAATACAACAGCCAAGGAAGAGGGGGATAAGTTAACCAACACAAAGAAGCGTCAAACCTGCATAGCCCTCCATGGGGCACTCATTACTGAGTACCTCCGAGCTGGAGCGGCCCCACCAAGTCTGTTGGTAAGAATTGAACCAAATATCTTTTTGTAAGGCAAACAGTTCGAGTGGACTGGAGCTATATAGCTACTAAGTGCACTTGTGATTGGTTGATTTTAATTATGAACACCGCTAAGAGATTGAGTGAGGAATTGTTGACGGATATCCTTGAACTTGAAGAAACCATTAAGAGGGACACAATGATTACGGACGCCAAAGAACAACTGCCACGGATCGTACACACCTTATCTTTAGGGGGGGAAAGCAACCGATGATAAGAAGTGGGGGTGCTAGTATGTACCAACCATCAAGCCCCCCTTGGTGTTGCGACCGTGAGGTGCTTTCTCTCCTTTCTCACATTTTTTCTTGTATTTGTTTGGGAGTCTTTCCTGTGGTTCATTGACATTTTGGTTTTAGATAGAACACATAGACACTTTGATCGGCGACAGTAAGTCGTTCATTTGAGGGAGTGTTTGAAAATGTTTTATAGACCCCTCTAATGTCTTGAATACAATGGTTGGTGTTAATTTTGAGTCAGGCCTTTTTCTGTTGATAGCTTGTTGAGTGGGGGCTGGCCTGACTGTTTATTTTCCCCTTGTGTTCCTTTTGTGTTGATAAACTGCTCCTCTACCCCTTTCCTTGACCTTCTAGTCCTCCTAGCAATGACATTATGTGAACGGACAAATACAGGAAACAGGGTGAAGGAATAGCCTGTATACACCAAAACACACTCTTGGTTACGCAATCAGAAACCTTTACTCCGGCCTCCACTGAATATTTATGCATCAACATTTCCAGTAAAAAATCTCCCTGTCTGCAAACTGCAGATATTCTACCATCCCCCCGGAGACAATCTTTCCTTCATTGAGCACCTAATGGATATCAGCTCATCCAATGACGATCCTCAAATGTCCCAAATCTTCTTGGGAGAATTCACCCTCCACAGGTCCTAACCTAATGATCTAGCATTGAATTGTCTTAAATCCTTCCTATCAGATCATGAGCTGACTCACTTCTGCGACAGCTATACTCACATCAAGGGAAAAATACTGGACTTCATAATTTCGAAAGATAGCACCATCAAACTGGACTTCATTATCCCATGTGACTGGACGGACCACTACTGCATTTTTTTTTCATTAACAGGGAGGTGGTCGTGAAGGAAGATCAACCCAAGAAAATGAAGAAATGGAAAAGAAACCTCAGAAATATCAACACGGAAGAGCTAGCAACCTGTTGCACAAAGGCCTGAACTTCCCAATCAGATGTGACTGATTTTCATGTCCTCACAGACTTCAATAATTACTCTATCTCCGGTATCATGGACACTATAGCCCCTCTAAAGCAAAAAAATGCCTCCTCCAAAATCTACAAACAGTGCTTCAACAACACCCTAAATTCGGAACGCCGTAATCCACGGGCAGCAGAAAGATCCTGGAGATTCCGACCATCTACTGAACACCTAAACCCCTTTAAAGCTGTCAAAAGCTCCTACAAGCAAAAATCAAGAGTGCAAAAGCCGACTTCTTCAGATCCCAACTTAATCAAGCCAAAAACCGCCCCAGGAAATGTTTTCGACATTGTTCGTCAACAAGTGATCAAGGTGCCCATACACCCCAAACCAGGTGAAGGCTCTCCTACCTGTAACAAATTGGCCACCTTCTTTGGCGAGAAAACATCAAATATCAATACCGACCTAGAATCAAAGAGGGCTCTTCTTACAATTTCTGGGTGCATTCCTCTAACTGCCACCAAGGAGTTGCTTGTCCCCTCTAGCTCTCGCCCCAAGAACAATGCCTCTTGGCACACCTTTACACCCCTCAGTGAAAATGACATCTACAACAATCTGCTTGCGATCAAATCATCTAGCCACTTCAGGGCCCCTCTCACACCACTCATGTTCAATGAAATAAGGCTGTGATCCTTCCCGTCTGGGCCAAGATGGTAACTGCATCACTATTGCTAGGCATTTTACCCATCTGCCTCATAGAAGTGTAAGTATCCCCCATTCTAAAAAAACCTAATGCAGACAGTTCTGATCTGAATAACTTTTGTCCTATTTCCAACATCCCCACACTGGCGAAACTTCTAGAAAAGTGTGGGCAATCTCAACTTTGCTTTCACATTGAGAAATTCCAACTGATGGATCAATATCAATTGGGTTTTCAGAGGGGTCACAGCACTGAATATTCACTCACTCACATCATAGATGATAGTTTAAAGTTGCTAAACCAAAATGAATCCTGCCTCCTGATTCTCCTTGACCAATCCTTTGCCTTCGACACTGTTCACCACAGAAAACTACTATCCACTGTAGAACACAGGCAGAGAAACAAGAGACAGTATAATTTTTGACGCTAGCTACAGCTCATTTGGTCGACATATGGAAACCAGGTTGAACGTATTTTTTTTTAAATGGGGAGAGTGAGTTTATGTTCATGGAACGTGGCAGGTTTAAACGATAAAAGTAAAAGGGCTCAACTATTCCAACTAACACGCCAGAATCCAGTAGACATACTTTGCCTGCAAGAAACTCATATTGTAACTGCTGATAGGGAATTACTTAAATTACCAGGATATAATCTGCTGGTAGCCACAACCCAATCCTCTAAAACTAGAGGGATAGCTATTTTAGCTAAACCTATCATGGGCCCCCGACTCGCAGATTAGCGGATAAGAATGGCAGATGGGCGATAGCTCAACTAGAATGCGGTCTTACAATATGCGCAATCTATGGCTCAAATATGGATGATCCCACCATCTTCCAAGAGTTAGAGATAGAACTGGCCTCCTGGACAGGCTCCTTAATTTTTTGTGGGGATTTCAACATAGATATAGGCGTATTCATCAATAACAGTTTCACTCTGAATTATAAAGGACGCAAACCAAAGGTATTTAGCGCACTTAGGCAATTAATGGAAACCCATAACTTACTAGATATGTGGGTTCAGTCAGGCAAAAAGACGGACGGTCATACATTCTTTTCTTACCCCCACAATATATATTCCCGGATCGACTACATCATGTCATCGTTAGAGGGCTTGGTAATGATTGAAATGTTCAAATCCCCTAAAACAATTTCGGACCACAATGCGCTCACCTTTGTCTTTGATCTCCCCGAATTGGTTAAACCAAAGTGTAATTGGACCTTTGACAGAAGACTCTTGATTAATCAGGAATACATAACACATATGAAAAATTGGGCACAGGGCTTTTTCGATTGTAACCGCTTTAGCGCGTCACGAGTAACGGTCTGGGACTGTTTTAAAGCGGCAATAAGGGGAGAAACTATCTCATTTGTCGCCAATAAAAAGAAGCGGGAAGACAATATCAATACACAGCTCATGGAGGAACTTTCTGATCTTGAGACACTCCATGCCACTCAGATAGGTCGGGGGGTCCCAACATCTGAAACCTCTAAAAAAATACTGATATTAAAAAATGAAATTAATAACATCTTGATCCAAAAAGCAGCCGAAACCTATCAAGCTAACAAAAATAAGCTATATGAATCAGGGGAGAATGTAGGCAAATACCTAGCATTACGAACACGCCAAAAACAATCACAAGGCAATATAAAGATGATTGAATATGAAGCCAAGGAATATACATCCAAGCAGGATATCCTAAACATATTTCAAAAATATTATAAGAAATTGTATCATAGTGATCTGACAAATTCGGACTCGGACATCACGTCATTTTTGAACAACTGGCTCCCAGACCAAGTCATAAATACTAGGTTAGATGACAGGATTAAAATAATACTCGAGAGAGAAATTACCTATTCTGAGGTAGAGATTGCCCTATCCGAACTTTCCAATGGTAAGGCGGCAGGCCCCGACAAAATCCCCCTAGAACTGTATAAAATCCTAGGTAAACAAATTATTCCGTTATTGTTAGATCTCTTTCTCGGAGTGCAGTATAACTCCGCCCCACCAGACTCCTGGAAACTAACGAATATTATAATTTTTCACAAAAAAGGTAAACCATCTCAGCTTCCATCATCTTACAGACCGATATCCCTGATAAACTCTGACTCAAAGCTCTACTCAAAAATACTAGCCAACCGACTGAACGGGGTTATCAAACATCTCGTATCCCCCTGGCAGCACGGATTTATACCCGGAAAGGGCACTACAGATCATACCCGGAGAGCCACTACCCTTTTCGATATCATGGGAACCACGGGGGGCGAGATGGCGATGATTCTCCTCGATGCCGAAAAGGCTTTTGATCGAGTAGCATGGCAGTATCTCTGGAACATATTAGAACGAAAGAATTTTGGATACAAATTCATCAGAGCCATCAAAGCCTTATATACCGATCCTAGTGCAAAAATCTCTATATGTGGCAATGAGTCAGAGCTTATCAAGGTACATAGAGGTACAAGACAGGGTTGCCCATGCTCCCCGATCCTGTTCGCACTATACATAGACCCCCTTATTCAGAAACTACTTTTGACCCCTTTAATACAGCCTATTAAAATAGGGCCATATTCCACCAAAGTCATGGCATATGCGGATGACATTGCCGTTGTAACTAACAACCCCACGGTGGCAATCCTGGAAATCGAATCAATTACCCAGGCATTTGGCATATATTCAGGATATTCGTTAAATAGGGACAAAACCATGGTGTTAGCTACTGATAATATCCATTATGAAAGTGCTCTCAAAGTTGAAGAAGCTACATACTTAGGCATACGCCTTACTACTAAAGTGGAGAGAATTATTCATTTGAACTACACTCCCCTCATTGATAAAATTAAAATAGACCTCAAAAGAATAGACAACTTACATCTATCTATAATTGGGAGGGCTAACTATATTAAAATGAATATCTTCCCGAGGGTCCTCTACCTTTTTAGAGCGATCCCGTTGCTAGCTGGAGATAATTTCATTAAGACTATTGAGTCTGCTATATCTAAATTTATATGGAGCTACGGAAAGATAAGAAGATCCCTCCGCTTAATGTCGCTTCCACAGGATAGAGGGGGACTAGCTATCCCCAATCTAAAATTATATCTCTGGGCAACACTGATGCAATCTATGGATCCCCTGCTTACGGATAAAAAAAACTAATACCTATACACCCCCAGACCTATATATTCCATCGATCTATGAACTTAGTCTCGGTGATAAGTGTAAAGGGCTCTTTTTAAGACAGGTAGAGCCTTCATACTATAAAAAAATCAAATTGAAGACAGTCTTAGACGTATGGGTGGGTTGGAAAGCAATCTCTAAATACCTATCAATTCCCAATTTTACAAGATATACTCCTCTTTGGCATAGTAAGATCATCCCCCCATCCCTTAATGATGCTACCTCGCAGAGGTGGGAACATCTAGGTATCAATACAGTTGGCGACATATTAGGACATAATATCCCTATATCTTTTGAATATTTTCAAGAAAAATATCGTGTCCCTACGCAAGATTTTCTTAAATATTTTCAAATACTGTCATGTATCCGCAATGTTTTTCCAGTAATAATACGAGACAGACTCCCACTTCTTGAAGCTATTGGTAAGAAAACGACAAGAATAGGGACTCTGTATCAGATTCTTATGGGTAATCTCCCTGATGATATCGAAAAAACAGAACAATCTTGGGCTGTAAAACTGGCAAATCCTAATGTTGATATTGATCTTTCACTAGCGCTATCTACAAAATACTTTATAGCCTCAAATTTAAGAGCACAATATTATAAAACAGTATACAACCTATACTATACACCCGCAAAATTATTTGGTTGGGGTCTTCGGGCCGACGACAACTGCCCAAGATGCAAACAACCACTCGCCAATCTACTTCATATGTTCTCAGAATGTTCGGAGTTGAGGCGGTTAAAGACCATGATGTTGGAGTTCTGGGCTCAGGTCTTTGGACGTCAGATAAGGGACTCACTAACTCTCTGTATACTAGGCCTCGATGACTCACTGGGTCATAATAAAGAGGAGCAAGCGGTAGTTTTTCTGGGGTATGCTGTACTTCGTATCATTTTAGCAGCTCGCTGGAAAGACGTAGACCCCCCTACTTTTCATATGTGGCTTAGTCGCTTTCTTGCAATCTATAAACAAGAAATCGCAATATATGCTACTAGGGGGAGAAAAATAAAAGCAATAGGAGCACAGATTTGGGACCCGATTACAAGATGGTACACAAATGAGGTTCGCCAATTAGGTTCTGCCGATGATTAATGGACATCTCTTTTGTTTCTCAGATTCCTAATCGTTTAATCTGCTTATATTTTTCTGTTGTCATTTTTTATTTTTATTTTTCATTTTTTTTCTCTTTCCTCTCTGGTGTTATTATCCCACTTGATATTTTATAAATTGTTTTGTTAATTAAGCTATTTGATCATCTGCTGTACCTACTTCTGTTTCTTTTTGAATCTTATGTATTAACTATGAATTTGTCAATAAAAAAAAAAAAAAAAAAAAAAGAACACAGGATGGGACTATCTAGGTCTAGGTTGGTATTGCAATGGCTTACGTCCTTTCTCCACAACAGATCTCAAAGAGTCAAGTTGATTCAATCCCTATCTCAGCCATCTAAATTATTTATGGAGGTTCCACAAGGGTCCGCCCTTTCACCCATACTCTTCAACTTATTCTCGGAACCTTTAGCTAAGGCCCTGAACACCATGAACATACTTTTTCATATGTATGCAGATGACACTCAACTTTATCTGAAAGTCTCCTCCCCGGAAGACTTTATTTCACTCAACTCCATCTTGTTGAACACTCAAAACTGGTTTACTGAAAATAACGTGCTCAACACATCCAAAACAGAATTCCTTCTCATCACGCCCCATAACCACGCTCCCAAAATTGACCTCTGGATGAAACATCTTACAGCCTTCAACTGCTCCCCCCACATTGTTGAGTCTGCCAAATAGCTAGGACTCACCCTAGACAGGCACCTGAACATGCAGAATCATGTCAGCAATGCAACCAAGGCTGCTAAACACCAAGGGCCATATGTAGGTAATCTACATTTACTGATTCTAAAATACCGAATTTTACCGATTCAGTATTTTATATTCGGTAAATGCTATGTAGGAAAAAATTCAGTAAATTTTACCGAATCGGTAGCATTTGTTAATTACCGATTCTGTATTTACCGATTCGGTAATTCCCATTCATTCCTATGGGCCTGGAGTCCCATAGGAATGAATTGGAATTACCGAATCGGTAAATACAGAATCGGTAATTACCGAACAAACTAGAATTATCAGGTGGTGGCCGTCCGTCTTGAAATGCAAGCTCACTGCTCCTGAAACCACAACTTTTTCACAAAAAGAGTAACAGAGGTTTCTCTGGCATTTCCCCAAAGATTTAGAACTCTCTTCCACTGGAATCCCATCCACCGCTTCTTTCAAAAGGGAAGTAAAAAACATCTTAATGATAAAGTTCTTGCCCTAAAGGCCTGGCTCTGCTGCTTCACTGCTGCCTTCTTTTCTGTCATTCTCATTATTGATTACATGGTTATACACCTGGGGATTAACTGTGTTAATAGGCCATTGCTCATATTTGTATTGTATATATGTTTTTTTCAGGAATCCGAGACAGGGCCCTGGAATGGACCACCTCCTTCCTCGCCGGCAGAGCCCAGAGCATCCACCTCCCCCTTTTCAGTTCCGAAGTCTCCAAGATAATCTGTGGCGTACCCCATGGAACATCCCTCAGCCCGACATTGTTCAACCTCTTCATGGCCCGCTCACCCATGTCGCCAGACTGCACAACCTCACATCATCTCCTACACCGACGACACACAGCTAATCCTCTCCCTCACCAAGGACCCCTTCACCGCCAAGACCAACCTCCACGAAGGAATGAAAGCCGTAGCGAATGGATGAAAAACAGCCGTCTGAAGCTGAACTCAGACAAGACGGAGGTCCTCATCCTCGGCTCCACCCCCTCAGCCTGGGGCGACTCCTGGTGGCCGACTGCCCTGGGAACAGCACCAACGCCCACTGACCACCAACCACCCATGCAACCTGAGGTTTGTCCTCGACTCAACACTCTCCATGACCAAGCAAGTCAACGCTGTCTCATTTTCCTGCTTCAACACCCTCTGCATGCCCCGCACAATCTACAGATGGATCCCCACCGACACAAGAAAAACGGTTACCCAGGCCCTTGTCAGCAGCAGGCTGGACTATGGAAACGCCCTCTATGTGGTAGCCCCGGCCAAACTACTAAAAACGACTGCAACGCATACTGAACGCCTTGGCCCGCCTGATCCTCGACATCCCGTGAAACAGCCACATCGCACCCCACCTGAGAGACCTGCACTGGCTCCCCGTCAACAAGCTCCTCACCCTTGCACACAGGGCACTCCATGACACTGGACCAGCATACCTCAACAAACGACTCACCTTCTACACCCTGAACCGCAAGCTCCGCTCTGCCGACCACGCCCTCGCTACCGTCCCCTGAATCTGAAGAGCAACCTCCAGTGGTAGATCATTCTCCTACCTCGCTTCCAAGACCTGGAACACCCTCCCCATCTTCCTACAGCAGACCCAAGACCTACTAACCTTCAGGAGGCTTCTCAAGACCTGGCTGTTCGAGCGGTAGCAACATCCCCCACCCCCCCAGCGCCTTGAGACCCTCACGGGTGAATAGTGCGCTCTACAAATTCCTTCATTGATTGATTGTTCTTCTCCCATTACCTGATCGGGTAGTATGCTGTGATTGTCTATTTCATGCTTGTACTCCGGTGTTTATCAGTGTTGGCAAGTCATGCACATATCGGTATTGTATATATTGATTGCTCTTCTCCCATTACTGCATTCGTTCGAGCTCAAATATTAAGCGCTCAAAATCGCACTGGGGTCATACTCACATCTCACACTTATTTGTAACAATTGTTCTTTGCCCCCTTATTGTTTTCTTCCTACTCTAATTGTGAAGTGATTTGATACCCGCCTGGGTCATGTTCGCGCTACACAAAACTTTGTAAATAAATATATGCATATTTATTTAGGAGCATGGTACCATGTTCATGCAAGAGTTTTTACATTTCAGTCTGTGCCACTTACATAAATGCACTCTTTGCATCCGAGAGTTAATGATACTGCCTGGATGAATTTTCCATGTGAGACAGTCAAGTGTTCACTTGAGCTGATATAAGAGATGTCACTAAGGGCCAGATGTAGGTAATCCAGAATACTGAGTCCTTAATAGTGAATTTTACCGATTTTTATTTTAAGAACTCAGTGTTCCAGATGCATGTAATGATTCTGTAAAAATTACCAATTCGTTAAAAATCGCTAAAAATAGCGATTCGGACTGAATGTGTAAAAATAAAATACAGAATCCCCATTATCGATTCGTTATCACTGAATCATCAATACCGAATCAGTAAATAGCGTTTCGGTAATTAAAAAAATTGGTAATTGTGGAATCATCCAATCCTGTGCATCCTCGTTACCTCCCAAACAGGAAGTAGCCACACCCATGCAGCTGCACTGAACCTGGAGCTGACTATGAAGCAGGGAGCAGAGCAGAGAAGTCAGGAGCAAACAAACTGAATTTTGCTAACAATACTCAGCAGAATGGCCAACCAGGAGAGGGAGAAGGAGGCTGCTGAAAGAAAAAGGAAACACAAATTTAGTGAGAGGGAGCTGGAGGTCCTCATTGAGGATGTGACCAAGGACCACGACAAATTATTCGGAAAACAGTCCCTGCACGTGCCAGTCACAGAAAAGGTAGATCTGGCCTGCCATTCAGGAAAAAATAAATGCCATCGGAGTCACCCGCAAACAAAACAGGTGATGGACCGAATGTGGATCAATGTCACACATTCATCCCAGTGAAAAGATCTGGGCCCAAATCCATTGTTTTTTTGCACTCCACACCACCCTGGGTTAGACAATGGCGATATGCAAATCAGCTCTGACCCTGTGCCCCATGGGAACAGTCCAGTCCGAACTACAAAAGCCATGTCCTTCCCAGAACGGAATCAAGCATCCGAGGACCGGACCGGTTTCGAGGAAACACCTCTCATCAGCCCGGCTAGCTTGACTCCAGTGGTGTGGAGTGCCTGGGACCCACGTCTGAGCATCCCCAGCGCACTTATGGCGGAAATTGCAAACAAAACAGGTGATGGACCGAATGTGGATCAATATCACACATTCATCCCAGTCAAAAGATCTGGGCCCAAATCCATTGTTTTTTTGCACTCCACACCACCCTGGGTTAGACAATGGCGATATGCAAATCAGCTCTGACCCTGTGCCCCATGGGAACAGTCCAGTCCGAACTACAAAAGCCATGTCCTTCCCAGAACGGAATCAAGCATCCGAGGACCGGACCGGTTTCGAGGTAACACCTCTCATCAGCCCGGCTAGCTTGACTCCAGTGGTGTGGAGTGCCCGGGACCCACGTCTGAGCATCCCCAGCGCACTTATGGCGGCAATGCCCAGACGTGGGTCCCAGGCACTCCACACCACTGGAGTCAAGCTAGCCGGGCTGATGAGAGGTGTTACCTCGAAACCGGTTCGGTTCTCGGATGCTTGATTCCGTTCTGGGAAGGACATGGCTTTTGTAGTTCGGACTGGACTGTTCCCATGGGGCACAGGGTCAGAGCTGATTTGCATATCGCCATTGTCTAACCCAGGGTGGTGTGTAGTGCAAAAAAACGATGGATTTGGGCCCAGATCTTTGGACTGGGATGAATGTGTGACATTGATCCACATTCGGTCCATCACCTGCTTTGTTTGCAATCGGAGTCATCCAGCGCTCCATTGATGACCTGAAAAAAAGAGGATATGACCTAAGGAAGACAGCTAAGGTGAGGTAGAAGCAGGCCGCCCATACAGGTGGTGGGAAGAACACAGCACCTGCACCAACTGCTCTTGAACTCCTGGTTGAGTCCACCCTCCAGCCGGAGAGTGTGAGTTGGATTGGTGATGCAGACAGCTCAGCCAGAGCTGCCAACAAACAAGGTAAGATGCATTCACAGCATGCTGTGCCCCCCACTCCCTACCCCCTATCCCCAAAGAGGCATAGGGACTCACACTCCAGTACACGTTTTACTTAAAACCTGCAATGCATTATGAGAGATGTAGTCAGGAGTAACACATGTCAGAACAATCAGTCCACTGAACCCAAAGGCATGTGACACCAATTAGCAAATAGCAAGCAGAGGACACTCAGTGTGATTGGCAGGCATGAAATATATTAAATGCAAATGCTGCCAGATAAGTGAGCATATGTACATTCTGTCTACACAGGCGAGCCATCTCGCAGGGCAGCTGAGGGGAGCACAGCAAAGGCACCCAGGACAGAGAAGGAGGTCCAGTCGCCAGCTGGACACACCACCCCACCACCACCACCATCACCATCACCACTGCCACCATCCACGCCACCAGCACCTAGAGGCAGGAGGCATGGAGTGGCCACCCTACAGCAGATGGAGGTGTCCGCGGAGGACAGCACAGGAGGACAACAGTCCCAGGTGGTTGAGGATGCCAACAGGGCAGGGTCACAGTCCCCCACATAGCGCGCCCACACAAGTTCCAGATGCTGCAGGGCAAGGGCAGTTAGTCCTCATTCTCAGGGCGAAGATCAGAGTGTGTTCACTGGGTTTGAAGGGAACATGTTGAAAGTCCAGCGCCTGCAAGGAAGAGCAATTAGGTCAGTGCAGTGGGAGAAGGCACACATGAATGACTACATGCACCGTATTGAGAAGGGCATCAGTTCCATCAACACTACCATGGCTGAGGGCATGCGGGACATGTCCAAGACTGTGAGGCTGCTGTGCAGCAAATTAGATGAGGACAGTCTGTCAAGGCGCAGGGAGAGGCAGAAACTTGATAATTACACCAAGGCGGTGAACCGTCTCTTCACTGCCACCTCTCTGCTGTGCAGATGCTCAGTGACCATGCAGGAGGAGATGACACACCGCAGCCGTGATGTGGCAAGGGGGCTGGTCACATTGACCAGTGCACTTGAAGTGTTACAAACTGACAAGGTGGCCACTACAGGGGGAAACATCCTATACAACGCAACTTTTACCACGCAGTGCCTTTACAATGCAACTTTTACAATGCAAACCATTACAACGCATTGCGCTGGGGTGCGCTCTAGGATAGGGAATAGGTTTAATTTACTATCCAACACCTTCCCTACTATCCACGGGGACTGGAGTTGGAATAGTAAATTAAACTATTCACTATCCTGCACCCCAAAGCACTATGCGTTGTAAAAGCTTGCGTTGTAAAAACCGCGTTGTAAAGGCATGCGTGGTAAAAGCATGTGTTGTAACGTCATACATCCCACTACAGGTGATGGGGGTGAAAGTGAAGAGGCTACTAGCCGCAGTAGTATCACGCTCCCTCCCACAGAGTCCAGGAGGCACAGCGAATGCCACAGCGCTGCCACTGGACAGACTGGCAGTGCGGACAGTGGTGAGAAGGAACGCAGCAGTGCAGAGCCAGCCATAACATAGTTTTACTCAATTGGGTGATGTAACCCATTTTTTGTTAGGATACTGCATTTGATTTAGGCATGACATGTGACGCACTTCAAGTTGTGGTGGTGTGCTATGATCATTAAACACCATCACTCACATACAGTAACTGGTTATGTCTCCTTACTTACTCAAAAATAATTGCGTGTTATCTCAGCCCCTCTGTGTCTCCCATTCGGTGCTGCTGCCACACCTGCTGCGCTGTGCTCTGGCTGTGGACAGTCCTCACCTTTGTCCTCAGAGTCCGTTAGTTCCACTGCTGTTCCTTTCTTTGTAGCAAGGTTTTGCAGCATTGCACATGTTGCTATTATTTTGCCGCAGATGATGGGGTGGGTCTGACGTGCACCTCCCCTTTTGTGCAGGCAACGGAACCTGCTTTTTAGTAGTCCAAAGGTGCGCTCCACAAAATTGTGTGTCATTTTATGTGCCACATTCTATCTACTCTCACTTGGGGTGGAAGGGTTGAGGTATGGAGTTAGGATAAATGACCTCACGGCATATGCGCTGTCACCTAAATGGGAAAGAAAGTGCCATTAATTGGAGTCACCAATACATTCATCTAAGGTGTACATCAGGGAGTGTCACATTCATTTACCTAGCATATATCCTTCTCCGAATTCACCACCTGCCAGACGTGTGTAGATCCAACTGTTCTGGAATATGTAGGAGTCATGGGTACTCCCTGGAAATTTGGCCCTGATATCAGTAACGATGTTGTTTGCATCACATATCACCTGCACGTTGATGGAATGTGTGGATTTGCGGTTGCGGTATATGTATTATGTAGCAGCAGGTGGGCAGATTGTATGTGTGTCCCATCAAGGCACCCTATTACATGTGGGAACTGTGCCTTTTGGTAGAAATCCAGCTTTGTCTTCTGCAGTTCCGCCTGTGTTCTGGGAAAGCGTATGTAGTGATGAATTCTCTGCATCAGGCATCCAAGAAGGAGTTGAAGAAACAGGACAAGCAACTCTGTGACACACCACCTGCCACAGCTATCGCACCCAGGTAACTTCCTGATGCAAGAAGGTGCAGGCTACAAAGCACCTGCACATGTGTTAGTATGGTGTACATCCTTGGTGTCTGATGACCCAGGAATGGGTGCAGGTCCCGTATCAGGTCTAGGATGGTTTGTGGGTGTAGCCTGTACCTCTCATTTATTTCTGCCTCAGAATTTTGGAACAGTGTGACACGCAGTCTGTGCACCCATTCTTCCCATCTCCAGAACCTCAGTCCTGCTGCTCTCAAACGTAGCCGCCTTGCAGTAACGTAGTGGGCCGCCATTGTGTTCACACTGTTGCCTTTTGGGGCCGTTTTTATGCAGTGCACCTGATTACCACCTGCTTTGAGTCAGTGGTAATTACAGATTCTTAAATACCGATTTATAGCACATTCAGTATTACCGATTTTAGGTACACCGCATTTGCGATTTGTTGCCTATTTCTCATTTACTGATTCGGTATTTTGGTGTTTAGGTGTCTGCCGATCAGTAAATAAGGAATCGGTAACTGGTTTCCCTTATTTTCTCCGATTCCATATTACCAATGGCATTCAGTAATATCTACATCGCACATGGCTAAATACCGGTCGGTAACGCTGAAATTTACCGAATTTCGGCGTTACCGACCGGTATTTAGCCACCTACATCTGGCCCTAAATGTACAATTGCAGTCTTTTACACTCTGTATGTAGCTCATACAGTCTCAATCTCCCTGATGTGAAGTAAGCCCAGGATATCTACTTGGCTCATCGAAAAGGGGCTAAAAACAAAGATCATTCATTGGAATTATTGAATAGTTCAAAATGTAATGTTAGGTTAGGAAACAAGGAATACAAAGCCTCTCAAAATACCGCTAATCATTGTTCTTTTTATCTTTATTCATTTCAGAAGCACTGAATTGCAAGAGGGAATCAGGAGAAGCAGCTGCCACCGCCACCAATAACACAGGTGGTGGGAAGACAGCCACCACCATCATTGAAGCAGATGGCTCTGTTGATCTCAGTAAGTCACGCTTTCTTCGTTTGAACTATTCCCACTAGTAAAATTATTGTATTGTGTATTTATACTATTTCCTTTATTTCATCTCACATGTTAATGTTTGTTATCCCTACATTTCCTTTTTTTCTATCTATTCTATGCCTCTGCTGCCTCTTTTATTAAGTTTTCCGTTGTCCCTCTTTTACATGTCTTGTGTAGTTAGTACTGTTAAGAGTACAGATTTATGGTAATGTAGAGAGGATAAAAAAACCAAACAACAACATTTGATTAGGACCCAAGGGAATTTTTAAGACCAGGCTCTGACATGTTCCCTATATACATTGAACAACACAAAAATATCAGAGGGTCTAGCAAGGAAAAACTAGTGTATACGCAAAGTGTAAACTAACAGGAAGACCTAAATATCCCTACCATGTGTGTATCTATCTAAGGTCATCCCTTCGACAAGGATGCCCATCAGTCACCACACGGAAGCGCCCTTCTTCATTTGGGATTCCATCGAGACCACCACTAGGGGTGCCACTTAGCTTTCACGGAGGAGGGCCCAGATGGTAGAAGAGAGCCCTCAACCGGTCAAACAGGTCTTGCTATGGTCTTGCTACTCGGTTATGAGGGTGTTGGCACAAAGGGGGGGAATGATGTCGCAGTGCACAAAAAAGTGTGTATAGAGTAAGAAAAAAGGTACCATGAAATTGGATGAGGGGGTACTGAAAATGATATTTATTCTGGTGCTACCCACTTTTTCAACATTAAAAAGTAGTCAGTGACAGTCACAAAAATTTAGACTGGCCGGATGTACTATGAGGTCAACATGTTTCAGCAATTAACGACACGTTCTGTCATTGCTTTCTTCAGGACCAAATATACTGATAGCTACTGCAACGGGGTGATAATGAAACAAAAAGTGCTCAAACCCAACATAAATTAAACCAATACAGAGATCACCTGAACCCACTAGGTGTCCGTATCGTTTCTCCACTCTTCTTGGTCATGTAAACACACAGACTCGTAAGAGGTACAGACCTCACCCCACCTGGCCACGGCTCAGGAAAAAAGGGGAAGCACCGCTCTGTCCATCGGTACTTCATAAATCGGCCTCCGAATACAGTGGACAGGATATCCATTATACACTGTGTATGACGGAGTAGTATATGCAATTAAATGCCCATGCGGGCTTGTATATGTGGGTAGAACCAGTAGAAAAATCAAGACACGAATAGTGGAGCATAAGAGCCGAATTAGGAACCAGAACACTAACTCTTCATTAGCCAGACATTGGGTAGAAGAGAAACACACTATTCCCCTACTAAGATATACCGTTCTAGAACGTATTCAACACATTTCAGGAATGGATTTCCATACTCTTCTAGCTAGGAGGGAAACACACTGGATAAAGACCTTAGGAACTGTTATTCCAGGGGGTCTTAATTACCATTACGAATTACTATGTTTTCTATAAAGATGGAGCTTCCAAACTTAGATTGTACGAGAGTACACTGGGATCCCCTTCATACTGCTCTGTTCACTTATTGATTTATACTTCCTACATCTCCTATTAACACTCAAGTCTTTTCCCTTTACATTGTGTTTTTAGCTTCGTCACACCTTTATGAGTTTGAGTACTTGGGTATATAACCCTCTTTACTATGTACCTTTGGCAGCACAGACACACACACCTTTATTTCTGAGCACGATGTTCCACGTTTGTAGTTTCCCCTCACAATAACCCTTGTATTTCGCACAACCTTTTATGTACCCCTTCGACTCTTAGGCACTTTTGATGAGACTTGGTTCATTAACTCGTCTCCACTAGTCTCTTTCTATTTCTTGCCGTCCCAATCCGTTTTCTATTTTTGTTGCCTTAAACTCCGGCGAGTTCCGCACCACGTGACATGCTGGGCGGACTCGCGTCTAACATCGGAGCTAGTGTAACGGCGTTTTGTATCTGCAGGTATGTTTATGGACTTTTCTCTCCGATTTTTACAGTCTAATGAGTTAGCTGCCTTAATGCTGAGGATTGCACCATTCACTTTCAGGTCTTTTCATCCGGGCTCACGGAGCCATTTCTCATACTCCACGTTTGGCGGTAAGCCCTTCTGTTAGTTTCTACCGTAGTGTGTTCACGTAGTTTGACACTAGTAGTTACAAATCGCCCTCCTATTGTTTTTCAGGGAATTTTGGACTCACACGGTTAGTTTCTCTGACTGTGTCAGGAGATCTCTTGTAACTCACGCTTTATGCGCGCCTTCCTTTCAGTAAGCGCATTTAAGTTCATTTAGTTGATTTTATAGTGAGCACGCCTTCTTTCCTTATCGGCATGAATCTTTGAACACAGAATTTAAATCCTTTTCACTCCATTCACATTTTGATTGCATGAAATCTACTCTTTTTGGTCTTTCACCATATCTGTAGTGACCTGCACGTTTCATTGATATAGGAATAGATATTTCTGCACGGTGCACATCTCTTTTTATATGGAGGTTTTTTCTCAGTGGCACTCCCCAGTCTTTTACTGTATCATATGTAATTCATGTGAGAGTTGAATACAGATTTCTATGTTGCTGTTTTGTAGATCCAGTAGAGACTTCACTACAGGACGCTGTAATTTCAAGATTGCTTGTTCATCTTCTTCAATACATATATATCCCCTGACGAAGGGTTCAACTTGAACCCGAAATGCATTGGGACTCTGGACATCAACTTTAATTGTTTAATCATTATATTCTTTCTTGTGTATTTTTCAAGTTGTTATAATATGTAATCTGATTATGTGGCTACTGAACATTTTCAGTTAAATATAGAAACCCATATATGAATTGTACATGAATGTGAAAAATGTACTCATATACTATATGTGTGTTTTCATGAATATGCAAAGTATTGGAAATAAATGTTATTTGCTTATGCATTCAATTTATAGATTTGACTTGTGCTTACATTGCAAAAGGCCCATGGCCGATTCGTTGTGCCTCTAGTAGTCCAGGGTTTTCCCTGGGCTTATATTTATACAGGAGTATCCCATCTGCCAGACTCTACCTCTCGGCCCCTAAGTCTGGACTCAGGGTAGAATTGCAGATGGAGAAGAGGAGGGCTGTTGATATTAATGAAAATAGTTTAACAACATGCAATTACAGCTGCCCCAAAAATATACTGCAGAGGAGCAGACCTGAAAGCATGGCTCCATAAATGTTGTACATATAGTCAAGTAATTGTGGAGCATATGTACGCCTAACTAATTAATGGCAGCATATTTATTTATTAACACACATACGGCCAAATGCATAATTGCGAAAATTAAGGAATTGAAAATTCGCTAATATTTTTGCGATTTCTTATTTTTCCTTAATTGTGATTCTCAATTTGTGAATCGTGATTAAGGAATACCATTCCCATTGATTCCTATGGGCCAAGACATAACCTTCCATTTCAGGCAGATGTCTGCCACAAATTATAAAAATCCCACAGAAAAAGGGAGAAGGTCCAGTGCTAACATTTTAGCCAAATGTGCAGTTGGGTGGTTGTGTTTGTAGGGCCCCTCCTGCCTAAACAGGTCTGTAATAGTAGCTTGATTTTTTTTTCTTGTGACACTCACAAAGGAGAGAACCAGGAGGTGACTCAATGTGCATCTTGGGAAATCACTGCATGTGAAGAAGTATCTGCATCTGAGCCTTGTGACATTTGAAGGTTGCTGATGTGGGTGATGCTGGCGCACTATGGGGGACAGGGCTACTTGGTGCATTGCCATCATCTTCTTCTTCTTCATGACCACCTTGTCTATCCCTGTGAATTGTGTTGCTTCCCCTCTCTCATCACCATCACCACCAGCAAACTTTTTAAGGTGCTCATCCCACTGGATTGTGTGATGTTTTTTCGATGGAATGTTTGGTCTCCAGTACTGTATTGCAAGCCTGGCTAAACTTGAAGAACACTTACATGAAAAATGGAACATTATGCAATGTTGTCCTCCTGCTTGGTATTCGTAAAGAAGTCCCAAACTGGGAAGGATAACTGTTAGACCTGGCATCCTTGGAGTGATTTTCTCCTGAATTTGTCTCTGCCTCCTGTACTTTTTCTGTGTGCTGAATTTAGTTGTTGCTGCTCTAGATGCTTTGGGCACTTTGCCACTGCTGATCAGTGGCAATGTGCAAGTGCGCCCTCTAAAAAATGTGAATATGGATTGGTGTTTCCATGATTGGCTTGTTTGACTTACTACTAACTCCCTAGTACAGTGCACTGTGTGTGTCCAGGGCCTGTAAGTCAAATTCTGCTAGTGGACCTTCAGCACTGATTGTGCTACCCACACAAGTAGCCTTGTAAAGGGGTCTCAGACGTGCCACTGCAGTGTCTGCGCACAGTCTCCACTGCCATGTCGACCTGGCAAGTTCACCAACTTGTAAGGCCCTAACCTTCCCATTTCTTACATGTGAGTCACTCCTGAGATAGGCCCAAGGTACCCCTGTCTGGCCCATGGGATAGAATGTGAGTTTACTTATAACATCTTGTAAATATAACTTCCCACTGGGACAAGATGGGAAGGTAAAGTTAAGTATGCCTGAACTCAGAACATATTTTATTTATTTATTTTATTTATTTATTTAATTTATATGGCGCGTTATAACCACAGGGGTCTCTAAGCGATGTATGAAGCATCTTTTAGTAAGGATGATTTTTACATTCTGTATTTGAAAATACCACTTCTAAATAGTGGGTATTTTTCTTGCGTAGCTATCCTGTGTGCCTCTGCTGGGTTGTGTATTGACTGTCTGGCTTTGGAGTGACAGGGGCTGGGGATGTGCATTCACTATCGACAGCCACTGGGGGAGGTGAGGTGTGTCCTGCTTTTCCTGGATGTGTCAGGGCTGGGCTAAATAGACCTGGGCTGTATTTAGAGTTGGGGGAGAAGATTCTGTTTTACCTTAAGGGGCCTGGTCTGTCCTACACAATGATGCCTCCACCTCCTGTCAGAAAACTGGACCAGAGGGGACAGAACTGGTTTTGACTGAGCACAAAGCCTCTCTGCCACAAGAAACCAAAGGAAAATGCTGAATAAATATTGGGGCCCAGACCCCCGAAATTCTGGACTCAAGAGGAACCTCTGCCAAGAAGAAGAGCTGGGAAAGCTGAAAGAGAAGTGATGCGCCTTCGCTGTGTGCTGTTTGGTGTTGGCATGCAGTGGATGTTTCTCCCAAGGATAGGACAAATACTTTGCTGTGTTCTGCGTATCCTGCTTGAAGAAGATCTCCAAGGGCTTGAAGTAGAGCTTGTCTCCAGTTCTGAAGTCTCAGGGACACAAAGACTTAACCACCAGCTCCATTGAACTTCCTTACAGGAGTTCTGACCTGCCAAGAGGTGCCTGAAACCGAGTTTGGCCTCTGTAGATTGTTCCTGCCAGTTGGGAGCTGGAAAAGAGATGCAATTATGAGAAGTGTGGCACATCCACACCTGTTTCCAATGCATAGCTGCCGTGCACGAAGAATTTCCACGCATCGACATCGTGCCACTGAAGAAACCGACACAATGCCAGCCCATAGCTGGAGAAATCGACGCATGCCGAATCACGTGCACCGATCTACGAAGTCCAAGATCACCGCAACGATTCCGACTTAAGCACTGTTGTGTGGCTGCAAGAACCAACACATCATGGGACTGCAGCTGGTGAGACCAAGGCAGTGCAGTTGCAGTTGCAGCTGGTTTTGTTTATCATTGTGACGCATCCAGGGTGCTTTGTGTTGAAAGTGTCACATTTATAGTTTGCTATGAACAGAACTGTTTTTACCTTTTAAGAAGTACATTTTGATTACTGTATTGTGAATTTTTTTCAGTTTGGTCTTGCTTGGTTTAGAAAAAGATTACCTATTTTTCTAAACTGATGTGGTGTCCATTTGTAGTGTTTTCAGTGTATTACTCTATGTGTGCACAAATACTTTACACAATGCCTCTGATATAAGCCTGTCTGATTATGCCAAGTTACCAAGGGGGTGAGCAGGAATTATTGTAGAGGTGCATCCCCCTTACCCTGACTAGGTAAAAGGGTCCCTACTTGGACAAAGGTGCAAACCATTGCCAACTAAAGAACCCTATTTCTAAGAATAACGTTTTTAGTGTGCCAATGCCCAAAGAACCGGAGGTAGGTGCCTCTCTGTTTATCATACTTTGACTGTGGTAGTGGTGGATGCAGGTGCAGATGGGGTCTTACAAATATGGGAGCCGGCTGTCGTGGTGGTGGAACAAAATCACTCTGAGCAGGTTGAATAGGAGGCGTCATCTTGGTGACCTCTGAGCCATCCTTCATACTGACAAGCACTGGCTTGTCATCATCACTGTCACTTTCCTTAATTCTAAGGCTTTCTGGAACTTTCCTATTCCCTTGTCTCTTGGTGCGAGTCTCGGATTTGACCGGGGTCCATTCCATGTCCAGATCATCAGAAGAGGGGCTAGGAGAAGATGGTGAAATTCTTGCTGGAGAATGTTAAGCCAATGGTTGAAGACCAACATCTTGCTTAGCAGGAAGCTCAACCTCCTGCTCTGCTCCTACTTTAGAAAGAACTGTTGCTTGGTTTTGCTCCTGTTGTCCACTTTCCTGCTACAATTTGATATTTTGCAGCTGAGAGAAAATCAATTCTGACCCACTGCTCATCACTGAGACTGCAGTGACTGCATCAATGAGAGACATGGGCATGGGTGGTGCTGTTGATGATGCTGGAGTGCTCCTCCCCGTCTTTAGCTGCCCAGAGGAGGGTGTGGCAGGTACACTACATGTCCTTAAAATGTTAGAAGGTGGCAAGCCAGTGGTGGAAATATACTACCCATCACTGGTGACGTTCTAGGCAGGAACAACCTTCTTTAGGGCCATCTTCAAGTTATTTACTAGCTCTGGCAGTTGCAACTTAACTGCCCAATCAGAAGCAGAAGAGGACTCAGGTGGTGTGCGTCACCTCCAGTCCTGTCTGACTGTACTGTGTGATGATGTCTCTTGTGCACTTACAATCAAACAAACAAGAAAACAAATCTGTGAAACATGAAATGTGTAGTTTGAATCTACAGACAATATAATTTGGTACAGTCACATCGCAAATAATTAACAACAATGTATCCTTTGCAAACCATAATATAATATTGCAATTACATACAGATTGAAAGTTTTACTTTAAGTGCCTCTAAGACCTATGACTGAATGGGTGTTGCAGGTATGCGGTGCAGGGGCAAACATTAAACATATTACTGCTGGTATGCTCCTATGAGACACCTATGACAGGCATGGGGTAGAGGGGGAAATGGAATAATCCTTTTAAATGTTATCACTGGTGTGTGCCTATGGCATGCTGGAGGTGTATGCGAAAACTGAATAATCCTTAAAAAAATATTGCTGGTGTTTGCCTATGACAGGCAGTGGGTCCAGGGAAAATCTTATAATTGAAAAAAAATGTTGCAGGTGTCGCCCTAGAGATTATGAGAATTCCTCTGGGGGAGCGGAAGGCGCAGGGGAAAATGGAAAAATGCATAGAAACACTACATTCATACTACAATCATCCTAATGTACACTTTAAACTCATATCATGGAAAAAGAAATTAACACAAACCAATAAGGCGTCTATCAATGTCCCCAGAAAATGGCTTTGAAAAGTAGAAGAAAAGGAACACACTTGCTAAACAAAAGCGTCGTCCTGGCACATGGCCACCAATGTTCACACATGGCCATCAAGGGCGAAGGCATGAACAACAAAGAACGCACTCAGGCCTATGACAAAAGCAAAGCACGATGGTTTACCAAAATGGCCACCGGGGTCAGCAAATAATACAAGCAATCCTATGGTGTCTACACAAAATGGCCAGCCTACCACATGGCATGAAGTACAAAGACAAAAAGGTAGCCTATGGCAAAGACACACTGGTAATACACAAAAATGGCCGCTTGGCCAGCATAGAAAGAAGGCATTTAAAACAAGGAAGAAAACACTGCTAATAATTCAGCAATGCTAAAAATGAAAAAACTATATCAACTTTAAAAATTCACCAACCAAAAACATCCCAAGGCATCAAAAATTACCTCACCAAAATACATTAACACTTTGCAGAAAAACATAAAAATTAAAAAAAATACATTTGGCTTTTTAATCCACGGCCATTCCTAAGTCAATAGACGTGTTAAAAAAACATGTATCACAGAATCAACTTTAAAAATTCACCAACCACAAACATCCCAAGGCATCACAAATTACCTCACCAAAATACATTAACAGTTTGCAGAAAAACATAAAAAGCAAAAAAACACATTTTGAATTTTAATCCACAGCCATTGCTAAATCAACAGACGTGTTAAAAAACATATATCATAGAAACAATTGTTTAATATATGCCCAATGCCTAGTAATTAATGGCAGGTCAAGGCCTGTGGGCAGACTAGGCCCCACAGCAAAATGAGCAAAATAATAGTCATGGTCACGGGAATTATGCAGCAGCAGAGGCCAAATTATCCTGTAGGGTTGAGTAAATTATGAGCAAGAAAAGCCAAATCGAGTGGCATAATGTGCCACATTTTGCAATAGTATTACTTCATAATGTTATCATTTTTAAACTTGGTAATACTATCTGGGCATTGGTTGCACCTGATTAATACCAGTTTAACACCCAAATATAGCAATAAGCAACAGAAAGGTGACCAGTCCAGCTTTCCAAAGGGCCTTTCTCCGTGCAGCATTTTTATTAACTTTAAAAAAATGTTTTTGTTAAATCTACAGATTATGCTGCAGGTGATGGATTATGTAGCAACTGCAGCAATCTATAATTAGGTGAAAATTGCAGTGGCTGCACAATCACATAATTCTAGTGACAATGACAATATTGTAAAATTCACAAACAACACACAAGAAAATTGAGAAAAATGTATTTAGAAGTTTTAAAACTAGGACTGCAGCCCTCCCAGAAATCTGCACATTTTTCCCTCAGAAAAAACTAAAAAGGTTACTGCAAAATAGTCCCCTACTGCAACTCCAGGTCACTCAAAAATAAATAAAATAAAAAAATACTGGTGCATGCCCTCCATTAAACAACAAACTTATGCAAAAGTTCTTTAGCTTACTTGAATTTTCACACAAAAATTCTTAAAATCCAATGGTATATGCAGCAGGCATTGCAGACAAAGAAGAGAGTTCTCCTTTTCCCTCAAAATCCAAATGAAAAGTGATCAAGGAATAGACATATCACTGGGAGGAGCCTTCTGGACAGGAAGAGGAAGCTGGAATCTCTGTGGCACTTTCTTTCTGTTGAAATAAAAGTAAAATAAAGAATGTGTTTTGCATCCGTTTGGTTAGGATACTTACTTGAAAATTCAAATGCAAATTGATTTTACGGCTTCTCGAGTAGAACATCTACTCCAAAAGCAGCCCTCTGAACATGCCCATTCATGACCGCTTTCCATAGAAAATGGTGCTGGAAGGCTTCCTAGCGACCAGAATTCATGCTATGGGAATACCAAATCTAGCTAACAGGTTATGAGAAACAAGGGTACCCCATTAAGTGAACCTGGGTTGTAATGTTTATAAAAAGAACAAGGTTCAAGGGTGGCCTGACTAGGTCCGGTAACAAAAGGGTAAAACATATTTTGTCTACATATTGAATCAATTTGGGAGCAGAGTTCGTAGGGCAACATGTTTATTTTTAATCGTTGTAATTGCAAGTTGGTATTTACACAAGTGCGCTCAGGTGCTCACATGAGTGAAAAAAGTGCGTAACGTGACTGAGTGAAAGGGACAATATATGAAATATCCCACGGACAAAAGAAAGAAATCCATAACAATATATACAAATGGGGGGATTTTCAATGGGGGGGTCGATGACGTTTTGATCTTTAGTAAGTAAAGAACATCATCAGGACAGGGTGAGCAGTCTGAAATATTTAGGGAGATAGGTTATTCGTAAGGATTGGTGTCTGTTTTTTCAGTGAAAATTGGTCTCTTCGCGGTCTGCTTAGACTATCATTCAAGTAGGATTTGCAACTCAGTGGGGGAAGAGGATCTTTTGCATCTAAATTACTGGTCCATGGGTTTGTAGAACCTTAGTTTGGCTCTATAACTCAGAGGGGAAGCACAAATAATAATTTATGGAAGTTGGGGACAGGATGTGCAACCCGGGTCCAGTGTTGAACCCGGACTCAAGCCTCAGGTCGGATTAAATCTCTGTGCTCCGTGGCAGAAATGGCCTTCTTCGCCCTCGCGGCAGCTGCCGTCTATGCTGTAGCTGCAGTCCGCAGTCATCGTCAGGTTCCAAAACACTAGTTTTCGCTCCACCTCAAAAATGAGTAGACTACCAGTATAGAGCAGAATCAACTAGATTTTACTATACTTCACTCACAAAAGCCTTGAAGTGTCAACTCCAGCCTATGAACAGAACAAAATCACATGCTTCCAACCAAGCTGCCATCTCTGCTCTGCCCGGAGCGGCATTGCATTGATTCCTATAATCTGCTGTAAGTTAAGAGTTTATCAAGGTTTCTAATTTAGGGCCTCCCCTCCAGCATTCATAAGATGCGGAACTTAACCGATTTGAGGACAATGCTAATAGTCCAAGCTTGCAAGCAACTACCTTCCAAATTGGGCACTCCCAGAATGGTAGCTCAACGGGCTGTTGCAGTAGGGGCATCTCAAAGAACCATGGAAACTTAAAAAAAAAAAAGAAAAAGTATTAAGAAGGACCAATAAGAAGGTAAGCAAAATACATTATCTGCAGCGTATTAATCACCTTCATCTTGGAAAACAAACAAGAACAGCAGTTCTTACCACTAATCCACTAATCATTAAAGGGCAGGAGTGCAAAAAAAGGTTACCAGTAAGGATCAATGTTATAAATTAGCAGCAGAACATTTCATTTAAAGGCACCAGTGAAGAAAAGTGTTTTGTGCAACACAGTTTTCCAGTTTAACAGGTGAGTATGGAAGGTAAATAAAGTACAATTCATCATTCATCTCAGAGTTTGTGTGGTTTGGCTGATTACATGGATGACCTCATCCCAAAACTGATGAACCATAGAACACTCAAAGAAAGTGTGGACCCAACCACCCCAGTTGGTTTGAATCTAGAACTCTGGTCTGGATGGGAACATCCTATGTAGCTTATGTGGTGTGACCTATGCTGTCCATCTGGATAGAAATGCCACTCTTCTAAAATTCTCAGCTCTGAGTAATCTATGCACTGACTCGCTGCAATGCTTTAATATTAAACCTACAGTTAGTTACCTGGAAAACATTTTGCAGCAGGTCTAGTAATAGAGTCTGACTGGCCTGCTGCTGTAGCACATGGTGCCAGTTTCCCTCTCCTAAAACCTTGGTTTACTTATGCAATAGACCTTTAGACAAATCTCCTCCTTCATTATCACATAGTTCATTTTAAGAAAGCTGATTATTTGGTTAAAATAAAACATAATATTAAGTTCTAACTACTAATTGTTGAACTCTTGAGTCCCATGAAATCAAACATGGGCCATTATAAAAATCCCCCAATTTCTCAAACCCTAATAAAAATAGCTGAATACGTAATGCTAGGCCCTCTAGAGCCTTACACTTTGTTTTCCTGGGGAGCTTGGCACTTTGAAGAAAAACTGGTAAACCAATTTGGCTTTGCCTTATCATACAACATAACAGAAAGTTATCATAACCTGTATTTGCTGCTACTTATTTCACCAAAGAGTCAACTGATGCAGCCTGACAGTATGACTGAAAATACAACATGGCTAACCCTCCCTGTGTTGTGTCAAGTTGCAAAATTGATTTTTTCCCAAGGTTGTTTATTGGATGAAACAAAACTTCTAATAATGAAGACAAATTATTTAAAATAAGTGCTGGGTATGTTTAAAGGAAGATTCAAACACAGAAATAAGAACAAAGGAAGAATAGATATTTTGACTAAAGCAACCCTACCAATCAATGACAAAGGTAACAAAGTCTATTTTTCTACAGATTTCTTGTTTTTAGCAGGATTGCACCATAATTTAGATGAATTAATTGTGAAAAATCATTTGTAACGAAAATCTCTAAATACCTGACTGGGTACTGGGGTACCACCTGTAGGCAAACAAGGAGCTTGGAGCGAGGTGAATTAAACAGTAAAAGTTTGGTCTTTGCCTAATTTACTTTGTAGCCCCCCACATTGTGTAAAATCATTAATTTCATGTATATCATTCTGAATGTTCAACCCTCGAATATAAAATCACATCATCAGCGACTAGCTTAATTTTTGCCATTCCCTCTATAGGTGGAAAAATAGATAGATTATTTTGAATCCTTGTGGCTGAGGGTAAACCGTAATGAGGATAGGGGGCATCCCTGGTGAGTGGCACAATTTATCTTCACTTTTCCAGTCTCCTGCAAGTTAATGATAATCTTAGCTAGCATCAGCCCCCTTGTAGAGTTTTAGAGTATATCTAGAACTGTGGCTAGAAAGCCAAATCTATCCAAAATAATAAACAATGCTTTCCAGTTAACAAGTTTGAATGGCTTTTCAGTTCCATCGTAAAAACTGATACCTTCTTCTTTTTAACTGTAAAGTAATCAATGGATTGTATCAGCAAGTAGGTATAAGCATTCATCAATCCTTTAGGAAAAAAGCCCATTTAGGTCCAAATGGAACCTATCCAATCAGCACCTTCATAATTAGTTTATAGTCCATGCTTAGTGCACACATGGGGTGATATGAATTAGAATGTATTGGATCTTTATCTTTTTTCATTAAGCTTACTACAACCACTTCTTTAAATTTTTTAGGTATTTCCACCCCATCCTTGATATAGCTAAAAAGAACTTAGAGAAATTTGAGTAGTTATTCTACCAATGGTTGATTTATATAATTCCATGGGGATCCTATCACTCCCACTGGACTGAACATTGGCCATGTTTTTACAGACTCTAGCTCCATCGCAAGGCTCTATTTGTCTAATTAACCTATTTTTTTTAGTAGGAGAGACTTTCGGGAGCTGCAAGATGTTAAAATCCTGTTCTCGCTCATGCTATATGACCAGCTCAACTTCTTCATATAGGTGTCTATAATGATGTAAAAACACTTTAGCTATCTCTTTATTTTCGGCCTCTGTTACACCTGTGTCTAGATTTATAACTTTATTAATTTTCTGTCTATCATTCTGAGTTTTGATTGTTCAAAAATCCAAAAATCTCCCTACCTGTTGGCTCTCCTCATGTAACTTCTGTTGGAAGGCACTACTACCTGCCATTTCCTCTAACAGAAAACAATCTCTAAGTTCCTGTTCTGCCCTCAATAACTGATCTTGCATTAGTGGATGAGTTGTTGCAGAAAGAGGGCCTCCCAATCATCCTGAATGTTGGCTTCAGGTGTTATCTACCACTGTCTGTAGATCCTGAATTCTACTAGCCCGGACCTTGGTTATTTTAGTTTTATATGAAATCACCCGCCCTCTAAAAGCAGCATTGAATGCTTCCCATACCATAAATACAAGAGGTGAGTTAGAGTTTATTTAAAAAGAATTCCAGAATAAAGATTTTTGTGTCATTTACCCAAATTTGAACCGAGATTAATGATTTGTTGAATTGCCATTCCGGTCTCCTACTCCAAATCACTTCTAAAATTACAACCATATAAACCATTGAGTGATCTGAAAAGGGGCTAGCCCTTATCTCGACAGGGCCTCTCTTCAATAAGTTTGCCTCAAGAAAAAAGTCTAATTGTGAAGCTGACCCAAATCTCAGAGAATACTATGGTTATTGTGAGGAGTTGAGATAGTCTAGGCACCAAGGGTCCACCAAAGCTCAATCTTGCTCAATAATGTTAAAAAGCTTAACTGTTTGGGCTTGATCTGTCTCTTATCCCTATTGGTGGTCACATAGCTCGAATCTAGTATAAAATGACCCCCCCATCTCTAATGATCTCTCTGCCTCTAGTGCATATTGTATATTTGCTCTAGAGCCTCAGTTTCATCCAATATGGGGCCATAATAGTTAAGAAGGTTTCACACTTTGTCGGACATACAGACCTTGATCGAGATTCACCTACATCTTGCTATCCCTTAGAACCTCCTTAATTTGGTAAACTAAGGAGTTAGAAAATTAAATGGCTACCCCCTGCCTCCCACATCGCTACTCCTGCTGAGGCATTACAAGCAAGCAAGTATTTTCCCGGGATAGATATTTTAGGAGGAAAATCACTTCATGATTAAACAAAGTTTACCACTTTAACAAAGCCCCACACTTTTGCGTATTCAACAGACCATTCACATTACAGTTAATAGTTTTAATCTTTTGAGCCATTATTTTTTTTTATTATAAAATCTTTTTATTAGAGTTAACCTGTTCAGGTAGGTACAACATTTACACTTATTTGAAATTCACTGTGGGTTTTAACAAGCAATATGTTAGAGCATTGTTTTCGGTATTCCCCCCCATCGACCGCTTCTTAAGTGTCTAAGATGGAGCTCCTTCGCTGTTATGCATCTCTGTGCCCTCCCCCAAATTATGTGAGGGACTGGTGCATATTCCTCCCCTGTGGGTGTTCCATTTGCCCCAAGTCTGATCTCATTCACCGGGCACCCAATCATTGAGTATTCAGTGTTTTCTGCTATCATACAGGCATCCATGTCTTTGCCCTATTCCTGGCGTGTTGGTGTGGTTTGCACCCCCCAGAGTCTTCCTAAATTTCATTTGCAATCATCATACCTAACGTCACCCATATCTGCTCTTTCCGACTTAGGCCTGTCTCTTCCCAAATATTAAGGAGACCCAGCTTTGGTTGTGTCTCTATATTTTTCCCACAGACACTGACCATTTCACCTATTACTTCCCTCTAATACTGCTGGATCGATTGGCAGTCCCATACTAAATGCTAGAAGGTAACCTCTTGTCCACAGCCTCACTGATGATGTGTGGTTGTCTCTCTCCTGATTTAAATAGTTTGATTGTTGAAAGGTAAATGCTATGCAAAATCTTAAATTGGATTAGTTTAAATCTCGCTGTGATAGTGACTTCTCTGGGAGATCCAAGGGCCTCCTGCTAGTCCTCTTCCTCAAGTTCACCCACATCTCTGTGCCATTGGGTCCTGAGTTTCAGGAGAGCATCTGGGGTATTATGCAGTAGTTTTTGATAGGTCAGGGAAATTGCTTTACATTCCATGTATTCTGTGAGAAGCCTGTCCTCTAACGAAGAGGCTTCCGGGGCATTGCTCCCTGGTGGGATATATGTCATCAAAGCATGCTTAACCTGCAAGTATCTAAAAGATTCGGTTGGAGCCATTTCATATTTAGACTGTAACTCCTCAAAGGGTATGACTGTCCTCTGTTTCCACATGTCTCCTACCTTCGGGATACCTATGAGGTCCCCCCTATCAAAACACTGGGTGACGTAAAGTCTTCCTAGCCCCTTGCTATCCCATAATGGGGTGCTTTGCATTAAGATGTTAGCCCATCCCAGCCTTTTATTCAACTTATCCCAGAATGTGATCTGTGTGAGGTAGGTCCGGTCAAAGCAGTTCTACTTGGTTTTGTGTATAGGGCTCTCGTGTACCCCCCCCTTGCTCATAGGTAACCTGTCCATTCTGTATGCCGGTTCATCATGTGGTCAGTGGACCCATTGATTAATTACTGCTAATTGGGCTGCCCAATAGTATGTTTCAAGGTGTGGTAGTGCGATGCCCCCATCACACTATCTCCATGCCAGTTTAGACTCCGCTATCCCTGGGGGTTTCTTATCCCACAATACAGCTTGCACCTCTCCCTCGACTGCCCGAAAGAACGCTTGGGGGATCAGGAATGGCGTATTTTGTACTGAATATAAAAAGCGAGGCAAAGCCTTCATCTGTGCTGCTCGGCCCAGCAATGACAGTGGTAATTCTCTCTACAATTGGACATCTCTCCGGAGGTGAGTCAGTGGGCTTTGTATATTTTGGGCAAAGAATACCTCAGGATCTGAAGTCACCAATATGCCTAGGTATCAAAATCCTTTCCTTGTCAGTTACCTGACAGCCCTCTGGCAATGTCGGGGTGTGACCGCTTAGGATGTATATTATGGATTTAGACTAATTAATTGAGTACACTGATTGCTTGCCCAGATTTTTAAGGATCATCATGATTCTAGACATGGAGTGGCATGGTGATGCGAAGTACAGTAGGACATCATCTGCATACAAAGATATGTGATCTTCCCATCCCTCTGCCTACGCATATCAGATGATCTCCCCTTATCCATACTGCCATTGGTTCTAGCACTAGTGCGAATAGGAGCGGCTACGGGGGCAACCCTGTTGTGTCCCCCTCCAGAGCTTAAACGTGGTGGAAGTTCTCCAATTCACCACTACCTGCACCATGGGTCTGGAATACAAAAGTCTCATTCATGCTTGATATATGGCACCGACCCCATTTTTTCCAGCACAACGAATAAATATGTCCACTCTACTGTATCAAACGCCATTTGTGTGTCAAATCACATGATCACCGCCTCTTCTCTAATCGGATCTGTCCTGCAGAGCAGGCCATGAAGGCGGCGCAATTTCAGTGCCGTATTCCTTCCTGGCATAAAACCGGCATGGTCCGGAAGAACCAGGTGAGCACTATGTTGTATGAGTTTAGACGCCAGGACTTCAGCTAGTATTTTTATTTCAGCATTTAGGACTGATATTGGGCGTTATGAGGAACAACTATCACTTGGTTAACCCGGTTTATGTATGATCACTATCATGGCGAGTCACTGCTCTGGAGACAGCTCCCTGTTTTCCATACTTTCTGAGTACATGTGAATCACTTGGGATGTTACTACTTTAAACAGTGCAATTGGGATGCCGTTTGGACCCATCACCTTTCCAGACTGAACCCCATGAATGGCAGAGGCTATTTCTTCAACTGTTATGTAATTGTCTAAGTTAGATTTCACATCTGGGGTGAAGGTCAGGAGTGGCAAATCTGGGGGCGTGGCTTGGACGCCGATCGGGATGGCGGCGTAAGCTCGCAGCTCCGCGCGGAATCCCGCTAATTCTCCTGTTTTCGGAACCCTAGGCGACCCGAAGACGACGTTCCTGCCCTCTAAAGTGTAAGGGGACAGCTGGGCGCAATCGGAGAGTCGTTGGGGGACTGCTAGCCCCGAGAGGATCGAGTGAAGAGGCGGCCGAGGTGTTGCCGAGGGTGAGAAGAAAATGGCGGCGAGGAGGTCGGACGGTCCCGAACTTCGGCCCTGAACCAAGTTGTCGCCGAGTGGCACGAGATCCTGCACTTGGCTGCCCGAGGCACTAGGATTGGCGGTGCTGTGTCCTGAGACCAGGGGACGCTGACCTGATTCACCCAGGAGCCCGGGGACCCTCGTTGGCCACCGCTCTGAGACTTCTCCTTCCCCCCTCAGGCCGGAGGGGGGTGACGGAACGGAGCCCGTCCACCTGGCCATTGTTCCTGAGAGCGTCGGCGGGGACATTGCGCTGCCGGGTGCCCGGAGACCGGCACGGACCCACGGGCGTAACCGCAAAACGGGCGACAGGACTTGTGACGCAGCACCCTGGCATGGCGGCGATCGGAGGGCCGATGCCCGGGAGCCGCGAGGGGGACTCGGCGACATCAACTCAGCTGAGTGAGAGTCCCTCCCCGGAGCTTGACCAGGAACAGCGGCTGAACCGGCGTTTGGATGCCATCCTGGATGCGATCACCTCCACTAAGGAAGCATTGCACAATGACATTGCCCAAGTGGCCACTGGCCTGGGGCTGCTACGCGCGGATCACGCGAAACTGGCAGACAGGGTCAAGGACCATGACCAGCTGTTGCTGGACCTGAAGCCATCGGTTGTGACCGCGGAGCATAGGATCACGGACATTTTGGCCCGACTGGACTCACTGGAACGGAGGGCGGAGGATGCCGAAGGCCGCAATAGACGGAACAACGTGCGGGTCGTAGGCCTGCCGGAACGGATTGAGGGGGAGGACGCGGTGGCCTACATGGAGAACTGGTTCCGCACTGTGGTGGCACCGGAGGGGCTTACTCCTTTTTTCACTCTGGAGCGAGCTCACCGGGTGCCCGCTCGCCCGCCGGGGCTTGGCCGCCCCCCCCGACCGATGGTGGTGCGGCTCCTCCACTACAAGGACCGGGATCTTCTCATCCAGCGGGCCAGGATGTCGGGCCCGTATGGGGTGGAGAACAGTAAGGTAACGATCTTCCCGGATTACACTCAAGCGGTCCAGAAGAACAGGGCATCGTTCCTTGCTGTGAAGAAGGAGCTCAGGGAGGAAGGCATCCAGTACTCCTTGCTCTACCCAGCCAAGTTGCGGATCATTATGGACGGTACCACGCACTTCTTCCAGACTCCGGACGAAGTTTGGCAATGGCTCGAGTCATACAGAGCGGGGACGGACAAATCACACCAAAGTAGGCGAGACCAACCCAAGCAGCCCCGGGTGAGGCAGTCACAACGCATCAGATCCCGCAACAGGCGCCAGCGGGAGAAGCGGGAGGCTCAAATGGCGGCGGAGAAGAGGGATGCGCTTGCAGCAACGGCGGCCATTACAGGGTCGCAACAGAACAGTGAACGGGCAGAAACGGACTCGGGAGGGGAAGGCAGCAGAACAGGAGAGGAACTTTCGGAGGCGGAAAGTTCGAAGGGGCCGATAGTGACCCCACAGACATCGGATGGTATTTTCTGCGGCTGAGATAGAACTGGGACTAGATCGGGACTTCATGGTAGGGTGATATCCTGTTGATGGAGGGCGGGTTGCCAGGAGGGGGAGCTGTGTGCATTGGAGGGGATGGAGGTGCGGGGTGCGGGCTCCGCTAGCTGGGGTCGGCGGCGACTCACCCCCCTTGGGCCCTTAAGGTCGACTGTGGTGGAGACCACAGGGTAAGAGTGTGAGAAGCTGGTTCAAGGTTTGGATGGGGGCGGCCACTGGGTTCGTGTGCTCTGTCCTGGGGAGTGGGGTTTGGGAAGCGTTTCAGTTTTGGGAATGTTCGGGGGGGGGGCAACTGCAATGGGGGGGCCATGGACCTTTGTTTTTTGATTCGGACTGTACGAAGTTGGAATGGGGACATTACCTAACTTGAAATGCCTAACGTGGAATGTCCGGGGGCTGCGGACCATGGTGAAACGACACAAAGTACATGCATATCTGGTACGCAGGGGGGTTCAGATTGCTATGCTCCAGGAGATTGATCTCACCAAAAAAGAGTGCGCTGCCTTGCAGAAAAGATGGCGGGGCCAGGTGTTTGGCACCACTTACTCAGCATATGCCAGGGGGGTGTTGATCTGGGTGAGGGCGGGGATACCCTTTCAAGTGCTGAATCAAGTAGTAGATCCGAATGGCAGGTATGTGGCGGTGGAGGGGAGGTTATATGGACGGGATGTGGTTTTCTGCTGTGTATATGCACCGAACACTGACCAAGGCCGATACTTTGATAGTCTCTCGGGGTCCTTGGCCTCTTTCCTGGCGGGTCCGATAGTGTTAGGGGGGGACTTTAACTCGATTACGGATGTTGCTCTGGATAGGTCCCATCCCCCCCTAGTAGACTCTCCGGTGCGCAGGCTGGCCGCGCACAGGAAGGACTGGCAGGAACGATGGGGGTTGCTGGATGTCTGGAGGGAGCAGCACAGGGGAGCCAGGGATTATTCCTTTTATTCCGCTCTTCATGATCTACATGTCAGGATCGATTCGGTGCTTTGCGGGGGATCCCTGGCCCCATTGATCACCCATGCGGAGTACCTGGCTAGGACTATATCAGATCATAACCCCCTATTGGTGCACATTCAGTGGCAGAGAGAGCGCTCAGTGATACCAACATGGCGGCTTCGGCCGGAGACACTAGAGGACTCTGTGTTCAGCGATGCGGTTCGGCAAGGCATAGATAGTTATTTCGGAGTGAATGAGGGAACGGCTGCGAGTAGGTCTATTGAATGGGATGCAATGAAAGTGGTGGTGAGAGGGGTGTGCTTGGGTAGGTTCTCGAATGTTCGTACGACTGTGCTGAATGACCTAATGAAAGCGGAAGAAACTTTGAGGGACTTGGAGCGCCGCAGGCCGGCTAGGCCAGGTCTACAGGCCCAGTTGTTGGAGGCGAAGGAAGTGGTTGCCACCGAGACGGAACGTTTGAGGTGCTATGACTATAGGCAGTACATCATCAGGGCACATGCAGAAAGGGACAAGGTGGGTACCCTCTTGGCCAGATTAGCTAACCCGGAACTTAGGGGCTGCCCGATTCTCGGCATTAATAATGCGCAGGGAGAGATGGTGTACTCCCAGGCAGCAGAATTGGAACGATTTAGGGGGTATTATGAGGAACTGTACCGGAGTCAGCTGGGAGTGGGGGTTCAGGACATCGCGGAATACCTGGGGGAGAGGCAGCTCCCGGTCCTGGACGAGGAAGATGTGAGGGAGCTGGGCAGCCCGATCACGCTCACGGAAATACGGGTGGCCATCAAACATATGGCCCGCAACAAGACGCCCGGGGTGGACGGACTGCCAATTGAATTCTATCAACAATATGTGGACAGCTTGGCGCCCAGGCTGCTGGTGGTGTACACGGAAGCCTTCGAGAAGGGGGCATTGCCTGGGTCCATGCGGGAGGCCTTGATTGTACCGCTCCTCAAGCCTGGCCGGGATGCCGCGGATGTGAGGTCTTATCGCCCGCTGTCCATGCTGACGGTGGATTATAAGATCCTGAGCCGAATCCTGGCCACCAGGCTGGCCCCGCACATGACGGGTCTGGTGCACAGGGACCAGGCCGGGTTTATACCCACGAGGAGCACGGCGCTGAATATCCGCCGCCTGGTGGGAATAATGGACGCCATCTTGGACAGGGAGGGAGCACCGGCGGTTCTGTCCGTGGACATCGAGAAGGCCTTTGATAGCTTGGAATGGCCTTTCCTGGATGGAGTGCTAGAGAGGTTTGGCATGGGCGAGGGGTTTCGGAGGTGGACGAGGGTCTTATATACCTCGGCGACGGCGAGAGTACGATTGGGTGGCCTGGTGTCTGCGGCGTATCCAGTGGGCAGGGGGACACGACAGGGATGCTCTCTCTCCCCCCTATTGTTTGCTCTGGCGATGGAACCCTTGGCGGTCCAAGCGAGGTCAGGTGACCGATACGCGGGGATAGTTAGTGACGGGCAGTGGCATTATATATCGCTATACGCGGATGACTTGCTCCTGTACCTCGCTGACACCTCGGGGGCATTGGTTGGAGCGATGGACCTGCTGTCTGAGTTCGGCCGGCTGTCGGGCCTTAAGGTCAATTGGGCGAAGACTTGTGTGTTCCCGCTGCGAGCGGGATCGCCAGCCCCTAGCAGCAATTTGGGTGTAGTATGGGAACCCTCTTGCATCACCTATTTGGGTGTCCGCATTTACCACGCGGCTGCGGACCTATTGGAGGGCAATATCGGCCGCTGCGTCCGGGCGCTGCGGGGCAGCTTGTCTTTCTGGTCGACCCTCCCGCTGTCAGTCCTGGGCAGGATAGCACTGTTGAAAATGGTGGCGCTCCCCCGCTTCCTCTATTATTTCCGAACGCTGCCTGTCTGGATTCCCCAGGGGGTGTTTAGAGAACTGCGGTCAATGATAATTGGCTTTCTTTGGGGGCATGGCCGCCGTAGAGTAGCCCTGAGCACGCTACTTCGCCCCAAGCTGGAAGGGGGCATGGCTGTGCCCGACCTCGAGCTGTATTATCTTGCAGCGCAGTTGCAGGTCCTTACACAGAACGTGGCCAGGGTGTTCCGGGGCCCGGAGGAGGACCGGGATCGGGGAATGCAACGCCACGTGCTGTCCTACATCATTATGCAGCAGCGGCTCGAGTTACGGGCCCTCACCATGGAAGAGCGGACGCTCCGGCTGTGCTGGTAACGGAGCCTTCGGAGAGCGAGGGCATCGCGGCCTTATGCCCCGGAGATCCCGATCGGGATGTTGACGGCATTGCCGCACGGAGGAGATTGGTCCCCGTTGCTGGATTGGGAGGAGGCGGGACTGCAGGTGGTGGGCGACTTGTACATAGATGGGGCTTTGGCGCCATTCGAGGTGCTCCGGGACCAGTTCGGGCTGCCTGCTGGGGGCTTTCTCCTACACGCGGCAGTAGTTGCTGCCATACAAAAGCATTGGAAAGAGGGGCTCCTGGAACCCACGACGACTATGGCGTGCCAATATGTGGTGATGGCGGCTGGCACGTTCAAAGCTGTGACGTGCCTCCATAATAGGATGCTGAACGAGGGGTTGGAACCACTCCAAGGGCTCAAGGCTAAATGGGAGGTGAGCATCGGCCGGCCCATACCGGATACGGCATGGGGTCACATCCTGCGACGCACGTGGAAGGGCACTAGAAACGCGCGTTTTCAGCAGGTGCATTTCTATGTGCTCCATAGGGCCTATTTAACTCCTGAGAAACTACAGCGGTACTTTCAGGTGCCGGATGCCTGTTGCCCGCGGTGTTCGTCCCAGGGAGCGGACATGGACCACTTGTTCTGGGGGTGCCCACAACTGGGGACCTATTGGGCGGAGGTAGGGGACCTTCTGAATGAAGTGACTGACAGGGAGGTGGAATTCGACATGGCGGCGTGCCTACTGCTCTGGTTCCCGCATACTAAGCACACCAGGGTGACAAGCAAATTCATAGACCTGGGCCTGATATTGGCACAGAGGGAAATATCGTGGCATTGGAAGTCCAGGGGGGGACCCTCACTGCGTAGATGGAAGAATGAGCTGCTGCGATGGTCTGACTGCGAGAGTGTGCTCCGGATGAAGCAAGCTGTAAAGTTGGGGAATGAGAAGGCACTGGATGCGGCGCGTGCATGGGAGTTAGTGGTACAGGCTATGCGTGATTCTTTGGTAGAGGATGAGGATGGCGAGACCTAAGCCGCTGGACACCGCGGGGCGAACACAGAAGTATAGCATCACGCGCTGTAGTGGACCCATCCAATTCGACAGGACGAGGCACACACCTTAGCAGTTGCCGGGGGGGGGGGATTTGGGGGGGCTGGTTGTTGGGTGTTTGGGGAGGGCCGGAAGCCATTAGATGGTCACCTGTTAGGGCCCTGGATCTACTGGGACGATGGTTACTATGTGGAGGGTAGAATGGCTGGGTAGAGTGGCCAGGTGTGACGACCCATGGCGCCTAGGGCAGGTCCCGACAAAGGCGACATCACTAACTATCACTGGGATGGCTGACGGGAATGTTGTTGTGGATGGGGGGGTAAAAGCAGATACGCAAAACGATCTTTCAACCAGGGTCCTTATGGGACGTGCACTGTGATGTGTTCCTCTTGAGCGATATAATATGCCGCCCGGCCTCCGGGATGCGGGCTGAATGGCTGTGTACGACTGGGAATTCTTATTGGACGGGGGGATCTCACAAGTGTACTGGCTGCTTAATTGTATCCTGTGGTTTATAACTCTGCAATAAAAATATATTTAAAAAAAAAAAAAAAAAAAAAGGAGTGGCAAATCTGCTAGCATGGCCCTAGCGGCCTCTTTTGTAGCAGTTGGGATATTGTGTAGATTGAGGTGAAATATTGTGAGAATTCCTCTGCTATTTCTTGCGGATCACTCAGAAACTCTCCTAAATTTGTGGTAATTGTGTGTACCCACCTAGTCACTATTTCCTTTCTCTCAAGCCAGGCCAAAAGTTTTCCAGCTTTGTCCCCATGCTCGTATACTCTATCTCTTGTAGCTGCTAGTTTGGCTTTGGTCAGTTCCAGCTGTTGAGCCATTTTTGATCAGCTGAATTGATCTTTGCCTCCATCAGAACAATAAATAACCATTCAAAATTCACCTCAAACAGCCTAAAAACAAAGCTCCAAATGCTCCTTCTTCCAACATGATTTTGATTAGACAGAAATTAATCAAAGACTTGTTTCTCTTTTTCATCCTGCTCTTTCTAACTGCAAATACCCCCCAACAACCCACCCAACCTCTCGCAACAGGGATTGCCCGCCTTCCTCCTTTGAGCCACCTTTACGGTAGTCTGTGCTTTGGTAGAGCACCGGGGCTCCTAAATGGACCTTCTCTCATCACAGCCAAGATGCAAAAAAAATCACTTAAATAGAGAAGTTTGCCAAAATCCCATCTCGGAAAAACATCCATCAAAAAAAGCGATTATTTTCCACACTGGAATACTCCAAACCCCTACCCTCTTTGCTCACCTTTGAGGTTTGTGAAAGGGGGGTCTGAGCCTTTTCGATCATGGAAAAGTAGTGAAAGTGACCCTCAATAGGAACCTTAAGTTTATACTGCTGTACCAAGGAGGTTTGTACCCCCACCAATTTGAACTCCCTACTCAAGCCTTGAAAGGCCTTTCGATGATGAGCTGCACAGATAAGTCTGAGAACTCTTTCATGTGAACATCATCTGGAAGCCTTGGCCCCCATGCCCTGTCTGAGTGCCGAATCACGGCACTCAGACCAATCACAATGCTGCACTGCAGCATTGTTATTGGCTCAGGGGAGCCTGGGTACCTCCAGGCTGCTTCCTGTTCCTGCAGGCGGAAGGAGAAGATAAGCGACCAGGGGGAGTGGTAAGGAGGTCTCGGCAAGCAGGTGACTTAAATATATGTTTTAATTTAACCCCCCCCCCCCACCCCCACTTGCACCACACCCCGCCACGCCTCCACCCCAATTGGTGCTGGTCACTGCTGGTTTCCTGTCATGTGATGTTTTCATGTCATTTCCTTTTACTATGTAAAGGGTTCAGTCTATTTGGAGGTTGCATTGCAACAATTTTGTGGTGCTACACTTGTTTCCTCACTCCCTCTGCTGACTGATCCTGACTCTTTGTTTCTGAAGAATCTCACTATTGGATTCAGAAACCTGATTTTCTTTGAAATCTTTGAAGAAATAGTCCAGCAAGGAGGCTTTTCACACCTTTGCCTTTTTCTTCATGAGAAAGCAGCAGCTTCTCAAGGGTATTTTCCTAGGACATATTTCAGTGAATAGCTACAGTGTGGCTTTCCGAAACATTCGCCTGAACATTGGACAGTTGAAGACCTGGACTCCGATAATAAGTAAGTGTCCAGATCTGAACACAAGCTTAGACCGAGCAGACAAACTGTGAAGACTGATGCAAAAGACCCTCAATACAAGGACCAGATGATCCTCCCTTAACCACATTCAACAAAGAAACGACCAGTGATTCATGCAACTAGACTACGTACTCTCACACTAACCTTGGTTTATAGTTACTTATAATGCACAAAAATGAATATTATGAGTGACCCGCTAATGTCATAGACCTCTCCTGATAAAAACACTTAAAACCAATTCAGTTAAGCAAATAAACATCAAATGTACAAACATGGCTGCAGAAGACATACCAAAACTTTAAGACTCTCTTGGTGGCTTTTAGAGCGCTTCTGCACCACTCAGTTCAGCTGCAAGACATTTATTTTAGTTACCTTCCTCAATGGGCAAACACAGAGAAAGGTAATGGCTAAATATAAAGGTATCGTCTAACCTACAATTTTACAAACACACTACTCATGTTGAGATTCTGATGTTTCAGCTAAAACTTCAAATACACTAGGGTCTAGTATAGGAATTCATGATTCCAAATGTTATCGCTGCACCTAAAGAATTGAAAATTACTCTGCTCAACACACTTCAAAGGTGTGAAAACGTTTATAGTTAGGCTGAGCATTGGATTTGTACTGGAATGCTATCCTAAACTACAATGCAAAGTCATGTGTGTGGCACTAGGTAGCCGGTTTGTGCACCGGAGCTGTGGAAGAAAGTAGTAGTGCCATATCCTAGTAGACATGGCTCTGGGATACCCTCTCCCTCTAGCTCAATGCAGTGCAGCAAATGTGCTTATTGAGCTGCAATGTGCTAAAACAAATAATAAATCTGTCCAAAGGTTTTACAAACTTAGGGGCACATTACGATCGCGGACGGACTTGCGTCTGTCCCCGAACCCTGAGTAGGAGGGAACATCCGCATGGGCTGCGGCGTTCCCTCCTGTGCAATTAGGATGTGACCGCCACCCAGGCGGACACATCCTCTATGTTTAACATTGCGGCGGGTGCAGCTTCAAGCTGCACCCGCCACAATGTTAAAATTGCATATATTGCATTTGTATGCAGAAAGCGGCAGGCACCGCGCGGTGCCTGCCGATTTCCGCACACAAAAGCAGGGGGGTACCATAGGTACCCCCCATGTGCACCCCCCACCCCCCTTCACCCAGGGGGCCCGCTATGGGCCCCCGAGGTGAAGATCCTTAGCTTTTCCACGGCGGAGAACCCGCCACGGAAAAGCATTTTTTGCCAGCCATCCTAATATGTCTGGCGGTGTCTGAGAGACACCGCCACCATATTAGGACTTTTCCGCCGTGGTGGTAAGCCAACTGTGGCGGAAAAGCGGCGGACTGAAACCAAGACCCACCAGCCATCCTAATGTGGCAGTGGGTCTTTGGTGGGTCCGCAGAGGATTTTCCGCATCCTCCGGGCCAGCGGTGGCTTCCGCCTGGCCAGAGGATGCGGAAAATCCTCCATCATAATCAGCCCCTTAGTACACAAATTCTACCTTTGTGAAGAGTGCAGGTTTGTTTCACTTCACTTGTGTGGATTTTCACAGTCATTCTAACAACATTTTCAGTCCAACCTATGAGTTTTTCAGGGCACTGTACTCCGAACCCTTGAAAGTACTGCACTTAACGAGCACTAAAAGACCACCTTGACCCATATTGAAGAAATGCCCTGGGTGCGCAATGGGCATTTGTGCCCGGTTTGTGTGCCCCCGGGGCACTCTGGCATTATAGAAGGGCCCACAGACACTTGTGGGGCCCGTTCTATAATACAGATAGCAATGGCGCATATGTTGCACCAGCGCTATCTCAAGGGGGCGTTCCCTCATTTGCATGGGGACATGGCCCCATGCAAAAGAGCGACTCTCTTTACTTCTGCGCCCACACCGTATCATGGATGAAGGCGCAGAGGTGAAAAAGCTCTTAGGAGGCGCTCTCTTGAGGAGTCCAAGGGGTTCTATGGTCCCTCCAGACATCTCCCTGCAGGGGCGTGCAGTCACTCATTGCACCCGTCTGCAAGGGCATCTCTCCCGCCTGCACATGGACACAAATAGCGGCTTTAAAGCAGCTGTTCCGTTTTTCACTTGAAAGCGCTGCCACCAGGGCAGCATGAGTTAGCGACTGGGCTGATGTATGGCATTCAACCTAATAGGGCACACTTTCCCTTTTTGCGCACAGGACACCTGTTTGAAGGTGCACTGTGGTGTAAACAAGGAACATTTACCCTTTACGTACTAGCGCCCCTTTACAGGAGACTTTGCTCCGCTCCTGCATCTCCCTGGTGTTGTCAAATCGGGAATGAAGTATCTGGAATTTGCGGATGGGAGAGTTCAATTGCCCACATTCCTCCTCCTCATCACCGCATGCCATGCTGCTTACAGATTGAGAGCCTGCATGGGTTCCAGCTTCATGACTTTTATTGCCACATACCAGTACAGATTTCGTGGACAATTTACCCATGTTTTTGTCTTAGAGCTGTTCTCAAAACACCTATCAAATTACAATTTCCAAAACTGAATATCCTGTCTTGCAGATACAGCCCCTTTCTTTCTTGGGGTGGGTACCCGACTTCAGTGCAGGTTCTCTTTGAAAGCTATGTGATCGCCTAATAATGGTGTATTATTCCCTTTGGTCTGCGGACATGTGTTGACCATGAAACTATTCCCATTGAGATGCTAATTGGGCCTTGATTTTAATGATCCCAATTGGTTCCTATTTCGTGAGCACGACGAATAATATGGCAGATTCGATCAGTCTGCGCTCACCCGCTCCATCTACCTGCACCTCAGTAAATTAGGGGACTGCACCTCTATTCGACCACTTGTAAAGCATCTTCACAGAAAGATGGAGGGATGTAACAAGCAAAGCCAGGAATCAATGTCCTCACAGGGAGTGTATGCATGTCAACCACAAGTAGAAAGCAACAAAGTTAAAATTAGATTGTTAGATTCATGAAGACTGATGCCACAAGCCAGATCAGCAATGAAATGCAAAGTATGTCATTCAACCCTCTAAAACCTTTGCCAAAGCAAAGACAATCCTGGAAACCTGATTCAAAAGCAATATTCTACAGCTACCAAGCAAAGCTCGCAATGAAATGCAACATGTGTGTAGACAGATGTGAGGCCTTGGCACACTACTGTAAAACTGGCACAAACGTGTTAAGGGGCAGTTCAGACTTTGGTGCGCATACTGGAAATGTCTAGGACATCAAGGACGGTCACATAAAATATCAACGTTATGTTTTATAAAGAGATATTCAAAGAATACCCCACACGGACACCATTTGCCAAAACGGTCCCCCAGAAATTTAATGCCAAGTGTCCCTGCTGCAGCCAAAGTAAGAACGTCGTGCACACCTCCCAATACCAGAAACAGCAACGATTTCTCTATCACAAAGATTTTATCCTATAGGGAGGGATTATCACGTAGGCTATTTTCAGGTACTTTACAACGCGGGACTTTATCAAGCAGGTAAGGTATAATTTTATTTTAAATTAGATACGTACATACGTATGAATGTGTAAATATACATTATATGCGTATATTATTATATTTACATTTGTATATAGATACATATGTATACGTATTTATACACACATATATACAGATATATATGTAAATAATTACTTATGTATCCTAAAAAAGAATTAGGAATCATTAAGTTTCAGGAATAGGTAGGGTTAAATGGTAGTAAAAGATGTTTAGGGCTCATGGTTCCTACTGGGGGAAGGTGTAGTAAGGGGTTTTTAGTGTTTAGGGATCGGTGGGAAGAAAAGGTAGGGTTTAGCTCTGGGTAGGTGTAAGGGTTAGTAAATGTTAATTAATTGTATTATATGCGTTATACAGGTTAATGTATTGTATTCTATGCGTTGTGATGTATGCTATTGTCAAAGTCTGTGTGATAACAACTGCCATTCAACAAACACCACTTGAGTAGTCTATCAAGGATGCCGTGTACCCTAATGCAAGCATTGAACATGCACCCCAATTCAGTTAACATTAAACCACTTGTCTGATTGGGGTTCAGTGGACACTTGGCACCCCTGATCTCTGCTGCCACTGCAGCTGGTGTGCTATTGACAGCTATGCTCCTGAATCCCTCTCAACATGGCACCATGACAACCTTACATGCTGAATCAGGATGGGCAGCCTTTTACGATCCACACCCTGCTGGCAGTAAAACGCGGCAGAATCTGCAGCTGCCAGCAAATATTGCCTCTAAATCAAACATATGTTCAGTTAATTACCCCTCAATGTCTCACCCTGAAACTTTCCTTAAGTAAAAGCTGTGAAGCAAAACATATGCATGGGTTCCAGCCAAGAAACATATTGTAAATGAGAAGAAACCTGCTAATCCTTTATATCTCTGTTTAAACCCTGGCAAAAAAGTTCAGAAAGAACTGATTGCTTTGAAATACTCATATTGAAAGAGCCAGTGCACACTCACAAATGGCTCATACAAGGAACCGTTGACTTGGAAAAAAACATCTGTTTTGTGCAAGACTAAAGAAAAGTATAATTTTCTACGAAAATATTTTATGCCAGAAAATTAAAATACTTGAACCATACTTTGCATAAACCCTCCTTGGTAGGATTCCCTTCACCCTTTTTATCATCCAGCCAGCCATCTGTCCATTCATCCATGCTACCTTTGATACATATATCTATCCTTTCAGTCATCGAGTCATCAACATATTCATATATTCATTCATTCATACATCTTTTAATCCACCTATCCTTTCTGTCTTCCTCATCTGCCATCCATGCCCTTTCACCTAATGATCCTTTCACTCTTCCATCTGTTCATTCCCCCTGCTATTCTTACTTTCATCCTTTCATTAAGACACCCATTCATCCTTCCTTCATTCCTGCAGCCTTCCTTTCCTGTTTCAATCTTACCTTTCACCCTTTTGTCCTTCATTCATTTCACATTCTCTTCCCATTTTTCTTCCTACCATTTTTCACACTAGCTACTTCTTACTTTTTCCTTTACCTTTGTCTCTTTTACTAGCTATTTTCATTTGTCCCTCTGTTTGTGATTTTGAACTCTGTTCATCGTTTTTCTTTCTCTGTTTCTTTCGTTCTACATCATCCCAGTACCCGCACCCAACACTTCACACCCATCTATAATTTTTTTCACTAACAGTGCTATTTATGAACATTTTGTCTGCATGCAGAGGAGGATTATAAACAATTCGTTAATGTTTTAGCCAAACACAGCATACCAATTCATCGGGCCCAATGGCAGCCCACACTTAAGCTGCTAGAGTGGGGGTGTTTCAGCTTGAACTGTCTCAACACCCAAACTAGCAATGAATTGTTTGCCGTTGAATTTCTCAAAATCCTCTCCCCTGCAGCGAGCATTTCGAATCTAAACCTCTCCTGCAGTAGACCTATGTCCTCCAATTCTGCCCTTTGCAGATTTGCCCTCCCAATTGGACCTTCTATCATTATTATCACCATGTGCTGCTGTGCTATCTGTGTCCTGTGCAAACAGCAGTGATGAATCTAAGCAGTCTAAGATTCAATTCATTACTTTGTGTGGGTCTCCCTAAATAGGAGTGGCATGCTCAGACATGGGCCCTGAGCTTGCTGTTCAATACAAAAATGGGAACCTCAAGAGGACGATATTTAACGGGGTCCAGTGTACATGTCCAGTCAACCATATATCACAAAGGTACAAAGTTCCCCGGGGAGTAATAACAATGTGTGTGTCTAAGGGAGGAGAGCAAAGGCCCTGAGCTTGCTGTGCCATAGGACTCAAGATGCTCACTGATGAGGTCCAACAAGGTTGGAACCAGCCCTGTGTGGTTGGTGTTCCATGAAGAGGTATCTTTACTAAGTAGTCCAATCTGAACCAGTCTTTGGGGGACAGGGGTAAGAATGATTGACATATGGTTGGCCACTGTCTGTAGTGGAATAGAACTGCTAAAGGAAATATGGCCTGCAAAGTGGCACTTAGGGCCACGTGTTTATAAAATACAGTTTGCATTCCTTAAATAGTGAATTTTAGGTAATTGCTATTTAAGGAATGCAAAATGCTATGTAAGAAAACAGAAATTAACTAATAGTGATTCCTAAAGATTCACCATCACAATTAGGTAACCACTAATAGGTAATAGTACTCCATTCGTCCCTATGGGGTTAATGGTCAATAGGTGGGAATGGTTTTGCGTTTCCTAATTTGCGGTTACCTAATTGGTAATCGCAAATTAGGTAATGCAATATCAAGGGTGCCCACGGGTCTAAGGCCTCCCTGAAGCACCCCAAAATAAAATGTGCACATGTAAAGCACATACATGCCCTGGGGTATGCGTGCATTACATGGGTCTTTGAAAAATTCTTCTGTGTGCATTTTTCAACATTTGCACATCGTTACCAACAACATGGAGTCGATCGTAATAGAATTTCCTAAATGCACAGTTTGCATTTAGAAAATGCTTGGTACATGTACTAAGGGAATTTTTGTAGTCACACTTTTAGGTAATCACAAAAATTGTGTCAGAAAAGCCTTTCATACATCTTGAAAGATCATTTTGCAATCACAAACGGGCAAAATTATCAACTAGCACCATTTGCAAATGCAAAATTGTTTGATACATGTGGCCCTTAGTGATTACCACTAGCTTAGACTCATTCAAATAATGTGTTGATTATTTTTTGTGCTGTTTATGTGTCTCTGTAGGTAGCATCACTTCAGATAGGTATCCCGGCTTACTGAAGGGACAATGTGATAAGGAGTGGAGTAAAGGTCTTGGCTATTAGACGTGTTGTGATTTAATGCATTATGTGTGATTTTCAGAGGGGGCAGATCAACTGAGGAACAGGCCATTAGGCAAGAGGTTGATGGCAATGGGGATTGGTATTCCCTAAGTACAGCCTTCAACCATTATTCCCCACTTTTGGACTAGGCCAATTGCAAATTAAATCAACTAGTATGAATAACAAATAGAAATACTTATGCCAGGCTCTGAGAAAGTCTGAGTACTCATTCATGGCAGCATTGCACTTAGCACTGTCTGAGTGAAAGATTACTGATGGCCTTCTGTAGAGTTTGGTGGATGGGTTACTCGTTCACAATGTGATAGATTTACTGTCTGCCCTTTTACAAGTGCCATAGAATATAATGTATCTCATGTGTGACACAACAACCCATGCGGATACAGAGGCTAGTTGCATGCCTACTTGCTGCTACTACTAATTTTAACTGATTTGCTTTGCTTTATGTCGATTCGGTGTGTGTCTGGGTACGGGTAACACCTTTACGAGTACAGTGTAACAAACCTCCTGCACAGCTTTTGCTCTAATGTTTTTCTAACATTTTTCTTTTAATGGTGTGATTTTAAACTGCATACCTTTTAACTGCACCCTTCCTCGGTTCACTTGCTACTTCGCTTGCACTCCAGTCCTCTGCGGGTTCACTCCCGTTTGAGTGGAGAGTGCAAGCTGACTAGTTTTTATTTTTCTCCCCTACATCTAGTTAAGCCATTTCCGGTCACGGCACTCCGGGGCTGGTGGGATAGTTTTTGTCAGCCTATTTAATGAACATGATCCCGCAGACGCGCAGCGGTTACAGAGACTAGTTGCATTCCTACTTTCTGTTACTACTAATTTTAACTGATTTGCTTCACTTTACATAGAGATTCGGTGTGTGTGTCTGGGTACCGGTCACACGGTATGGGTGCACAGACATAATATCGAGTCCAAAATATCGTTTGGACATAATATCGAGTAAATAATATAGACTGGACAAAATATTGACTGGACAGAATATCGACTACAAAAATATCGTTTTTAAGGTAAGTGAAGTAATATCGACTGTATAAAATATAGATAGCAAAAATATCGAATTTTTAATAATATATTATATTTGATAGTGTATTTTTATGTAATAATATGTGTGAAAAGTGTGTATTAATGTTATAAATAATTTTATTAAATGGATTTTGTTTTTATAATAATTGCATAATGTAATTCTGTAGCGGGTTGTGGGTTTATAGGGGAATAGGGTGGGAAGTAATTTAATTATAATTAATTAAATATGTAAATTAATTAATTGATATTAATTTAAAATTAATTGTTAATTAATTAAATATGTAAATTAATTAATTGATATTAATTTAAAATCAATTGTTAATTAATTTATATGTGTTAATTAATTTAATAGTAATTGCAAAATAATTAATAATAATTGATTAATTGGTAAATATGTAAATTTTACTAATTGAATGCAGTAGCGGGTTGTGGGATTATAGGGGAATAGGGTGGGAAGTAATTTAATTAATAATAATTAAATTTGTTAATATATTTATTGATAGTAATTAGTAAATAATTGATAATTAATTTATATGTGTTAAATAATTAAATAGTAATTGTTAATAAATTTATATTAATTGATTAATTGGTTAATATGTGATTTTTACTAATTTAATTATTACAACTACGCTTTCCAACGCTTTCCTTACTGTTGCATCCAATGGAGTTGAAATAGTAATTTTAACCCCTATGCTATCCAACGCTTTCCCTACTGTTGCACCCACTGGAGTGGGAATAGTAATTTTAACCCCTACGCTATCCAACACTTTCCCCACTGTTGCACCCACTGGAGTGGGAATAGTAATTTTAACCCCTACGCTATCCAACGCTTTCCCTACTGTTGCACCCACTGGAGTTGGAATAGTAATTTTAACCCCTACGCTATCCAACTCTTTCCCTACTGTTGCACCCACTGGAGTGGGAATAGTAATTTTAACCCCTACGCTATCCAACACTTTCCCTACTGTTGCACCCACTGGAGTGGGAATAGTAATTTTAACCCCTACGCTATCCAACACTTTCCCTACTGTTGCACCCACTGGAGTGGGAATAGTAATTTTAACCCCTACGCTATCCAACGCTTTCCCTACTGTTGCACCCACTGGAGTTGGAATAGTAATTTTAACCCCTACGCTATCCAACGCTTTCCCTACTGTTGCACCCACTGGAGTGGGAATAGTAATTTTAACCCCTACGCTATCCAACTCTTTCCCTACTGTTGCACCCACTGGAGTGGGAATAGTAATTTTAACCCCTACGCTATCCAACGCTTTCCCTACTGTTGCACCCACTGGAGTTGGAATAGTAATTTTAACCCCTACGCTATCCAACGCTTTCCCTACTGTTGCACCCACTGGATTGGGAATAGTAATTTTTACTCTATTGTTATTGTATATTAATAATATTGGCTATTATTTAATTATATTTTGTTACTATATATATATGTGTTAAGAAATATGATAAAATATTTTTTTTTGTACTTTCATTAATTATTTAATTATCATTAGTTAATTTAAGTATTCTTAAGTATATTTTAGTACTTAGTTTTTTATATTAATTTAATTTAATAGTCTTTTTATTAAAGTCGATATTTTTTACAACTATATTATTGTAAACAATATTTTAAACTCGATATTTTTGTACTTACCTGTTTGTAGATAGAAACTCGATATTTTGTCAGTCGATATTTTTGACACGATATTCTTGCAGGTCGATATTTTGGAATTCGATATTATTTCAGTGATCCCACGGTATGAGTACAGTGTAACAAACCTCACGCGCAGCTTTTGCTCTAATGTTTACTAATGTTTTTCTTTTAATGGTGTGATTTTAAACTGCATACTTTTTAACTGCACCCTTCCTCAGTTCAGTTGCTTCTTTGCCTGCACTCCTGTCCACCGCGGGTTCACTCCCGTTTGAGTGGAAAGTGCGAGCAGACTAGTTTTTCTTTTCCTCCCCTACTTCTGGTCATGCCATTTCCGGTCACTGCGTTCCAGGACTCGCGGGATAGTTTTCCTTAGCCAGTCTATTAAATGAACAAGGGGCCAGATGTATGACCCTTTATTGCGGCCGCAAACAGGACAACCTTCCGTTTACAGCCCAAATAAGGATAAAACAGAGACCACTGCCTGCCCTTAAAAAAAATGAAACAGAAAAGTTTCATTTTTCTTCCTTAAATGCATCCTGTTTTCCTATAAAACAGTGGGCTTGCTGCAGGTGGCAAGCCCACCTGCGCCCGTCCACACCCTGCCATCGCCAGGAGCCAGGACTCCTACCCCTTGTAACAGCCATTCCCTACCAAGATACACCTATTCTAGGGCAAAGCTCAATTGCATCAGCCAGTTGGCAAACGTGGCAGATGATTTACGGGGTGTCATGCGAATGTTCTCTCATCCAAACTGGTTGTGCCATTTTCTTGTAAACACTGCCACTTCCAGAGTCTTATATCAAGAACAACAGGGGGAGTACAACATTTCCTCCAAGACTCAGTTGATGATTCGAAGCCAGAATTAAGCACTTCTGCAGCCTCGGTACGTGCAGGTAACAGCGATGGGCAGTGGGGCCGCGTGGGGGAGATTTCGAGGGATGACGTAGAGGGAAAATTATTTATTTATTTAATTTTCTCTCTGCTTTGTCCCTTGATATCCCGCATCACACAGCCCCTCCGCTGTTCCCTGCATGGACCAAGGCTGCACTTCTGTGAATTTCGGCAGGAAGGCTTCTCTTAGTCCTCACTATAATGTGAGAGCCTTTTTAATAAATGTAAGATCTTTGCCCAAAAATTACACTGAAATATGGAATTTATTGAATTCCCAGTCTCCTGAAGTAGGATTACTAACAGACACATGGCTCAAACCCTTTTCCATTCCGGTTACTATGCTAGCTCTCCCAGACCAATACTGAACTTTTAACCTTAATAGGGATAGCAAAGTAGGTGGAGGTGTTGCTATTGTCTTTAAATAATCTCTGAATATTACTATAATGGATACTTCCTTGGGTAATACAATGAAATCTGTCTTTTTAAGATTGAAATTACACCCCAGGATTGCTGGAAAGGTGCCTTTGTATATCGCCCCCCAGGGCCTCTTAAAGACTTCTATTTAAAATGAATGGAAAGTATTGCTCCAGACGTAATTTCTTCTGAAGAATTTCTTGTACTAGGGAACTTTAACATACATAGTGAAAGTAGTGAGAATGTGGACGCAGCTACCTTCTTGGCAAATATGGCCTCCTTAGGGCTGGAAAAGATTAATTCAGGGCCTACGCATGCAGCAGGGCAGGTTTCTCAGATGGGCAGAGATGTGGCTGTGAGGAGGGATGTCAAGGATGAGTCATGCAGAAGCAATCTGTATGCGCTGGAGTCTTTTCTGGAGTTTGGCTGAGGAGCAATTAGAACTCGTTGTTTTTTGCAGCTTTACCCCCATTGCTCCAAACTGCAAAGGTGCGCTGTAACTGCTTGATTGTTACCATATTAAGAACAAGGGGATGTTCAATTTCAAACAGGTGGTCTGAGCTTGATCTGTTGAAATGATCTGGCAATCTATGAAGCTACACAATTACTAATTTGTTTGTTATTGTGCTTTTAAGGATACAACATTATCTGAATAAAGTGTCTTTGAACCTTTGAACCTTGAACCTTGAAGCTACACAACACTGTGAGATTTGGGTAAAAGTACTATATTTGAAACAAATCAAGTAAACAAAAAGTGCATCTATTCACAGTGGCAGTAAAATATAATGATGAGTCGATGAATAATTTTTAAGTGAACTGAGTCAAAGCTAGGCGATTTTAGGTAAATGGAAGGTTCTAAGATGCATTCAGTGAAAAAAGTAATTACTGTAAAAATTAAATTACCATTTATTCGTTAGACATATATTTGTCCCTATGCCATTTTGCTCACAAAAACAGTTTAGCAATTAATGGATTGTTAAAATCAAACAAAACATGTATCAACATGTATAATTGCTCTCAAGAGTTCTACTAATTGAAATAAAATGAGAAATGTGGCCCTGAAAGTCTTAATTGGTGAACAGGTGCATCTGTACAACTCATTAACTTTCCAGCCAGGAATAGGGGGATGCACCAAGTAAGTGGCATGATGCCCACATGTAGCCTAGGAGCATCTCTCACTTTCTCTCACTCTACTGAAGAAGAGCCACAGTAAGAACATATATCAGCACATTGAGCAAGATATTCACCCATTACATTTAAACATGGATCAATGAATTCAGCTTCAGGGTCCCAGAAATGAGGAGGGTCAGCAGGTACTTGGCCGGGTTAGACATAGACAATAACAAGGGACCATCCCTAAGCCTTCACTCCTGAAGAAGCACAGACATTGATCTGTAATATCTAACATCAGTCACCCTCACTGCAAAAGGTATGCAGTCAGCAGCAAGTATCCATTTATTAAAGGAGATATTTGTCCCAACACATGTAGAGCATCAAATATCCATCATACGAAAACTCAAAATCACCCAGAATGCTAATTTTCACAGGATAACTTCTGTCACTATTTTCCAACTTTAACCAATAAAAATTTACACTTGGGAGCCTCCATCCCTTCACCTGGCCAGTTTATATATATATATATATATATATACTAGCGGCCCGTCCCGACGTTGTCCGGGATTGAAATAGAATGTCTGCAATGGTTGGAATAGGCAAGGCAAATTTATTTCAAAACTTGACGGTATACGACATTTTTGGTTTGAGAAGAAATTGGTTTTCGACATTCCCGGACCTAGAGAGTGCGACATATAACTGTCCATGAGTGAAGCGGTCCTCTTGTAAGTCGACGCCTATGACTTTGTATGTTTGACCTTGTGATTTGTTAATGGTGGAAGCAAACACAATGTTAATAGGAAACTGCAACAGGTTTAAATTGAAATGGTAGATCAGTAGGGATCATGGATATGCGGGGAATGTGAGCTAACTGGCCTGCAGCTGGGCCAGAGAGAATAGTTGCTTTAATGACATATGGCAAAAGAGTTTTAACTTATAGGCGCGTCCCATTGCATAGATTTGGTGGACATAGGTTCCTTAATAACATGACAGGAACGCCGACTTTAATTTGGAGTGTATGAGGGGAAGTCCGGAAGGGTTAATTGAGTTGAGGAATTCCTGAGGATAATGCATGGCGTCCTGAGTATCTAATATTGTATCAATGGATTTATAGATCTTGGCGTTACCCGGGATTTGTAGTAGTATGTGTTCATTGATATGGTTTACAGTAGAGTTTCAGAGCTCATCTATAGCTCTTTCGCAAATCCATCTGTAGTCTTTTGTGAGAACATGCTGAATGTATACATGGTGTATGAGGTCATGTAAGCTACAGACTGGCTTACCTAAGTTTTGTATATTAGTATTGCCATTTGTGTTAGCTAGTTCTCCATTACCCAGTTGTAGTAGAGGATCAGCAAGTTGAGTATCTCCACCTCCCAAATGTGTCCTCATGTTAGTGGGTAAGGTGAGAGATTGTACTGAGTTCCAGAGGTTTGATGCTTTTAAGCATGCTTTCAGTATATCAGCACGCGTTCCTCTTGGGACTACAGGAAGAGTTTTCGGAAGTCACCTGCAAACACAAAAGTAACACCACCCATAATTTTTGTGGAATTCCTAATGTCTTTTAGAGTTCTGTCGACTGCCTCTATATGTGAGCGGTGTGTCATAGTACATTCGTCCCACATGATAAGAGACACATTTTGAAGCAGCGTGCCTAAAGGTCAGTTTTTCCGTACAGAGCATGTAGATTCCTTTTGCTGGGAAACAGTTAAAGGTAGTTTAAAGGTTGAATGTGCGGTTTTCTCTCCAGTTAGCAAAGTTGCAGCTATTCCAGAAGAGGCAACAGCAAGAGCCAATAGTCCTAAAGAGCGTATTTTGGCTGGTATGAGGTTTATTAAGTAAGTTTTGCCTGTACCTCCCGGGGCGTCTAAGAAGAATAAATTGCATTGTTTGTTCTCCACACTATGAACTATAGTGTTGTAGGCGAGTGTTTGATCAGGAACTAAGTTTGACAAGTGCTGTGCAAGGTATTCACGTAGGTTGTGGATACTATCTCTGTTTTCTGTATGGTGGTATGGTCTCTGGATTGTCCTGAGCGCTGCCGGCTGGTTGAAATCTGGTAAGGATTTCTCCCTTAATAGATACAGCGAGTCTTCTATTTGTATGAGTCCTTGGTTAAAGATTTCATTGCTGATTGCCATCGAGTTATCATGTCCTTGCTGATGCATAGTGTGCAGTATATCTTCACATAGAGGATCTTTAAATTCGGCCCATAAACCCATAGGATCAGATGGGTTACAAAGCAACCGAGTTATAGTGACAAACAACTCATGTAGTTTTGACGGAGAATCAGAAAGTGCAGCATCAGCTAATGTATGCTGATGCACGGTGATGGATTAAACCCAGATCTTTTGACTGGGTGTGAGTGTTTGATTGATTCAGATGCTGCGTCCATCACCACCCACCTTTGTATGTTTAAATGTGGCACCATGTGTGACCGTGCGTCTAGTTGTTAGTGTTGAGATAGGAAATATATTTGTAGAAACTGTGGAGGCTTGCCTTCCTGTGGAAGCAGACTGCCAATTAAGGGCCTCATTAGTATGGCGGACAGACCTTCGTCCGTCCGCCACCCCAGAGTAGGAGGGACCGTCCGCAGGGGCAGCGGCGGTCCCTCCGTGCAGATTAGGATGTGACCGCCACCCTGGCGGTCACATCCTGTATGCTTAACATTGCGGTGGGTGCTGCTTGAAGCAGCACCCGCCGCAATGTTAAAAATGCATTCTTCGCATTTGCATGCACAAAGCGGCAGGCACCGCGCGGTGCCTGCCGCTTTGTGCATGCAAATGCAGGGGGTACCATAGGTACCCCCCATGTGCACCCCCACCCCATCACCCTGGGGGCCCGCAACGGGCCCCCAAAAAAATCACTGTATGCCTTTCCACGGCGGAAAAGCCGCAGCGGAAAGGCATCTGTTTACCCCCATCCTAATATGGCTGGCGGTGTCTGTTAGACACCGCCTCCATATTAGAGCTTTTCTGCCGCGGTCGTAAGGTGACCGCGGTGGAGTGATATGTGATAGAGTGATATGTGGCTCTGCAGCTCTAACGTTTACCACCTGTGGCTGCTGTTGAGTCCCTTGGGCAGACAGTGCCCGACTGCGGTCCGACGATGTTGTGCGCCTGCTGTTAAGTTCTTTGGGCTGACAGTGCCTGACAGCGGTCACGCGATGGTATGTGTGTGTGAAACAGCAAACTGTGTAATGTGTTTTAGCCCTGCTGCTACGCAGAATCGCCTTAGCACCCGCCTCAGCACCCGATCAATATGGGAACGTCTGTGTCGGCTCCAGCTGTGAATGTGTTCTGTGGAATGTGTTTCAGCCCCGCTGCTACGCGGAATCGCCTCAGCACCCGCCTTAGCCCCCGAGCAATATGGGAACATCTGTGTCGGCTCCAGCCGCGAACGTGTTTGTTCGCTGTACCTGACGCCACTGCAACATGCGAACTGTGGCACCCGCGAACGAGTTTGTCTGCTGTAGCGCCATTTAGACGCACCACATGACGTCAACGGCCAACTCCCACAACAATTCCAAATGCAAAGCCCGCTTCTCGCACGCTGTGGAATCCAGCTTGGTTTTGAGGAATGCCGCGCCCATCGCTTATATGCACACGCCCCCCATCGCTCTATGCACACGCCTCCAGCACAACACTTCTTGCAAGCGGTATAATTCAGTAGGGCTGGGTTTTTGACGAATGCCGCGCCCATCGCTCTATGCACACGCCCCCAGCACAACGCACACGCCCACAATGGACTACTTTGCCCCTAACGTTCTTTCCCCTTATAATGTATATGGTGGGCTGCTGTTTAGCCTATGTCCATCTGCTGATACTGTGTTTTGCAATGCTGTATTTAGTGTCCCGAGTCACGCTGTAGTTCCTGAGCTTACCCGCCTCAAAGGTTTGGGCTCTCTCTTTATAATATTAGTATGGATATCATTCGGACTACACTTTTTCTGCATGCATTTTAGGATGCAGTAACTAAAATTCTTTGCTTCTGTTATTTTTTTTATAACGTATACTTGACGCATGTTTATTTATCTATACTACTATTATAAAGAGAGAACTGTGTCCTTTGAGCCAGGTAAACTCGAAAAGTACACCACCAATCCAAACACCCAAGACATCTTTGAAAACCTCAGGGCAAGCAGAAGGACATAGGCTATATAAATTTTAAAAATAAACGTTATTTACAAAATTTATATTAAAAAAAAGTAGTCCCTCCAAAGTAGCGCCAGCCGTGACGTGCGTGCTCATGTCAGGAGCACTGGGAGGAGCGGTGTACGAGGAGCGGCGGACATGGCGCGGGGAGGAGCGGGGACCTGAGGAGCAGCGGACAGGCCAGGGGCGGTGCGAGCAGCGGGTAGGTGGACATGGCGTGGGGGAGGAGTATAGCGGCGAGGAGCGGTGAAATGAGGAGCGGCGGCTGAGGTAAGTCTCCGGGGACAATATCGGGGCAGGTGGGTGTCGGGCCAGGCGGAGGACGGGGAGTTACAACAACACACATCGGCTGAGGAAAGGCAATGTCGGGGCAGGCGGGGGTCGGGGCAGGTGGGGGACAGAGACTAACAAGGTGACGGGTGGAACATTTTGAAGGTAGTACTGTCCGACCTCCATTGACTCAGGCCAGGCGGGGGTCGGGCCAGGCGGGAAAACAGATTGGCTGGGAAAGGCAATGTCGGGGGAGGCGGGGGTCAGGGCAGGCGGGGGACGGGGTGGGCGGGGGCACGGGCTGCTTGCTAATGTCGGGGCAGGCGGGGGTAGGGGAAGCCTGAATGCTCCCGGACAAGGTCGGGACGGGCTGCTAGTTTATCTTAAAAAGTCATATCCAATTTTTGTTCGTCTTTAAAATGTAAGTGAGTTTTCCCACCCTATCAGCATGCAACTAAAATCGTTGATGAATCGGCAGTCAGACAAAAAACAAAGCCTCAGGGGTAAGAGAATCTGGATGTGAGCCATGAGCTATTGATTAAAATGGGTATACAGCTGTTACTTTAGGGTCTTTCGTCAAGATTGAATACTACCTTCTAATTTTAGTCTGCTTTTGCGAATAATAAATAGACCACTTTATCTCAGCTAAGTTTGGAAGAACCAGAGTTCATATAGTGTGGTATGCATTTACAGATATGATTTAAGGCCTCTGTAAAATCTACCTAGTGGCTCATGGCTATCGGATACAGATTGCTGATTTACAATCTCTATACATCTAGCAAACAGACACTATGGAGTGAGAGCAAGCACATGCAGCTGACATAGTTTGTGATAACATTAAGGGGATTATATTCTAGGACTTGGTGGAGTGACACGAAGCAGTTCGAGAGAATTACCAAGTTAATTCAATGTTACAAATCTTAACACTTGTACTTATGCTAACATTGCCGTTGTTGTTTGAACCACTGTATTTATTTTTACCGGTAAGATTTTGAACCTGATAATTCAGTAAATGGCATATTCTCACAAAGTGTGTTAATCTTATCTTTACCCTCCCTGTGTTCCAAAGATTTCATCCATTCGGCCATTCCCCATCCTTACACCACTGGGTGCTAGGACTGATACTTCCTGAACACCTTTTGGTTGTAGGGGGACGGCTTTGAATTGCTTACAGCAGGCTTCATGTGTTCCCTCAGTGTTGGGTCTTGAGAGCAGGAAAGTGTTAATTGGTATACATTGTTACAGGTCCTCTAGCATTATATTAAGAATTTTCCTATTGGAGGCAACATCAACGAGGTGAATGAAAGTACCTACACCTCAGACACGGCAATGTGTGCATCACCTTTTACCTCTATTAGACTTTACATATTCATTGTGTTGCCCAACAATTGTTTATTTGGCATCACCACCTGATGAGCTGCAACAACTGTGCTGCTGGCTTTTATCCTTACTTGACTTTTATTATGTGTGTGTGTCTAACTGTAACATTTCTCCAGAGAAGAGTGAGAGATGTAAAGAGAGAAAGAGATAGAGAGAGAGGGGGGAGTGAGAGTTAGACAGAGAAAACAACACAGTGATTGAGGAGGGGAGAAAAAAGAAAGAGAACACTCGATAAGGTGAATGCAGATGGACTTGGATCTGTTATGGACAAGAGAATAACTATAGTAGATAATAAGAGAAGGGTGTGAAGAGATAAACTAGAATAATTTGATGAGCAGAGTAATGTGGGTAAAATAAAGATAGAAACATATAGTAGGGAAGGGGTCCTAGGGCATTTTTATAGACCACCACAGTGGCACAGCCCCCAAACCAGAACATAAGTAAACAGAAAGTGCCTGTGGGTCCTTGAAGTGATTCTGTCTACGGCATGAAATCAACATATAATAGACTATGAGGGAGCTAAAGAACAAAAAGAAAAAAAGAAAGGATGTCCTATGTGAATATGGCACAATAGGATATCTCCAGGGTATGAAGTATACCCATCAGTTATCGTCTGATACCGCCCTTGTCATCATCTGGGACTCCTCACACCAAGGAGAGTTCAAATTGTAGCCACTTGTGTAGAAGTGGGTACTGAGGGACCAGTGATATAAGATGGATATGGGAGTATCTGAACACACGAATCAAGATATCTGGTTTGCAGTGCTTGTGAATAGTGAAAAAGAAGTGATGTGTGTTAAATAGTGTGAATACAATTGGAGAGATAGGAAGGAATTTGACTTTAATACTGTCCTACTTTCTTCCAATATTAAAAACAAAGTAGAGAAAATAGCAGGTTAAACAAATATCTGCTAAAATGAACTAAAGGTCGACATGTTTCAGCAGTCAAAGGACTAGAGTTGTCCGCTGCTTTCTTCAGGACCAATATTTCGGTACAGCAAAAAATGAAAATATGAAAGTGCAAAAGAAAAATTTGACAACCATATTACCAGGAGATCCTAGGTGTATGGGGTATATCCTCTGTATCGCTGGATGAGTTTCCAGAAGCAGAAGAAGTCATGTCATAGAATGCAGAAAAGGGAAAAGAAGAGATGTCGGTGGCACAAATTGCATAACATCAACAAGCAGCGACAGGCGCTGAAAATAGCAAATGTGTCAACTGAGGTACACATCGGTCCTCTGTGTATATAAATTAGATGTGCTTTCTTACCTATTGGGTAGGAGGGTTAAATTACACCCCACCTGGCCACGGCTCAGGTAAATAGGAGCACCGCTCTAGTAAAAATAAATAAGGAGGGAAATGAGGGATCGATGAATTACCACTCATAAACCTCATCTATGCACAAAACATACACACACACACGTATTCTTAATGCGCATGATAGATACTATGTATCATGGTAAGTCTCTTATAAGTAAGCCTAATCGCACATGACGCGATTTCTTAATTATAAGTCAGAGATCATGTGTGTCACTAAAATAGCAGAACACCCAGTGATTGTGCATGGATGATTAGTAAAGTTATCAATTCAACTCTATAACATGGACAGCCATTCACGAGGAGACTGAAAACTCTGTGTCTGCTCATAGAATTATTGTGCTAATCATCCCAGATATCACAAGCAGGATTGTATCCCCAAGCATAAGTACACCCGACATCTCCACCGGTAGTCTAGATCAACCTCTGTCGCCGTTGAGAGCAGCAGACCAACTAGCCAGCATTCCCAGGCACTCGGCATTAGAAGCGCAAAAAAAGCCTTCTCCACCTCGAAGGTAAAGTATACATTCTAATGCCACAACTCCAAATAAACACACGGGCAAGCACCTCACTCCGTGACCAACAGCACGCTCTCCCTCACTCACCTCTCTGTCGGTATTCCGGGCATGCCTCTGAGCCAATTCTGGGAGGGCCATTTTTAATCCGGTGTCTGGCGGGCCACCACATAACGTGGATGCGTAGGATTGTATGCCGGATCTGAAGAATGCTGGGAAGTGTAGTATTCTCATTAATTCACATTACCAAAACAAACCCAATATCTACGTGTATCATTTATGCGGAAAGTCTATGTATTCAAATATTGATGTCGCAGGAGCCTCACAACGAACATGTTCTCAAGAAATTAGGTTCTGTTGGCTGAAAAAGAGTATGTTAAGTACGCTCGCAGCACACAGTAAAACTACTATTATATATTCACTGTGCATGCTCAGTCAACATTAAAAGAATATTAGGGGCGAATGTAATGGTTATTAGAAAAAGGTTAATCATTGCAAATCCAATCTCATTAATCAGAATACAAATCTAGGCTTGTATGTTAGTGAATGCGTCAAATTGCGTGCCAGATCTAAAGATTGCTGGGAAATGTAGTATTCCCCTTATTCACCTCACAGTGAAGACCAAGTTTCCACATGTGTGCTTGATAGGACAAATCTATGTAACAAATTACTTATGTAGGGAGAGCCTCACGCCCATAATGTCCACAAGATATGAAAAATATGTTGTCTAAGAGAGAGCACATTAGGTAAGCTCGCAGCACCTGAAGAAACTACTACTATATATTCATTGATGAACAGATGAAAATGCATGGGCAAATATGTGAGGGGCAAATTAAAATGGTACATATTTGTCAAGACTACACCATTTTGATTCCGACCTCATGAACCGCAGCATAAATCTTGGCTCTTATGTTAGTCTCGACCATTAGCAAGAGGATAGATGGTATATAGAGCCGCAGGTTACAGCTAATCCACCAGATAAACATCTGTGGCTACAGCGATAAAAGCTTCTGCTAATCATCGAAAAAATTTGAATAAGTGCACCTGTGATTGAAATCACAGCATACACACGTCTCATTTGATGGATGGTCCACACCAAGAATGTATGTGGTGTACAGAACAGTTGTACTCATGCTAATAACCTAACGGAGGTGAGTGCATATAGTCAGCCTGACTGTTAGGGACTAAGAAACTGTGGTCTAGATACAAATGTCATCACAGTGACATCCGTGGGATGTCTTCATTAAGGCCCTCCTTATCCGAATTGAATCTATATACCCACTTCTGCTCTTTCGCAAATAAATACTTGCCAATATCAGTTACATGGTCGGGAATGAAGGGTTGTTCCATCACGGTCCATGTAAAGTCTGTCGGACCATGACCAACCTCAAGGAAATGACTCGTTAAGCGTGTGGCCTGTTTTTACATCGAATCGTGCTTTTATGTTCAGAGATTTGGAGCTTGATTTTTCTTGTTGTCATTCCAACATATCCTAGCTGACAAGGGCATGTAATGAGATAGATCAACTTCTCACTGTTGCAATTTGTTATCTTGATACATCTGTTCAGATACTCCCATATCCATCTTATATTACTGGTCCTTCAGTACCCACTTCTACACAAGTGGCTACAATTTGAACTCTCCTTGGTGTGAGGAGTCCCAGATGATGACAAGGGCGGCATCGGACGATAACTGATGGGTATACTTCATACCCTGGAGATATCCAATTGTGCCATATTCACATAGGACATCCTTTCTCTTTTTCTTTTTGTTCTTTACCTCCCTCATAGTCTATTATATGTTGATTTCATGCCGTAGACAGAATCACTTCGAAGACCCACAGGAACTTTCTGTTTACTTATGGTAAAATAAAGATGACAAAAAGACAAATTAATTAAGATTTTCATAGGGAGAACAGTGTGAGAGGAGTGAGAATAGAAACCAGGTGTAAAAGTGACAACTGAGAATTGGGAGAAATGAGTAAAATGGGGAAAGAAATAGAGGGGAAGAAAAACACACTCGATAATCTTTAGTATGAAAGCAGAGAAATATTGATTTGTTTACGAATAGATAAAGAATGAAAGAAAAAAAGCCTACAAATACAAGATAAAGGGCTTTTTTCCATAAGGAAGATGGGCAAAGTCCATGAAGAAAAGGTGAAAGTTGAAACAAGAATTGGATTACATAAACAGAGTGAATTAGAAGACATAACAAATTACTATGAATAGAGATTTGAAAGAGAGACCATGGCCAATAGCCAATTCTGGTGTCTTTACATACTAATGTCTCTACATACTAACGGGATCTGTAGTTGACCTCATGGTCACAAATCCAAACCCCAAAGGGCCCAGTCAGTCTTTCATCCCTTACTTGGTTGATAAAATCTGCATCACTGAGTTTGATGACAACACTGAGTTATCCTTCTGGATGAACATATGCTTTACAAATACACCTTTTACGCTACAGAAAAAGAAGAAAAAATGCAGTTAACAGAGGCATGAGTGGGAAGATAAAGAAAAATTAGTAGTGGTAAAGAAAAGAAAGATAAGGAAATAATCTTACATGGAAAACAAAACTAAATAAAACATGTATTACAGGGTAAAAATAAAGCAGAGAAATACATTTCTCCACAGAAGGTACTAGGAGACAAGTAAAAGACACACTGAACCCTATGAAGGCTGAACCCAGAGTGATTTTAGTTATTTTCATAATGTGACTAATATTTACAATCAAATGCAAGCTGTGCGACCTTACATTTCCCAACACTAAATGCATAGCTGCATTTATGTAAATTCTACTTCTGTTCATACATTTAAAAGAAACGTTTTTTACTGCTACGTGGAAAGTAGAAAGGGATGTGATATGTGCCTTGACGGAATTTACAAAAATGGAAAAATGTATGCTCCACTGAAGTGTGCTGAAATTGAAGCCTTTAGATGCATACGTTGGGAATTTCCTCTTTAAAGCCCTAACTGCCAAAAGTGCCCTTTTCCCGTTGATTATAACAAACTCTTTCAGATTGTAGGCTGGGAAATGAGCTGAAAAAGATTCCATTGACAAATGTCACTTCGTAAAAATTAGACCCTCCGGCTCTCTATGTAATAAGGGTGCTCAGTTTACTGCAGCCATAATTTTTTTTCAACATGCGATACCTGTACTGTTTAAACAGGGCAATTGAGTGTACTCAGAAAGTACACTAAAACCTTGATAATTTACTAATGAACATAAATGACGGAGAAGCCTAAGAAAAAATACACATAGCATATAATTAAGTCTCCAATTTTTCAGTTTTTACTGTTTTTTACAGATAAATACAGATAGAAAACAATGTGTTTCCTGTCTGTATTTATTTTTGAAAGCAGAAAATTGTGCTTTGTATAAAAGACTCTCCATGCTGTCTTTCATGAATTCCAGGCAAAAGCTGAGCAGATACGCAGCATGGGGAGTTACAAAATAGGATCAGATTTGCTTAAGTACAGGCATATATTATATATATGTGTAGTATAACACTAATATGTACCTATAGGTGTAGTGTTTTGTTGTAGTGTTATATGGCTGCTTAATTTACTAAAATGTGACCAGCATCCATTTTATTGAGTTTTCAGTGCAGCAATCAGATATTCAACATTACAATAATCAAACATCTCTCTCCCCCATCAAATTGTTATCTGCAGACTCAGGTCCACGTTACTGTCCAATAGTATTCACAACTTATGTTCCCCATGCTTCAATCAAGAATCATGGCATAATCTTATTAAGCAAACCCCTAAGGATCTCCCCCCCAACCCCCTAGCCCCCCTCCCTCCCACCGTTGTGTTCCAACTATTCGCAACAATTCAGCATCTAGAGCTTGTGTTGACATACAATCAAGATACACGTAATTGTAATGGGCGTTCCAGTACCCCACCTCACCACAACCCACTATTCCCCATTGTCCTCAGCCAATTGGTTTTTCAGCGTCTGAACCAGGTCTTCCCATGCCCTTGCTATGTCTAGCGCCTTTGCATTATTCAGGCGTCACGCTTGTTGGAACGTATAGCCCCCTCCCCACTAGACCACTTAAGCAACTCAGCACTCCACCTTTTACTGCTTGGACCTTCCTTCGCCTTCCAGTGCATCATTATTTCCCTTTTCGCCAGTACTAGGCCCATATCTATAAACTTACTTGTTACTTTACGTTCTGGAGGTGTGTGGGTACCAGTGTAATATGCATGTAGCCACATCAAATGTCAACTGGCGCTCCGTAACTAGGTTTAGTATGTCCCCCACTTCCCCCCAATAGTTCCCCATCTTCGGGCACCCCAACAACATATGATCTAAATCTGCTCCCAATGTCCAGCACCTAGGACACATCACTTCCCCAACATTATAATATTCCATGATCTTACTCGGAGTCAAATACGCCCTATGTATTACAAAGAAATGCACTAGTTGGAAGCGTGCATTCCTGGTGCCCTTCCATGCCCTCCGTACAATGTGTCCCCATGTGGTTTCCATTATGGGCTCCCTGTGCTTACCTCCCATTTCAAACGAAGCGTATCCAGCGGGGCCAAACCCTCATTTAACATTCGTAGAGTAGAGGCATGTAACTGCTTTGAATGTACCTGTTGCCATCACCACGTACTGACACGCCTGCGTTATTTCTGGTTCTAGCAGTCCCCCCTTCCATTACTTTTGGATGGCTCGGACCAGGGCCGCATGTAGCAGAAAATCCCCCCTGGGGAGATCAAAACCCTCTCCTGCAGTATCTGATAAGATAACAGCACTCAAATCAATTCATGAAGCTTTATTCGGTACATATAAAATGACCATAAAAGCACAACAAAAAGAATCATACATAAGATAAAATACAACAAATTTCAGGGCAAAGAACAAAAGAACGTTACAGACATGGTTCTTAAAAACACATACTTTTCCTGACATGAATACACTGGGTTAAAAACGTCGCAGTATAAAAACAGATATCGATAGATTGCAGGTTAAAAATTGAACTCATTGCCTGGTTAACTGTGCGTACGCCATATTTAACAAACATAGGTTTCAGAAAGGCAGTACGGAAATTCATATACAGTTTACAAAAAAGTAAAAAGTGCAAAGTGCTCTTTTTAGATACGTCATCACACATACATGTCCCTAGCGGGTGTCTCTTCAAATTCGGCAGGGCCACTAAGTGATGTGCTACTCCAAAACTTAGTCTGGTCAGCACAAACTTGTGGGATGGCCTTGTCACCCAAACCAAATAATTAGGGAAACCTCCAGTGGTGAGATAGCTAATATAAAACATTACAGTAGATAGTGATCCATTGGCTAAGGCCCGCTTCCTTTTTGTAAAAGCCAAGAATTTGGTTTTCAGCTCTATTTTGGGTATCTGGGATGCTGCACTGGGATCTTTCAAGACATTTAAATTAAAAATCTCTGAAAAACAGACGACAATATGGGTATATTTAGATGTTTATCCAGCGAGATACAATCCTCAATAATTGATCTGTTAAAAGATTTTTCATCCTGGAGCCAAATTGACCGCCAAATCATAAGTGGCCTCAGGGATAACAGATCAATTAGAAAATTGGAAACCAGTTCCCGATGGATTAGCTCAGTGGGAGCAGAGGTTGATAAACACGGTAGCTTTTGTAAAAAAGAGTTTTCATCCTGCTGCAAGTGATGGTCACTTCTGTGACCCCACACGCCTGCCCTCTAAAGAGCGATTGTAACACATCTTGCTTGGTAAATCTTAAGCATATCCCTGGTGCGTCTGTCCCCCACCTTTGCAGCAAATCTAAAAACACCATGAGCACTTTTGGCCATTTTAATGCGGATATTGCTGAATTCATTGGACCATTTTCTATCCTTGGAAAAGGTTATACCAAGGTAGCAAAACGTATCTACTTGTTGCACCTTTTCATGATCTAAAAAAAGGCATTTAAAAATTTACTTTTGGCCCCACAAGTCATGGTGTGCATTTTCCCCTTATTGATAATCAGTTTTCTGTCTTTGATAAAGACCGAAAATTTATCGAGCAGGCGCTGTAGTCCCAAAGGAGTTCTAGAAAGTAAAACAGCATCATCGGCGTATAATAACACCGGGACTGATACACCCTTGATCTGGAGGGCATCTGCCTTATCATTTTTTAAGATTGTATCGATTCCGTTATTAAATAGTATAAAAAGTAGGGGGCCAATACACAGCCCTGCCTAATCCCTCTCTTGACACTGAATTTTGGGGTGCATTCACCTTTTGCGCCGAAACGCACAGATGTTTGTAATTTCCCGTACAACCTCGCTAGGAAAAAGATGATACCCTCAGGTGCTCCTAGCTCTAACAGGGTTGGCCATAAAATAGAATGGTCAACCATGTCAAAAGCGCTACTTAGGTCTGCAAAACAAAGGTACAGTGATCCTTGTTTTGCTTCGGTATATTTCCCGATCAGTAAGTCAAGGATTATGCACTGATCGAGAGTACCCCGACCCTTTCTGAAACCGTACTGGCTATCAGCAAGGATTCCCTCTTGCTCAGCCCATTCCTCTAGCCTGGCCAGCATGACTCTGCTCATGATCTTAACTGAGGAGTTAAGAAGGAAAATGGGGAGATAATTTTTCGCTTCAGACCTACTGCCCTTTTTATATATTGGGATAATATTAGATTCCTCCCATGTTTTGGCGGTGTTAAAAAAAATGGGCAAGAGAGGGCTCCACGTCTCAGGCGCTGCTTTATAAACATCGACGGGTACCCCATCGGGGCCCTGGGCTTTCCCCCCCTTACTAGCACGTATGGCAAGTTCAACCTCGCTAACCGTAATATCCAATGGTAGAACAGTCCACCTACTAAGGTTGGGATCTACACAGCTGTTTGTGTCAAAAATGTTTGAAAAATGGGCAACCCAGCCTCCACTCGAGACATTCAAGGTTAACTCTGGTGTATTTTCTCCCTTCAGAAAAGGCGAGTTAACAGTGGCCCAGAACAAGGTACTGTTAGATAATTCAGCAGCTTCGTTAAGAGAGTCCCAGGCCAACTGCTGTTACTCACACTTCCTCCGTTTCAGAGCATGCTTATATTCTGTTCTTAAATTTCTTATGCTGTTAATGTCCCTTGGCCTTTTGGCAAGAGCATATTTCAATTCAGTTAAAAGGCTAGTGCACATATGGTCAAACCAACCAGGACTGTTTCTACTCTGAGCCCTTTTTGGCCTAGTGAACCTGGCATCAATTGATTCATTAATATCTTTAAAAGAGACTAAAACCTGCCCGAAGTCAGTGCTATTGTCAAGGATGAAGGTAATATCAACCAGACAATCCCTGACGATAGCACCGATTAGTTCATTAGGTTTGTCCCCCGCCCATCTTAATCTTACTCCATTTGGTCTGTGTGGTTCCACATTATTAACTGTAGTACTCATATTAACGGGACTTCCACCCCAAAAAGTTGTTTCCAGGATGATACAGTTATGATCACTTATAAACGTTTCTTCGATCCTAGGAACAGCACAACTAGAAATAATGCTAGAAGAGATAATCACATGGTCGATGACCAAACTAGTGTGCCGGTTCTTAAAGGTAGGAATAGTTTCACCATTTTTATCTTTTGCAAAACCCAAAATTTCCAGATCATAGCAGCCCATGAGTGAGTTTAATGCCTCACCATAGCTGTTATGACCAAAATGCAAGTCATCGAATCCGGCGTTGTTTGTGAACCCACAGACTTTTTGTGTTGAGAATTCACATAATGGAGTATTAAAGTCACCAACTCATATGAAATCAAGATTAGATTTTCAATGGCACTTGCCAGATCATGTACTACGGTTACCCTTGAGCTGTCAAAAATATTATTGTAGTAATTAACCAGCAGAATATTACTTCCTTGGTCCTCATATAACCAAAGTATCTGCACATGTGCTCCCACAGCTGTGTACCTTTTAACTACAACCGGGCAATAAATAGAAACTAATATCAATAAACCACCTTTGGCTCTACCTGGGCCAGCGCCATACGTCGGCAAGTTGTAAGAGACGAACCCCTCAAAATTGTTATCTTCCCTGCGCCACGTTTCTTGAAAACATAACATATCATAGGTATTAATAAGATCAGCCAATCTAGCACATTACCCTTTGACTTCAACCCGGCGATATTCCAGCTAGCAATTGTTATCCCTTTACCATTTCTTCCAATAGTATCTGATATCGTTGTTACATTATTACTATCTTCCTCCCTTTGAGTTCCATTTGATAAGACCCCAAGTGCGTGGATCTGATCTAGGTTGTCCTCCCGGTTCTGCTCATGGCCCGCATGATTTTCACTTGTCTCAGTTACTAAGGTATCTGTGATCTCACACGGGGGGGGGGCTCGTGAATCTGGGGAAGTCAATCATTAGAGTCTAAGCTATTAAGAGCATGAAATCGGTTTTGCAATGGGATAACCAAGCCAGGCCGGTAAATACATGGAAATTGCCTGGTACTATTGCTGTCATTAGGGGGTGCTTTGATGAGGTGGCTATAAAAATAACCAAGTGGACGGGCACAGACAGTATTATCAGCAATCGGTAAGGATGCAGCTCTTAACAAAACAGTAGCTACATGTAGGGGGTGTTTAAAATTAATAATAACACAATCACCCCTGCTATTCTTGGTGGAGTTTCCGATCCAGTTGACCCTTCTAGTAGTTAATATTTGGTCGGAATAGGCAACTTGGAACCCACATTGCCTATGCAACCATGAAACGTTTTTGTTTTTTAGAGAGTCATGTATTTCTTGCTCGGGTTGGGTTGTGCATGTATCTGTAGCTGGAACATTAGTTAAGACGACCACATAAGGAGCACAATCAGGGGGAAGGTTAATATGATGCCTTCTCTTCACTTCTGTACACCCTTCTATGCTCTCAGCTACTGAAGAAGCCTTATTTTCCTGACTGACTCTTGGTGGGCTATCTAGTAGGACCGTATTGTTAACACTATGCCTCCCCTCAGAAGGAATTTTTATATCTTTGCTCACTCTTGGGCCCTTCTTGTTAATCTTATGTTTTCCACCCAAGGCAATGTGGGTATCCAGAAGGCTCCCTAATCTGGTTACTTCTGCAGAGATCAAATCTAATTTAGCCACCAAGGGTTTAATAATGCTTTCTAACTTGGCATCAATAAGGTTAACCAGGAGGTCTAATAGCTGTTCAGTTTAGCTGTACCTTCTTTCTCCGTGGCACACTTTTCGCCTACTATATTTTTTGGGGGGGGTTGCTACTCTTTTTTTATTCCGAATACCCCCACGTTTACTAGGTACTTTCCTACATACTCTAACTAATCTACAGGTCGGGAAAGCCTGGACTGGTGTGTTTGGTGTGTCGGAGGTGTCATCTTCCATCACAACCTGATTGGATACAGCTACAACTGGTACCTCATTGTTTATAATATCCACACTTTCTGCTTCGCGACTATCATCTAATGCAGATACGTCTAAAGAAGTCGACAGAGTGGGGGGGCTACCACGGCCCAGTGATAATCGCCGGTCACTATTAATTTTCTTGACAACTTTAACTAAATAATTATCCATTGTGGCAGGCACTGAGGGTTTTTTCACAGTTTTCTGTTTAGACATCGTAGAGCCGCCAGCAAAGCACACAATACTTATGTTAAAATCCAAAAGCTATCATGAAGGAAAAGCAATGAAGCAGAGAATTAAAACAAATATAACAAATCAGAGTCCTTAAGTCTTAAAAAGTTTAAATGTCTCACTAAAAATAGGGGGGTAGGAGGCGCGAGCTGCAACAGCCATGGTTTGGGGCCCAGCCCAGCCTTGTCCTGCCCCGGACTGCCACAGACTGTCCCGCCCTTGTCCCGGGCGACGCGGGAGGAGTAGCTCTCCTCTAGGCACCTCCGGGCGTGGAAGTAGGCGTCGTCAGCCATCCCCCGACAAGCAGGGGCACGCTGGGAGTTGTAGTCTCCCCTGTGTCCACACTCGGTGGCCGCAGGAGATCTGCGGCGGCGGTGGAGGAGAAGCGCAATGTCAACAGCCCCTGGTCAGCGTACCTGCAAGCAGTTCAGGCAAGTAATGGCAGTCAGCCCCAAACAGCGTGTGACAAAGTCTAAAAAGTGCCTCAAGAATTATAGCAAATTCTCTGACCGCCGAAGCATACGAACAATCTATAGTCCCAGAAGCAGCGTAATGTTTGCAGAGATTATGAAATCCTTTACCTCACCAGCTGCAGCAAATGTGACTTCAATCAAAGTATGTGCTTACAATCACTTTACAGCCGCCACCACAGCATTAACCGCAGCATTTTTTTTCCGCTCACCCTCTTCTCTCCGTTCTCCCCCTCTCCCCTGCCGCGGGCTCCGACCTCCGACCCCACCGGGGGGGACAGACAAGCACAAACGCCGTAATCAGGAATGCTCTCACATCAGAGCAGGCTGCGGGGTAGAAGCACCACGGAGGCCAGAAATTACTTCATTTCACTGCCACACAGCCGAGAAAACCACAAAATCCCCATCTCGCCATCTCGCCTCGAGATGAGAACGCCAGCAGACCTACACGCCGGCAACACTCCGCCATCGCTGGGGATAACAGCACTCCATCGTCGTACAAGTCCCCCAGCATGTGGACCCCTGCTTGCTCCCACTCCCAGAATGACGACCAATCTCCACCATGAGGAAATGCTGTCAGCATCCCTAGTGGACTCTTAGGCGCTTAAGGGTGTTGTACACCAGCCCTTCGCTGGCTCCTGTTCCAACACAACTGCAGAGTCTTTTCTTCTAAAGTGAGATCCCTAAGGTCTAGCTTTTGTTGCAGCACTATGGAAGACAGAATATGTTTCGGGATTCCGCCACCTCTCACATTTTCCGTGCCCCTAAACTCCTTGGCCACTGCCTGTGTAAGAACATGCAATTGCGCTGCTATATAATACAACTCCAGATCAGGAATCGCCAAACTGCTGTCCACCTTAGGTCTCATTAATGTCTTCAGCACCACTCTGCGCCTCCCTGATCTCCAGATAAATCCCACAATCATAGATTTCAGGTTGGTAAAAACTGAGCACATCACCCATATAGGCAGCGTCCTAAAAAAGTACAGCAGTCTAGGGAGAACCACCATCTTCAATAAAGCTATCCTACCCATCACTGAGAGTGGAAGGGTACTCCAAAAGGCCATGCTCCCCTTAAGGGCGCGTATACATCTCCCTATATTTCCTTCTAACAGATCGCCGGATCCATGATAAATATGAACTCCGAGGTATGCTAAGCAAGAAGGTTCCCACCTCGCATTCTGCGGCATCCTAGGCGCTATCCTCCCCGGTTGCACCGGGAACAAGGACGTTTTGGTCCAATTGACCTTTAGCCTGAGACCGTTCCAAAATCTGACAACAATCGCTCTGGCCCTGCCAATGCACCATCTGTATCCACCAAAAATAACAGCAAATCATCCGCGTATAATGATATGTATTGTTGTTCTCCTCTAAAGGCCAGGCCCTCATACCACTGTCCCAGCCGAGCTGGTCGTGCCAACGGTTCTATCGCTAGGGCAAACTGCAATGGGGAGAGCGGGCACCCTTGTCGTGTCCCACGGGTCACCACATAACGGGGAGAAATCATCTGCTCCACTTTCACTCTAGCCACCGCTGAAGTATACAGTACCTTCGTCCACCTCACAAACTCCTCGCCCAGTCCAAAGTGTCCCATCGCTTTGTACAAATACAGCCATTCAAGGCTATCAAAGGCCTTTTCTATATCTACAGATAAGATTGCAGCCATAGAAGAATCTATCCCAGCTTCTCCTAAGACCCTCACTAACCTCCGCACATTGGTGGCAGTATTTCTGGTAGGGATAAACCCCGCCTGATCTTCATGTACCAAGACAGTCATATGCTGCAGTAAACGCGATGCCAGGATCTGACTAAGGATCTTATAGACAGTAGTGAGCATTGACAATGGGCGGTACGCTGCCGTATCCGTACTATCCCGTCCCGGTTTTAATAACGGGACAATTAGGGCCTCGCGCATCGATTCCGGTAGCTGCCCCAGTTCCCACGCTTCGCTATAGACTTCCAGCAACCGTGGTGCTAATATGTCAATATATTGCATATAAAATTCCACAGGTAAGCCATCCACCCCCTGTGTCTTATTCCCTGCCATTTGCTTAATGGCGCTCCGAATTTCATCAAGCGAAATTGGACGACCAAGATGCCGCGCCTGCTCTTCCTCCAACTCAGGAAGCATCACATTTCCCAAGAAGGACACAATAGCAGTTTTGTCCGCCGTTAGTGTACTCTTGTAAAGCCTCTCATAATATTCCCTGAACCCATGCATGATCTCACTCTGGGTATAGACTGTCGTTCCCCTAACCGGGTTTAGTGCCAGGATCGGGGAGTTATGTGGTATAGGGTTAGCTAGTCAAGCTAGCAGCGTTCCTGCTTTTTCACACTCTGCGTGTGCCTTCTAGACATACTTCCGATAATCGAAGCAGCGCAGTCTCTCCACTTCTGTGGCCAGCACCCCTTTAGCTTCTAACATTTCCCTCTGACGCACCCGGTTCTCAGGGCGTGCCTGTTCTGCCAACCTCAACCATTCATCTGCTTTCTCAACATCCTGCAGCAGTGATTTCCTCACCCCAGCATATTTACTTATGCATATCCCCATACTACTACATTAAAGGTGTCCCATTCCATCACCCTAGTAGGAGTAGACCCCGCATTCTCACTAAAGTAGTGTGTTATCCCTTCTTCCACCTCCCTATGAAACACCGGATCCTCTAAGGTTTCAGGGCGCAATCGCCATGTGGGAATTTCCGCCCTTTCCTGTGTCCAATGCAAGGTGAGCAGGAGCGGGTTATGGTCGGACAGGGTCCTAGTGAGATATTCAGAGCTGGTCACCGCGGATGCCACCAGTGGGAAGCACAACATAGCATGCAGTCTAAAATGCAGTTCGTGTAACGCCGAGAAGTAGGAATAATCTCTAATTTGCGGGTGATGCGATCTCCATACATCTATCAGATGCCACCTAGCCTGCCAATCTTGCCTATGCTTGGACAGTCGATGAACAGGGGAATCAGGCAATAGGGGATGAGACCTATCCATGATTGTGTTCATTATTGAATTAAAATCCCCTCCCATTATGAGCGGGCCTGCCAGGAATTGTGCCAAAGTGCCCGACATTCGATCCAGGAATCGTGCCTGCTCTATATTAGGGGCATAAATACTACAAATGGTCACATCCATGCCATATAGGCGCCCTTCAACCGCTACAAATCTGCCCTCCCCATCTATTGTCTGTTTAAGCATCTAAAAAGGAACTCCTGCCCTAATCCAAATCAATGCCTCCTGCGTAAACGCCGAGTACAACATGCTAAATACCTGTCCTCTCCATCTACGCTGCAGCGCTAATCCCTCCGACCTATTAAGGTGTGTTTCCTGGAGTAGCGCTATGTGCACTCCCCTTCTGACCAGATATGCATGAACCCTGTGGCACCTCGTCATCGTGTGCAGCCCCCTTACATTGCAGGTAATACATCGTAAATCAGGTATAGTCCCCATCACAACAATACAACCACTTCTTCCCTCCACTTGCAGCTTTGAACACACCAGTGTACCCCAAAACCCAGTGGTTGTCATGGAACCAGATCACCCCAGTTCTCAGTTCGTGCTAGTAGGCCTCAGCACACAGCAGTTGAGGTGCCAAAAGGATGAACCCCAGCCCCGCCTGTCTGGGAGCCAAGGTGGTTTTGCTGTCCCATGCGCCACACCATTCAGCACCTGCTCGCCACTCAGCGTAAGGGCCAGGTCAATTCCTGGGAGTCTGTGCACCACTGCTCTTTTAGCACTAGTCTAATTGTGCTCTTCTTGCCAGCATCACCACTTCATGCCTCAGCCCCGCAGTTCACCTCCCAGATGATGCCTTGCAGCGTCACTAGCCTTGTCTTTGGGTGGACTGCACGCCTCCTCTTCCTATGCCCCGGTCTGCTGGGCATCCCCCTTCATGTAGCGGGCCGACGGAGCTCCAGGGTTCCACCTGCATTAATTCAAAGTGGCCCACTGGCCGCCTCCTGCAGCCGGTCCTCCGCTTCTCTCCCGCGTCCCCCTCTACCTCCGCCCCAGCTCGCAAGGCGCAGCCATCCCCCGGCCCGCGACCGCCTCTGCAGCCCCTGGCCACAGAGCAGCCCATGCCTCACTCACCGGGACAGGCAGGAAGGGGCCAGGTTCCGCCGCGTAGCACTCCACAGCGCTCCACCGCTACTCAGGGTTCGCCGGGTAGGGAGTCGAAGCGTGAGCCCCCGTACGGCGATCGTCTCCTGCTCGATGGCGCCGCCTCACCAGGCCCGAGCGGCCCACACCAGGCCTCTCGTCACGCAGCCCTCCACCGGCTGAATTCTGCTGTGATTCAGCCAAAGTCCTTCTGCTGGCCGACCCGCCCGTGTTTCACTGCAGCTCTGGTTATGTTCGGCACCTCAGTCAGCGCCGCCACACCTCAGCTGGTGGTCAGGCGCTTCACCCCAGCATTGCCACCATTTTGCTCCACTATCTCTCGGCCTGCGCTCCATCTGGAAAACGTCCCAGAGCCCCCACACCGCACTTCGGGTGTCGCTGGGCAGCCACCAAGACAGGGTCACCTCACGCCAGCGACTCCCGACACCATCGGGCCGAAGGGCCTCAATATTTCAGGATCACTGTGGGATCTTCATGGAGCTTGGCGCTCAAGCGGCCAGCTCCATCGGCCTCCAAGCCACACCCTGTGACCGGCATACATGTATGAGTGCACGTCTAAGAGCTAAATAAATGTGGAAATATACCATTTATTGATTCCATTTATTGTGAAAACACAAAATAAATACAGGTACATACCAATAAGATGGCCAAAAAATAAATATGGATAAATACAGACGGAAATGTTAAAAAAATAAATACCATAAAACCGGGAGCCCTACGTATAATATTCTAATAATTATTGTTTCTCAAACCTTCTAGTCAAAACAAAAAGTCGTTCATTTCCTATGACATGTTAAAATCTTTCTAAGAATAGATTTTAGTTAATAATGAGTTCTTAAATTAAAACGAATCACCTGTCATCAATGTGGCTGTAATGCACATTTATAGTTGACAAAGAAAAAAGCACATAGGAAATATTGAGATTAAATAAATACCAATAATTCTCACTACTCCAATTCACTCATTCTTATCTCATTATTTAATGTTTTAGATTAGACTTTTTGACTAATCACCACAGGCACCATGCTACCATAAAATTATCCAAAATCATTCTCACATAGAAAATGCTCAGAGAGACTGTTAGGTTTTAACCATGGAGTGTTGGGTTTCCATGGTTAGGGAATGTTTGCGAATCCAAGGGGATAGAATCTCTAACTTTTTTAACTGTTCAAAAATGCTAATAACAAAAAGGTCAAAGAGACTATCCCCCACATGCATCATTCTAAGATTTTGCGATTCTTTATTTGCGAAAAATACCGACTCGCAAATAAAGAATCGCAAAATGCTATGCATCAATGTTTTCGCAATTTTATTGCGATTCGGTAAAAATCGAAATTTTTACCGAATCGCAAGACAAATGCGATTTTTTAAGTGAAAATTCGCAATTTGCGATTTCGCAACTTGCGAATTCGCAATTTGATGCATATCAATGAGGACACACCCAGGAAGACAGGAGACTGATTACACACACCTGAAGCCTAGTTCAAACTGCAGGAGTGGCTTTTGGCAGTTGGAGCTCTGCTTGCAGCAAGAGGAGGAGTATTTTGGTGTGCTCTTGAAGGAGAAATGGCTACTGAAAATGCTGTGGAAGACCTGCTTGCCAGAAAAAGGAAAATAAAGTTTAGTGACCAGGAGCTGGAGATTTTAATAGAAGAGGTTACTTTGAGGCATGATCAGATTTTTGGCAAAGATTCCCTTAAGGTCCCTGAAGGAGTGAAGAGAAGACTGTGGCTGGCTATACAATTAAAAGTTAATGCTGTGGGGGTTGCCCACCGAGACATCACCAATCTTCAAAAACGCTGGTATGATTTACGCAGCCGTGCCAAGGAAAAAATTGCTAGCAGGATTAAAAGTTCCAAAAAAACTGGTGGTGGTCCCCCAAAGGATAAACCAAATACCCCACTGGAGGACATGGTTGAGGGGACCCTGGTCACTGAAGCAGTCATTGGGGTGATTGATATAGACACCTCTGAGCATGCTGGCACATCGCAAGGTAAGTGTGTAATTGTCATTATTTCTCTTTTGAATATGTGTCAGAGTGTAGCTGCCTTTTTAATCTTCATTGAAGGATTTAAGTAATCCCCAGCATGTAACCGTAAGAGCATACAAAGAAGGTGGACAAATAGTCATAATATAGCAATGAAGCAATGCTTTATTATGGGAGATGTAGTTTTTTCTCCATATGAAAAGTTGCATTCTGATGAATATGATTTCCCAATGCAATGTTAATTATCACATCTGTCAGTATACGTTTGCAAGCAAAATGGATGTGTATTTTAAAACACAAATGCATACTTTCACAATAGACCCAAATTAACAGAAAATTTGAAAGTACAGATTACATAAATTTTTTATTCATAGATAAAGAAAATGAGAGTGAAACAATTGATCTGGGCAACACTATCAATACTGAATTTGAGAACACACCAGCACAAAATGAAATGACTTCATCACCCACTGTTTCAAAGAAAAAAACAAGGAAAACAGTGCAGCAACTGCAAGACTCAGACACTGAAGAAGAGCCCAATGCACATGCACACACGCAGCAAACTGTTGAAATGAATGCAATTCAAAAGACACAGATAAGTCGTCGTAGTAGACTGCAACAATTTTATAGAAGAAGGGCACGTTCAGCAAACCAGAGATCATCCTCACAAGATGAGTGCCAGGCCAGTGTAGTAGAAAAAAAGCTCCTCAAAGTCCAAAGGCTGCAAGGGAAAGATATAAGGGTAATGAAGGGCAAACTCAATCATATCAGTCAAGACATCAGTACCATGAGTAACAGTCTAATTAAATTGACAAATGTGATTGAAAGTGCACATATGGCGTCAAGTAATAAACTGGACCGCATGGCAACAGCCATGGAAACCATGTGTGAAGCAATACAGGCACAGAACATTGCCAATTGCAATTTGCAATTGAGATTAATGTCTAGCATGCACACTTACACCAGAGCAATAAATAGCTTGTGCAATAGCAATGCTAAAAAAATGAAACATACAGTGTGCATGCAAAAGGAATTAAGTAAATGTTGTACTAAGCTTTCTGAAGGGATCATGTCCCAAAAAAATACCAAGGATGTCACGCAAGCAGACATAAGTGTACTTCAGTCAGTACAAGGGGGCAATAATGATGAGAGTGCTAAACCCAGTTGTACTTCAAAACCTACTCCAGTTGTTGAACGCCACAGCTCAAGACATTTTGAACAAAAAAGTAACACATCTACAGTTCAGAACAATGCAAAAAGCAAAGCTTTAGGTGTGAGAGGAAGAAAACAAAGTTTTTGGATATGAATGGACTGCCTTCTGAAGGATTGACAAAATGAAAATACTGCCCAGAGACTGCTGAAAGTCAAAGCAACATGTTTCTATCATTTAAACTTGTCATGCATTAATGTGACCTTTGTTTCTCATTACTTCATTTTATGTTTCTAGATAAATTTGACTCAGATTTACTGAAAATTGACATGCTTCTTACCTCTTTTAAAAATAATGTTCAGTGATTTCTGCCCTCCATCTCCTTCCTTCTGCTGCATCTGGTCCATGAAGTCTTGCATGTGGTTGTTGTGGCTGGTTGTCAATGTTTGGTAGCATATCCTCTAAATCCAGTCCCAAGCCTCTCCTTGTGGCTATGTTGTGCAGCATGGCACATGTTGCGACTATTTTACAGCACACCTCAGGACGATATTGCAGTGCTCCACCAGTTTTGTTCAGTATCCGAAACCTAGACTTCATGACACCAAAGGTCCTCTCTATAACATTGCGGGTGGATATATGGGCATGGTTGTAGTGCTGTTCTTTGCGGGTTGCTGGAGTAAGGTATGGTGTGAGTATATATGATCTCACAACATATGCACTATCACCTATGGGGTGGGAAAATGGTAGACATGCAGTTAACATATCATGCCACTGCATGGTACAAAATGACGTTTTGGAAAAAGAACAGTATTTAGCAAGCAAATATCCATCTCCAAATTCTCCTGACAGCAGTCGAGCATGGATGGCACTATGTTTGAAAATGTAGGAGTCATGGGCACTCCCAGGGTAACTTGCAACTAAGTCTGTGATGAGTGATTTTGAATTACAAATGACTTGGATGTTTAAAGAATGATAACTCTTTCTGTTGCGAAAAATGTACTCAATCACAGATGGGGGACAAATGGGAACATGAGTGCCATCTACGCAGCCTATGACATGGGGATAATTAGCCATGTTATAGAAGTCTAATTTTGTTTCCATCAATTCTTGCTGTGTTCTTGGGAAATAAATGTGATGACGTATCCTTTGCAGCATTGCATTTAGGAAATCATTAAAAAATCTAGATAGTGCACTCTGTGAGACCCCCCAGCAACAGCTATAACTCCCTGGAAGGAGCCCGAGGCTAGAAGGTGTAGAGAACATAACACCTGCACATGGGTGGGTATGGCTAGGGTCCTACGAGTTTCTCTACGCAAAATAGGGTCTAATTCAGCAATGAAATCTAAAATTGAGTCAGCATTACGCCTATACTTATCATATATTTCAGCCTGTGTCTGGCCAAACAAAGTGATGCGCAATCTAAATATTCTTTCACTAAACATCCTCCTTCTCCTTCCTGCTGCTCTCAACCTCCACCTACGTGCCAGGACAATGACTGCTGCCATCCTCAAAGAGGTCTTGCTCAACTGTGGAACCCCTTAAGTACCCTCCAAATTGGTTTCACATGTTTTCCAAAAAAAAAAAAAATTACCACCTGCTCTCAGTACTTCTAAATTTAAGAATTCTTAAATACGATTCCTTAGAAAATCGCAATTTGCGAATATTGATGCATACACTTTTTTGGTAAAATTTTGCGATTCCTTAAAATAGCGATTTTTTAAGGAATCGCAAATCCAATTGCGATTTCTAAAATTGCGAAAAATGCTTTTTCACATGATGCATCTCAAAAAAGGAAATTGCATTCGCAAACGGCCGAATTTTGCGATTTGCACCGTTTGCGAATGCAATTCTGCTTGATGCATGTGGGTGTTTGTATCTACTTCTAGCTGAACTTTAGAGAAAGCTTAGGAAATAGCAGCCAGAATTGAAAGAACACCTTTGTTTACAGAACAAATTACTATAACAGACACTAAGTCTCATGCTCAAAATGTTTTATCAGACAATGATAAACACAAGCAGGGAAGGAGGAAGGACTGAGAAATTTTACAGAAAGAAGCCACTAAAACAGGTACAGTTTTATAGGTGTTGAAGCACATCTCACTTGGGAATCACTAGCGCTTGCCCTGCCATTGATTTGGCTTTTGCCAAATGCATGTAAAAATGGCATTTTGCCAGGGCTTGTACATCCCTAAGGAATGAGCAAAATACACAGGGTTGAGGCAGCAAGTTGAGTGAAAATGACATTTCCACAAGTGATGAGAGAGAAGTTTTGAAACTTTTCAAGGATGTGGAGGATAAGACAGGGTGGAGATTGTCTTTGAGTAAGACAAAAATGCCTTTTTGCATTTTGAGCATAAGCGGGGGGGGGGAAGGATTATGGCAGACTAGGGTTCTCCTTTTACCTTCCTGTGCAAAAAAGTATGGCCTTTAGTGGAAGCCAGCTGGAGGACTTGCTGATGGTTGGTTACAAGGGCAAACCCATTGAAGTTGTGGGTGAGTTTGTGGCAAAACTTAAATTTAAGAATAGCATCACGGAGGGTGTAATATATGTGGCAGGTGATGACACTTGTTTCTTGAGATGGTAGAATCAAAATAAATTGTATATACTCTTGGATCCCAGTAACCCTGCTCAAGTCATACCGAGAAAGGATAATGTCCAACTTCCATTTATTGAGAAAAATTAATGGGAGAATGCTTACCCTGAAAGGTTACAATTGAATCTTGGTTGTTCTTTCTATTGAGATAAATGCACGGGCGAATGCTTACCCTGAAGTGTTTCAAAGGAATCTTGGTCTGTGTAAGGGTTATGTACAAAAATAAGAGAGATAGACAATGCACGTCCTGTAGTACACATGGTTCAGAGAGTGCCCTTTGCCTTGTGCTCTGAATTACAGCAGGAATTAGCTAAGCTGTGTGTGCAGGGCATCATTGAACCTATAGAGTGTCCAGACTGGGTCACAATGATTGTCTTGGCCCACAAGGTGAATGGATCCATTCAAATGTGTGTGGATTTGTGTGACTTGAACAACCAGATATGGGTTGATTGTCATCCCTTTGCAAATATCACAGAAATGTCATCCACACTCAGGGCAAGGTTTTCAATCTGCTAGACAGGACCTCTGCATACCATTAAAAAAACGGCATCTAGTTTCCAGGCATTTCACAACTTTCAGAACTCCTGAGGGACTATATCAATTTAAAATCATGCCTTTTGGGTTAGCATTTGCATCTGCCATCTTTCAAAGAGTGGTTGAGAGTTTGTTCAAGGGTCTGGATGGCATTGTAGCATTTCAGGATGGCGCTAGTTTATATTGGTAATCAAGAGCAGCATGACAAGACAAAGCATCGAGTGCTGTCCATTTTGAAAGGGAGGGGAGTGACCCTCACAGTGGAGAATGCAAATTATACTCTTCCTACATTGATCACCTAGAATACAAACTATCTGACCAAGGGGATAGCAGGAGTATCATCTGCAAGGCTATTGAATCAAATGCTTGGCTGGTAAAGGGAACTGAATATTTGAATACTCCTGAAAATAAGGATACATTTATTTATTTATTTATTTATAGGTTTATATAGCGCTGTGAATAAACTCCCGGAGGAGTATCTCCGCGCTGATGACACCAGGTATAAAACAGGTATTAGGCTACAGTAGTGAAGAATATATCCGGGGATTTATACAGATCCAACAGCATGCATATTAAAATGAGCTGAACAGAAAGGTTTTCAGACATTTTCTGAACTTGAGATGATTCCTGCATTGTTTTAAGAAGAGCGGAAGAGAGTTCCAGAGACTAGGGCCTACCACAGACAGAGCCCTGCCTCCTAGCCTAGCTTTAGTTATTTTAGGAATGTTTAGCAGCAGCTGATCACTAGACCTGAGGCTACGAGTGGGAGCATATGGAACAAATTTAGTAGCCAGGTACTCTGGGCCCAATTCATTAAGGCCTTTGTGAATAATACAGCAGACCTTAAACTTCACTCGTTGCCGAATAGGCAACCAGTGCAGTTTGTGAAGAAGTGGTTTCGAAGGGGACATAGGAGGTGCATTAAGCACTAACCTAGCTGCTGTATTTTGTACCACCTGTAGGCGGTCCAGAACCTCTTTGTTTGCTCCCATCAGAAGTCCATTACAGTAATCAAGACGGCTGATAACAAGAGCCTGGACTAAGGTTTTCCTGTATGAGTCAGGGAGGAAAGGAAAGATCCTCCGGAGAAGACCTATTACGTGGAAACATGTTCCTACTGTAGTGGTGACATGATGTTTCATGGTCAATTCTGGTTCTAATCTGACTCCTAAATTCTTGATTACTGTTTTGGGCTCGGGAACTGGGCCCAGATCAAGAGGCCACCAATCAGGAGACCAAAGGACCTTTACTTCCCCGAAAAGCATCACCTCCGTTTTTCCAACGTTGCATTGGAGGAAATTGGAGGACATCCACCTTGCAACTGCCTTCATCCCCTCGGAGAAGGATTGTATTATCTCCGGAGTAAGATGTTTAAATGGGAAAAGCAGCTGCGTGTCATCCGCGTATGACACTGGATGAAAACCAAAAGCTCTAGTTACATCTGCCAAGGGGGCCACATAGGTATTAAATAGGGTCGGGCTAAGGCATGAACCCTGAGGGACCCCCTTGGTGATGTCAACTTCCTCCGACCTAAAATCACCCATGGTGACAGATTGGGTGCGGTTGGAGAGAAAGCTCCTGATCCATTCCAGTGCTGTACCACCGATGCCACTCCCAGACAGGCGTTCGATAAGGATGTTATGAGAAATAGTGTCGAACGCTGCCGATAGATCTAGCAGCACCAGGATCACAGAATAGCCTTTGTCCTGGTACAGTCTAAGATCGTCAGTTATCGACAGCAAGGCCGTTTCGGTACTATATTTTGGCCTAAAGCCTGACTGAGATGGATCGAGGCTGCTAGATTGCTCTAAATAGGTGGATAGGTGTTTATTGGAATGCTTTTCGATACGTTTCCCTAAGAATGGTAACAGGGAAATAGGTCTGAGATTAGACAAATTAGTCCAGGGAAGAGTTGTATTCTTCCTGATAGGTCTAACGAGAGCTTTTTTCCAGCATTGAGGAACAACTCCAGATGTAAGTGAGAGGTTCACTAGCCTCTGAACGTCAGGGCCCAGAGTGCTCCCTAGTGGACCCATAAGTCTGGCAGGTAGCAAGTCTGCAGTGTAATCCTTCATGTGATTAGTAGAATTATGCACAAGATTTATTCCCAGGTGTGCAAAAAAAGCATACAATATGAGAAACCTTTTGAAGAAAAATAAAAAATTTGAGTGGAGCAGTGAATAAGGCCAATGGGTGAAATCATTAAAGAATGAAGTAGTTCATGTTATTCCACTTAAGCCTTTTGATACCAGGGATAAAAGGGTAACTATGACTGATGCCAGAAGGGTCTAGGTGCAGTTCTCCTACAACACAGGGAAGGGAGAGATGAAGTAGTAACGTTTGCTTCATTGAGTTTGAGGGGGGCGGAATCATCATGTTTTGTAATAGGAAGGGAAGCCCTGGCCTTCTGATGGGGGACCAGCCACTCCAAATCTCACCTGTGGGGTACACGTTTCACTGTACTTGTTGATCATAAACCCCTTATACAGCTGTTTTCCACTAAAGGAGGTGAAAGAGTTACCCTAAGAATTGCCTAATGTAAGTACAGAATTCATAAGTATGATTATCGGGTGGAATATGTACCAGGTGCAAGAAATTGCTGGCCGATTGTCTCTCTCCTTTCCCAGGACGTGATCAAGATGTAGAAGAGGAAGAATTGTGTCGAGATGAGGCAGGGATGTAGTGCACTATTAAGAGTCACTCCGAAAGTGCAATGTCACAGGTTGAAGGGTTAGCCGCATGCAGTTCAGATGAGGAAATGATAAAGGTAAGAGAGAGTATCCTTCAAGGGTGGTCTTCAGTGAAGTTAGGAGGAAGGGTGTGTGTAGGGTACAAACAGGTATTTGTGGATTTCTCCATTGCCAATGGGATTTTATTCCTTTTAAATGTTTTATCTGTGCCTGGAGGAATAAGGAACAAAATGTTAGCCTTGCCCCACAAGGGGCACATTGGCTTGCGAGCAATTAAGAGGAGAATTTGTGAAAAATGTTGTCGTCAAGGTCTGGACAAAAGTGTTAAACACTATGTAAGAGATTGCATGAGTTGTGCCAGTTGTGACAAATCTCAAGTCATTGTTTCAAGTCCCATGTTAGCCAAAGAGTGCCCAACAAAGCCTTGAGTAAATGGTTGCCATTGGTCCCATGGTTGTCTTAGGGGGCATGCTAGAATATGGCATAGTGATTGTAGATGTCTACAGTTGTTGGCCAGAAGTTCCAGTTATGAAAACTTCCAATAGCTCTGAGGAAATTGACTTTTTAGATTCCATTTTTGCTAAGGAGGGAATTCCTGATGAGTCCTTAATAGACAATGGGAGTTAATTCACATTTGGCCACTTTTTTGATTTTTTTGATTTTTTGGGCTCAATCATATAAACAATTCATTGTATCATCCAAGGAGTAACTGATGATAGGTTTAACAGAGTCATCAAAGACAGTGTGCAGTTGGTGAAGGCCAATGGGTCGACTTGCATTTTAGAACTGAGGAAATTGTGATGGGCTGTATGCACTACTCCTAATGCTGACACTGGAATATCATCTTTTTTATTGATAAGAAGCAGGATTCCTGCTTTCAAGATGATAAGGCAGGATATGGGCAATTTTCAGTTTCAAAAAATGTTATAGATATAAAGCAAGTATGTGGGCAAGTGTGGAAGAAAAGTAAAGATGGCAATTGGAGATTATGTGATGAATACGATTCCTGTATTCTGCACCTAAGAAGGTGTTGAATGTGAGGAAGGGTGAGGTAAGATTAAAGGATGGTACGTGGTGGAGTATAGACAATATATCTGGTGCACATGATCTGGTGTGTGGAGACTCGATTGAGGTCAGGAAAAAGAGTGAGGGGGTGAAGTGAATGGTGAGGCGAATGATGAACTGGGCACTCCTTTGTAGGGTGTCACGAAAGAGAAGGAATCTGCCAAACAAATTTCATGATTATGTTCTAAGTTAATGAAATGCATGGCTTTGTTGTTGAACCTTCTGGTGAGTGGTGCACGCATGTCCATATAGTTGTATTATGTTTTTGTACTTTCTGGGCAGGCGTGCACTCATGAACGTAGAACTTTTGAATTTCTCTTATGTTTAATTCAATGTACCATATTTTGTATTGTTAATGTTCTTATTTATTTTGACATATCTTTGCTGTTTAATGTTATAAGGGGAAGAATGTGTTCAGTCTTAACCATGGAGTGTTATTGTTTCCATGGTTAGGGAATGTTGGGAACTCCAAGGGGAAGGAATCTCCATCTGGGGGATCAAAGTTGATGTATCTTGATCGCCCTGCTGTATATTTGTATTTTGTATTTTAATAAAGCCTTACCCAGATAACAATGTCCTTTTAGAGAGCAAGGTCCATCCTACTTAAGCAAGAAAGAGCCCATAAAGGCCAGGCTCTTTTAACCCTCTCCCAAGTAACCAACAAACCACAAGCACTGGTTGAAGCCAAAGAACAGTTTCTGGCACATACATACTCAATGCTCATAGTTATCTCCACTTCTTTCCTCTTTCCATTCTTTAATAACATGGATGGTCCATAGTCAAGCAACTAGGAATGGTGCAAGTGTTTTTAGCCTTTCTGACACAATATCCCTTAATCTCTTGGAGAGCTCTCCATAGGCAGATAAAAGGCCATTTAGGACTTTTGTTGCACTTTATGCCACCACTACATGTCACCCTAAACCTGCAGCCTTGCCCTGCCCTGTGGAAGCACCGGACTTGGCCTCAACTACAGAAGAACTGCTGGAATGTTTCATCCACTCAAAAGAAGAAGGGAGCCCTTCAGCACCAAAGAAAAGGCTCTAGCCGGAAATAAACATTGGGTACGACGGCTCAAATTGCGGGTTAACAAATGTTTCATAAAGAAGCCCTATTTGCCTCAACCCAGGAAACGATACTCCCATGGCATATCTACCTAACATATGACCAGGAGCATCCACCTGTGCATCAGAATCGACCAATGTATATTCACTAACCTGAACATGTATGATATGGCAAAGGAGAGGCTGTATCTCACAATACCAGAATTGATAGATGCCCAGAACATTCTCAGACATACGGTTGGCTGGATGACGGCAAACCTGCTGAAAATAAATCCGGAAAAAACGGAGGTTCTGGTGGTCTCCACCTTAGCCTCACCCTGGAGTGACCTTTATTGGCCCGAGGAATTAGGTCCCTCACCGATACCGTGTGATAAAGTAAAAAGTCTCGGTATCAAGATTGACAATGAGTTGTCAATGGCCAGTCAGATTTCCTCATTAGAAGGGATGTGTACTGGTCTGATCAGACAGCTGCGAAAGTTGGCCCCTCTTCTCTCCTTTTCCGCACACCGTATGGTTGTTTCTGCTACCATCGTCTCGAGGCTGGTTATGGGAACGCCCTTTATCTAGGTCTGCCTAAAATCCCGACCAACAGATTGCAGGTGGTCCTGAATGATGCGGCGCGTCTGATCTTCAAGCTACCTAGAAGATCCCACGCCTCTCCTTTACTGATCAAGCTACATTGGCTTCCCATTGAGAAAAGGGTGGAGTTCAAGAGCCTGTGCACGGCCCATAAGGCTATCTATGGGCAAGCCCCTGCCTATATTAAAGAATGCTTGGAGGTGTATACCCCCAAGCGAGTCTTGAGGTCTGCTGATTCCCAGCTACTGGTCTGCCCTCGCTACAAGCTAAAAACCAAAGGAGGGAGATCCTTTTCGGTTCCGGTTCCACAGATTTGGAACAATCTACCAGAATCACTTCGGAAAGAAGCAAATCTCCTGCGTTTCAGGAAGCTGTTAAAAACCCTTTTATTTAGGGAGGCACTCGGCTCATCTAAACAAGCTGTATTATAGGCCTTTCTGCCTCTCTCATGTCCTCAATCACTGTTGTTTGTTATCTACTCTTGAGCGCCTAGAGACCTGTAGGTGAGTTGGCGCTATAGAAAACTAAGTTAACAATAACAATAACAATATAGGTGCTGCCAGCCTGCCTCTTCTGAAAGGGCAAGAACAGAAGAGACTCCATGGCCTGCTTTTCATCAGGCATGTGGCACAAAACTTTATTTTTGGAGTAAGACCAACAAAAAAGAGGTAAGAATGGTTTCTTGGGTCAAACAGTCATGATTTTTATAATAAACCAGGACATTACCTGACGATTAGGTAGTCTTGGAACGCTTTGAAACAAATAGGCGTACACTACAAAATAAATTCTAAGATCAAGAGTGCATTGCATTTTAGTAGAATTGAAAGTGAGTCCTATTTTACTAATGAGTTCAAATAATATCTAGTGAGGACGGGTGCATGTATGAATTGTATTCTAAATTAAAAGTGTAACACTTTCGGGCCTACCATAACTAGTATGCAGTGGGAAAAATAAATAAGGATAAAAGAAACAAGAAACAGTGAGGTCTCTAAATTCTAATCCAGGACATATGATACTGAAATAATTTAAATAAATTTGCCTTAGTGCACCTGCTCCCAAAACACCTAGGCCATCATTACAAGTGAAAAAAGGATGGAATATTGATGTGATGCAGAAATTCATAGAATTTGTCAAGATCAAAGAGAGAATGAACGAGGGGATGCAGAGCTACAATGAGGTGAGTGGGAAGAAGATTAGGCTGAGCAAGCTTTGTGAATAATAAGGAGAAAGTAAATGAGGTACCATGCAATCACCATGAGCTTTATGCTAACAGAGGGGAAACTGAGTCAAGAAATACTGCATTGCAATCAAGTCCATGCAGACAGAGCAAGTTGAAATTAAATAATGCAGCATAAGGATGAGCACTATGCATTCAGAGTGGGGGAAGATGATGTGATCATATGTCTTCAGGCCTAGAATAAGACATGCAGATGTGTATAGAATGTCCATAAGGGGTGCCAGTGTGGAGTCAGAGAGGTATGGAGTAGGGCAGTACCATCATCCAGATGCAGACATACGGGGCTTGAACAGCAGTTCTGAAGTCTCTTTCTGAAGAAAACAGTTTCACTTTCTTCAGAAGGGAGAACTGGTATCTGGCCGTCCTTGTCTTCTTTTGGCAATGCGTTCCTTGAGGGTGTAGTTTGTGTCTAGGGTGAATCCAAGTGACTAGGTATTCACTGAAAGTTGGTGAGTAAAGCCAGGAAGGTTGATGTCATTGTGCCGTGTTTGTGCTATTTCTTATTTGCTGTTCTTGAAAAATAACTGGAATTCTGTCTTGGATGGATGGAGCTTCATGTAGGCATTGGATATACACGTCTGGATGATGTGTAGGCTTTGTTTTGAGGCTTCCGACTTCTGAAGCCAGTGAGAATTTCAAGTAGAGTTGTAAATCGTCAGCATATCGGGTTAGAATTGCAAGTGAGTCCTATTTTACTAATGAGTTCAAATAATATCTAGTGAGGACGGGTACGTGTATGAATTGTATTCTAAATTAAAAGTGTAACACTTTCGGGCCTACCATAACTAGTATGCAGTGGGAAAAATAAATAAGGATGAAAGAAACAAGAAACAGTGAGGTCTCTGAATTCTAATCCAGGACATATGATACTGAAATTATTTAAATAAATTTGCCTTAGTGCACCTGCTCTAAACACGCCTTGGCCATCATTACGAGTGACCTCTTAATTCTGATGGGATCAGTAATGGCAGGTACCAGCACCAGCACCATCTGATTTCTGACATCTATGGAAGCACCACAGGTCTCTTAACTTTAACCATGAGATGTCAGCAACTAAAAGCATCTGAAATCTCTGTGTAACAGCCTAACTCAAAATGGGGAATTATTGGGGGATTAAACCTAGATTTCCAATTAGCCTGGCAATTTCTCATAATGTGCTGGATTTTCCCCACTTGTTGTGTTACTGCTACCTCAGTATTGGTAACTCTGGGTTTGTGGAAAATCCAGCATATTTACTGGCCCATTCTTATTGATGGGCCTAAAGGCTTGGGCATGCTACAAGTTCTTCCTCCATGACAAACTAATCTCAAAAGAACTGTAAAACCCTGGTCATTTCCTGTTTTGATGAATGCACCTCTCACCTCAACTGCCAGCCATGCCTCAACCAGGCACCCTTGAAAGTCTCCTACATCCCGTAGTTTGCCTCACTGAAGGATTAAAGAAGTTTGAATGAAGATATCACATCTGAGTTGAAGGACTAACTGGCTTCCTCTCCAGGCCATGGTGATCTTCAATACCACGAGTATCACCTGCAGGGCAATTGGAACCAATGGCCTTTTTGGCCTACTTGTCTAGGAAACTGTGATTGCTGAAGGACAGAAGGCAGAAAAATGGTATGAAAGTGAATGAGTTCAACACTGAAGAACCTATTAATATCCTGATCTCTGATGCTTGCCCCAACTGTCTTTCTTCACTCCATCACATTAGATACTCCACATCCTTCTCTGTGTGAGTACCTTAAGGTTATGAAGATAATTCAGTTTTTCTGTCAGACAATATACACCTGTCCTTGTCAGGGGCTTCATATTTTTATTCTTATTTTTGTAGAGTTGCTTATAACCACGCTTTTCATTCATGTAGATGTTCTTCAGGAAAAGCATAAATTGTGGCTATACATGGTTGTATCATTCTAATCAATTTGTTTCCATAATAATGTCTTCTGTCTTTGTAGTATTTCCTTATTGATGTTTCCCCATGTCTCACAAATCGAGTAACTCTACCCTTTAGCAGCACAAATGGTAGATCTTCCACCTCACATTTCTTAATCTACGGCGTGACAGAGTCCCATTTGGCATGTGTACTCCGAGGGTGGTGCATCAGCAGTATTAACAGTGACTTTTTATGAAATCACAAGGGAACTTACTAAAATATGCCTTAAGACAATCTTGCCTCAGAAACAGGCTCTCATGTTTTTAAACAAATATAAATGCAGAAGAAAGGACCCTCTTATAAACATCAAATGAGACTATGGCAAGGATCCTTTATTCTTCACTGGAGTTATGCAGATAACCTCTTTCTTAGCCAGAACAAAATACATCACATTCCCGATAAAGTTACAGAACGTAAAAGGAGAGCATTCATTTAATAACAATAGAAGCTACTGCAGATTCAGAATCCTTGCTCTTGCTCTTAAAATTAAAGCTTTGACAATCATTCATGGTATTGATGGTAGAAGGTGCCTAGAATGTTTCAAATAGCTTTGGGGCAAATTCACTAGGACTACCCTCTGATTTAGCACCAATTGCATTTGTTTAATGTGGGGTTACGATTGGCAAAGGATGACGTTTACAAAGCAGCAATGGTGTCTGTCCACTGTGAATGGTGGAGTTTGAAAGTGAAATGGGAGTTCAAGGTGGGAGGTTCAAGGTTGCGAATGGTGGAAGTACACCTTCCTTGTGAATACAAAGCAAGTGTGTGTAGTTCAGATGCCGAGGTGATGTAGGGCTATGAATGAGGTCTTTGCAGAAAAAGGATGGAATATCGATGTGATGCAGAAATTCATAAAATTTGTCAAGATCAAAGAGAGAATGAATGAGGGGATGCGGAGCTACAATGAGGTGAGTGGGAAGGAGATTAGGCTGAGCAAGCTTTGTGAATAATAAGGAGAAAGTAAATGAGGTACCATGCAACCACCATGAGCTTTGTGCTAACAGAGGGGAAACTGAGTCAAGAAATACTGCATTGCAATCAAGTCCATGCAGACAGAGCAAGTTGAAATTAAATAATGCAGCATAAGGATGAGCACTATGCATTCAGAGTGGGGGAAGATGATGTGATCATATGTCTTCAGGCCTAGAATAAGACATGCAGATGTGTATAGAATGTCCATAAGGGGTGCCAGTGTAGAGTCAGAGAGGTATGGAGTAGGGCAGTACCATCATCCAGATGCAGACATACGGGGCTTGAATAGCAGTTCTGAAGTCTCTTTCTGAAGAAAACAATTTCACTTTCTTCAGAAGGGAGAACTGGTATCTGGCCCTCCTTGTCTTCTTTTGGAAATGCGTTCCTTGAGGGCGTAGTTTGTGCCTAGGGTGAATCCAAGTGACAAGGTATTCACTGAAAATTGGTGAGCAAAGCCAGGAAGGTTGATGTCATTTTGCCGTGTTTGTGCTATTTCTTATTTGCTGTTCTTGAAAAATAACTGGAATTCTGTCTTGGATGGATGGAGCTTCATGTAGGCGTTAGATATACACGTCTGGATGATGTGTAGGCTCTGTTTTGAGGCTTCCGACTTCTGAAGCCAGTGAGAATTTCAAGTAGAGTTGTAAATCGTCAGCATATCGGGGAGCGTTAATTCTGTTGTGCCCCAACAACCATACATCAATCAAAATGATTTTACCACATTACACCACATGCTTACTCTGGGTATATACATTCAAATATTTTTCAAACTTTACATATTGTAATGCTCAGTAGGGAACGCCTTTCTCATAAATTTCAGAAGAAGAATGAAGAATAATGAACTTATATGTTGCTAAATGTATTAGTGTGAATTAACCACTAGTCACAAAAAACGTCACAAGTAACATGAATCATAAAGAAATTAAATTAAATCACAGTGTTGCAAAGACATATACATTCAAAGTGTCTGATATGTTCTTCATAGAGAAGAAAAGTGTCCCACAGATCCCTTTCAACCAAAAATTCCTTTGTCATTGATTGGAAAATATTCAATAGGCCTAGAGGTGGGGTGTGCATCCAGTCTTGTTCCTTCTTTGAATTGAGGACAGGTCACCCTTAATCCCACTGCATGATGCCGATGCATTTCAACCTTCTAAGGGGTCAACGTAAGCCGAAGATCTTCCTCATGGCTGGGACCTTTAATACATGACTGTGTGGTGAAAAGAGAGAGACAATAAATGTCTACAGTCTTCTGCATTTAATCTGAAGGCATGGGGAAACAACTCATGACATACTTCCAAACCATAAATGTGGTGCATGTGGACATCCTAGTTGTGCAGTCAATGTTATTGTGTCTTCAGGGATCTAATTGTACCTCTTTTACCAAATCATAGCCTGTAAAATGGACACATATTTAGGATATTCATAAAAAAAATGTGCATGTGGTCTGGAGCATTTGGAACCAAACGTGGTTTACTGTTTCACATATATACAGTCATCCTTATCCCAGTGTCTTCTTTCTAAGCATTGCAACTTAATAATTAAAGCGTCTGCTGCTGCTTGGATCCAGGAACTGACTTCTCTGTCCTCTCCTGGTCCCTTCTTTCCCAGCAGCATGGCGTTGTGGCTCAATCGAATGTTGCTTCTTCAATCCGACAGTTTACTTTCTGGTCCAATTCATATTCCGGTCCTCTTCAAATGTCGGCATGTAAACATTGCTACGCTTAATCAAGTCCATCACGTGTAATTACTACATTGTGAAAGCAATGTACCATGTGGCCACAGGAATACTGGGGCATGTCGCACGTAGGTGAATCAATGTAATATGTGCTTCAAAAGCAATGTAATACAAACGATACTGTTATACAATAATGTCCAGTGGAGCTTGCAAAGAGGGATATCTCTAAATCTTTCATTACTGCTGTAGTCATGAACAGATGCCTTTAATGAGGCAAGTCTCTGGGGATCCTGGAATTATTAGTTCTCCATTGTCCACCTTTCATTTATAGTTACTGAATTAAATTAGTACTCTTTGCTTTCATACCATGCTCCAAAACTTCAGAGAAGCTGTTCATAGCTAAATATACTGCCTACTTCAGACATCATATTCAAGCCAACCTCCGCAAACCGGACTCGTAAAATGAAATCATTCTCCAATCAAGTTGTCTACATTTGGGCCTTTCACATGTCTGAGAACAGTTCATTTCATATCAGATTCAGTCACTGGCATAACAAAACTTGTGGGGACCCTTGTAAAATACAGGGAGGGCCCCCCTCCGGAGTCAGTAAGGAGCTCACAGGCCAGGATACTGTGTTGAGGGGGCCCCCTGGAGCTCGGGCCCCCGCACCCTGGGGGCAACAGGGGCCTTTGTTACACCACTGGATTCAGTATGGTTCATCTCAACAAAATGGTGTACCATGGGAGCCTGTAATGTTCGACATCTGATCTGAGATTTATGTTGTGTGATATATTTCATAATTTCCTGATTAGTATTTTCCACATATACTTTGCCACAAGGGCAAATTAGACAATATATCACGTTCATGGTTTTACAAATTGTGAAATCAGTGTGTCTTATTAATTCATTAAAATGTCTGAACTCAACACCATTAGTTGTGCTGAAACATGTGAAACCATTTCCACATCTGTGGTGCCCTTGCACTGGGGGAGACTAAAAAATGTCCTAACATCCTTAATGTTTGTAGACTTTGTTGTGTTAGATCAAACCAAGTTACCATTAATGTTTCTACGTGACAGGCAGGTAAAAAGTGGAGGTTCATGAAACTGTGGTAAATCTGAAATAATATTCAAATTTTAATTGCCTTCTTAATCACATAAAAGTGGTGGCACAGGCCAGACAGTTCATCTACTTCTTACTTTGCGGTTCCAAAAGGCTTTTCCTGCATGTATACCGGACGTGTTTCATAGCTCTCCTACTCAGCCTCTTTGGATACTGCCTTTCACTAAGTTCTCAATGAGCACATTAGCAATCTGCCCTCATTGCCATCTGGGATGACTTTAAGAACACTGTTGATCAGAACGGTGCTGCACTGCTTCTCTTGGACCTCTCAGCTGCCTCTGACACGGTGGACCCTGACAATCTAATATAAATACTCTACAAAGCTGGCATGGAGGGGACTTCTCTCAACTGGATCACATCCTACCTTCGAAAAAGAACTAATGTTATCCATAAATCCCTTTTCTCATCCAAATCTTACTTCACAAAAGCAGCGTTCCCTAAGGCTCTTTCATCTCACCCATGCTTTTCAACATCTACATGAAGTAATTACCAGCACTGATCAATAATTTTCATCGCACATGCTACAACTATGCAGACAACACACAAATACTCATTAAACTAGAAAGCACCAAAGAACCAGGAAAATCAAAAATGTTCAGTTGCCTCAGACCTGTTGATCAGTGAATGACATGGAGCCATCTCAAATTGAATGCTCCTAAAAGAGAAATACTCATACGTAATAAGAAAAATGTGACCCACTCACTGCCTGGTTTGACTATCTTGGATATCTAAGGAAGTATGAAACCTAGGGATTACCATGGACTCCAAGCTATCAAGAAATGCCCTAGGGGACAAACTAGCAAGATCAAGCTTTGCTACTATTAAAAAAATCTGTGACTCATCATCCCCCATGTGGGATTTCCACACAAGTTCCAGGCTTCTATCTCTCTTGTTCTGTCTAAACTCAATTACACCAATAGCCTCTACCACGGATTGTCTTTAACAACTATGAAAAGACTACAATGGATTCAGAACTCTGCTGCCAGAATACCTTTATATATAAAGCCACAAACCCACATCTTCCCTGCCATGAAAGCCCTACATTGGTTACCTGTTGCCAGAAGATCCACATTCAAGCTGCTTTGTATCACCCACAAAGTGATACATGGAACAGGACAGCTCTTCATAAGAAATAAAATCACCAAATACATTCAACAAAGGAAACTTCACTCTGGATTGGCACCTCACCTCAAAACCCCAGTGTAAAAAAGAAATAGGTAACAAATCCTTCTCTGTTCAAGCAGTCAAACTATCGAACTATTTGCCCACAAACATGAGATCCACAAATAACTACCTTATCTTCAGAAGACTACTCAAAAGTTGGCTCTTCCCCACATAACCACTATGCTCAAATATAGATTTGCAATGTGCCCATGTGTATGTGCGCATTTATTTCGCCTATATGTGTGTACCTACATATGTGCTTTCCTTTGTACGAACATGTATAATAGTTGAGTTTGTAAATGTATATATTTTCGTTGGTTCTGCTTGACAAATGTATATATTACTTATTGTTATATCATTCAATGTTTAACATGTATATAGGTCACTGCATAAATAAGTACAAACTATCAAAACTATCTACAATTGCTTTATCATTGAATTATAAAAAAGAAATGTACAAGAATTATAAAAACAAATAAATTGGCTTGAAGAACAGCAACACTTGAAAGTCTGAGTTTATTAAATACAAAATTCTACATATATTACCTTCCTTCTACATATATATTTTGTGTACATATGTGTATTTATATGTATTACTTTACTTCTAACTCAGCATCCCCAATGCACTACCCTATATCTCACCCTATACGTCTCGCAATATATCCTCTATCCTCCCCTCTTTGCCTCATACAAAATCTCAGTCAACTACTCTCTCCGATGCACTACCCTATGTCTCAACCTATACCTCTCTCAATATATCCTCTACCTTCACTCTGACTCATCCCAAACCCCATTCTACTAGAATGATCTCCCTAATAACCTTCTCCATACTTTTCACTTCTCTATCCATCCTCAGATCATCTGAAACCTCCATTACTATTCAGATCCCCTAAACAAGCCTTTCTAAATCCTTCCCTCTGACTTTCCCCCCCTCCACCACCCCTTTACTCATTCCATACCCCCTTCTACTGCTATAATCTTCCCAAAAAACACTTTCAATCCAACTAACAGACTCATAAGTTCACCGCTCAAATACATTTTATATTTCCCTATACTAATTTCCCACTAATCCTGTTTGGGTTTCGGAGTAGCGTGCTAACATCCGAAAAGCACTTTGACACCTAATCAGGGGTAGCAAGCGCTATATAATACAAACTCTCCCATCTTCTATCCTTCCACTATCCTTTTTCAATTCAAATAACAAACTCACATGTCAACTGCTCAAATTAATTTCATAACTCCCTATACTAATATACGACAAATTCTTTTTTGGTTCTGGAGTAGCGTACTACTCACCGAAAAGCACTTTGACACCTTGTCATGGGTAGTAAGCACTATATTAATACAATTACAATTACGGTTTATAAAATAATCATCCTTCTGTAACAATTACTTCTGATATGTAGAAACTACTTATTCTTCAGAGCTCTCTGATGAAAACTGGAGTGATGTAAAAACATGTTGCAGTCAGTTTCTTTTGTATATAAAGAGGTGCAAATCCTGCCTTCCTCATGATTAGTTCTCAGATCCAAAATGTTATTCCCTGTTTTAGTACAAATCATGGAAAACTGCATATCAGTAGTTTGAGAATTCAACCAAGAAAAGTAGTACTCTCTTCGCCTTTCCATATCATCAAGACATCATCGATGCAGCATTTTCATAATGTTGTTCAATATTTAAAAAGGTTGTCTCTGAGAAGCGAAAGTCCTCTTTGAGAAGAGGACCAAGATGCTCCAAGAAAAAGGTTAAAAGTAACAGGAACTGTAGTAGTCTCAAATGGCGATAGGGATCTTTTGTGACCTAGAGGTTCCCATCTGAACAAAGTGGTGTCAGTCTGAAAGGTAGGAGGCGAACCAGTGAAGCGCATTACCATTCAAGACTCCAGGGAGTGTAAGAGAATGGAGTGGCTTACTGTGTTGAAGCTAGCTGAAAGGTCTAGCTTTAACAGAAGGCAGTGCTCATCATTGTCTGTGGTCAGGAATGAATGAATGAATGAAATAAATTGGATCTTATATAGCGCGAACTTAGCCCAAGGGCATCAAGGCGCTAGAGCAGACTGTAAGTGAAGGAGGCAGAAAGAGTTAAGCTATAGACTGAGGGAAGAACCAAGTCTTCAGGGTTCTCCGAAACAACAAATGAGAAGAAAGGCTGGAAAGATCATGAGGAAGGGAGTTCCAAAGTTTGGCGACGACCGGGGAAAAGGCACGACCTCCCCATCTAACTTTGCTGAACCTTGGCACTATAAGCAGGTTCTTATCCACCAACCTGAGATTCCTAGAGGGATTACAGCGATGTAAGAGTGCTTTGATACCCTCTGGACCAGTGCCAAAAAGAGCCTTATGAACTAGGCATAAGGTTTTAAAAAGAATCCAACGATCAATGGGAAGCCAGTGTAATGCCCTAAGAGAGGGGGAGATGGAATGAAATTTGGGTAGGTTAATCACCAACCTAGCCCCCGCATTCTGCACCAGTTGCAGCCGTTGAATAAGACCTCTGTTAATGCCCAAATAGAGGGCATTACAGTAATCCAGTCTGGATGTCACAAGTGCGGCCACAGCCTGTGTACGGGAATCAAATGAAAGACAAAGTGAGACTTTCTTTAAAATTCTAATGATCCCGAAACAGGTAGAAACTGTCCTGCTCACCTGCCTACTCATGGTGGGAGAGTTATCCACCAAAATACCAAGATTTTTTGGAAGAGAGACAGGGCAGGGACAGGCGCCCAACGAATCAGGCCACCAATCACTGCACCAGATATCCAAACTATTGCCAAAAATCAACACCTCAGTCTTCTCCCCATTTAATTTAAGGAAGTTTGAGCTCATCCAGGATGCAACTGCTTCCATGCAGAGCCTAAAGTTGGAAGACGCATCTTTGATATTATGGGTGATAGAAACCATAATTTGCGTATCATCTGCATAGGATAAAACATCCATACCAAACGATCTAACCACTTTGGCGAGCGGGCCACATAAATGTTAAAAAGCGTCGGACTCAGGGAAGAACCCTGAGGGACGCCACTCCCCGTAGTCTCGAGAGCAGAAAAGAAAGGCCCAAGGCTCACCATCTGGGTCCAATCATTCAGAAAGTAAGCAAGAAGCCCCAGCGCTGAGCCCCCGAATCCTATATCCACTAGCCTCACAGGGGACAGGGTATCAAAGGCTGCTGTGAGGTCGAGAAGGATAAGTAAAGTAGTGTGGCCTGCATCCACCTGCATACGGATGTTATCGAACACCACAATAAGGCCGTTTCCGTACCATGCAGGGTTCTAAAGCCATGTTGTGAATAATCCAGCAATTGATGGTCACTAATATAGGAAGAGAGGTGAAAATTAAGATGCTTTTCAAGGATCTTGGCAGGAACCGGGAGCAATGATATCGGGCGATAATTCTTAAGCTCCACCGGATCGAGAGAGGGCTTCTTCAACTATGGCTTGACCACAGCCGTCTTCCAGGATAAAGTAAACTGTCCATCAGAGATAGCCAGATTCAGAACCACAGTAAAATGTGGTATAATGAGATCTCGACACCATTTTAAAATCTTAAGAGGGCATGAGTCTAAAGGAGAGCCCGACTTAAGGAAGGCACCTTCTTCAATGTCCAAGGTAGCGGTCTCCAGGCTGCAGCGTAACCGGAGGCCACACGAGTAGTTGTGAAGGAAATGGTTAACAATGAAGGGTGGAATGAAGTAAAACATTGATGGTTAACAAGGTAAGCCACCAGCAAGTGTTACCTAGCATGAGTGTTTTTGCAGGTAACCACAAGGAGGCCATCTTCAAACTTGTTGTTGGCATCTCAGTGCTACTCCAGAAGGCATGACCTCTAATAAGACTAGGCAAATGTCATGACATGCACAGAGGGGCTGCTTGTAATTGCCACAGTTGACCATTTCTATGGTGGTATCATGATGCTGTTTTCTCTGCTGTGCCAGCTCAGAAAAGGTCTATTCTCTTCTTTTTAGTGTCTTCAGTGCATAAATTAACTTGCAAATTCTCCTAGTTAATGCATGTTTTTCTGACAGTAGAATTCGGTGACACAGGACAGAAACTGCTTCCGCGTTGTGTAAATGTATGTGGTGAAGGTGCCAAAAAAAAGGCGCACAGACCCCTTCTGCAGCGATGCAGCACAGAAAACGGCATGATAATACAGCCCCTGATGTGCAGCGGATCATTCAGCATTAAATTGTCTCTAGCATGAAGTCACCAGCTCACACAGCACATACAATGAGCAATGACAACTACTGTAGCAGTCGTTTGTGTTGCTCTGTTTAAAGTTTTCCGGTCACAATTCTGGAGTCCTGTTTTTTAAATTTCAGGATGGAAAAGAAAGAGGGGTGGGTCTATTAAACTGATCGATATATTAAATTGACTTGTTGTATTGACAGCTTTACAGATCATCTCCCAAAGCATTTTATGAGTTGTTTTTAATGTATTTCTTGAGATGAACATATATAGATGTAATGAATAACATGCTCGTCAATGCATATTAAAAATTACAGTTATTCGTTACAGTAGTTAGAAAAATAATCCAATTATTCTTCCATATAGCTCAATTTCAATCTATGCATTATTATCAGCTGTTGTTTACCAGAAAATAAAAATTCCAAAACGTACTTCCGCATTCTCGTTTAACTTCAGCATCAAGGCATGTGCTCATTAATTTTTAGTATGTCTGAAAAATATGTTTAATCTAATTAAACCTTTATTGAAGTTGTATATGTCTCTTCTAATAATTGATACCAGATCCTTTAGCCGTACAGATGTTAGGATTACAGATCTGTATTCTGTATCGTATCGATGCGGTTCCTTTTTCTCGCCGGTGTGTAGGCACCGACATCTGCCGTACACTACTCCTCTGGGGTTTACCCTGTTTTAATTTAATGTTTAGAAATGAGACAAACAGTATCCCCAACGCTAGACGGAATCCACCCAGGCCTCATGGAAGAACTCCCTCTGAGCACATGGCTTTTTGTTAAGTGCATCCAGGCATTGCACTTCCTCCTTTGCAAATGACATCTCCTTTAAAGAATCTTGTAAAACGGCTTCTGATGTTGAGCTATCAACAGTTACTGGTCTTTCATGTGCACAGCTCTACGAAAAAGCATTTAGTTTTAACCCATTCATGAGAAAAATAACATTAAGCTGTTTTCCTCCAGAATGAAGACATTGTGTAATATTTTCTCATTTTAAAAGAAAATGTTTTGCTAAGCTGGATATGTTTAGAAGCATATAGCATATGGAACGTGGTATGTTGTGAGTGTGTTTTTCCTGTTGTGAGCTTATTGCATGTGTACCCAGTCCAAACATTTGGTCCGGGTGGTTTAATTCAAAATTTAGAACCGATTTCTGACTTTCTTTCCGTTCACAAAGAGATCAATGAGTGCTCTAGGGAAGTAACTTCCATATAGAATGCATATACTTTAAAGATTATGTACTCAAAATGTAATTGATGATGTCCTTTCTGCAAATAATCAGTAGAATGCACTTACTAAGTGTTTTCTATTTTTCTCAATGAGCAACTCTTTCCCGCATGAGAAACTTTTCCCTTTTAACCTGCACATTTTAGAGGTGCCTGTTCCCTTTCCTCCATTAAATTGAATTCATTCCTCACCTACCAGCAGTAAATATTTGACTATTTTCATGATGGGAATCTAACAGCAAAGGTGTTATGTATGGGAGCAAACATGAGCATTTATACGGTTCCAACAACTTTTGCAGGTGTCCCCACCTTGGAATGCTCAAACCTCCCCTCTCTACGGAAATGTACCCACATGTAAAAATACACCATACTGTTAGTCCGTTTACGTATGCAAATTCACATTTTGTGGGTAACAATCTTATTTGCTAATGTTCGTGTACTTTAAGTGTCACTTAAGTGTGCAAGTCAGTCCGTGAACTTGGCCCATGGAAAACAATATGGCTGGTTGTTAAAGTCTCTGAACTCGAGCTATAGGATGAGATAGAGGTAAAGGTCTATGATGATGGGGAGGGTCTTTAACAACTGCTATAGCCAGAGGCAGAAGAGCTATAAGGCCACTGAGGGTAGAATGTTCTATATTAAAAAGCGACAAACAGAAAGACAAACATTGGAATGCTGGCTCGGGAGGCCAATTCTGGCCATCATTGGTCCTGAGCCACTCTTTCTTCTTTAGTGGAGCTCTAAATCTTTCAATGTTCTAATCATCCTTAGGTACCAACTGCATCAATATGGCTATATACTCCCTACATTTGTGGGTCTTCAGGTGAATATACTATGCAATGGGGAAGGTGTTAACAACGTTCCTGAAGAGCAGGTGTGTGAATAGCTCCAGTTTGTGTGTGACAGGAGATTACACAGTTCGACAGAGTAGCCTATAAATCCTCTCAACCCAGTATGGACAAATCCTAATGCATGAAGTTTGTACCGTCCAATTTGAAGTATGGATAGGTCTACTAGTTTAGAAAGGCTGAGGTATGGATGGGGCCAGGTCACTCACACAATTTTAAATATGTTTCTGAGTTTAATCGAAAACAGTCACTTACCTTAGAAAACCCGATCTCTCTTTGCAGCTCCTTGAACATCACTGCGAAAGGGCCTTTTGTCGGGTGACAAAGAGTTGGCCTGCTCCATTCCAGTCTAGAGCAGGAGGCGCTCTCATTAATATAAGGCTGAGGATTCCTATGCTGGAATACTTTCTATCGTTTCCTCTTTTGAGGGCTCCAGATATAGAGTGACCCAAACTGAGGCCAAAAGCAAGAAGATAAACACTCTTATTTTCAAGAAGAGATACATCCAATGGCTCGCTGTGAATTCAACCCCCTTCTCTTTGAAAGTGCAGCATACCCGAATCACCTTGCCTCATTGCAAGCACAACCTTGCACAAGAACAAGGTAATTTGCCATTGTCTGTGTCCCTAATATGTTTTAGTGGAAGCACACCATTTGATTTTCATTGTTACTGCATGACATTTTCTAACGTTTTCGTTGATGCGAATTGAATGGCAGAAATAATTGTAATATCCTATTAAGAACTGTCCACATGGATGAAGATGCAGCAAGAATAAGTTCTTTATTAAGTACACCAGCATTGGCCGCATAGCAGGTGGAGCGCAAGGAACGCGGCAACTCCATGAGTCATCAGCTGTCAACCGTCAAGAGACAGGGGAAAGCTGGTGACAGCAGCAGGAGGTACGGTGTCCAAGCAGAGTCATTGGAATGCACAGAAAGGTACGGTGTCCACGCAGGGACACATAATTATAAGACGCAACACCCCCCCCCCCCTTAAGAAAGGAATATGAGCAAGAGAGAGATAGAGAAAAATAGAGAGAGAGAGAGAGGGAGAGAAAGTGAGAGAGAGAGTGACAAGGAACGAGAAAAAGAACGGAGTGAAGAATAACCCAACACTGAAACAAGCTATTACAGTAACAAACGTGAGAATCTAGTCTCAAATGTAATCTGCAAGTTTAACAGGTGGCAGTAACCTTCTTCCAGCCCTGCTGGTGCTGACAGGTTGTGGTGTGCGTGGAAGGCAACTGTCTTCTGACTCTTCCCGTAGTGTTGAGATTGGGTAAACCACACATGGGTTCAGATGTGGGCTGCATTATGGTGCTGTGAGCTGCGGTGTTGGAGGCAGAAGGCTCATGGTCAGAATCATCATCTGACACTCCACGTGGGGCAAAACTGTGTTTGCTGGTGTTGTTACACTCGCTGGAGGAATTATTGAGTGGGGTATTGTTGGAATTCCTTGAGGTCTGTCTGCGGGCGCATAGGGCAGAGAAATGCCACAATCATCCATCGCTCAGTAGAGCGGAATTACAATATATCTTGTGTACTGATAAAGGTGGGGTGGATCTGTCCTGACCCTTGCCAATGTGCCCACTTCTTTATATCATGACATTGTCTCCAACTTTGAGTTCAACTGGTTTACAACCATGCTTGAGGTCGTACCTGGCCTTGCAATTGGACTCTTACACGGTCAGCTGACCAGTGTACCCTTTTGGCCACTTTGACCCAACCCACATTGTCCTTAGACAAACGAGTCCTACCCCGCGTGAGTACAGAGGGGCTGTGACCAGTGGTTTTGCTAGGTGTATTGCCATAAGCCTAAAGAGTTTTGAGGTTCTCCTGTTTCCAGCATAAGTTGTTGCTGCTGGCCAAGTGAACTATGCCTCTTATGACCCCGTTAAAGCGTTCAACGGCGCAGTTGCCCGCTGGATGGTAAACTGAGGTTGTCTTATGCTCAATCTGTTTTCCTTGCATGTAAGTTTTGAATGTATCAAACATGAATTGCGCCCCATTGTCACTGAATATTTGTTTGGGGAGACCCTCCCGGGTGAACACATCGTCAAGAAATCTGACAATGCTCAACAAATCAGGTTTTTCAACAAAATTTACTTCGGGCCACTTGGTAAAATGGTCAATGATGACTATGATCTACCACTGCTCCATTAGTTCTTATATGGAGCCCAAGATGTCTACACCTATCCTCTAACATGGCATGGAAGGACTAGAAATGGGGTGCAGTGGTGGTCTGAAAGTGACCTGTGTTTTATCAGAGTTGAGGCAGAGGGTGCAATCCCTGACCATCCTTTCTACTGCTAAACTAATGCCTCGCCACCAGTAGCTATTTTTGACCCTTCATTTGGATTTACCTATGCCTAAATGCCCTTCGAGACACAAATTGAGTAATCTCATCCTAAGGCTACTGGGTGGTACAACTCTTCCTCCCCTCATCAACGCCCCATCTTCGTGGGATAGCTAATTTTTGACCTCGCAGAAGTGTTGCAGTGTGTCAGGTAATTTTCTCCTGCATTACCACCCATCGGTTAACATTTTTAAAACCTGCCATGTAACGGTGTATTTAGTTTGTTCAGTTAACCATTCCTCCTTTGAGATACCATTAGGTTCTTCAAGTACTTTGGCTATGCAAGACTTTTTCAGCCTCGGACATATTGTCATTGTTAGTAAGTTCAACAGGCATTCTGCTCAAAAAGTCCACCACAACATTCTTGACCCCTGGAACATATTGAATGGTGTGCATGCAATCAAATAAGTGCAATGATAACCTAGCAAGTCTTGGTGAAGCTGCAAATAACCCCTTTTTGGTGAAAATTTCATTAGGGGCTTGCGGTCGGTGCATATGGTGACTCTGCTGCCCCAAACAAATTGTCTAAAATGTTCTAAGCAGTGACGGCTGGTGACATTTGAAAGTGGTGAGGCGTAAAATGATTGGCATTCAGCACCACGGCGTGCAAGTGTAGCGAGCGAACCCGAACAACCTAAGAGGGGCAGCAGACAAAATTGTAAGTTACTCCAAAGCGGGACAAGATTTTACATTCCAACATTCAATGGTCTGTTCCAGTGTCTGATTATAGTAGAGATAACTGTGTACGTATGCTCATACCTATATCTGTCCTATGTACTTCTTTTTCTCACTCTAGCTCAACATACTTGTTATACCCCTCTCTCTTTCTGCCACACTCTCTCATTCTGGCTCTCCTTAGCCACATCTCTCTCTGTCTCAACCCCCTATCTCTCATTCTCTCTAACAATCCATCGCTTCTCTCTTCAACTCACACACTCTCACTCTCTCCTCTCTCTCATTCTGGTTCTTCCTCTTTCTTTCAATTTCTCTTCTTCTCTCTTGCTTTATTTATCATTCTATTCTCTCTTTTATGTTATCAATTACCTTCAGGTTAGTTCCATTACCCACCAGGCATGACATGTTGCTTTACAGGTGCGTTCTGTGTCTCTTTTCTCTTTGCTTTCCATTGACTTTATCTCCAAGTATCTGTTTTCTCTCTTTCTAGGCCTGTATCTCTTTCTGTCGTATTATCTCTATCTACATCCATATTTCTTTGGGTCTGTCTTTCTCTTCTTTGTACCCTCTTTCACTCTCTGTGTCTGTCTCTGTTTTTCTCTCTACAGTCTCTGGCAACCACCAAGAGACAGCACAAGAGACATGGCAGCACAACAAGAGAAATGGCAGCACAACAAAGGAAAAGGGAGCACAACACGAAGCAATGCAGCACCACAAGACTGGGCAGCCCAACAGGAGAAATGTGCAGCACAACATGAGACAGGGAAGTGGAATATGGGAAGGGCAGTCCGACAGGCAGGACAGATTAGTAAGAGACAGGCGATTTCAAAGACAGGGCAGACCAACAAGATGGGTGACAGTCTAACAGCCAGTGCAGAGATGCAAGAAGCAGAGCAGTGTAAGAGGCAGGACAGCGTAACAACAGACATGGCAGTACAACAGACAGAGTAGCACAACAACAGACAGGGAAATGCAGCAGGCAGGGCAGCACAACGATTAGGGTAATGCAGGGCACATGAGGAGACAGATAAGCAGAACCAGAGAGCGGGCAGTTCAACAGTCAGTGCAACGCAAGACCTCACAGGGAAGGGTAACGCACTAGGCAGTGTGACATGCAGGGCTGTGCACAACAACACAGTGCAGCAGAAACACAGAAGCCAGCACAACAGACTAGATATTGCAATAGACGTGACACCACAACAACGCATGTGGCAGCGCAGCAACTGACAGTTCAGGGCAACAACCAGGGGGTGCAACAATATATAGGGCAGTGCAACATACAGAATTAAATATTCCCACAGCTGGAAGTCCCAAGAGGTGATGTTACCAGTGTGTTTAGGACCACCTCAAAGGTTTACTACAGAGCTGAGGTTCCTCTGATGTCAGTAATACTGGCGAGTGGACAAAGGGACCTTTGCCAAATGCAAGACCGATGGGAGGAGATTTTGTACAATCTCAAGTGATATTTGTTAAATGCAAGAGAGCAAAAACTCTTTAAAAGAGGAGCCTTTCAGTCCTTCCTAAATTACAGTGGCGAAGTCAAGAGGCCTATTTGTAGGATACTATTCCAGAGGAGTTAACTGGAGATTTTACTTCCAGGTCCTCCCTCATTTGCAATTTTCAAGATTGTGTTGCAAATGATTGCGTCTTGATGTAGTCAACAACAAGGATTGCGGCACGCGTTGCATAGTTTCGCAGAGTTCCACCTGGCAGCACTACCTTCAGTGCTGTATACACTACCCATTTTGAAAGCTAAAGTGGAAACAGTGTATACTGCAAGCAAGACACTTCCACCCGCCACCCACACACACACAGGACAGCAGGGCATGCCCCTTTTGAACAAAGGTTTATCCCTTTCACTGCTGGCTCCATAATTTGAATTGATACTAGGAAATTCAGCAGAACTGCGAACACAGTCTAAAAAAACACAACCTAAAGGTAGACAAGGAATTAGCACTAACATCTCTTACCCATCGTCCTAGTGGAGAACAGGAGTCTTTAGGGGTATTTGCTTAAAGTAAAACAACCGAACTGGTGCTGCACATAAAGGGGTGGATGGTTGCCTATCCAAATAGATCATTTGCGGGAAGGAATATGGTATGACTGCAGTTGCGGCCAACAAGACTGGCGGGTGGGGGGTGGGGGGACAATCACAGGAGTGTTGCGCGGGGGACGCCAACAGTAATTAAAATAAATGAAACTTTCCTTCCTCCGCTCCTTCTCTACACTCCGGATCGGATCACGCGCCACCTTGGCATGGGGGAGAGGCAGCACTAAGTCCTGGAGATACAGTGATACAGCAACCAGGTGTCTCGACCACTCTAGCAGGCCCCTATACAAAAATCTGCTTGTGGCGGCAGAGGGACAGCGGGGCAGTTCAGAGCTGTGTGGTGCTGCGTGGGTGTATACCAGTCTCTCGTGTAGTAGCGAAATCGAAGATAGCAACTGGGAGTGGCACTATGAGGCACCAGGGCTGGGCTTGCATGTGGCACGATGGCAAAAGGCGGCAGTCCACTGACATTGCACAGAAGCGGCCAGTGTTATTCTAGTGTAAATGCAACAGGCTGCGCGGTGGAGTGTCAACCAATCCAGGTGCTGCATTAGCAGTGCCAGGATTGGCTAGAGCAGGGTTACTCCCCGCCCATTTTGAGGTCCCGGGGGCAGCTGCATTAAGCACTCTCGGCTCCCTCGCCAGACAGTCGCTCTCCAAAGGGGAAAGCTAGCAGTGGAGTAGTGTGCGCATGTTTGGGCTGGTCCAAAAAATGACCAGCCCAAAAATGAACATGCTCACTATTATTGCTGCTGCAGCAGCGCTGTCAGTGACAGTCTGTTACTCAAGCTGCCGTAGCCCCACCCCCTTCAGTGCCTTCCGATTGACTCAGGGCTGGAGCGTTTAATTTCAGCAAAACTGGCAGTCTTGCTGAAATTAAACGCTACTGGACTGGTCAGACTGCAAGACTTTTACTGTGGCACAAGTTACATTTTAGCGTGACGGTGCTGTCCATGTGGCTTAGTGGGGCAACGCCCCAATGCCCCCATTGGATGCACCGCCAGTGGTTCTAAGGCCCAGATGCACGCTAGTGCTTCAAGCCCTATGACCGAGAATTTTTCCTCAGCAGGGGTCAAGGAGCGTGAAGCAAAAGCTATTGTATATTCCATACCTATAGTATCCCTATGGGTAAGTATAGTGCTCAAACAATATGAACTGGGGTCTGTAGTGACAATGTTCTCCAATAAAGGGTCGAAACCCTGTAGGGGTAAGGCAGAGCACATTTCTTTTTTTAGGGAATTGAAAGCCTGTTGACACACTTCTGTCCATTCATACTTGTTTTCATCTTGAGTAGCTGCCGCAACACGAAAGTCTGGCACAAAATGTTTTTGATGCATTTCGTGTAAAATTCCACTAGTCCCAAGAAGGATTGCAGTTCATCCTTGCTGTTGGGCACAGGGGCATCCTTTATAGCTTGCAGAAGTTCTCTTTTGGGGCTGAATCCTTCACCAGTGATCTCATGACCAAGGTAGCTTACCGAATTGCATGCAAACTTTCATTTTGAGTGCTCGTCCGTCAACCCCTTTTCATTCAGGATTTCCAACACTTGGATGACTTTATTGTCATGTTCTTCCCTAGTCTTTCCCATCACGAGGATGTCATCCTGGAACAATAGTATGCCAGGAGCTCCATTAAAGTAGTTATGCATAAATCTCTGGATTATCGCGGTAGCAGAAGCCAGCCCAAAGGGTACCCTGGTATACCGGAAGCACCCAAAAGGTGTGATGAAGTTGGTAAGCTTCTTCCTGTCATGATGTACATGCACCTGGTGGTAGGCCGACTTCAAATCAGTTGTGGAGAACCACTTAATCCCTTTAGTGGTAGGCAGCATTTTGCCTATTTTTGCTAGTGGAAACTGTTCAACAACTATATTTTCGTTCACACACAACCCAAGTCTTCCATTGGGTCGTTTGACAATGGCCGAGGGCGCCACCCACTCCAAAGATTCTACAAGTTCGCTTATGCCGTCCTCTAGGAGCTTGTCCAGTTCTGCCTTCACCTCATCCTTAATGGAGAATGGCAGATTTCTCGCTTTATGTACAACCGGGTTGGCAAACAGTTTAACTTTGATTCTGTGTTGGTACCCTTTAAGTTCCCCCAATCCACCACTAAAAACTGTAGGGTATTTGTTCAACAAGTTTTTGACATAGTCATCGTTGTTTGAGACAACTAATATAGGGCCAGGGTGCTGGGGTTGAGTATAATTACCAGATTACCTTGGTCCATCCATCCGAGTACTGATGGACCTACTTGGGACACATATAATTTTCCTGTTGACTCCCTGCCCTTGAATGTGAAGTTAAGCTTCCTGAAACCGCATACTTTACTGGGGTCTCCTGTAAATGACCAGATGGTAATTTCAGTCTTATCAAGTTACTCACCTATGCAAGGTTTGAATATCACTTCCCAGACTTTACTGTTGACAATGGTGTATGGGGAACCTGAGTCAGCAACTATATTTATGTTCACACCACAATCGTCATGTTGCAAGCTGGTTTCTTAGTTTTGCATGTACTAGCTTCAGTGATTTTAACCACCTGCTCAGCACAAAAATGTTGACATCGTCTACATCAGACATGTTTTAGTAAGTTGCTTCTTCCACATCAACTAGTTTGACTGAACAAGCCTTTCAGAAAGTGCCCAATGACTCCACAAAAGGAGCACCTTACTCCGCGAGCAGGACATTTTATGTCATCCGCCATATGAGACGTGTTTCCATACCTGTAGCAACAACTTTTGTTGCTAGACTGATTATTGTTGAATGTAGGTTTAGAACTTTTTTTGTTCCAGGTCTGTTTAGGGTTGTGTTTGTATTCTGTCACCTTAGTAACTGTGTCTCCATCTTGTTTCACCCTCCAAAAGTACTGCCTTAGCACAGCGATCAGGTAGCTCTGCTTTCCTCACAATGTCTTTGATATATTGTAGGGGGTATTCCCCCTTGGCCATAGACTATCCTGGATGCTGGAATTAGACCCTTGCATAACTACTTGGTCTCTAATAAATTCATTGTGTAAACCACCAAAGCGGCAATTGAAGGCTAGGTTATTTAATGCAGAAACAAAGTCATCGATAGGTTCTTCCTTCCCCTGTTTTCTATGGAAGAACTTATACCTATCTACACCCACGCAACTGTAGGTTTGTAATAGGTATTGAGGTCGTCTATGGCATTCAGGGAAATGTCACCCTGATTCTTGGCTCTCACTTTCCTGTTTATTGCATTATACACTTTAATTCCACGTGCTATGCAGTAGCAATTTGCATTTTTTCTCAGCCTTTAACTCTTCATCCTCCAATGTGGAAATATCTATACTAATATAATAAAGAGAGAAACCAAACCTTTGAGGCGGGTAATCTCAGGAACCACAGCACCAATCACAACACCCAATACAGCGTTGGAAAGGGCAGTTGCAGCAGAAGGACATAGGCTATGCAGACGCTCACCATATACATTTAAAATGTAAAAGAACCGTGCCAGCAAAGTAGTCCCTTGTGGGCGTGTCTGCGTTGTGCTGTGGGCGTGTGCTGGGGGCGTGTCAAACACTGGGGGCGTGTGGTACGTTCCGCCCTTCATGCCATGTCTCACATCGTGTGCTGTGGGCGTGTGCTGGGGGCCTGGGCGTGTGCGAGGCGCGGGATTACGGGAAAAAAACGAGAATTGTGCCCAATATTTCATTGTTTTTTCTTCCCAGGTTCTGCACATTCCAGCTCCGGGTGTCCAGCCTGCTCCCTTTAAATACCCCTGCACCCCATTATCGTAACTCACCCTTACTCCTTAAAATACCCCAACACCCTTAAACATCAACCCATCTTAACCCTATAAATATACCCTGTACCCTAAAACCCAAACCTATCCCTAAACCCTAAAAATACCCCTGTACCCCAAAACCCAAACCTAGCCCTGAACCCTATAAATACCCCTGTACCTCAAAACCCAAACCTACCTCTGAACCCTAAAAATACCCCTGTACCCCAAAACCCAAAACTAGCCCTGAACCATAAAAATAACCCTGTACCCCCAAACCTACCCCTGAACCCTAAAATACCCCTGTACCAGAAAAACCTAAAGCTAGCCCTGAAACCTAAAAATACCCCTGTACCCCAAAACCCCAAACTACCCTGAACCCTAAAATACCCCTGTACCCCAAACCCCAAACCTAGCCCTGAACCCTTAAAATACCCCAGTACCCCAAAACCCGACCCTACCCTGAACCCTAAAAATACCACTGTACCCCAAACCCAAACATAGCCCTGAACCATAAAAATAACCCTGTACCCCCAAACCCAAACGTACCCCTGAACCCTAAAACACCCCTGTACCCCAAAACCCAAAGCTAGCCCTGAACCCTAAAAATACCCCTCTATCTCAAAACCCAAAACTACCCCTGAACCCTAAAAGTAGAGTAGTGTGCGCATGTTTGGGCTGGTCCTAAAAATGACCAGCCCAAAAATGAACATGCTCACTACTATTGCTGCTGCAGCAGCGCTGTCAGTGACAGTCTGTTACTCAAGCTGCCGCAGCCCCACCCCCTTCAGCGCCTTCCGATTGACTCAGGGCCGGAGCGTTTAATTTCAGCAAAACTGGCAGTCTTGCTGAAATTAAACGCTAGTGGACTGGTCAGACTGCAAGACTTTTACTGTGGCACAAGTTACATTTTAGCGTGACAGTGCTGTCCATGTGGCTTAGTGGGGCAACGCCCCAATGCCCCCATTGGATGCACCGCCAGTGGTTCTAAGGCCCAGATGCACGCTAGTGCTTCAAGCCCTATGACCGAGAATTTTTCCTCAGCAGGGGTCAAGGAGCGTGAAGCAAAAGCTATTGTATATTCCATACCTATAGTATCCCTATGGGTAAGTATAGTGCTCAAACAATATGAACTGGGGTCTGTAGTGACAATGTTCTCCAATAAAGGGTCGAAACCCTGTAAGGGTAAGGCAGAGCACATTTCTTTTTTTAGGGAATTGAAAGCCCGTTCACACACTTCTGTCCATTCATACTTGTTTTCATCTTGAGTAGCTGCCGCAACACGAAAGTCTGGCACAAAAGTTTTTTGATGCACTTCGTGTAAAATTCCACTAGTCCCAAGAAGGATTGCAGTTCATCCTTGCTGTTGGGCACAGGGGCATCCTTTATAGCTTGCAGAAGTTCTCTTTTGGGGCTGAATCCTTCACCAGTGATCTCATGACCAAGGTAGCTTACCGAATTGCATGCAAACTTTCATTTTGAGTGCTCGTCCGTCAACCCCTTTTCATTCAGGATTTCCAACACTTGGATGACTTTATTGTCATGTTCTTCCCTAGTCTTGCCCATCACGAGGATGTCATCCTGGAACAATAGTATGCCAGGAGCTCCATTAAAGTAGTTATGCATAAATCTCTGGATTATCGCGGTAGCAGAAGCCAGCCCAAAGGGTACCATGGTATACCGGAACCACCCAGAAGGCGTGATGAAGTTGGTAAGCTTCTTCCTGTCATGAGGTACATGCACCTGGTGGTAGGCCGACTTCAAATCAGTTGTGGAGAACCACTTAATCCCTTTAGTGGTAGGCAGCATTTTGCCTATTTTTGCTAGTGGAAACCGTTCAACAACTATATTTTCGTTGACACACAACCCAAGTCTTCCATTGGGTCGTTTGACAATGACCAAGGGCGCCACCCACTCCAAAGATTCTACAAGTTTGCTCATGCCGTCCTCTAGGAGCTTGTCCAGTTCTGCCTTCACCTCATCCTTAATGGAGAATGGCAGATTTCTCGCTTTATGTACAACCGGGTTGGCAAAGAGTTTAACTTTGATTCTGTGTTGGTACCCTTTAAGTTCCCCCAATCCACCACTAAAAACTGTAGGGTATTTGTTCAACAAGTTTTTGACATAGTCATCGTTGTTTGAGACAACTAATATAGGGCCAGGGTGCTGGGGTTGAGTATAATTCTCAAATTACCTTGGTCCATCCATCCGAGTACTGATGGACCTACTTGGGACACATATAATTTTCCTCTTGACTCCCTGCCCTTGAATGTGAAGTTAAGCTTCCTGAAACCGCATACTTTACTGGGGTCTCCCGTAAATGACCTGATGGTAATTTCAGTCTTATCAAGTTACTCACCTATGCCTGGTTTGAATATCACTTTCCAGACTTTACTGTTGACAATGGTGTATGGGGAACCTGAGTCAGCAACTATATTTATGTCAACACCACAATCGTCATGTTGCAAGCTGGTTTCTTAGTTTTGCATGTACTAGCTTCAGTGATTTTAACCACCTGCTCAGCACAAAAATGTTGACATCGTCTACATCAGACATGTCTTAGTAAGTTGCTTCTTCCACATCAACTAGTTTGACTGAACAAGCCTTTCAGAAAGTGCCCAATGACTCCACAAAAGGAGCACCTTACTCCGCGAGCAGGACATTTTATGTCATCCGCCATATGAGACGTGTTTCCATACCTGTAGCAACAACTTTTGTTGCTAGACTGATTATTGTTGAATGTAGGTTTAGAACTTTTTTTGTTCCAGGTCTGTTTAGGGTTGTGTTTGAATTCTGTCACCTTAGTAACTGTGTCTCCATCTTGTTTCACCCTCCAAAAGTACTGCCTTAGCACAGCGATCAGGTAGCTCTGCTTTCCTCACAACGTCTTTGATATATTGTAGGGGGTATTCCCCCTTGGCCATAGACTATCCTGGATGCTGGAATTAGACCCTTGCATAACTACCTGGTCTCTAATAAATTCATTGTGTAAACCACCAAAGCGGCAATTGAAGGCTAGGTTATTTAATGCAGATCAAAGTCATCGATAGATTCTTCCTTCCCCTGTTTTCTATGGAAGAACTTATACCTATCTACACCCACGCAACTGTAGGTTTGTAATAGGTATTGAGGTCGTCTATGGCATTCAGGGAAATGTCACCCTGATTCTTGGCTCTCACTTTCCTGTTTATTGCATTATACACTTTAATTCCACGTGCTATGCAGTAGCAATTTGCATTTTTTCTCAGCCTTTAACTCTTCATCCTCCAATGTGGAAATATCTATACTAATATAATAAAGAGAGAACCCAAACCTTTGAGGCGGGTATTCTCAGGAACCACAGCACCAATCACAACACCCAATACAGTGTTGGAAAGGGCAGTTGCAGCAGAAGGACATAGGCTATGCAGACGCTCACCATATACATTTAAAATGTAAAAGAACCGTGCCAGCAAAGTAGTCCCTTGTGGGCGTGTCTGCGTTGTGCTGTGGGCGTGTGCTGGGGGCGTGTCAAACGCTGGGGGCGTGTGGTACGTTCCGCCCTTCATGCCATGTCTCACATCGTGTGCTGTGGGCGTGTGCTGGGGGCCTGGGTGTGTGCGAGGCGCGGGATTACGGGAAAAAAACGAGCATTGTGCCCAATATTTCATTGTTTTTTCTTCCCAGGTTCTGCACATTCCGGCTCCGGGTGTCCAGCCTGCTCCCTTTAAATACCCCTGCACCCCATTATCGTAACTCACCCTTACTCCTTAAAATACCCCAACACCCTTAAACATCAACCCATCTTAACCCTATAAATATACCATGTACCCTAAAACCCAAACCTATCCCTAAACCCTAAAAATACCCCTGTACCCCAAAACCCAAACCTAGCCCTGAACCCTATAAATACCCCTGTACCTCAAAACCCAAACCTACCCCATAACCCTAAAAATACCCCTGTACCCCAAAACCCAAAACTAGCCCTGAACCATAAAAATAACCCTGTACCCCCAAACCTACCCCTGAACCCTAAAATACCCCTGTACCAGAAAAACCTAAAGCTAGCCCTGAACCCTAAAAATACCCCTGTACCCCAAAACCCCAAACTACCCCTGAACCCTAAAATACCCCTGTACCCCAAACCCCAAACCTAGCCCTGAACCCTTAAAATACCCCAGTACCCCAAAACCCGACCCTACCCTGAACCCTAAAAATACCCCTGTACCCCGAACCCAAACATAGCCCTGAACCATAAAAATAACCCTGTACCCCCAAACCCAAACCTACCCCTGAACCCTAAAATACCCCTGTACCCCAAAACCCAAAGCTAGCCCTGAACCCTAAAAATACCCCTCTACCTCAAAACCCAAAACTACCCCTGAACCCTAAAATACCCCTGTACCCCAAAACTCAAACCTACCCCTGAACCCTAAAATACCCCTGTACCCCAAAACCCATACCTAGCCCTTAACCCTAAAAATACCCCTGTACCCCAAAACCCAAACCTAGCCCTGAACCCTTAAAATTCCCCTGTACCCCAAAACCCAAACCTACCCCTGAACCCTGAAAATACCCCTATACCCCAAAACCCAAACCTAGCCCTGAACCCTAAAACTACCCCTGTACCCCAAAACCCATACCTATCCCTAAACCCTAAAACTACCCCTGTACCCCATAACCCAAAACTATATCTGAACCCTTAAAATACCCAAACACCCCAAAACATATACCTCAGTACCCCAAAACATATACCCCTATACCCATACTTACCTTATCCAAACATTAAAAAAACATGCTTTTACCATTCATGCATTTACAACGAATTTCGTTGTAAATGTATGCGTGGTAAAAGCATATAAAATGTAATGCCATGCGTTATAATGGCATTGCGGAGTCATGGTTCTTTCGTGATGAAAGTATGCAGAGTGATGGTATGCGGAAAGAAAGTTGCGGAATAATGGGTGTTTACCCTCCCCCGGTAAGTACATTGGTGGCACGGCGGCCCACGTCTCCAGCAACATACTCATATTTTTTCACCACCGATTTGAAAATTGGACAGGTCTCTCTCATTGATGGCCAGCACCGACATACACTTTTAGACACACCTCCCGCCACAAGTTCTAGAATTGCGAACTTTAAGCTGGGGAGCTACGTTCGAATCTCGGCATCAGCTCAACATCCTGTGATTCCAGGCAAATCGCTTTGTCTCCCTGTGCCTACCACAAATGAATGTGTTCTTCTGTAATGTAAATTGTGCTCATGCCATGTTGTCGAGTTCGCCCTATATAATATTGCAAGGAATAATAAAGTAGGGAAACTCGAGTTCACACACTACTGAACGCGCACTCTTAAGTGCATCAGCAGTGCACTGTGAATCGGAGCGTTTCACAGGCCTGTCACAGATAAGAAATGCTATCAAAACGAAATCCTACAAAACAATATACTACTGGCCGGCAACAATTCGTACCCGCACAACGTCGGGTGGGCTGCTAGTAATTCATAAAGTACTCTCTCCACTCCTCCCACTTAAGAGATGGTTCACCTCCTGCTGGCAAGAAAGATTCTGGAGGTGAGAGGTTCCATACATAGCCGGAAGCCATGACTAATAGGAGGTATTATTGTTTTTATTACAATTATTAAATATTACAAGAGAGGCCAGTAGTGTTACAGGTATAGAGTTGAAGGACTGGGTTCTGTAGGACCCAGCGGTGCCAGGGCACAACACCTGAAACCTTCGTGGGTAACCTGCTCCGGCGTACGAATGACAGAGACACGGGACACTTCCTTCGGCGTCAAAGATTCAAGGTTTATTTGCTGCAGGGAACACAGATATCACAGGAAGTGCATCGAGTGTAGTTCGGGGAGACTGCTTCAAATTGGTTCTGTGGATCGCTCCTTTTATACAGTTTTTACCCATAAGACAACATGGCACACAAAAGTTTACAACCCGGTTCCCACCATCTTCCCTCAGAGGGGTCGCTTTGGTCACTTTGAAACACACAAGGTCCGGATCATGAGTGCGGAAACATTTGGCGGTTCCCAACTGTAAAAACCCATCTTCCCAACATTAGTGCATTCCAATCGGCAATAAACGGATCGAAATAGGAACAAAGACAGGTGCAGAGGAAGAAGGAAACAGTGGGGAGATCGGAAAGGGTGTAAAAGGGGAGTATCAAGGAAACACGAGATACAGGCATCAAAGGGATGTGCCTAAAGAGATGCACGGCTGAGACAATAAGTCCGTGCAGCAAGATGAGCCTCGAGCGGCGCCATCTGACACTTACAAAGAACATGTGTCTTCCGCAAATCTTTTGGGAGTCCCAGGGTCGCGAAACGGACATCGTCCGTCCGCTGGCTACTTTGAGGGCAAGAGACAAAATGGATGCCGTATCTAAGATGGAACCCGTGGGTACAGATAAAAATACCCACGTAACAGACGAACGGTTTAAGTTAGCACAGCGAAACTGCGCACACTTACTAAACTCGTCATTTGCGGTTCTTAGATACCAGACTCGACCATATTCGTGCGAGTCGAAAACACCACTTACAATTGTCACGGAACCTCAGACGCTCCTTTTGTCCTCATGTAGGCAAGCACTAATCGGAATCATATTCGATATTCATCAGACCATCGAGATGTTGCTGTAGCATAGCTCTGTCCAATCGAGTTCCCTTGGTAACAGGTGGCTGTCTCATACACGTTGTAGCACAGAGGCCACATAAGGCAGGGCCGCACTGTACACAAAGGCAACACGTGAACAGGAACACCACAACGACCCCGATGATCATCAGAATCTTCCAACCCCAAGTCGACATCAGGCCCCAAAACCATCCAAGTAACGTCCAATCCCCTACATCCACGTGTATGGATTCGGAGATCTTATGCAACCTCGAGATGGCTTGATAGACAGTCGGAGCGTTATCCGGAATGAAAATGCAGCAGCTCGAATGGATCACCTTACATACCCCACCTCGATCTGCTAAGATGACATCTAAAACCATGCGGTTTTGTAACGTCATAAGTCTCTCCGCCTGAAGTTCAGTGGTGATATTACCAAGGGCACTGGCAGTAATATTAGCTGTCGATTCTACCACTCGAGTCAACTGTCTCAGGTTCCTACTATTAACCATAGGTCCCCAGAACGGGAGGAAACCCTTGAAAAAGTCTCCTGCCTCTTGACCGGCAGTATCCTCTTCGCTAATTACGCCTCTCACAACTCTAGTCTTGTGATAATCGGCATCTACAGTGAACGTCGGAGGCAACAGATTTGCAATGAAGCATGAGCCCATGAAGTCAGCGGGCAACCATGCATATGCACGATCATAGCATATAAAGTATGTACCCTTGGCAGCCAGAAACACAGGGGACGAGACCATCGGCAGTATGTAATTTTCAATGCAAGCACTTGCTCCAAGTCGGGCTTGCGATCTTCGACCACGACCCATGAGACAAAAATTACCAGTGTGGGGTACGACCCATATTGGAGGCGAGCTTTTAAGCTGCTTTTCACTCGTGAACACACTATACTCGCCTCTACTCAGGACCCTGTAAGCTTGTACCTCTTCTTCGGGAATAAGCGAGGGATCATAGATATCGCTATCTAAATCCTCTATTGCTATTGACAAAGGTTTCTGATACGAAGTAGGACCAGAGTAGGGGGAACGTGGTTCTCGAATGGGGTGGAAACCTAGTGCACTTCGAAACATTGTTTGAAATGCTCGAGCAGACCCTTGGGAACTATACTGTAACACCAGATATGGAATTCCCTTATCCGTAGTGTGTGGCATCAACCCACACACCCAACAATTAGTAGTGTTAACCACTAACTGATGTTGATGAAGGAGCTGAATAAAGGAATTATTGCGGAATTCTACACGTCTAGCCTGTTCGTGTTCCGGTAACATATGAAAGGAATGAGGAGAAACGGTAGAGATAAGGTTAGGGTCAGAAGTAGGAGTAGGCGTAACGGAAGGTAAGAAGTAAGACATCGTGTAATACACCCCACCCGCCAAAAGTGCAGAAGCAGTCAAAAACAATACAAACAATTGGAATATAAAACATTTGGTACGACTGAGTTGCTGCAGCTTGAATCTATGAGCTTGTGCTCCTTCCAAATCGTTCAGCTTCGAGAATGCCATTCCCTACGACCGTCCGCAACGTTTCTTGACGCACTTCGTTCTGTGTAGCAATAGTCAATCCCTAGGAGTTCCCAGGAACCGACGGCCTTTAACCTAGCGTCAAGACCTGCTATCCAGAAGGAAGTACGCGCGCGGCCCTACGGCCTTCAATGCACAATATGTATATATATATATATAAAAACAAAGTCTCTCAGCTGTGGAAGCAAAAAGTGTAAGGAATGAAACTTAATATGTAGATATACGGGAATAATTACAGTAATACAAATGTTCAAAACTGATCACGGAAAACGGGATAATGCAGTTATCAACATAACAAAGCAGGATCTTTATTAGTCTTTAGTGTGGGATCGTAGAAAGTATCGAGTTTTCCCAGGACGCGTCTGCTCATCGAACAAAGGATCCGTTGAAGAGGCAGCGTCCTGCTGATCAGTCGAGTGTTCTGGTCTTGAGTCTTTCGATGATAGTTGTTCAACAGAGTCTTTCTGCTGCGCTGAGGTTTCTCCAGCAGGCTGTGCGTCGCTAAAAGGCACAAACGCTGGCACTGCTTCGGTCTCAGTTGATGCAATGCCTTTCCTTACCCACGGGTCTGCCGGCAAAGGGATAGGGACTCGCTTGGTATGGGTGGCATGCACCCAATTCTTGCGTCCCTCAAGACGAACGGCAGTCCTCGTGGCCAGGAGCACCTGGTAGGGTCCAGTAAACCTCGGGTCCAGGTTATTCTTTCGTGAAAAATTTCTCGTCACCACCCAGTCTCCGGGCTGGAGCTGGTGGCCGGGACCCTCCGTCTGCGTCGGCAATGCGTCGTAAACCTGTTGGTGAATTAACCTCAGTTTAGCAGTCAAGTCATATAGATAATCGATCCACATTGGGTACTCAAGATCACAGAACATACCTGGCCTAGGAACCCCCCACACATTCGCTGGACGGCCGAACACTATTTCATAGGGGCTAAGCCCTACTCGGGAGTGTACAGTCGCCCTAGTTGACAGCAGTGCTAAAGGTAAAGCGTCAGGCCACGAAAGACCAGTCGTAGCCTGAATCTTCGCTAGCTTTAGTTTAAGGGTGCCGTTGTACCCTTCAACCAAACCAGCTGACTGGGGATGATTGGCGCTATGGAATTTCTGATTAATTCCAAGGCCCTTACACACACTCTTCATCACACTACCCACGAACTCACTTCCGTTATCTGACCACACGACTCTAGGCATTCCGTACCGAGGAAAATATTCCTTCAGTAGGATTTTCGCAGTAGACAAAGCAGTATTGTCTTTGAGGGGGTAGGCCTCGATCCATCGGGAGAATGCGCAAACCACAACTAAAACGTATTTCAGGTTATTGCATCGCTCCATATGGATGAAGTCCAATTGGATCACCTCAAAGGGACATGAAGGGGGAGCAAAACTGCCAGGAGGAGTTGGGGTTCCTTTGCCAGGATTGTACATCATACACACCATACAATTCTTCACCAGACGTTCAGCACATTTCGTGATACCATCATTCTTCCACACAGGGGACAGCAACTTACAAATACCTTTCGCGCTAATATGTGCTAACCCATGCGCCATTGTCACGACGGCCAGCACATACGCATCGGGCAACAACCATCTTTTCTGATTCGACAAATCAATCCAACAACCACTCGCATCCAACTTTCCCGTGCTTTCTTTCCACTTCATCTTTTCAGTCTCGGTGGCCTCATTCTGAATTTCTTTCACACTTTCGATAGTGTCCTCACACATGCTCGATTCTGTAGGCCACCTAACCGAACTCGTCACATACATCCGAGTGCTAAGGTTCCGGGCAGTCTCCTTAGCGATCTCGTCTGCAAACGCATTACCGCGACCAACATCATCCGTCACCTTACGATGCGCACTACATTTAACAATCGCTACTTGCTTAGGCAACGTCAGTGCATCCAAAAGATCATTCACAAGCTGGCCATGCTGAATCTTCGTACCGTGCGACGTCAAGAAACCTCTCTCTCTCCACAATCGTCCAAAACTATGTGCGACACCAAATGCGTATTGGCTGTCGGTAAACACATTCACACGTTTCCCTTTTGCTAACACGCACGCTCTAGTGAGAGCGATCAATTCTGCAGCTTGGGCAGAATTCTGATTCAACCTTGCAGTCTCAACAACAGTATTCAACGTCACAACAGCATAAGCAGTAGTCACATCGCCATTCGGCAACTTAAAACATGACCCATCCACATACAATGTACCATCCGGATCTTCCAATGGGGTGTTTTTAAGGTCCACTCGACCTTTTGTTTCTTCTTCAGTCCTCAAGTAGCAATCATGTTCTGCTACTTCATCTGACTCTGTGCTAATTGGTAACAAAGTTGCCGGGTTCAGAACATTACAACGTTTTATCTGAATATGACTTGCCAGCAACGTCAACTCGTACCCAGACAACCTCGCACTCGTCAAGTGCTGAGTTTTCGTACGATTCAAAAGAGTATCGACTGCATGCGGAACCATCACCGTAAGCATATTATCCATGACCAGTCCTGCTGATTGTCGGATGGAGACCGCAGCTGCCGCTGTTGCTCTCAAGCAACTCGGCAATGCTCTAGCTACTGGGTCCAAGGTCGAGGAAAAATATGCACATGGACGCTGTTTACCACCAAAAGGTTGCGTTAAGACACTCAAAGCACAACCTTCCCTCTCGTGAACATATAATGTAAACGGCTTACTGTAGTCGGGAGTACCCAACACAGGAGCCGAACACAATGAATCACGCAATTCAGAAAAACTTTCCTGACATTCTTCCGTCCATGGTAAAGGAGTTGAAACATCCTTGCACGTAAGAGCCACCAAAGGTTTCACTAGCAATGAATTAGGAATCCATTGCCTGCAGTACGACGTGATACCTAGAAAGGCACGCACATCTCTTTGGGTTGTTGGCACAGCCATTCGCGCAATTGCTGCAATTCTCTCTGGGGTCAACCTCCTTCCCTCCTTTGACAATAAGTGACCTAGATAGGTTACTTCTTGACAACAATATTGGAGTTTAGAAGGGGATACCTTGTGATTTAACTCACAGAGATGTTGCAGCAACGACACCGTAGCAATTTTGCAAATGTCCTGAGTATCAGCAGCCACCAATAAGTCGTCGACGTATTGGATTAAGGCCGCACCGACCGGCAACCTAAACGCATCCAGTTGACCCTTCAAGGCTTGACTGTAAATCGATGGACTTACACAGTAGCCCTGAGGAGCGCGTTTGAACCGGAAGCTGCGTCCACCGAGAGAGAAACCGAAAAGGTCTCTGCTCTCTTCGGCAATCGGGATACTAAAGAACGCATTCTTTAAGTCAATCACCGAAAACCACGATGCAGAAGCTGGAATCAGAGTCAGTAGCGCCGTGATGTCAGGCACAACAGGGAATTGAGGAACCACAATTTTATTCACCTCCCGTAAATCGATAACAAAGCGATAAACGGGCGGTTTTGAAGGATCAGTACGTTTAAGGATGGGCAGTACAGGGCTGTTGCACACGTTTCCCCAAGTCTCCTCAATAACATCTTTCTCGATCAAATCATAAATGATCGCTAACAATGCTCGTTCACCATCAAGAGAGATACGATACTGGGGAATACGTGGCAATCGCACATTACATTTCAACTGAACAACATAAGGGGAGATGTCGAGCAGGCCCACATCATTTGGACCCGTTGCCCACAAAGACGCAGGAAGAGAACTCAATTCCAGTGGAAGCTTATCAAGAGACAGATACATAGGGGAGACAACCCTTTCTCCTAACGTAAGCTTTACACCCGCAGGAGAACAATACAAAGTTGCATACAAACGTTTAAGCAAATCCAGGCCCAAAAGGTTTTCACCACAGCCAGTAGTCAAAATCAACGGAGCTTGAAGCTCACGTGGCCCAATTGTAAGGGGCAAAGGGCACGAAACTGGATTGCTAACGGGGGCGCCAGAGAATCCAACGGAAACATTTGTTAAGCCAGACAAAGGTGCGCCAGGGAGTTTCGAATGCATAATAGAACTTTTCGCTGCACCAGTGTCCAACAGAAAAGGCTCAACGACGCCCGATGTAGCAACTGCGACGTAAGGCCCTCTCTGATCAACCGGAACTGATACCACTCCCTCTCCTTGTCTTTGGCTGTCCTAGTAATTACTGTCGTCAGTTCCCTGATCGACGTAATAATCGTCTACATTGTACTGCGCAGATCGTCCTTGCGATGATCCACGTTGATCGAAACAATTATTAGAATTAGAGGAGTTATCGGAACGATCATTCTGAGCACCACGACCTCTACCACGTGATGCCTGCTGCGAACCACCACGACCTCCTCTAGAGGAGTTACCACTATTACGTTCATTCAAAACGGGGCAATTGAATTTAATGTGTCCCTCCTGTCTGCAATAAGCACATTGATTGTACCCTACAATGATCTTTGTGAGGAGGAATCATTACGTGGTAGTGATCGATTCGATTGCGACTGCGACCTATTCTGTTGGGATGCATTCTGATTTGAACGTGGAGGATATGCTTGTTGAAGCAACACTTTAGTTTTTAGTTCTTTCGTCTTCTTATCAGCACGGTCGGTTTCCTCTTTCTCTCTATTCTCATAATATTGTGCTGTAGCCAATATCTGAGCTGAGGTAGAAACGGCCCATGCACTTTCCGAATTCTTTAATTTATTGCTCAAATCGGGCAATAAGTTTGAAACAAATTTATCCACAAACAATCGCTGACCACCCTCGGTACCCATATCCTGTCCACTATGGTCAATGAATGCTTCCTCGAACCTCGTAAAAAAATCGGAAACACTCTCGTCCTTCTTTTGCTTACAAGCTGACAATTTGTCCCAATTTACCCTCATGGCTGGCATAAGAGTTTTCATTAGCGTAATTATTCGCTGAGGAAGAGCAGTAATCATCTGCTCAGGTTTAGCCCCACCAGTTTGTAACCCATCCGCCGCCACAATGGCAGCCCAATCACCACCTAATTCATTCGGATGATTTTCCTGCCGAATCTTAGCCCAAACAGGTTGCGGTACGACATTGCCGAACAACATATCAATATCGGCAAGATTCATTATCGTAGCGTCTACAAGCTGCGATAATTCTTTGTAATACCCTGTAGGATTTTTGCGAGGGTCAGGCAAAGATTGCTTCACCTGCAACACTTCTGAGCGTTTCCACGGGAGATGTATCCATACTCTCTGGAAATGCGGCGGAATAACAGGATTAGCTGTAGCATCACCTGGCATCCACACTGGTGGAACTTCACGCATCGGAAACTGACCAGACTCATCTGGTAGTCTTTCAATATCTTCGATAAACAATGCATGAGGGATCGGAGCGGGGCGAAAAGATAGCAACCGCTCAACAGCACGTCGAACATTAGTATCCACTATCAGTCCATTTGAGAACTGAAGCTGAAGATCAGACAAAGCGGCCAGCACCTCGTCAGGCGCATCAGCCGAAATCTGGTCGCGAAGGAACTTACACATTTCATCGAACACGTATCTCTGGGTTGGTATATTGAATTGACAAAACGTTTCGAGTACAACACGGGGCGGATTTCTGAGAGGGTTTACCATCCAACCCATCGCCATATTATATAGCGCAACACGTTCTCTGTTTCCAGGAAGCTGACTACGTCTCTGAGGACCATCGGAGCTAGCGGACCCATGAACAGGTCCAAGCGAATGAAAGAAGCTAGCCGCAAGAGGAGTAGTACGAGAACGGGTCGAGGGAGAAGTATATGACACAGGACTAACAAGTGAAGGAGTAGAAACAGTAGCAACAGCAGGAGTTAACAAAACAGGAGCAGCAGCGGGAGCAGGAGTATGTGGAAGCGGAGGAGCAGTAGGGATAGAAACAGGCAAAGGAGCAGGAACAGTCGGAAGAGCGGGTGCAGGCTGAGGAACAGGCGGGGGAAGAATAGGCGGAAGAATAGGTACGGCGGGAACCACAGGAGCTGCGGTACCCTGTACGTACGGAGGTGGCGACTTCATGAGATAAGACATTAAAGGATCCTCAACTGGCTCTTCCTTCTTTTCCGACTCCGTAGGCAAAGCGGTATAACATTTATCAACGGTCATACGCTGTAGTCTATCAAACACTTCCTTATCCTTAACCTCCTTATCATGCTGAAATTGCTCTGCTTTCTTCACTATAGTAGCAACATTATCTCGCTGACTACGTTTAGTCTGTCTGATTTCTTTCTGTCAGGCTTCTTTACGCCACAACCGAAAAGCATCAAACATGGCCGGCCTTGACTTTCTTTCGAACAATTTAATTTCCAGATTATCTAAGATCGGGGCCTCGAAGCTACCATGAGGCGGCCAACGAAGGTCACCGTCCTTCTTCGTATATTTCATCCAATAATCATTAAAAGTAATGGGGCCTAGCCCATGTTTACTATACAGTTCATAAGTGGGAGTTCCAACCGGAGGTATCGGACACGAGTCCTCCAGTCGGGAATCCATACCACAAGGCCTGAAACAACTAAACAAAGTACTGCGACCAGGCATCTTGCACACTAGCCGAGTTTCACAAACTTCAAGGGTTACGGGATTTACCAAGTCCCAGCAAAGAACAAAACCCTCGGTTTTTGGCGGCTGCAGTCGTCAAACAACACAACAAAATACGCTAGCAAAGTGTCATCGACAAAAACACTCTCACAGCGTTAACAACAAAAACACTCGCTAAAGTGTCAACAACCAAGGACTCTGGGAGCGACCCACAAATACTTAACTCAAAGATCAATGGCGTCACCAGGAAGGCCCGTCTATCGTCTCGCTCTACCAAGGTCTACGCCAGGCACCAAAACAGGTCTACAGTCAGGGCAGCAGTCCGTCGCAGCCGTCAGGAGGCGGGAATCTTCGCGGGAAAAGTCTTCGGGCCACTTATTTCGACAACAGGATCGATGAAGCGGGGTGCACCTTCCCTCGGAGATTTCACACGAAGTTCCTCACGATCGTCGGGCTTGGACCGGTACCACTGATGCAGCCCCACGTTGGGCGCCAACTGAAGGACTGGGTTCTGTAGGACCCAGCGGTGCCAGGGCACAACACCTGAAACCTTCGTGGGTAACCTGCTCCGGCGTACGAATGACAGAGACACGGGACACTTCCTTCGGCGTCAAAGATTCAAGGTTTATTTGCTGCAGGGAACACAGATATCACAGGAAGTACATCGAGTGTAGTTCGGGGAGACTGCTTCAAATTGGTTCTGTGGATCGCTCCTTTTATACAGTTTTTACCCATAAGACAACATGGCACACAAAAGTTTACAACCCGGTTCCCACCATCTTCCCTCAGAGGGGTCGCTTTGGTCACTTTGAAACACACAAGGTCCGGATCATGAGTGCGGAAACATTTGGCGGTTCCCAACTGTAAAAACCCATCTTCCCAACATTAGTGCATTCCAATCGGCAATAAACGGATCGAAATAGGAACAAAGACAGGTGCAGAGGAAGAAGGAAACAGTGGGGAGATCGGAAAGGGTGTAAAAGGGGAGTATCAAGGAAACACGAGATACAGGCATCAAAGGGACGTGCGTAATGAGATGCACGGCTGAGACAATAAGTCCGTGCAGCAAGATGAGCCTCGAGCGGCGCCATCTGACACTTACAAAGAACATGTGTCTTCCGCAAATCTTTTGGGAGTCCCAGGGTCGCGAAACGGACATCGTCCGTCCGCTGGCTACTTTGAGGGCAAGAGACAAAATGGATGCCGTATCTAAGATGGAACCCGTGGGTACAGATAAAAATACCCACGTAACAGACGAACGGTTTAAGTTAGCACAGCGAAACTGCGCACACTTACTAAACTCGTCATTTGCGGTTCTTAGATACCAGACTCGACCATATTCGTGCGAGTCGAAAACACCACTTACAATTGTCACGGAACCTCAGAGTGGTGGTATGAGCACTTGTACTTGTAGAAAGATATAAATTGGTGGAGCTGTAACAAAGCTTGTTAATGTCTAGCGTTTACTGAGCAAGTTCTATTGTATTATTTTGTACGTGTCTCAAAAGCTACACGTTATGCTGTTATAAAATGGTTTGCACATACAGCGTTTCGCACAGTACCTTGAGTTTTTAAAATCGGTTTGCAGATAATACGGGAGCAAGTTGACGAGGGCTACGAGTGCATGAACTTCCTGCTGCTTGACAGTGAGTCATGGCAAATTAAAGATGGCACCACACATACGTGCTGGTACGTCATATCTTAAGCTAGAGCATTGATTCACTAGCTTCAAGATGCCTGCGGGCAAGTCGGCGTGATTGTGTGAAGTCTTGCGTGTCACTTCAGCTGATGATGATGTAGACTGTCAGCTGGCAATTGCTTGGAGACACTGGAAATCTATTCTACTGACTTTCGAGGAAACTGTTGGTACCGTTCATGTACTTGTGGAGTTTACCTAGGTCCTCTGGTAAACTGATGATGATGTAGAATCAGGCTGTTGAAACTGCGCCGTCATTTTGCTTCTATGCCAATCGTAGTATTTTCATAGACATAGGTTTAAGTCTGTATTCTGAAGTAACGCACAAGCCAACACGAACATTTTAAGTAAGATGGATCTCTACTCCTTTTAAGTGCAAACTACTTGAAGGTGAAGAAAACATGCCCTGTATGTTAGCAAGTTCTAAATTCATTCAGTTGAGATTTAGTTCAGATTGACAAAAGACCACCAGTAAGAGCAATTATTAACTCTACGTTTTCCCTTCAAAGTTAGTGTCATGCAAACGATACTGCCACTGAGTCATTACCAAGAATTTAAAGGTGTGGCACAGCAGCCAGAGTGGCTGATTCCGCAGTGTGAGGATCAGGGCTGTGATGAGTACAGGCCTCAGCAAGGCCTGCGAATGCAAAGGGTTCGCCCTTCTGTGCACGGAGTCCTCAGACTACATAAAGAAATTGGCCCGGAAACTGGAAATACAAAAACATAGTTTAATAAACCTTTAAAGGTGGTACTACAGCCCACACAACACTCTACAGTATTGTACAAGGTAGCCCAAAGAACTCAGACACACAGTCCCCTTTTATACACAAAGAAGGGGCTCATATGTAGGCGGATACAACTCAAAACATGATTTACGACCATATAAGGACATTTCTTAAACATGATCGATACATGGGTGGAGTTAACGGTTCTTGAGACGCGCCGAAATGCACATTCCAATCTACGACAGATGTGACTCCTACTGAGCATGCGCTAGGCGCACAAGGAACTATTTATAGCTTGTTGCTGGGCAAACTTCAGGGGTGACAATCAGTGAGGTAGGACTCGCCTCGTGTCGAGCACATGGCAATGTATGGTACACAAGATGGACGCCAGAAAACAAAATGGAGTCTGGCCGTAGTTTAAGTACGGGCGGGAAAACTAGCAAAAAGACACAATAGCATGTCTTCAGCTAATGCTTAATACTATCGCTGTTTTATTTACAACAGTTGGCAGCTCAGCATCATGTGACTCTGGACAATAGCTCACTTAATCTCCCTGACGTCACCCAGTGCCTTGATACCCATATGAATAATAAGTTGCACTTTAGAAATCTGAAATTACATATTACAATTACATTTTCCCCTCAACCTTAAGAGTAAATTTTGTGCACATCACAGTTTCCTGTTTATTTAAATGATTTACAAGCATTTCCAATGCTAATTCTTTAACCTGTATTTTATCAACGTGCTTGCTCCTTCGGTGGTGTCCTTACTTTTCAAAGCGGTACAGTGAATCCCATATCCAGAAAAAAGTTTTTGTTCTGCTGATACTTTTTGTTATTTTGCACACCATGCCATCTCAGTTTAGACCCAGCCATATGCAAATCAGTATTGACCTTGCTCCAATAGGAACAATACATCCCGAACTGCCAGGTCTGGCTTCTCTAAACTTGAGCACAAGCATACCAAGGCCAGTTTCACCCTAGATAGGGCTCATCAGCAAGGTACAGGTAATGCCTGTATGTACTGGCATACCACCATGTTTTCGCCTCACTACATTGCAAAGCTGTGCTCTAATTGTTATCTTGCCCTAAATATGTACAATAACCCACCAGCCATATATCTGCAACTGTATCCTTATTATGGTATATCGTGAGTATTCCCCACACAGCTCATGCGTCTTTTTGTTGGACAGGAGACTATTTTGAGTAAGTGTTATGGAAAATAGTGCACACAGTCTACAATGTCTTTACAATCAAGTGTTGCTGCCATTTGCAACAGCTGGTGATTTATGGTACTCATGGTTGCATATGTGTGAGAAACATGCACGTATACCTTCATCTCTCTACTAATCAGCAACTGTTTGTAAACTGGGTGAAATGCGTTTGTCCCTCTGTGTACAATAACTTTTCTATCTGGGGTGAAAGACGTGGGTAGCTAAAGCAATGACATATGTCATATGTTTTCAAATAGCATCAAAGCCCCCTGTAATGTTTTTATCATATGGAACTAGTGCAATGTTGTAATGGCTTTTGTTCATAACATAAAGAAAGAATTCAGTTCAAAGCAATGGCATCTTTTAACACAAAACTTTTAGAGCAGTAGGATTAAGTAAGTACATCAATGGGAACTCAGCTGAATTCTTAGTTTTTGTTACTCAATTTGTCTCACTCTTGAAGAGTGAATTAAAACAGGTTATGCCCCGAAGGACTGGGGTACCGCAGATGTAAGTACCGAAGTTGTACAAAGGACAGATGCAGGTTAAGAGCACGGCTGCAGTACAGCTGATATTCTCACATCTGTGCCACAAACCTGCAATTTCGCTGGGATGACAACATCTGTATTACCAAGGGACCTGGTGTCAATTATTAGAAAAGTAAAATACAGCATCTGGACAACGTGTAATTAGTGCAAACATACATTTACCAGGCATAATGTAAGGTAATTAGATCAAGTATTTTAAACCTGAAGCACAAATATGCATCAGTAAAGAAGATGGAAGTAATTTTCTCGGATTGTTATTCACATATGAATGGTTGAGGTTTACATCACATGATGTTAATTTACATTTCTCCAGATATACGAATCATAAACAATTATTTGATTTTCCATTTATAAACGAAACCCTTCATTTTCTATTTCATCACATTTTTGTTAGATCTCCTTTGGATGCTGTGGGAGGGGAACTAAAATAACTTTACAATCCACCCTCTCAAGATATTAGTCCTCTTCATTTTCTATCCTCAAATATGAAACTTGAAAGAAGTGCTTCAAAACTTTCTTTGGTAACAAACTCTTACATATGAATTAGACTCTTGAATGCCTACCCGTAAGTAAACATTCAGAGAGCCCTTTCCATAATACCACGTTTTACTTTCATTAGAGATTATGCAAAGAAAAACACGTTCTTAATAAGAGTGGGTTATGTAGTGAGAGATGATGAATTCAAAATGTCCTTTAAACAATAAGACACACGACAGATAAGGAAATTGACCAATTTGAACCAGAAAATAGCGCACTCCCATTACATAATATCTTATGATCTTCCGCGATTAACAGCCAGATTAATGAAAACCGAAATCTGCGAATTCTAAATTACGATTAATACCGAATCGCAATTTAGAATTCGCAGAATGGGATTCATCAAAATCTGCGACAAAATAAAGCGACTCGCAACCGGCCGCAAAAAGCGATAGCGATTTTTCAAAATCGCAGAAAAATCGCTAAATATATCCAATTCCGTGTAGAAATAGCGATCTCGCAATTTGGGAAGTCGCATTTCGAGCACAGTGATGACATCACAACCAGGAAGCAGGCAGTTCCCACCCCCATTGAGAACACTGAGGCAGAGAGAGAAGCAGTACCAGTCAGAGCTCCTCTCAGAACACCTCTAGACTTGCAAATTTCAGGAAATTGGAGACAGCAGCAATGGCAGAGGATGCAGCAGCAGGGCCCAGTGACACCGGATGCAAGCGCAAGCTTACATTTTCGGAGCAGGAGCTGGAGCAACTAATAGATGGAGTCTGCCATGACCACACAAAACTCTTTGGCAAGGACTCCAGGAGGGTGCCTGAGGCCGGGAAATGGCGACTGTGGCTGCGGATCCGCGCCAGAGTCAACGCTGTGGGAGTGACACAGAGGTCCATAGATGACCTCAAGAAGAGGTGGTACGACCTCCGAGGTCGTGCCACGGAGAGGGTGGCAGAGAGGCTGGGTGAGAGCCTAGCAACTGGAGGTGGAGATCCAACAGTCCCTCCCAACACCCCCCTGGAGAATCGTGTGGAGGACATACTGCAGCGTGAGGCATGTGTTGGGGTCATCCCACTGGACTCATCCCGACCCACCCAAGACAGCCAAGGTAAGTGGCATGCGACTGCGACCCTGTCCCCTAACAATGGCCATGACCTTATAGCCTCCCACAATCAATCCCCGTCATGCAATCCATGCACATCAGGACATGCCCTATTGCATTGTGGGACATGTAGTCTGCCCACAATGTACAAAAACTCCAATGCAGCCAGACATGTCCCAATTTACGCAATGCAACAGGCAGTCAGGTAATGTTAGCCAGCATGCATGTAGCAACTGAACATGTGATAGATACATGCAATTAATGTACATCCACTTTCCATCACAGGTGGGGCAGACAACAACAGCAGCGACAGCGAGAGGCTGCAGATCGATGAAGCATCAGAGGAGCCTGAGGGTTCGGAGGAGCTAACTACCACACCACCAGCTCCATCAGGCACTGCACCACTGCCAGGTGCGAGAGCACCAGCACCAGCGCCCGCTCCATCAGGCACTGCACCACTGCCAGGTGCGAGAGCACCAGCACCAGTGCCCGCTCCATCAGGCACTGCACCACTGCCAGGTGCGAGAGCACCAGCACCAGCGCCCGCTCCATCAGCACTGCACCCCTGCCTGCTGCGAGAGCACCAGCCGTAGCGCCATCAACATCCGGTGCTGCTAGACCTGCGACACAGCGCACACACACTGTGGCCAGCCAGCACAGCAGGCATGTCAGGGAGCCGCAGCACAGCACGCACCGGCAGGAGGGCAACGGCAGTGCGTGTGCCAGGGCTCAGTATTGAGCGCCGCATGCTGCGCGTGCACCAATTGCAGGCACGACGGCAAGGTGCAATTCAACTTCAGCTGCATGACATAGGCAGAAATGTAGCCAATGTTTCCGATCCAATCGACCGGATGACGACTGCCATGGAGGCGAACACAGCGGCCATCATCAGCCAGCGCAACATTGCCTGCCGGCGCCACCGCCAGCTACTCACGCGCCTCTCTGCCTACACGCGTTCCAACTACGTCATAGGGAATGCCACCTCCCAGCTATCACGTCGGTCTATGGCAATGCAGCTGCAGATGGTGCAATGCTGCGAGGTCGTGGCGCGTGTCCTTGAGCAGGTGACCAGTGCTGTACTGGCACTTCAACCTACTGTCCCAGCAAATGGTGGTGGGGATGACACCAGCGAGGGGACCTCGAGTGTCAGCAGCCTGTCTGCCACACAGGTCGGAGTCCTACGCCGCAGCACCAGGCCCAGTGCTGCTTCACGTGCCCTGCCTGAAGATGAGCCTGAGAGGCGACTGGGTGCCGCGCGCCGGAGGCGCACATGACTTTTTAAACCATTTCCAGGGACATGCTAATGACAGAAGCATGTCGTGTTAATAACATTGAGCAGTATGGTGCAATACTATTCATATGGGAATCAGTACATGTTTTCATTATTATTGTGCATTCAACAATAATATTTATTTTTGCATTGAACATCTGCCTTCTGTCATTATTTCCATAGTCATGGATTTGGGAATAGTTGGTTGAGGGAAGTGGAAGCACTAGAAACAGTTCATTGTGATGTGGTTGCGCCGTCTGTGTCCTTCAGCAGGATGTTCCCCGCGAGCATGACGCGCATGTGCAGGTGGCCGGTCGTCCCCTTCCGACTCACTGCCAGAGATCTCTACAGGGATCCGGCGCTTGGTAGCAATGTTGTGTAGTATTGCACACAGCCACAATACGGCAGCAGACATCTGTACATGGCCCCACCAGTCTTGTGCAGTAAGTGGAATCTGCTCTTCAGTAGCCCAAATGTCCTCTCAATGCAATTCCTTGTGCGTATGGGTGCTACATTGTAACGCCGTTGCTGTGGTGTAGCAGGGTTGAGGTATGGGGTGAGGAGGTATTCACGGAGAGCGTAGCCACTGTCACCTGAATGAGAGGAGCAGAGGGTGAGTGCTTGTGCAGCGCAGCTACTTCATCACAGTGTAACATTGTGGGGCGAGTGTACTTACCAAGTAGGTGTCCCTCACCAAAGTCTCCCCTGGCCAGTGGTGTGTGGAGGCAGCAGTGCCGGAATATGAAGGAGTCATGTGTGCTCCCCGGGTACTGTGCCACTATGTCCGTGATGTAATTCTTTGCGTTGCACACCATCTGGATGTTGAGGGAGTGGTAGGACTTGCCATTGCGGTACATGTATTCCGTTGCTGCAGGTGGGCAGATGTGGATGTGTGTACAGTCAATGCATCCTATCACATGTGGAAATTGTGCGACATTGTAGAATTGATGCTTGGTCTCATCCAAGTCCTGTTGGCTGGTGGGAAAGTTTATGTGGTGGTGTAGCTGGGTCAGCATTGCATCTAGGAAACTCCTTAGGCAGCGGGACATGGTGGGCTGGGATATCCCCCCAGCAGCAGCAACTATCCCCTGGAAGCTTCCGGAGGCCAGTAGGTGCAGGCTGCACAATACCTGGACATGTGTGGGCACGGCATTTGTCCTCCTTGTTGGGTGCTGCATCAGGGGGTTGAGGTCCTGGATAAGCTTGCTGATCATTGGCCCATTCAGTCGGTACTGAGCGTATATTTGCTCTCTGGTTTGGCCCAGCAGGGTGACCCGCTGGCGGAACATCCTCTCCTGGATCCTACGTCGGTTCCGTGCAGCTTGCTGTAGCCTTCGCCGCCTGACCACCATGTATAGTCCTGGCATTGTGAGACTCCTACTGTTGCAGCTGCATCTCCTTAAGTGTGTTTGGTCAGTCCAGCACCTGTTACTGATTGGGAAATGGTTTTTCAAACATTTTTTTTTTACTTTGATGGTTACCACCTGCTTTGGGTTGTCCTTAAATTGCGCCTCGCAAAAAGCGATTTTCGGGTTTTTCGCTATTTGCGATTTTTCTTGAATAGCGATTGCGATTGTATTGCGAATTCGCAATATTATTCGCAGTATCCATGGTATCTCGCAATGTCCGAATTGCTATTGGCCTACTACCGGGATTCTGCGAATTATATTGCGATTTCGCAAATCTGTATTTGCGATTTCGCAATTTTTTTCTTGAATACCGTATTGGACAATTGCGATCGCAATAGCTTTTTCGCAGCTATTGCGGTCGCAATTTAGCTTCATGAATCTGGCTGTTAGTCTCTTATAGCAATTAAAAACGTCAGCAGTGAAGTAATTGAGGAGTGTTGCAAAAATACAATTCTACCAAAGGGCAATAGTTATGATGAAAAGCGGAGGACTCCACATTAACGACAACAGAAGCATAACGAACATAGTCATGTATTTTAAAACATAATAATGGGCCCGATTCACAGAATGAATTTAAGACTCAATCCTAAACTTACTACTGTTTTGGTATTCACAGATTGCACTTACTACTTTTGGTATTCACAGAATGAACTTACTACTTTTGGCATTCACAGAATGCACTTACTACTTTTGGTATTCACAGAATGAACTTACTCATTTCGGTATTCACAGAAGTTAGGACTCCTAACTTTAGGACTCCTAAATGCCTTCTGTGAATACCGAAAGTCTTAAAATTAGGATTTTTCTCAATTTAGTAGTAGTAAAGTTAGGACTACTAACTTTAGGACGCCTAAATGCCTTCTGTGAATACCAAAAGTCTTAAAATTAGGATTTTTCTCAATTTAGTAGTAGTAAAGTTAGGAGTCCTTTTGCTTATTTATTTAGGTATCTTTGTGTAGAGCAGGCCTTGATGGCAGTTATTCTGGCAGTGAATAGGTCACCTTGAATTGCAGAATTAGAGAGGACAATGGGTAGCTCTGCAGAGTATCACCCCTAAATAGAAATGCCTTGGAGGTAGTCCAGTAAACAATGCTGGATTCCTTTTGCTCAAAATAGAGTATTCTAAGACCATCAACAATGTGGTTCCAGACTATCTTTTATGTAGCAAAAGAACATCCTAAAAAAAGCACTTTTTATGCATCCAACAGAATAATATCAGCAACCTTGTTGTTCTGCTAAGCTGTATCTAGCAGGACCATGGCACTGTGCACCCCCTGCCCCCATTAATGAATCTATCTTAATACAGAGAGACTAGAAATGAGATGTTGTCTTAAAGATGATCCCTAACATCTTACCAACGATATTACCCTGATAAAGCCAAAGGCTATAATCCTTATTGAGAAGAGATAAAGGTTACAATGGAGATCTTTGTGTGGCAGATCAGCATTTCTCTAAAATGAAGAAATGTAGTATTTTTTGTCTATGATGACTAACATTTTGCTATGTTTGCAAGATCAGTGGTGTCAAAGGTGAGACAAATTGTTTATAGCATTCCTCCAAAATGTCACTGAGGCTATTGACTTTATTCTTTAATGAACAACTAGACAAACCAGTACTTCAATAATAGTTAACCCCCTTTCTCACATGTGTATGAATACATTAGTCAAGTTAAGACTAAACTAAAATAGGGGCAGAGTCAGTCTCCTCTGTTTTATGTATTCTAGCTTGGAGTACCAGAATCCTACCCATGTTTTCAACACTGAGAGATTTATGTTCAACATTCACTTTTCAATTTAACTATTAGCAAGGTAACCCTTGACCCTGTTCACAGGTCAGGTCGCTCCCCACCCCGCACGGCTCCTCCTGTGCTCCTTTGACCCCTGCCCCCTGCTGCCACTACTGAGAGTACGCCAGTGACGTGCTCCCGTGGTCTCGTCCTGGTGACTGGTTGTGCCTTTGTTGACTGCTTTGTGCCTTGTTGTCTGCTTGTGCCTTTCCTGGAATTTATTGTACCTCTTTCATCTGTTTTGCATTTGTACTGTATTCATATTACCTTTGTTGTCGTCCTTAGCGCCCCTGCCCTCTGTACCCACCCCTCTCCCCGCTTCCCGCCGCTGCACTCCTGCGGCTCCACCCCCTTGCCTTCTGAGCCCCGTCCCGTCCCCATCCCCCTTCGCCAATTGGACATCCCAATCCCGCCTCCCAACTGCTCCTCCCTCCCACGTCGCCTTTTATGGAGGATGCGCCAAAGGCAAGCCTGTCTGCGCCTGTCCACGCCTGGACCGCGCCCAGCGCCAGAACCCCTGGACCCCGAGGCAGCTGCAACACCAGACTGCACTACAACTCCTGCACCCTCCACGCACTCAACATCGGACCAGATCACTCCTGCCACCGAGCAACCCCGAAGAACACCCAAGGGCCCTTCTCCTGTCGGAACTGCATCTTCAACAGCATCCGGCCCACCAAACCATCAACCGGAGAACCCAACCACTTCCGATGCATCCTCCTCAACACCCTCTCCGCTTACAAGCAAGCCATCAAACTCTGGGACCTCATAGACTCAACCACCCCAGACGCCGCCTTCCTGTCGGAGACCGGGCTGAAAGCCACCCCGGCACCCAACATCGCCATAGCCATCCCTGAAGGCTACAAGATCTCCCGCAGAGACCGCACCAACGGACTGGGAGGGGGAATCACCATAATCCACAAGGACACCCTCAGAGTCTCGACCAACACCGACGACACCCTCACCACCGCCGAACACATGCACTTCCAGATCCACACCGACCCCAACACGACCCTCAGAGGAACACTCGTCTACAGACCACCCGGACCATGACCACAGTTCAGAGACACCATCGCCAACCTCGTCAACACCCACGCCCTCGGATCCACGGACTACATCCTCCTCGGGGACCTGAACTTCCACCTCGAGAACAACAACGATGCCAACACCACCGCCAACATGGAACTCAAACAGCTCGTGACAACCCCCACCCACGCCGCTGGACACACGCTGGATCCCATCTTCTCTGCAAGTCCCCACGTCTCTTTCAGCCACACCACCGAAACCCTCTGGACCGACCACAGATGCATCCACTTCACCTTCAGGAAACCCACCACAAACCACCGCACCCAACAGCTGCCACGCCCCGGCTGAGGCAAGGTCACCGAGGGCCAACTGACCACCACCCTCGCCCTCAGTCCACCCGACGACCCCACCGACCCCGACACCGCCGCCATCAACCTCAACAAATGGATCAACAACTGCGCCGACACCCTCGACCCCCTCAAGACCTCCACAACCCATTGCACCAACAAGAAAGCTGCATGGTTCACCGAAGACCTCTGTTCCTCCAAACACACCTGTCGGATGCTGGAGAAGAGATGTCTTCGCGACCGAACTCCAGACAACCACACAGCCCACAAAAACGCCACCCGAAGACACCACCAACTCATCAGGATCACCAAGAGGACCGCCTTCAAGGACCGCCTGGACAACAACGCACACAACTCCAAAGAGCTCTTCACCATCGTGAGGGAACTCTCCAACCCCAACTCCAACACCAACGACATCCCACCGTCACAAGACCTGTGCGATTCACTGGTCACCTTCTTTCACCGTAACATCACCAACATTCTCGACAGCTTCAACTCCAACACCCCCACATCCACCGCCAACACCGCCCCCGCGACCTCCACCAGCACCACCTGGTCCAACGTCAGCGAGGAAGACACCATCAAGACCATGAACTCCATCCACTCCGGATCCACATCGGACCCATGCCCCCATCACATCTTCAACAAAGCCGGCACAGTCATCGCACCCCATCTCTGGAAAATCATCAACACCTCCTTCGAGACAGCTACCTTCCCAGAGAGCTGGAAACACGCCGAGATCAAAGCCCTACTGAAGAAAGCCAAGGCAGGCCCGAAGGACCTGAAGAACTTTCGGCCCATCTCCCTGCTCCCCTTCCCGGCGAAAGTCACAGAGAAGATCGTCAACAGACAGCTGACCCGCTACCTCGAAGACAACAACATCCTAGACCCATCCCAGTCTGGCTTCCACAACAACCACAGCACCGAGACCGCCCTCATCGCTGCCACCGACGACATCAGGATCCTGATGGACAAAGGGGAAACAGCCGCCCTCATCCTTCTGGACTTATCAGCAGCCTTCGACACGGTCTGCCACCGCATCCTGACAGTACGCCTCCACGACGCCGGAATCCAAGAGAAGGCCCTGGCATGGATCACATCCTTCCTCTCCGGCAAAACCCAGAGCGTCCGCCTCCCACCCTTACGCTCAAAGACCACCGAGATCATCTGCGGCGTCCTACAGGGATCCTCCCTCAGCCCGACGCTGTTCAATATCTACATGGCACCGCTCGCCCAGGCCGCCCGACGACACAACCTCAACATCATCTCTTACGCCGACGACACCCAGACAATCATATCCCTCACCGAAGACCCCCACACCGCCAAAGACAATCTCCACAGAGGAATGAAGGCCGTCACCGAATGGAAGGACAGCCGGTTGAAGCTGAATTCAGACAAGACGGAGGTCCTCATCCTCGGCTCCACCCCCTCAGCCTGGGACGACTCCTGGTGGCCCACTTCGCTAGGAACACACGCCAGAACCCACCGAACAAGCACGCAACCTGGGGATCATCCTCGACTCCAGCCTCTCCATGACCAAGCAAGTCAACGCCGTCTCCACATCTTGCTTCAACACCCTCCGAATGCTATGCAGAATCTTCAAATGGATCCCCTCCGACACGAGAAAGAACGTCACGCACGCCCTTGTCACCAGCAGACTGGACTACGGGAACGGCCTCTATGCAGGAACAACAACCAAGCTCCTGAGACGGCTCCAACACATCCAGAATGCCGCGGCCCGACTGATCCTCGACGCCCCACAACACTGCCACATCACACCCCACCTGAGAGACCTGCACTGGCTCCTCGTCGACAAGAGGATCACCTTCAAGCTCCTCATCCATTTACACAAACCCCTCCATGACACCGAACCTACATACCTCAACGACTGACTCAGCTTCTACACCCCCACCTGCAGCCTCAGCTCGACCAGCCGCGCCCTCGCCAGAACCCCTCGCATCCGGAAAACCACCGCCGGCAGCAGATCCTTCTCCTACCTCGCCGCCAAGACCTGGAACTCTCTCCCCACCCACCTACGACAGACCCAGGACCTACTGACCTTCAGAAGACTTCTCAAGACCTGGCTCTTCGATCAGTAGCAGCCCCCCCTCTCCAGCGCCTTGAGACCCTCACGGGTATGTAGCGCGCTTTACAAATGTATTATTGTATTGTATTGTAGCAACAGAGGAGCGTTAGACTCAGTGCAACTAGCAAACATTGACTTCAGTAATCTCTCATAAGTTCTCTATTCACTGCGCAGTGGAATTAGATGACATATTCTGAAGTTTTCTCCTGCCATCTGTGACTGAATTTCCTCATCCGAAATTACCCAAAATACATAGCTGGTAGGAAAAACATAAATGCATGTTTCAAGACATTTCCATATTTTAATGTGGTTAGCCAGGTGATCAGCCATGTTAATGCACGAGTTAATGTAATAACTAATTTACCTAATTTAGGGCCTGATTATGTTGGCGGAAGGCCAGCCACCAACAGCCTGTCAGTGGCGGGCCCTCGGACATCGAACTGCAGTTTTCTGCCCGCCAGATTACTATGGCGATACAAAAAAAATTGGTCTTGTTTGGTCATACATTTTCTGTGATAAGTTTATAATATGTTTAACAGAAAACAACTGATATTTCAACAAATGTAAATTTTCAAATGAGAGAAGAAATTGAAGCTTTGGAATGAGAACACACCAGAAAAACACATTTTCCAAAAATAAAGTATTCTTTACTTTTGTTTTTTCAAAGAAGGGCTATTACAGGTACCACTAAATTGTAGGCGAAGAGTTGAATCACTGACAAAATATCGAGGTACAAAAATATCGTGACTAAAATTTCGGAATCAAGAATATCGACATTCTATCTAGATCATGATAAGTACAAAAATATCGGAACAAAATATTGATGTTGTTAAAAATATAGTTTTTAAAAAAAGTTAAAATAATGTAAAATAAAGTAAATAATACATATAATTAAAAGTTAAAATATTTAAAAGTGTTTAAAAATCATAACTAATACATATAATGTTAAAATAAATTAAACATATACATATAAAATATATTATATATACTTACTTAATAATATTCGTAAATAATTAGGTTAATACTAACAAATCCTATATTCCTAATCTCACAATCCAGGACGACGAAGTCGGGAAACTTCAGATGTGCACTCAACTACAGTGGACTTCCCATCCTCTCAAATACTCGAGGGTTCAATTGATGCCCCAGGTGGAGGGGCTTTATAGAGCTAACTTCCCGCCCTCTCTCTTGCGTCTCCAGGCGGACCTTGCACGTTGGAAACCGCTCTTTATATCTTGGTTAGGCCGCATCTATGCGGGTCAAATGACAGAGCTCCCTAAACTCTTGTACCTCTTTCAGGCACTCCCCATTGAACTCGACAAAGACTTTCTCCCTAAAATAAGATCCATTGTTTTACGGTTCATATGGCAAGAGTGGGCAAGCACGTTTCGCCTTCTCAATCCTGAGGAGGCCAAGAAGAGAGGGGGGAGCGGGCCTCCCAGACTTTGGTCTTTATTATAAAGCAGCTCAGCTGCAGGTGGTGACCGTGAGCCAAGAGGAAGTTGGAGAAACACTGGCTTCATGTGGATAGACCTATTGCGGGGAGGACGATATGGGACCTCAGATGGAGACCCAGGAGACCCAGGAGGGAGAGACCTGAGAATGCCTACCTCAGCACACCTACTGGGACTACCTTAAAGGTATGGGACTCTATATCGAGCAATGACCAGTGGACCACATTTCCATCGCCCTACACACCAATGCACATTAACCCGGCCTTTCCTCTGGCTCTCAAGGAGGGAACCTTTTACCAGTGGCGGGAGGGGGGCTGGAGAGCATTGACACACCTCTTCCACAATTACGATTTTCTCACTTTTGACAATTGCAGGAGGGATTATGGGTTGGAGCCTACCAAACATTTTCACTATCTTCAATTGAAACACTGGGCTCTCACACCTCACTTTCATGAAGCAGCCACTCGCCCGCTCACGAAAAATCGAAACCTACGTGCAGACTGTAGATTCTATGAAAGGTGTGATCTCATACCTATATAACTATCTCCTTACTTGTATAGACACTCCGAGACCCCGCTATATGAGCATGTGGGAGGGAGTTTTACACCGCAACATCCACGACAAGGAATGGTCGGGCTATGGTCAGATATCACGAAAGTCAATCATTCTATAGAGCTACGGGAAGCCCATCTAAAAAGCATGATGGACTGGTACCTGTACCCTGTTCAGATAAAAAAAATATTCCCAAATTCATCAGATACGTGTTGAAGGGGCTATGGACTATCGGGTGATTTTCAAAACATTTGGTGAGACTGCCCTGTGAAACGACCCTTTTGGGAGGAAATTCTCGCACAAATTAAAGATATGTTGGGGTTCCCTATTCTGACCACTATGTCAGAAATTCTCCTGGGCCTTTGTGACCCCTCACTCAAACACCAAACTAAGGCAGATAAGGCCATTTTGTGGACGTGCATTGGGGCTGTGAAAGTAGCGATAGCAGCCGCCTGTAGGAAAAAGGAGGCCTGCTATCTCATTATGGCACTCCAGGCTTTAGAACTTACTAAGCCTTGAACGGATGGCCGATATATTCTGAGATGATCATAAAAACTTTGAATATAGATGGGTGCATTGGTTGCCTACCTTACAAGGGGATTACAGTTAGCAGTCTGCCCTGCACCAGTCAGAGATATGCATTCAATTTTAACCTACTTGAGGATACCATGACTCGAAAGCATGTTGTAGTTGGATAGCCGTTAATCAAGAGAGAGAGAGAGGACTAGAAAGCTAGTCGGTATCCCCAAGGTTTATATGTCTTATCAATAAGGACTAGCTTAGTTGTGAAAAAAGAGACTCAGATAAGTGCTTTTGTAGGTAAACCATTTGGTTTGGTCATGAAGCCCTCACCCAACAACCTAGTTGGTGGCATGCTTCATCATCGGGCCCACCCAGTGACACTAAATGTGTCCCGGGTGTGCTTCGACGCCTGGTTACAGCGGAGCAGGTGTGCTTGCTGAGTGTGCAGTGTAGTGAAGTGAAAAGTGAAGATTTAAAAGCTATACAGTAGCTCCCAGTACCCAAGGGTAAAGTTATATTATTTTTAATCACTGGGCCTCTATGAGCACTAAAAAGGCTAGTTGCTGTTAATGCCTCCTGGGAACACCTGGCAGAGGTTGTGACTGAAACTGTCGGTCTGGACCCTCCTTGAACCTGTTGTCCTGCCGCGGTATCCGGCATTAACAGCAACTAGCCAGTTAATGCAAGAGGGAATCCCCCTCTAACATATAACGCACCTTAGCGAGTGTGACACATTTGTAAATAATTACACTATCACTTAATTTATCATATTTTGCACCACCATGTTCTATTGGTCCTGAGGAAAGCCAGTTTCAAAGACAAAGGTCTGGCTGAAACATGTAGACCACACCTGGATGAAGGAGGTCATAATCTACACTCCCATACATCCAACACCATGCCAGGTTGGTGCGTGAGGGCTTCATGACCAAACCAAATGGTTTACCTACAAATGCACTTATCTGAGTCTCCCTTTTCACAACTAAGCTAGTCCTTATTGATAAGACGTAGTTGGATAGCCGCCACCAGTACTGGGTTGGGTGGGAGGGGGGGGGGTCTTTTTTCTTTCCTTATACCCGGGGAGTTCTATTTAAGGGAAATTCTCATTTTGCAGAACACCTTTCCCGTTGGAAGGCTTTGGGTTAACACCATCACAAAAGAAAGACGGTATGTTTTCCTTCAGTATAAGCTTACACCCCGCCCTTGCTTTCGGAGAGGTTGTACTTATTCTTTTAGTTCTCTTTGGGATACAGGCAGGGGATAGGTGGCTAGTAGCAAACATCACTTTTTGGTCTTCTTAAAATGCCATCCCTTTTGCACTTATCTTGAAGGACCGTTTGCTGGTTTGTATTGCAATTTGTTATAAAAGGCAAATAAACTTATCTTTGACAAAATAAAAATTACTATTCCCACTTCAGTGAGTGCACCAGTAGGGAAAGTGTTGGATAGCGAAGTGGTTAAAATTACTTTTCCCACTCCAAAGAGTGCAACATTAGGGAAAGTGTTGGATAGCTTAGGGGTAGAATTTACCAACCTGTGGTAAATAAAAAGCTAGTTATTTACGCCGTTCGGAATTTCTATAATTACCCAAGAAAATGGTAATGCATAAAATGAGGAGCAGAGTCCGTGGTCTTCGAGTTGAAAGGGTTTTATTCCAGAACTCGAGTTAAGGGAGAGCTCCTTCACCAAGCGGGTTCAGGAGTAGTCTACTTTACTTGAAACAGATCAGCATTTTTATACAATATGAGTACAATCGAAAAGAAGGAGTTTCCCTTAGACTCGATTCAATCATTTCATGAAGTAATCATACAATAAACATAGCATACTTGTTCTCGTTTGAAGAATAACCTGAATAGCATATAAACAAACATATTGCATCGGGGCGATTGTGGTGGCAAGTTACAGAGTTGCTGGTATCTGAGGATGGAGAATCGAGGCATTGTTACAGGGTCATTGCTGTCGGAAAGGTAAAGAGGACGGGGCATTGTGTGTTCTTTGCTTCGTACACAAGGGTGGTGATGTTTCACAATAGTATGTGTGTGCAGCGGGGAAGAAGAAGAATGGGCCGTAGTAAACTATTCTTCTTCGTGGCTGTCTCGTGTGTGTCTCGCCTGTTTCCTTTGGTTGTTAACCCAACCCGTGGTTGTCCTCGCAAACTAGGAAATCATTGACGAGCGAGAGCTGCTCGTTCGGTGACAGAGTTAGGGAAGGGGTTTTTCTGAGTCACCCATCCGACTGACTCTGTTCTGGTCTAAAGGAAAAACATCGAACGGGACGGAAACCCGTAGGTTACGTGGTAGCTGAACATTATTCTTGGCATGTGTCAGCTTTACGAAAAGAGAGCAGGCAAGAGGGGGTACAACGGAGTTTGTGCTCGAAGTAGGAGGATCGGCTTGCCTGGTCGATGTCAGGGAGGATAGGGTGCATGATGGGCCACCAGAGAAAAAGAGAGCTTTTTAGTCAAATTCCACATTCCCTCCTTGTCCCATAGAAACCCTATTACAGAAATTCTTAATCAATTTCTATATTCATCAGATCGTATACTTGTTCCTGTAACATAATAATTTCATTTTTCTTTCCTCTGTTCCGTGGACGAGGAGTACGGGAAGTGGCACACAGTCCACAAAGGGCGGGGCCACACTGGACACAAAGGCAACAGGTGAAGATAGTGGCCAAAACGAGGCCCAGGACTGTTAGTGCCTTCTACCCCCAGGTGGACAGGAGGTCCCAAAACCAGCCGGTCAGGGACCATGTGCCGGTGTCCATATCCAATTTGTCAGATAGAACATGGAGGCGGGAGATAGCAGAATAGACTGAGGGGGCATTGTCGTGAATAAATACACAACAACTGGACCCTATTACCTTACACACACCACCACGGTCGGCTAACAGGACATCTAAAACTATACGGTGCTGTAGTGTCATGAGCCTGTCTGCAGCGACCTCAGCTGTAATGTTATTTAAGGCGCCAGTTGTTTCGTCTATGGCGGCCTGAACTACACGCGTTAGTTGCCGGATGTGGCGACTATTTGCCAAAGGTCCCCAGAAAGGGAGAAAACATTTAAAGAAGTCTCCTACTTCTTGTCCTGTAGTATCTTCTGCATCTATGACCCCCCTTCGTTGTCTTCTAACTTGGGTCAGAGGGTCAATCAGGTGGTAATTGCCGGGGGCTGTGTAAGTCGGTGGTAATAGGAATGCGATATAGTACTTTCCAGACCAGCCTTGGGGCAACCAGGTGCGTGCATGGGGTCCACAAATGAAACAGGTGTTTGGGGCAGTTACTATGGTCGGAAAATCGGGAGCGGGCAGTGTGTATGTCCTATCACACTCGCTGTTCCCCATTACTTCCCCTTTTCCTTTCCCCCTTATGCAAAACCGGCCGTTTTGCGGTACTACCCAACCTCCTTGATCTGTCCGTCTTTGATCGACGGAAAACATTTCCCTGAAGGAAGCAATGTCATGGAACTGGGAGTAACTGATATTTTCGTGATCTTCGGCCCTCCGCCAGGTGACAGTGAGATCCACCATTTTAGAAACAGCCTTTACTATTTTGGTCTTTACCTCGTTCCAATTACTTTCGTTTTTCAATTTGGTCGGGGGAATGTTTCTGACGGAAGCAGAGAATATCATGGCTAAGGCATAGGCGGATCCTGAATAACCGAACGGGAGGGAGAAAAAGGGCATTCCCTTATGCACGGAATGTGGCATCAAGCCACAAACCCAACAGTTGGTCTTGTTGACTATGAGCTGGTGTTTATGCAGGGTGGAAATGAATGTATTATTTATAAATTCCTTTCTTCTGTCCTCGAGGTGTGGGGGAAGATCTACATGGGAATGCATAGTGGTATTCTTTACAAACGTGGAAGAATATGGAGGGAAAACTGTACATAAGATCTATCCCAGACAGGCTGCTACACAGCAAACAAGTAACATTGCGAACAGAAAAATCGAGAACCTGCTATGTAGTAAGTTTACATAATTAGTCTTTTTCCATTGACGCACTGTGTCATTTCTCCTCATCATGTCTATGGATTTAATATCAAGATGTCGCTGAACACGAGATCAAAACGTCTCCCAGCAGCCGCTTCACCACAAGATTGTTCCTGGTCTTAATTAGCCACAGGTGCGTTATGATCAGGTGCAATGTCTTTAGTCTGTTTTAGGTGAGATCGCAGCCGCGATCGGTATTCCTGTTGAGGAGTGAGTTCTGGAATTGATGAAATTATATCCGTGGCGTTTGTAGTTGTTGAACAAGGCACAGTGTCTGTGGGTATAGGTCCAAAAAATTTCCGACAGTGGCTAGCGTGGAGCCATCCTTTGCGTCCTTCCACTTTGACGGCGGTCCTCGTAGTTAGGAGGACCAGTTTAGGAGCTGTCCATCTCTTCTCCAGGGGGCTGGTACGATCGAAATTTCGGATCAGGATCCAATCACCGGGCCTGATTGCGTGTTCTCCAGGCGCGGTGAGGTCTGGAAATGCTGCTGTAACCTGTGAACGACAAGATTGGAGTGCAGACATCAAGGAAGCCAGGTAATCTGTCAACATATTAGAGTCAATGTCAGTCAGTTTTCTAGGAGAAGGGACACCCCAGATGTTAGGAGGTCTCCCGAATGTTATTTCGAAAGGGGACAGTCCCGTCCGGGAATGTGCCACCATTCGCATATAAAAGAGAGCGACCGGGAGGGCAGTGACCCAGTCTATCCCTTTTTCTGCACATATTTTGGCTAGTTTCGTTTTCAAGGTCTGGTTGTGTCGTTCTTCTAGGCCAGCTGCCTGAGGGTGTCGGACACAATGAAATCTCCAGGAATATCCCAATAAAAGAGAAACAGCCTCCATCAATTTGGAGGAGAAAGGCTGTCCATTGTCCGAATAAATGACCCTTGGTAACCCGTATCTGGGGAAGAATTCTCTCACTAATTGCTTAGTGGTTGTCTGGGCACCATAGTCTGGGACCAGATATGCTTCAGTCCATCGTGTCAGTGTACACACTACCACTAGCACATATTTGTACCCTCTACATCTGTCCATCTGGATATAATCCATTTGGAGGACTTCAAAGGGATGATCAGGAGGCTGGAATCCACCTTGTTCTACTGATACACCTTTACCAGGATTAAATTGGCAACATATCATGCAAGTTTTTACTTTTTGTTTGGCTGCAGCTCTCAGATGTTTGTTAAACCAGATATTCCGTAAACTGTCCAGCATACCTTTCTCGCCTAGGTGGGCGGGGCTATGGGCTGTGTCAATTATAACTTGTACCATAGAATCAGGGAGAAACCACACTGTTCGGTCTTTGGTCATCCAACCTTGATCTGTCTGGACCACTCCTTGTTCAACCCATTTCTTTATTTCATCTGTGGTGGCATGTGTCTGGATGTCTAGCACATCTTTCAAGGGGTCTCTCACTACCATAGTGACAGTCTGTGTTGGTACCTGAGAGTCTGATGTGTTCACTGGATTCTGGGCTGTCTGTTTAGCAGTCCGGTCCGCTAAGTCATTTCCTTTGGATATGGTGTCTGTAGCTTTGGTATGTGCTTTGCATTTCAGAATAGCTATGGCTGTAGGTAGGTGTATGGCATCTAGTAGGGCTTGAATCAGGGGACCATGCTGTATTTTGGCCCCATGTGAGGTAAGGAAACCTTGTTCCTGCCACAACACTCCAAAATTATGAACTACACCGAATGCATATTGGGAATCGGTATAGATGTTCACTTTCAATTGTTTTGCCCATATGCAGGCCTGTGTCAGAGCGATGAGCTCTGCTGCTTGAGCTGACAGAATGTCAATTCTTTGAGTCTCTATAACTTTACAGTCTGTTGTTACTGCATAGGCTGCTACTAACTCTCGAGCACTTGTCCTCATGCACGACCCATCCACATAGAGAGTTACATCAGGATCTGGGAGTGCAACATCTGTTAGGTCTTGTCTTGGTTTTGTCACTACGTCGATCATTTCCACACAGTCATGTTGTGTCGTGTCATCTGGGTTTGAGGGCAAAAGGGTAGCAGGATTCAACACATTACATCGTCTGATCTCAATGTGTGGCTGAAAAAGCGTTAGTTCGTATCCTGTCAGTCTTGCTACAGTCAGGTGTTGGGTCTGTGTTCTATTCAGAAGGACTTCCACAGCATGTGGTACTTGTACTATCAAGGGATGTCCTAACACTATTGAATCACTTTGTCTTATGGCCAGGGCTGTAGCCGCAACGGATTTCAGACATGCAGGTAAAGCTTGAGCTACGGGGTCCAATGTGCTAGAAAAATAAGCACAGGGTCTGTTTCTTCCTGCTTGGTCTTGTGTGAGGACGGATAGTGCTGTTCCGTCACGTTCTGTCACGAACTGGGTAAAAGGCTTGCTATAGTTCGGGGTGCCCAGAACTGGTGCTTGACACAGAGCTAGTTTCAGAGCTTCAAATGCTTGGGAGTGTTCCGATGTCCAAGGGAGAGTTGTATGAGTGGCTGCTTCCCCTGTGGTTAACTGTATGAGTGGCTTGACTATGTGGGCATACTGAGGGATCCATTGTCTGCAATATGAAGTGAGACCAATGAATGCACGAACTTTTTTCTGTGACTTTGGCTGTGAAATTGTCGAAATCAGTTGGATTCGTTCTTGTGTTAGTTGCCTACCCTCTTTCGACAGCAAATGTCCTAAGTAAGCTACTTGCTGTGCGCAGAACTGTAATTTTGAGGGAGACACCTTGTGACCTTTGTCTGTCAGGAAATGTAGGACTGTGAGAGATGCTTTTTCACATTCTGGTTCTGTCCTTGCAGTGACGAGGATGTCGTCCACGTACTGTATCAACGCTGTATTGGCAGGCATATTGATACTGTCAAGTTGTCTTTTTAGTGCTTGGCTGTAGATGCTCGGGCTTTCTGTAAAGCCTTGGGGAGCTCTAGTGAACCTGAAGCTTCGTCCTTTCAAACTGAATCCGAAAAGATATTGACTGTCGGGATGTATAGGAATGCTGAAAAACGCATTCTTCAAGTCGATGACTGTGAAAAATGCAGCTTCGGGATCTATGGCAGTCAATAGTGAGGAAATATCTGGGACCACTGGATATTGTGGGATCACACATTTGTTCAGCTCTCGGAGATCAACCACCAGTTGGTAGACCGGGGGTGCCTGAGGGTCAGTCCTTTTGAGGACTGGAAGAACTGGAGAATTACAAACATTTGAATCAGTCTCGATCACCACACCATGCTCTATGAGTTTTTGGATTATTTTTAGTAAGGCTTGTTCAGCCTCGGGTGGAATCTTATATTGTCGTATACGGGGTAGGACTACACCTTCCTTGAGTGTGACTAGATGTGGGGTGATATCCATGTATCCGACATCAGTCAAGCTTTTTGCCCACAAATGTTGTGGGATGTCTTTTAGTCTGGGGTCGAATTCTTTGACTGTGAAATGTCCTTTGAAATCTCGTAGGAACAATTTTACTCCTTCCGGTGAACAGCATATTACTGCTCCTAGTTCTTTAAGTGTCTTGATACCTAGTAAATTCTCTGGGCACGTTTCTGTAAGGACCAAATCGGTAGTACGTGTCAGAGGACCCACTCCTAAAGAGACTTGTTCAGATACTTTGTTTATGATCGGTTTTCCTGAAAAGCCCAGAGATATATTATGTGAGCCAGAGAGAGGAACCTCTGGGACTTTCTTATGACTTATGGTAGTCCTACTCGCCCCCGTGTCTATGAGGAATTTTCTGTCTTGTCCCAGTAAGTGAGCTTGTACATATGGACCTTTCTGATCTACTGGAACTGGAATAAGGGGCAAGTCACTTTCTCTCTCAAGGCTGTCTCATGCACACGGTTCAAACTCGGGGTAATCTGATTGGGCGTACTGGTACATCTGTGTGGTAGCAGTAGCGGGCTTCTGAACCTGTGGCGGCGTAATGGTCTGAGGCTGCTGAGTGTTACCTGGTCTAGGAGTATGTGGGCATTCTTTGGTCCTTCCTGTCGCTATATTATGTTTCAGAACTGGACATTCTTTCACAAAATGGCCCTGCTGCTTGCAGTAGTTGCAAGTACCTTTATTGGCCCCTACATTACCTTTGGGGCCCGTATTTACTGGTGCCGTCTGTACAACCAGTACCTTCATTTTTGTGTCTTTTACTCTTTTCTTTTCCTGTTCCTGTTCTTCCCTTATTCTGTTGTGGTGGTACAGTAACATCTGTAACATTTCTGAAGGACTATTTGCTTGCCAGGTACTCTCAACTTTCAGCACTCTATTCCGGATGGAAGGTAAGGCGTTGTCCACCAATTTGGACACAAAAAGATGAGGATATGCCTCGCTGCTATGTGCAAGACCACTATTTATAGAAAAACATTTCTCTAGTCTGGTGTAGTAATCACCTGTATCCTCGTCTGGTTTTTGTTTACAGGCAGAAATGGCATCCCAATCTTCCTTTTTCGTTGTCAACAACAGAGGCAAGACCTGTATGAGGAGACTGGGCAGTTCTCTTACGCGCTCACCTAAACCTTCACCTGGTTTTCTGGCTGTCTCTTCTTGTTCTAGGGCAGTCCATGTGATCTTTTTACCACCCACTTCCCAATCTTTTTCCTTCAATTTGTCAAATATGCCTGTAGGTATAATTACTTTAAGGAGTATTATGATATCTGGATATGTAAAACTACCCATTTGGAGGATATCTTTCAACTCCCTATGAAATCCTCCGGGATCTTTTTCGTGAGAGGGCACCATCTTTTTCATTTCCATAATTTCTAACTTGGTTAGGGGAGTATACACATGTACTCGTTGCAGTGTACCATCTGGCTGGGGTATGGGGTGGACTTCTCGTAAAGGATATTGGCCTATACCGTAAGGTTCATGATCTGATGAGGCTAAGGTAAGTTGCAGGAAACGGAGGCGCAGGTCCAGAATGATGTTGATCAATTCCGGTCCCTGAGACCTCCATTTATCTGTCACTACTTCTTGTAACAATTTGTATAGCTTGTCTGGTCGGTGGGAGTTATTCTCATATAAGGTAGCCAGGTGTTGGACCATATAGATACCTGCTAGTCGTTGTTCTGCTCGGGGAAGAGCCAAGAACACTTGCGCTACTATATCTGGGCCATATACTCGGTGCTGTGATATCCAACAGGTGGCAGACCGGGCCAATTCTTTTTCTTGCTGGTTAAGGGGAGGCTCATTGTCCATCCATTCATCTAGGACTCTTTCTGTGGACTGAAAAAGATCTTCCGAAGAAGGATCTAATCTTTTAATTTTCAGCGACATTCGTGGGGTTCGCCACTTGGAGCCAGGACAATGTCGCGCTACACCCAGGAAATTCATTTTATCTAGTGTCCGGCTATCATCTTCCTCTGAGTCGTCCTCTTGTGTGACTTTCTCAGAGTGAATAGTGACAATTTTCTTAACCAGTCTTTTAGTTATTTTGTCGATCTGATGTCCCAGATCGTGTGCTCCTCGGTGTATCTGATCGCTAAGATCTATTAACTCCGAGTCTACGCTTCCATTACCCGGGTCAAGTTCCCGGATCAGACAATTTATGATGAACCGCAGGAGCAGTCCTCTGATGGGAACTTTTCTGTTCTTCATGACCTGGACCAGAGTATCCGAACCTTCACCTGTCCGTATGAATTTGTAAACTTTATCCAAATGCTTCGTTATATCAGGGACCTTTTGGAGTTGACCCAGGGCTAGTCTCAATCTCTCTGATATCGTGGCCATTGGGCCATTACCGGGTTCGGGGTCGTAAGGACACTCAAGAGGCGGGACATCGTCTTTATCCTCAGCCCTGTTCCCGGACACTCCTAAATCAGAGGTAGAACCACCGGCTACTAGTTCAGGAGCACGTGCAGGCGGGCGTGTTCTAGGCATGTTTACATAAGCGGGGGGTGGTTCGGACAGATAGGCAAGGAGACAAAATTTTCGGGAGCAGTGGGAATTACTTTTACCGGGGACTTGGGGTTTTCTTCTATAATTTTTTCAAACAAAACGGGATAAATACCAGTAACAAGGGCGTTTCTCTCTCTCTCTACCTGTTCAGCTAAGACTTTCTCACCTTCTACCTGTAATTGCTTTTCTTTAGCCTGTTCCGACATTCTCTTACTTTTCTCGACTTGCCCTAGTTCTTTCTGGGCCCTCCTATGCGCTTCCTTACGCCATAACTCAATGGCTTCTGTCTGTGAGGGCCTCGCCTTCCCTTTCCATAACTCTTCCTCCACTCTCATAATGCATTCTACATCCCATGTACCTGTAGCACAGGCCACCTATACGCCATCTCTAATTTCTCGGTATAGTCTACCCAAAGGTCTAAAAACAATATGGCACTCAACCCATGCTTGTTGTACACAAAATATCCAGGAGTGTCCCTAGGCGGGACTTTAACTGGTTTTTCTAACAGATTCTTTTTGGTGCCAATTGCACGTAATTTGGAAAACAGAGGCATTCTTAAACTCAACAAATTACGATTTAAAAGAGACTTGGAATATACAAAAACAAAACGAACACTTTATACACTAGAATATAGTGCAACCATACCGGTTTCACGAATGAAACACGTCTTTACCGTTTTCCAAAAATGGAACCCGTCTTTATACTATCTCAGTGGTACTCACCAAGAAGCAAAACTTGAAGACCTGGTCATCGGACTCTTGACGCTTGCGCAGGAATTCGGGGCTCCAAAGACCTCGGACTCGGCACTCTCGCTGGTCAGGCTCTGGGTTGGGACGCTCCACAATCTTCTTCACCGCCTCGTGTGGATAATCAGTCGCAGTCTGTCTCCTCCTCGTCTCGAGGGAGTTAGCGGGAACACCCCGCTGTTGTGCACTTGAAGTCTGTCGAAAGTATGGAAGGGGACAAGGACCCGACTTACATCGCCGGCGCGTAGGGAAGAGGGAGCGTCCCTGTTCAGACGCCAATTAATGTGGTAAATAAAAAGCTAGTTATTTACGCCGTTCGGAATTTCTATAATTACCCAAGAAAATGGTAATGCATAAAATGAAGAGCAGAGTCCGTGGTCTTCGAGTTGAAAGGGTTTTATTCCAGAACTCGAGTTAAGGGAGAGCTCCTTCACCAAGCGGGTTCAGGAGTAGTCTACTTTACTTGAAACAGATCAGCATTTTTATACAATACGAGTACAATCGAAAAAAAAGGAGTTTCCCTTAGACTCGATTCAATCATTTCATGAAGTAATCATACAATAAACATAGCATACTTGTTCTCGTTTGCAGAATAACCTGAATAGCATATATTTTTCTATTTTCTATTTCTGGATTTGGTGAAGCGCAACAGCTACCCCGGCAAAGGGGTGTCCCGGCGCTAAGAACAGGCGCGCAGACTGAGGATAGCGGGGGAGGGGGGAAAGGGGAAACTAGGGAGCGGGGAAGAGGTGAGTCTTGATTGCTTTGCGGAAGACTGGGAGGGAATCAATGGAACGAATGCTGAGGGGGAGATCGTTCCACAATTTGGGGCCAAGGACGCTAAAGGAACGGCCTCCAGTTCGGCAGAGCCGGGTCCTAGGGATTTTCAGGAGGAGTTGGTTGGGGCGATTGTGGTGGCAAGTTACAGAGTTGCTGGTATCTGAGGACGGAGAATCGAGGCATTGTTACAGGGTCATTGCTGTCGGAAAGGTAAAGAGGACGAGGCATTGTGTGTTCTTTGCTTCGTACACAAGGGTGGTGATGTTTCACAATAATATGTGTGTGCAGCGGGGAAGAAGAAGAATGGGCCGTAGTAAACTATTCTTCTTCGTGGCTGTCTCGTGTGTGATTAGGTTTCCCTTGGTTGTTAACCCAACCCGTGGCTGTCCTCGCAAACTAGGAAATCATTGACGAGCGAGAGCTGCTCGTTCGGTGACAGAGTTAGGGAAGGGGTTTTTCCGAGTCACCCATCCGACTGACTCTGTTCTGGTCTAAAGGAAAAACATCGAACGGGACGGAAACCCGTAGGTTACGTGGTAGCTGAACATTATTCTTGGCATGTGTCAGCTTTACGAAAAGAGAGCAGGCAAGAGGGGGTACAACGGAGTTTGTGCTCGAAGTAGGAGGATCGGCTTGCCTGGTCGATGTCAGGGAGGATAGGGTGCATGATGGGACACCAGAGAAAAAGAGAGCTTTTTAGTCAAATTCCACAAACCCACTCCAGTGAGTGCAACAGTGGGGAAAGTGTTGGATAGCGTAGGGGTAAAAATTACTATTCCCACTCCAGTGAGTGCAACAGTAGGGAAAGTGTTTGATAGCATAGGGGTTATAATTGCTATTCCAACTCGAGAGATTGCAGCAGTAGGGAAAGTGTTGGATGGCGTAGGGATAAAAATTACTATTCCTACTCCAGTGAGTACAACAGTAGGGAAAGTGTTGGATAGCGTAGGGGTTAAAATTACTATTCCCACTCCAGTGAGTGCAACAGTGGGGAAAGTGTTGGATAGCGTAGGGGTAAAAATTACTATTCCCACTCCAGTGAGTGCAACAGTAGGGAAAGTGTTTGATAGCATAGGGGTTATAATTGCTATTCCAACTCGAGAGATTGCAGTAGTAGGGAAAGTGTTGGATAGCGTAGGGGTTAAAATTACTATTCCCACTCCAGTGAGTGCAACAGTGGGGAAAGTGTTGGATAGCGTAGGGGTTATAATTGCTATTCCAGCTCCAGAGAGTGCAACAGTAGGGAAGGTGTTGGATTGCGTAGGGGTTAAAAATAAAATACTTATCAATTAATTAATGTTTTAAATTAAATAATGGATAAATAATAAATTAACAATACATTATTTATAAATACCAATAAAATAAAATGAATAATTACTTTAATAACATCAAATTACTTCCCACCCTATTCCCCAATAAACGCTCAACCCGCTCTGTGTAAAAATTAACACAATTAATATAATCAATTAATTATTTAATAAAAATTAATCACCAAATAATATTTAATTAACAATAAATTAATTACCAATAACAATAAATATTGATTAATGACAATATATTCGCAATTTAGCATTAATTAACAATAAATTAATTATCAACACCAATAAATATTATTTAATAATTACTTAATTATAATAAATTACTTACCACCCTATTCCCCTATGAAAACACAACCCGCACCTAAACTAAATTAACACTTATTATATTTATCAATTAATCAATTAATAAAAATGTATAACCAATTAAATATTAATAAAAAATAAATGGATTATCAATACCCAAAAATACAAATTATTAATTAGTTTATTATAATGAATGTACTACCCACCCTATTCCCCTAAACCCACAACCCACTCCAATAAAAAAATGAACACAATTAATATATGTATCAATCAATAAAAAATAATTACCAATTAATAATTAATTAACAATAAATTAATTATCAATCCCAATAAATAAAAATTAATCATTACTTAATTACAAATAAGTTACTTCCCACCCTATTCCCCGATAAATCCACAACCTGCCACAGAACTAAAATGCTAAATGTAATTAAAAATAGTTAATAATTTCAAAAATGTATGATTTAATTTACTATAAGTAAATTACTTCCAACCTTATTCCCCTATAATTGCACAACCCACTATGGTACTAAAACCTAAAATTTACTTTGAAAAAATGTACTAATACATATATTTAAAAAAAATACAAAACATAACAAAACATGTGAAACACATACATATAAAATACCTACTAAAATACATAACACTAGCATAAACATCGATATTATTAACATCAATATTTTGGCTATCAATAATGCTAACTTCGATATTAACAAAAACGATATTTCTTACCTTCAGGTCGATATTTTGGTCACCGATAATCTTGATGTTGATATTCTGTGTCTACGATATTTAAAACTCAATATTTATGTAGGTTGAAATAAAAAAAACTCAATATTATGTCTGTGCACCGAAAAGTTTGTGACAATGGTGGAAATAAGTGAAGCATGGTGATCATTGAAATGGGGGTGCACTATATACAATATGTGCATAAGTGACATAGATAATTAGATTAAAAAATGTCTCTTACATATATACTGTCTCCTGTTTTCTACATGAATTCTAGATGCAATGGCAACTCTGTATTAGGATCAAGGAGGCCGTATGGACAGGTATGATGTTGAGGTCAGCGTTTCGACCCTAATAACAGCACAATGGTGGTGGGTCAGGGGCAGGTCTTCCTCAGGACTGTAAAGTGCGAAATGGACAGCCTGTGACATTAAAGAAAGAGGAGTCAGGCTGTTTTCTCGTGGTATGATATGGTCAACCAAATTTATGGATTTGCCATACAAATAATTTAAACAAAAAGAAAAAGAAGAAGAGGGGACTTATTCCCCTCCAAGTATGTTACATTAAATTAAACAGGACTGAGTCCACTCTGAGTTTGTTGAATTAAATTAAATGGGTAAAGTCCACTGATGATCATCAAGGAACTCAAGTGATGAAAAGAGCCTTACCAATTATCCAGTGAATGAAGGAATATATTGTTTTGTTCTAAGAGGTTTTGCTGAGATGCAGTAGAATTCTCTCAATGAGTCTTTGTCTTGGTCATGCGCAACCAGATTTACAAAGTTGGAGTGTTGTGTTTTTTGGCACTATTTTAACTAAAGTTTTAAAAGTGCATACATACTGATTGGATTTTTGTTCATTTGGTCTCATTTTATATTAATTTGCCCTGCTTATCTATTCTGGTGTGCTTTCACTGTGTGATCTAAACTTGGAGTAAGGAGAGGACAACCTAAGAGATAGGGGTAAGGAGTTCCAGAACGACGGGGCTAAAAATGAAAACCTAAGGCCACCGTGTTTCTTCCTCTTGAATCTGGGCACTGATAACAGGGCCATCTGAGATGACCGAAGGGTTCGAAGAGGGACATACGGGTGAAGGAGAGAAGAAATAAAAAGGGGGCTGTGACCTGCAAGAGATTTGGAAATAATGCAGCCAAGCTTGAGTTTGCAGCGGGCAGATACCGGAAGCCAGTGGAGACTTTTTAAAAGGGGGCGAACATGTTGATCTCTGGGTTGGTGGTAAATCAGACGAGCAGCCTGATTTTGGATCAACTGGAGTCTCCTAAGTTGATAAGCAGGAATGCCTACGTATAGTGCATTTGCGTAGTCAAGCCTAGACATGACTAACGCAAGCAGGGCCAGAAAAAGGGAATCGGTGGTAAGTAGGCGAGAGATTTTGCGTATTTTCCTGAGTTGGAAATGGCTAGAGGAGTCTACGGCGCTTATCTGGGGCGTCATAGAGAGGTCGTTGCTTATGACTACTCCCAGACTTTTGGCTGAATTGACAGGGCAGGGAGGGCTGCCAAGGCTAGCAGGCCAGAAAGAAGGGTGCCAGGGATTGGAGGGTCCCCCGACAAGAACCAACTCGGTCTTGTCGGGGTTGAGCTTCAGGTGGTTTGAACCCATCCAATTGCTGATGAAACAAAGGGTGTTTTGAAAGGTGGTGATAGATTCATCAGAGGAGTCGATGGTGAAAATTAGTTGAATGTCATCCGCGTAATTGAACGCGGAGACATTAAATCTGCGGAGGGAACGGATTAACGGGGCCAGGTATAAATTAAAAAGGAGGGGGGATAAAGAAGATCCCTGTGGGACACCGCAAGTCAGCTCAACTTGAGTAGCGGAGAACTGGGACAGCCTGACTGCTTGATGGCGTTGAGTCAGGAAAGACCGAACCCAGTCCAGGGCGGTGCCCTGGATACCAGCCTCTCTGACACGGTCGACCAAAATACCATGCTTAGACCCCCCTGCAGCCGATCTGAGCGCTGCTAGGGGACAGGAAAAACGAGCAAACAGCCGGCATCGCGAGGACGGTGGTAGGGGAGCGCTGCTGCTGCCTGGCCACGCCCACCCCGAGGCACTCCTCCAATAAAAGTCTGACTCTCACAGGAAGCGCAGCGGACAGGCGCCGCGGGCGCGCCAGAAGCGCGCTGAAGGCGCGCCAAAGGCGAGCCCGTCTGTGCCCGTCCGTGACCGCCCGGGAGCAGGGGCAGGTCTCCCTACTGGTTTCAACCTCCAGAAAAGCTATAGCACCTTAGACTTACGAAAGCTATGTCCCCCTCTAGACTATCCCTGCCGACATAGTATAAATGTAAATAAGCAAGAGAAAAAATTTGCACACTGTGCTTTCTCCATCAAAAGAAACCTGGGATCAAGACACAAAGGGAAGATACTGAACATGGCCCTACTAAACTGCCGCTCCCTAGGAAAACACAAGATGGAGGTGCACGACTAATTAATAGATGGTCGAACAGATGTCCTCTTTCTCACGGAAACGTGGCTAAATGCCACTTCGGCTCCGGACATTCTGATTGCCCTCCCACCAGGATACAATATAAAAAGAATAGACAGACCTAAGGGGAGAGGGGGAGGAATTGCTATAATTCATAAACAGGACCTGACCTGTACGCTAGAGGGAAGGGACCTTGACAAAAGCGAAACTGGCCTCTTCTCCATCTCAGTTCACCAGGGATACTGTATCAGGGGATACCTTATATACTGCCCCCCAGGCCCCGCAGCCACCTTCCCCGCCCAACTGCTGGAAACCCTTACGCTCTCTGCCTTAGAACATGATAGACTACTCCTGTTAGGGGATTTAAATTATCATTTTGATGACCTCAAGAACAACGAGGCCCAGGAAATCAAACAAGAGCTAGCCGGCATCCAGATGCTACTCAAATCAGAACTACCTACTCACTGCCAGGGACATCTCCTAGACCCCATCTTTGCCAACTGGGATGCCTTAACCAAGACCCTCCCATTCCAGTTATATGGTCCGACCACCTCCTTATAACTTTCAGGGTGTCGGTACCAGATGATGGACTACACAAGGATCCCACCTACGCTAACAAACGCAGGAAATGGAATAAATTCTCCATGAAGGCCTTCAATAAAATCATAACTCTAGAAGCCCCCCCTGGAGATAAAGATATAGAATCCGCCTGCTTAAATCTTAACAAACTGATTGTAAAGGCGCTGGACCATACAGCACCATGGACCCATAAGGCTCCGGTCAGATGGACCAAATCTGCCCCTTGGTTCAATGGTGAACTCCGAGATCAAAAAGTAAAATGCAAAAACCACGAGAGAAAATGGAGGTTACACTACCATGAGGCAGACAGAATTGAGTACAAGAACAGGCTCAAAATATACCACGCACTCATTCGTAAAACCAAGAAATCCTACCTCTGCACCAGAATCAAACACGCTGACAACTCTATGAAGGAAATGTTCCTAGTTTACAGGGAACTCTCCGATCTCTCCTCACTAGTCACACCCACGACTGGATCAATTAAAACGTGCGACCAAATAGCCGAATTTTTTGCTAACAAAGTGGACAAAATTTATGCTAGTCTCCCAGACAGGGCCAGAGCAGGCGGGGAACAGGTAGACAACCACCTTCACATACAGGAGGATAAATGCCTCTCAGCATTTATAGTTCCGCCCAAAGAAACACTATGCAGTATAGCTAACAGCATCAAATCTGGATCACCCAGCGATCCTGCAACCCCTATAAGACTCTATGATAGCATCTCCATCCTGGAGCCCCGTATCAGCCACCTTCTGGCTCTCTCCTTTAGTACAGGACAAGTCCCCATCGCATGGAAAAAAGAGACTGTCCTGCCTCTGGGAAAAAACCCAACATCAGCATGGACATACTGGACAACCTCAGACCCATTTCCCTTCTTCCCTACTTCGCTAAAATTGCTGGAAAAGCTGTGAATACGCAGCTATCAGCATTTGTTGAAGCAAATGGACTCCTCCACCCCTCTCAGTTGGGTTTTCGAGCCCATCACTCTACTGAGTCAGCCCTGATGTCCTCAACAGAAGCCCAACGAGGATATGCGGACAAGGGCCAGACGGCGGCACTAATTCTCCTTGACCTTAGTGCCGCCTTCGACAGTGTAGCCCACCACACACTGCTACAGTGTCTGAAAAATAGAGGAGTGAGAGGGAAAGCCTGGGAATGGATGAAATCTTTCTTAACCGACCGAACCTTCCAGGTCGCCCAGGGACAGTTCAAGTCTAAGGAAATAGAACTCAATCAGGGAGTGCCACAGGGCTCCAGTCTCAGCCTTACTCTCTTCAATCTATATGTAGCCCCCATAGGAGGAATTACTGAGATGTTTGGGGTTGAGATAGTGTTGTATGCGGACGACACGCAACTGACTGTAACCCTAAAACAACCTGAGAAGCAAAGCGCATCTAACTTTGCAGCTTGTATGCAGAAGGTGGCACTCTGGATGGCAGGCAATTGCCTTCGTTTAAATGGCAACAAACCGGAGGTACTGATTATAGGCAAGGCTCCATCAGTATGGACATCAGCGTGGTGGCCGGAAGAGCTGGGGGATCTGCCCACACCTAGCCATTTAGCAAAGAACCTAGGGGTCTGGCTAGACAAAAACTTCACGCTTGACCACCAGACCAAACAGGTAGCAGGAACCTGTTTTGGGATACTACGAGTCCTCAGGAAAACGCTTGAGCTTATGCCTGTATCGGTGCGCCAGACCATAGTCCACAGCCTAACAACATCTAGACTGGACTAGGGGAACGTTCTGTATCTTGGAGCCAATGAAAAAAGTCTTTCCAGACTCCAACGAATACAAAACACAGCGGCCCGTCTGATCCTCCAACTTCCCAGGCGAGCTTCTTCTAAAAGAACTCTGAAAACCCTCCACTGGCTCCCGATCAGGGAACAGGTGACTTTTAAGGCCTTGTGCATAGGTCATCGCATTCTGCATGACAAAGGCCCCAGTTACCTCCAGGGTCTTCTGAAATGGTATGAACCCACCCAACAACTGAGATCAAGGGGGACAGGACAGGTGCATGTCCCGAGGGTCCAGACAGCCAAAATGGGCGGTAAATCCTTCAGAGTCCAAACGGCTAAGAAATGGAATCAACTGCCAGTAGAACTGCGTACCGAACCTTCAGAAACTAAATTTAGGAAACATCTGAAAACAATACTCTTCCCTAACAACTAATATCGAAAGTAGCGTCAGCAACGGACATCTTCTATTGGCATTTACAGCGCGGGGACACACTTGCTAGTGTAACCAGGCGCTTTACAAAATACTAATAAATAAATAAATAAATAAAGGTAACTGGACTTTGGTGTGGAGATATCGACTGGTAATATAAATCATCACCTCCATATCAAAGCCCCAGTGCTCAGTGAACTCATAATGAAGGCCTTATGCAGATATTTACACATACTTTGCACTAAAAGCACAATTAGACGTGCACTAACTAATCATGAGCTTGAAACGTATTAGATTTATCACTGGCAACCCACTCCTTTGTCACATGTACCAATGAAAAGTCCGTCTTGAAACTTTGTCATTTTAATCATTCGGAAGACCATCTGAGTGAAAAAAGCCCAGGGCTAGATGGAAGATGGGAATGATATTCCCATGTGTAGCATAGACTACTTATGTGTACCAGGTTGTAAGCAATGGGAACATGGATATATTTTCTTGAATAAGGTATCCTACAATCCGATTTACGGTCTTAAAGCATGGTTTAAGACACATAGCTGGTTGACATGGCTCCTCCTGGAGGAGGGAAACAAGAAGTAACACAAACGTGTATCCCTGACTTCTAGGGGCAAACATTTTACTCAGAAGCACAAAAGGAGTTGCAAAGCACACGAAATGTTTCTTACTGAGTGACTGGTCGTACCACACAATGCTCTAGGCATGTCGTCTTACAGAACGACGCTGTATATTTCTCGGTATCACGACTACCTTGTGTGGCCCAGACATTCAAGCCCCTCTTAATGTTGTTTCTTCTTCATGTGCACGGCTGAACTTAGAGTCAAGACCGGTCTTGTTGTTTCCACAGCTCAATCATTTGCAGATCAATTGGCAGTTCTTGTAAAAGTTGCCAGAGGCTGTTCTTCCCCACACTATCCAATTCTCTTACAAAGTAAACAAAGGTGGAACATTGTATCCCCTGCAAAAGCTACACAAAGTTGCCTGTTACCAGAATGGTTGTCAACGTAAATACACTGACATGAAACCAACATTTTTTTCATTAATCACCGATTCTAAAGATTTTGTAATGCAAACTTTAACATCAGAATATTGTTGTGACGACTCTTTTTCTTCAATCATGAACTGGACTTTAAGGCGCGTCCACGCCCTGCAGCGCCCTCAAAGAGCACAGTCGTTTTAAATATAGATTTTCTAAAGCTAAGTTTTCTCCTAAGCTTCAAAACAACACAAAAGTCGGAGCTCAAGATCAGTTGCTGTACATAAAGTTAGCCACCAAGGTTGTTCTTCAGTTTGCACAATCACTGTGTTTTACCGGCAGTCGTTAAGGGGAATATATGTATTTGTTTGCATAGGAATTGAGCATAATTAAAATATTCTGACAACTGGGCTATGTTGCTTTTAATTTTGTAAATATGATTACTGCATTTTCTGTCCCAATTAAAAAAAAAACAAAAAACGAATGACTTGCTTGGAAGTCCCAGTGACCTCAGTGTAGTTTAATGGTGAATGAATCCCTAAATATTCTCTTACAGCCATGTACACGTCTTAAGTCAAGCAGGACCACTTTCTATCCTAAAAAGAACGGCATGGGGCAAGTGTGTAAGACTTAAACTGTGCTTTTTACGGCAATGGGTACTTTTTTGTCTTAAAAACGTCAAGATGCTCTAATTTGAGGCAAACTTACTACACAGGGCAGAAAAAGAGGATAGATGCAAGTTGATAGTGCCTCTCAACAATTTTTAAAGCGGGGACGTTACCCCCTTTTTCTGATGCTGAGGGAAGGGGGATCATCCTCTTGTTAATGGGAGTTGAGCCGTGACAGCTCCTTCCTCTGCATCACCATGGCTATTAGCAAGTGCATTCGACGGCATAACTTTCAGTGTAGCTTCAGAAGGCACTTCCCATCAATGCTTGTGTTTCTCTACTGTTGGAGCTTTGTATCTGCTAGGTATTTGAGTCTTGTGTGTCCAGTACTCCCATCACCATGCCTACATCCTGTTATGGGACACTTTGTCCAGTGGACCCAGCTGCTCTCTCTGATCATGATCACGAACTGGCCGTAGGGTATTCCTCAACTAGTAGGAGTGCCATAGACTAAGTTAGTGAGACTGTATATTGATTGAAGAGCTCTCCATAAAAAGGATGAGCGCTTCTCCATGGGTTTACCTTTGTTAGTTATTGTCTGAATGATTCCTGGTGTGCTGTCACCAGGACCCCCATTGGCCGTATGCCTCGGTGTGGCACTCCGTAATGTGACCGAAGGCTTCTCAGAGAGAGGCAAAGAGCACGTGATTGAACCCGCCAATGACTGAGGAAGAGGTCAGGCAAATATAAACTGATCAATCAAAATTAAGTGTGCCACAGCAGAGATGCAAACAAAAGTCTGCTATCAGACAACTTCATCTGTACTAAATTGATTATGGATACGGAAAGGTGCAAGACCATAATAAGTTAAAGTATGGAGCACCGTGCGGTGCTGTCTCTTTTAAAATCCACAACATATCACTTGGAGTTGAGCATCTTGTACAGATGGCAAAGGAAGAGACATTCTTCGTCCAAATGGAAGATTTACTTAGGAATGTTTGATCATCAAGTGAGTAAGCAAGATACAGGACTTAGCACTAATGATGTTGGCAGGGAAAGGATTGGCCGCCTCACCTCATTTTTCAGCAGCTGACTACTTTCTTCAGTCAACATATGTGCGCACTTGCCCAATACCACCAAGAGCCAAGTCTCACATTGGACTAAACAATTCAAATATTGCATTGTTCTTGTTGGCAGCTTGGTAGATTTTTCTGGACCGTTTACACGTTGTTCTGGCTATCATTTCTCATACAAGGGATGGTAATTATGAACCGCTATGGGAAGAGAATTACTCCCTAGATTGGAATTTCGGACTTTTTCGCTTGTGTGATAAGAGGGAAAAAACAGATGAAGGATACAGGACCCAATTTTAATTATTTATACTATAAGAATGCAGTCTGAGAATCAACCAGTTAATTTTCAAAGTAAATATATCCAGCACTGGTCTTTAGTATACTAAAATGAGCTACATATCCAGCATTAGAATGCGTTCTCTACTTTCCCATAATGCATTATATATGTCCTCCTGCCTGGCATTTGTCACAAATTTTCTAAATTTTTAACAAGCTTTGGTAAAGCGAATAGGTCTGACCTTGACAAGCCACTGTTATAATTACTTTAGAAACACTTTTTTACTTGACTATTGCAAGCCTGTGCCCCAAAAATGAAAAAGAGGAACAATAACCCATGCCACAAGCCATATAAATTTAATAAAACAACACACATAGTTAATTCAAGGCAATTATACTTAGAAGAGTAATATAAACTCTTTTTATTTTTGATGTACACCATAAGGAAATATGTTTTTCACTGGCACAAATAGGGCGCTGTTGTCATTGAATTACTGTAACCTGAAAAGGTACTTTAAACACACAATTACGAATAACAAAAAAGTAAGAGTATAATGATGAATGGAAAGAAAAATCTAACTGGAAAAGTTTCCGCTCACGAGATGGACATGTAATAGCATTTATTTTTAAGTGGATGTGCACATGCTTTCAGGGAAAAAGATGACACTCACAGTGCAAGATAGAGTCTCACTACAGTAGCCTGACCCATTGTCCCATGCTGTGTGCTTTGATGGGCAAAAGTAAAATGTAAATGATAGTTGAATAGACTAATGGAAGAAGAAGGCTGACTCAACGCCCCTCTATAGCTATATTCCTATGTCTGTATTTTTTCCAGTCTCTAGGCCAGAACTCAAAATGTGCACTGCACAAATACGTATTATTACCTATCCATGCCAATCTTTCAGGACCAAGTCGCTGTTAGAAGGGGGAAGGATGAGATTGAATATTTGGGCGAACTATATAGGGAAGGCCAGCTTTTATCGCTTACGAACTTACAGGAAGAATATGAGGTAGATGATTCCTTCAAATATCTGCAAATACCGAGTTTTCTTGGGGCAAGTGGGAACGGGGCAGGTCTGATACCAAAAAAATACCAGTAGTGGAGACAGTGAGGATCAAGTCCCGGTTTAGGCAAATTCACCAGTTTTTGATTCAAGCATCCCCAGATGACATTGAGACTCAGAAAGAAAAATGGGAAATTAGATTGGGAAGGGAAGGAATATATATTGAAGATTTGTTGGCACTGGCGAACCAGGAGTTGATAACAGGTAGTCTTAAGAGTCAACATATTATGTCTACTTTCGACCTGTGATGATTGCTATCACTGATGGTAGAACCAGGGAATATCATGATCCTGGTGAAATGAGGAGAGGTTGGGGGAGCTCCCGTCATGCTCCGTGGCTAGTTCTTCCCCAGCAGAAGAGCGGAGTGATGGCTGGACGCTAACAGACAGCGCATTCTTTTCGGTGTTCTCTCAGCGTTTTTTAAATACTCTGAACCGTGAGTGCTGCAGGTTTTGGTTCAGCCAGGGAGGTGTGCGAGCTGCGTGGAGCCATGCCAGGCTACGTGAGGAGTCTTTTTTTTCGGGAGCGGTGTTGATTTCAACGGGTAACGGATTTGGATATCAGCAGCGCCAGAAAGACACCAGGGCTTGTGATAGTGCTGAGACGCTGCGAGAGATGCTGTGAGGTCTGAAAGGTGTAGCCGCAGGCTTTTTCTTCATGTGCGATCACCAAAAGAGGAGAAAGTAAAATGAAGTGAGGTGAAAGGAGTGGTGCGCTCACCCGGATCAAGGGGCAGGAAAACGTTATTGTGTTTGTAGAGGAGATTTCAGGAGACTTCGTAGTAGCCGGCTCTAGGGATCGGAGCCAGTGCTAGAGGCTATTTTCTGGATCTAGTAAGCATTAACCCTCTAACACTGTTTTTCATTATGTATAGCAGGATGCTTATTACATAACTGACTTTTCAACAAAGAGCTGCAGTTTCGTCTCCCCTCCAGTTTTCTCACCCCTGCTTGCCCACCCCTCAATGTTTTGCTCTCCTGTTTTATCTACACCTTACTAAACGAGAAAGACTGAGGGGTTATGGGGCTCTGATAAATAGAGAAGTGGAACCAGTGCAAGTGCAGTGCAAGTGCAAGTGCTTGCACTTGAGCTTTTTTAGTGTTCTACCTGATTTGTTTTTTCTGTGTACTTTGGGGGGTGGCAGATGTGCAGACCAGGGGGCGACATTAGGTCAAACCTCAGGTTGGATGTTGGTGCAATGTATTGCGGAAGCGGTTTGTGTAGCATGAATGCGGCTTGCGATCATTTCATTTAACCTTTTGCCGTCATCTGCATAACTGGACACAATTCGCAACACTGTTCACTCACAAATTGTTTTTAACTACAACCAGCTATTATCAATGAAGCATATTTCAAAAGATCCCAGTATGAAAACGTGTTCTGCTTGATGAACTCTGAAAGGTGACAAAGAAGACAAAGCAGTCAAGACAGATAGTGGTATGGTTGTTCGTGCAGTTGCATACCAAACTCGTAAGAAACAGCTTTGCTCCCAGACAAGCAGATACAGGAAGAGTCCTCCTTCAGCATGTCTTTGGAAACTATTAATAGATCAAGTTATAGCATGAGCTCAGCTACTAAATCCCTCTCCCAGACACTTTTCCATTAATTACATTAGCCTCGCTAACAATACCGGTTGTATTAATTTCTGCGGCAATCAGTACTCCCTACCTTCCATCTGCACTCACAAATATAGAAAAAGACAATCAGCTATATCCTTTATTTTCCTGGGTTGGTGCAAAAGAGGCGCAAACATTGATACTTGCACCCACTTATTCGATTCAACCAACTACTGAGCCATTATCATCATCGGCTTATTTGCTTTCAACTCAGGCACCCGAATATTCTCCCTTCCTAAATCATAATCTGACCACTCAACAACGTGCAGTCACCTCAACTAGTATTTTCACTACAACTGCTCCAATTACAACTGCAACTATAACGACACAGGATGTGGATCCTTAATCTCTACTACCTCCACCACTCTCAGTATTATCTCCACTGTCTTTATCGCCTTCTCAACTACTTACAACAGAGGTATCTTTGCAACTAATCCTAAATGAGATACGCAAACATTAAGATCTCACAAGCAAAAGCTCATATGAAAACTAATGAACAATTGGAACGGATTAATAACAGTCTTCTACAATTATCCTCTTGTATTACTCAAGCTGAATGTCAAGCATCCTCCTTATAAGACTCTACAAAGACCCAAGATACAACGATTTTCAAGATGAGATCCGAGCTCGAGGATCTCCAACTTAAATTTGATCATCAGGTGTGACAATTGGGGCAGCGTTACTAATTGAAGTTATAAAAGAAGAGATATACTGTTTCTTAATAGTATCTTTCCTTTTATTTCTTTATGTCGATTCTTCATATCATATCATGATTTTCCTTGTTTTACTGTGACATATTTGTCCATTTTATAAGATCTTTCTTCTCTCTTCTATTCTACAGGGTCTTCGCTCCCTTTTAGAATGTTCCTGTTTCCTGGCTGTTGTCCCTCGGATGAAAACAGGACTCAGGTAAGACTTTTTTTAATCTTCCTTTGCTATTTTTAACCCATCCGTATATTTCACTGAGGTTGGGGATGTGAGGGGTTAACTCTCTTATTCACCTGACCGTCACCAGTACATTTATACCCTTCATTCTATTGCAAGTTTTGTGATTTCCCCACCCCCCTCCTATCTTCCTAGCTAGCTCCCACTTTGACTTTACTTGCTTCCTCAAGCAGATCTGAACCAACTAAGGACCTGACCACGCACCTAAGTGAGCAACGCTCTTCCGGAAATGTGGTGGGTCTTCTTCCTTTCGGCTCCGGTCACTCTCTCGTCCCGCAGACCAACACCGCCCTGTCTTCTCCGCTCTCTTCTTCGGCTTCTTCTGCGTCTTCTTCCTGATTAGTCGTTCGTAATCCGCCTCCTTCTACAGCAGAGTCCCGGTCATGAGGAAAGTCAGCTGTGTTTGAGCTGCTTCGTCCGGATCAGCTGTCACAGTAGGTTGCAAGGAAGGAAAAGGGGAGAAAAAGGGGGGGTATGGTTTTCAGCTTCCTCCTCTCCTTTCTTTACTTTCGTACTGTGTTGGGGCACTTCTTGACATCAGGAGAATAGGGCGCGGCGCACTAATCTTTGATTCGTGGGGATACCAGATGCCGGTTCATCCGTTCAGAAACTGATTTCTGATTTAATCCACAAATATGTACTGGAGGGCAAGACAGCTATTGGTGAAGATTTTACTATCGTTCTGGCTCATCGTGTCCCCACAATTCGACATTCCAATGCTAAATATCCTCAAACTATAGTGGCCTGCTTTGGGGCTGTCCGAATAAAGGAGCAGATCTTATCGCAGGCTATCTCTAAAAAAGATTTCTTCACAACCTAGAACTTTTCGTTCTGGATTTTTTCAGATATGTCAATATTAGCGGCACGAAGAGAGTATGCAGGTCTGATTAATGAATTCAAGAACTCGGGGGCACCGCTGGGATTATGCAACAATCGAAGCTAAGAGTGCTATAGAGAGGACACACTCAAATTTTCATTTTGTAGACCAAACCAAGGAATGTTTCAGCTTACTGAAGCAGGGCGGCGGGTAAAAACGCTAGGGATTTTTCTTTCCTTTTTTAAATTTTTGTTGTTGTTGTTGTTTGATGGCACTGACAACAATGCAAAGATGTAAGAGACAATACCTCTACTGTTCTAATAATATAATCATCAATTATTCTAAGCTATCCACTGCTCCTCTAAGGGAATGAGCCTTTAGTACCATTTCATTGTACTTATCTAAGGGGGTTTGGGTCACAAGGGGTTGGGTGGGATGGCATTTAGGCCCCGAGATGGGTGGGGCCCTTAAAGCGGGGTTTGGGTGGAGGGGTGTTACACTTGGGTGTGGGGGCATGAGAAAAGAAAAAAATGGAGTTAGGTAAAAAAAAAAATTGTTACAAGACTTTGAAATTAGCTAGGCCAAAAAGTGGTCCGAATTTTATTACAGCTCTATCATTGTGGCCCAATTTTGAACTTTAATGGCTCCAGAGCAAATAATTAGATTGGCCTCATGTAACATCAATGGGGGCAACAATGACACTAAGCTAAAAGCTACTTTTAAGTGGTTGGTATCTGCACAAATTCAGATTATTCTGCTTCAGGAAACTCATCTAAGAGACGAAGCATCGCCTTGCAGATTACCAAGATTCAGTTCTTAAGCTTTTTTTGCTTCAGCAGGAGCTGCAGTAAGGGGGGTAGCAAGTTTGTTTACACACCACTGTGATTGTGAGGTTCTTTAAATTAATGAGGATCCCAATACTAGATGAATCATTGTAGGCTGGTAGATGGGTAATCAGATCTTCCAGATAGCCACCTTTTACGGTCCGATCTCTGATGATACATCTGCTTTGGAGATGCTCTCTGTCATGATCCCCAACTCCGTTTAGCCTTACATGCACATACATGCAGGCGTAGTTTCCCACTCTGCACATACATGCAGGCGTAGTTTCCCACTCAGAAAACCCACCCCTGTCCCGTGCAACCAGCACGCCTGAGTTGTGTGATTATGTTATGGTGTATTGTGACTCTGAGACTTGTACTTTAATGGTATATGTGTGTTCGAGTTTCATTTGTATTGTCAAGGGCTTGTTGGAAAGCATTACTGAGTGATGACATTATGAGCCAAGCAAAGTTGTATAAATGGACAGTGAATTGCAGGTAACATTGCAGAAAAGGACTTTGAATTGAGGTCAAAGCGGGAACAATTCAGGTACTGAACTGAGATGCCGGTTCAGCGCGCACGCTGAAAAAACGGCACCTTCAGAAACACACGCACGTATTTGGCGCGCGATGCGCCAGCCTTCCTTGGGTGTGGCTGGGTGTGGTCCCGCTATAAAAGGCCACACCCAGAGTAAACCGGCGCTTTGCCTTCTGCCTTCGCTGCCCTCCAGAGGTATCCCCTGAGCCAGCAGGAGTTCCGAAGACGTCAGATGCCAGCTTGAGATTTCGAAGGTCTGCATCATCCTTCGCGCACAACCTGCAGGAAAGAAAAGACAGTTTCAAGCTAAGTTACAGTTTTCTTCTTTGTTTGTTTATTTGGCGCCCGACGCAAGCAAGCTACCAGCAAATTACAGATCCTAAAGACTCTCTTGGAAAGAATTAACCCTTTGAGATCAGTGGAGACTTTAAGAGAAAAGAGCAAATTACAAGAATTACTGAAAGAAAGAATTAGAGACTTTGAGAAGTATCAAAGTGAAAAGTGTAAATGTTATTGTTGTATGCCAATTTGTTTTCTTGATTTATTAATGCGAATACTAGGGAGTGAAGGCGAGGAACGACGTGGTGAAAATACAGAGTAAGTGAAAGCAGATTTAGGGGACGCGCTGAGTAATGCAAACAATTTAGTAAGACCGTAACTCATCATTTCTTTTTGAATAATTGTTTACAGAAGATAACACTGTTCAACCAATCTTCAACACCATCAATGCTCTCGCCCAGACTATCCCCTTCACGACGACAACACGGACGCGACGCCACATCTTACCCAGTCGCAGGTAGGACTCTTTTAAGAGCACAGTGAAAACTTAGAAATCTAGATAGGGATAATATGCAGCGTCAGAAAACAGTTTTTACAATAGTTCTCCTTATTGCTTCGCAGGTCGACAATCAAGGAAGCAGGTAGCGTCCACGATCCGGCCTACCTCCCTGTTTTCTATCTAATTACCTTAGTGTGGTTATACAGTCACTAGGTGTTGCCTAGAATTTGGGGAAGTGGGTCCATAGCGTCTCTGCGAAATCTCCTACAAGCAATCTACAGGTAAGAAAGCTTGTAACCTTGTCAGAAGGCAAAGCCCACGAAGATAATTTCGCCCAGACGTTATGGATCTTTCTATCACAAGTTCTCTGCAAGACATTACAACCTTGTTAACGGCTATTCAAGCCGAAAACGCAGCCCTTCGTAGGGATATCACTGACATTCAGAGTAATATGCAATCTGGTGCAAGTCAGTGGAGTTTTCCCTCAGCACAAAGACCTGTACTAAAACCAGCTACTTTTCAGCCAGGATTTCAAACATTGCATTCTGGTCCTAGTTCTTCCTCTAGTTCAACTCAGATTCAGGTAGTGACTCCTGTGACAGTACCTTTAGCACCCCCCGAACGCTTTTTAGGAGATAGTAATAAGTTTTCGATTTTCTTAAATCAATGTCATCTGCATTTTATAGCTAAGCCAACAGCCTTCCCAGATGACTCCTCTAAGGTAGCCTTTATCCTGTCATACCTAGGAGGGGACGCAGCCCTTTGGTCTGTGCCGATTGTAGAGCGTGATGATCCAATTTTATACAATCTTAGACTCTTTAAGAACACAATGAAAAAATTATTTGCCAAGCATGTTTTTGTTCAGTCCGCAGACCATGAGTTACTCCATCTTAAACAAGGGTCTTCGGATTTATTACATTACATTTCTCAATTCAACAGACTGGTAATAGAGGCTCGCTGGCCTGAAGAAAAGAGAGTTTCTCTTTTCTATAAAGGGCTTAGGGATGAGCTAAAAGACATGGTTACGCAAATTTTAGATCCACCAGACACCATTGAAGATTTCATTGACTTAGTGGTTAAACTAAATCATCGACTTTTAGAACGCAGAGGAGAAAGAGGTAAATCTGAAATTAAGGTCTTCTCCTTTAAGGAAAGATACAACAGTACTAAACCTGAAAGCTCGTCAAAGTTGGACACAGGAATTGAACCTATGCAAATAGGCACAATCAAAGGGCCCCTGAGTAAGGAAGAGAAGGACAAGAGGAGAAAACTGAATCAGTGTTTATATTGCGGCAAATCCGGCCATTTCGTTAAGGAATGTCCAGTTCGCCCAAATAAACCTAAAGGTAAAAACTCTGAGGTAGCTCTGGTTCAGCAGTCGGAAAACTAACAGGCTCGACTAATCAGGAGGTCAGATTGTCGAGTGAGTTAACTAGCTTGGCCTCAATCACCCCAGAGATAAGCTCTCATCATCTTAGCATAACTATTGCTTTGCAATCCGGAACAGAGAAGGGGAAGGTATGGACTGTAGATGCCTTGATAGATTCAGGAGCCACAGGCAATTTCATAGACACAATGTTCTTGAAGAGACTAGAGTTTAAGACCAAAGCCAAAGAACACCCTGAAGTGGTCAAAGCAGTCGATGGTAAGGAGTTATCATCGGGACTGATCCAATATCACACAGAAACTCTGTTAATGACCTGTTTACTTAAACACAAGGAAAACATAACTTTTGACGTCATAGATGCCCCTCAATTTCGCTTAATTTTAGGTATACCTTGGTTAGTCAAGCATAATCCTAAAATTGATTGGGTGGAGAGAACTCTGTTATTTGATTCAGATCATTGTAAGTCCTCTTGTTTGACTACACCAGACTCCCCAGTGACAATCATTGGAAATAATTTTCCGTTGACTTCTAAGAGTATACTTCTGCTTGAAGGAATTCCACCAGAATATTCTGATCTCCACGATGTGTTCGACAAAAAAAAGGCGAATACTCTGCCTCCTCACCGGGATTTCGACTGTAGAATAGATTTGGTGCCAGGGGCTACACTTCCTTGTAGTAGAATTTATGCTCTCACCGAAAAAGAAAACGAGCACCTAAGAGAGTACTTAGATGAATACCTGGCCAATGGTTTTATCCGACATTCGAAATCCCCAGTTTCCTCCCCCCTCTTTTTTATTCCAAAAAAAGGGGGTGAGTTGAGAACGTGCATCGACTATAGAGCCTTAAACAACGTCACTATCAAAAACAGATATCCTCTTCCGTTGATTCCAACACTTTTGGATCAATTAAAAGATGCCACAATATACACTAAATTAGATTTGCGAGGAGCTTATCATTTGGTTAGAGTCCGCAATGGGGACGAGTGGAAAACGGCATTTCGTACTAAATTTGGTTTATACGAGTACCAGGTCATGCCATTCGGACTCTGTAATGCTCCGGCAGCTTTTCAGTTCTTTATTAACGAGGTTTTGAGGGAGTTTCTGGATATCTGTTGCATTGTGTACATAGATGATATTCTCATCTATTCAAAGAACACCATAGAACATGTACAGCAAGTAAGAGCTATCCTTCGAAAACTACTTGACAACTCCTTGTACATTAAGCTGGAAAAGAGTGTTTTTCACACCACCAAAGTGGACTTCTTAGGATATGTCTTAAGCCCAGATGGTATAGAGATGGATCCTAAGAAAATCCAAGCAGTTGTAGATTGGACCAGCCCTTCTTCAGTCAAACAGGTACAAAGTTTCTTGGGGTTTGCTAACTTTTACAGACGCTTTATATGTAATTTTTCGCAATTGGTAACACCAATCACTAGGTTGTTGAAGAAAAACACAAAATTTGATTGGAATAGTGATGCTGAAGAAGCCTTTCAAAATTTAAAGAATCATTTCACTTCAGCACCTGTGTTAATGCACCCTGATCCTTCCAATCCATTCATTGTGGAGGCGGATGCCTCACAGTTTGCCATTGGAGGCATTTTGTCTCAAAGACACAAAGAAACTGGTCAAATGCACCCAATCGCATACTACTCAAGGAAACTAACTCCTACGGAACAGAATTATGCCATAGCTGACAAGGAATTGTTAGCCATCAAAGCAGTTTTCGAAGAATGGCGTCATTACTTGTTAGGGGCAAAACATCCAATAACAATTTATACAGACCACAGAAATTTACAGTTTTTACGCTCAGTGAAAGCCCTTACTCCTAGACAGTTAAGGTGGACAATGTTTTTTAATGACTATAATTTTGTTATTACTTACCGTCCCGGAAGGGAAAACCTGAAGGCTGATGCTTTGTCACGTTTGGGGACTGTCGAGGAGAAGGAAAGTTCACTTAAAGAAATTCAACATGTATTACCAGAAACTTGTTTTAAGGTAGGAGTGGTGGTTACTGATGTAGTAGAAGACATTAAGCTAAAAGTGCAGGAAAAAACTCTTCAGGAATGGAAAAAACTGTATCCTTTAATGCAAATTAGGGAAGGTTTAATGTATTTGAATGAACAAATTGTTGTACCAACACAGGAACTGCAGAAAAAAGTGATACAATTACATCATGATCCACTTACGTGTGCACATCCAGGAGTTGTTAAAACTAGTCAGTTAATCAAAAGAAAGTTTTGGTGGCCTACCTTGTTGAATGACTTAAAAGAATATATTGAAACTTGTGTAGTTTGCATCCAACATAAAACACAACATCAAGCACCTAGTGGACTTCTACTTCCCCTCCCGATATCACCTCAGCCTTGGCACACAATATCGCTGGACTTTATTGTGGAACTTCCTGAGACCAAAGAGGGGTATAACACTATTCTGACTGTAGTAGATCATTTCTCTCGAATGGCTCATTTCATTCCGCTAAAAAACATCCCTTCTGCAAGAGACTTAACCCAGATCTTCTCTAAAGAAATAATTAGGTTGCATGGAATCCCCTCAGTAATTATTTCAGACAGAGGTCCGCAATTTGTCTCTCACTTTTGGCAAAATTTAGGAGAAACTTTGAACATGGATATTCGCATGTCCTCAGGTTACCACCCTCAGACGGATGGTTTAACTGAAAGAACGAATCAAACCATAGAACAGTTTCTTAGATGTGCTTTGGCTGAAGACGAAAGAGAGTGGTCAGATATTTTGTGGGTTTTAGAATTCGCTTTCAATAACTTAGATAATTCCTCCACCAGTCTGTCACCCTTCTTTTGTACTTATGGTTTCCACCCTAAAAATCTTCCAGAAAAGATATGCATTTCTTCAGTCATACCCTCATTAGAGGAACATCTTACTAATTTGGTTCAAATTCAGAAACAGGCTCAATATCACTTGGCTCAAGCTAAAGAGAGTCAAAAAGAGTCAGCAGACTTACATAGAAAACCATCACCAAAATATTCAATCGGAGATAAAGTTTGGTTATCCACAAAAAACTTGAAAATGACTGTTTGTAAAAAGCTGCGTCCCAAATACATTGGCCCGTTTGTGGTGGAAAAGATAATAAACCCTGTCAGTATCAAACTTACCTTACCCAGTAGGTATAAGTTTCATTCGGTGTTTCATGTATCATTGATCAAACCTTGTAACCCAATGACAAGATTTAAAAAGAATCCACCACCCGTTCTTGTTGATGGTGTCCCTGAATTTGAAGTTCAAAAAATTGTAGATGCTAAAAGAGTCCGAGGGAAACTGTTTTACTTAATTCATTGGAAAGGTTATGGTCCTGAAGAACGGACATGGGAACCCCTTTCTAACGTTCAAAATTCTGCTCGTTTGATCAGGAATTTTCATCTTCGTTATCCAAATAAGCCGAAACCTGTTCCACGGATTTTGGGAGGGGTCTTGAGAGGGGAGTACTGTCATGATCCCCAACTCCGTTTAGCCTTACATGCACATACATGCAGGCGTAGTTTCCCACTCTGCACATACATGCAGGCGTAGTTTCCCACTCAGAAAACCCACCCCTGTCCCGTGCAACCAGCACGCCTGAGTTGTGTGATTATGTTATGGTGTATTGTGACTCTGAGACTTGTACTTTAATGGTATATGTGTGTTCGAGTTTCATTTGTATTGTCAAGGGCTTGTTGGAAAGCATTACTGAGTGATGACATTATGAGCCAAGCAAAGTTGTATAAATGGACAGTGAATTGCAGGTAACATTGCAGAAAAGGACTTTGAATTGAGGTCAAAGCGGGAACAATTCAGGTACTGAACTGAGATGCCGGTTCAGCGCGCACGCTGAAAAAACGGCACCTTCAGAAACACACGCACGTATTTGGCGCGCGATGCGCCAGCCTTCCTTGGGTGTGGCTGGGTGTGGTCCCGCTATAAAAGGCCACACCCAGAGTAAACCGGCGCTTTGCCTTCTGCCTTCGCCGCCCTCCAGAGGTATCCCCTGAGCCAGCAGGAGTTCCGAAGACGTCAGATGCCAGCTTGAGATTTCGAAGGTCTGCATCATCCTTCGCGCACAACCTGCAGGAAAGAAAAGACAGTTTCAAGCTAAGTTACAGTTTTCTTCTTTGTTTGTTTATTTGGCGCCCGACGCAAGCAAGCTACCAGCAAATTACAGATCCTAAAGACTCTCTTGGAAAGAATTAACCCTTTGAGATCAGTGGAGACTTTAAGAGAAAAGAGCAAATTACAAGAATTACTGAAAGAAAGAATTAGAGACTTTGAGAAGTATCAAAGTGAAAAGTGTAAATGTTATTGTTGTATGCCAATTTGTTTTCTTGATTTATTAATGCGAATACTAGGGAGTGAAGGCGAGGAACGACGTGGTGAAAATACAGAGTAAGTGAAAGCAGATTTAGGGGACGCGCTGAGTAATGCAAACAATTTAGTAAGACCGTAACTCATCATTTCTTTTTGAATAATTGTTTACAGAAGATAACACTGTTCAACCAATCTTCAACACCATCAATGCTCTCGCCCAGACTATCCCCTTCACGACGACAACACGGACGCGACGCCACATCTTACCCAGTCGCAGGTAGGACTCTTTTAAGAGCACAGTGAAAACTTAGAAATCTAGATAGGGATAATATGCAGCGTCAGAAAACAGTTTTTACAATAGTTCTCCTTATTGCTTCGCAGGTCGACAATCAAGGAAGCAGGTAGCGTCCACGATCCGGCCTACCTCCCTGTTTTCTATCTAATTACCTTAGTGTGGTTATACAGTCACTAGGTGTTGCCTAGAATTTGGGGAAGTGGGTCCATAGCGTCTCTGCGAAATCTCCTACAAGCAATCTACAGGTAAGAAAGCTTGTAACCTTGTCACTCTCTCCCAACTTCCAGGTCACATTAATATAGGAGGTGGTTTAAATCCAAAACAGAACTTGCAGCTTGATTCTTCTTGTAAAAATAAGGCTAAAAAAAACAAGTGTAGCAAGAAGTTCTGCTACCTTAGTTCAGGAACTTGCTCTATTAGACCCATGGCGAATTCTTCATCCTGGGCAAGGGAATGTACCTGTTTTTCAAAGAGATATCATTCTGCTATGAGAATCATTTTTTAAAAAAATTTCACATTACTGGGAACGGGGCAAGACCTACATACTTGCAAATCCTTTTTCAGATCACTCAGTTCCGGTGATAGAAATTAAAGTTAATCTGGTCAGACATGAGCATCCTTGCCGGACGTTAGATAAGACTCTTTTAACTGAAGAAGAATGGCTTACGAGTATGCATATCAAAGATTTCCTCGAAAGAAAGAAATGCTCTGCCTCTTGTGTGTTTTTGTCTGGGAAGCTTGCAAAGCTTTTATTAGAGGGGAAGTAATATTGCACAAGGCTAACCTAGCCAAAAGAACAAGGTCTACAGCACAATCTAGATCAAGCTGTGCAGAGACAAGTAGTCGATTATTCCTCAAGCACAAAAAAAATCAGGAAAAAGCCCGAAGTGATTTAAAAGATTTATATGTTTCTACTACTATTCTAAATCAAAATACATGTTTTCAGAATGTGTACGAGGAAAGCAAATACGCAGGTAAGCTCCTTGCATGGTCTCTGGAAAAAAATAACTAATGAAGCAATGATTAAAACTATCTTTGATGAAAATAGAAATCACTGGACCAAACTCTTGATATTGGAGCGGTCTGTCTCTCTCATCATATTTATTCCTTCTCTTATTCGATCTATTCCTCCTCTACAGAAGAATTTCTTAATCCTATAGACATACCTAAACGTAATGACTTTCAACAAGCTTCCATAGTGGCTCCAATTACATCTGAGAAAGTCCAGGAGGCTATCAAGGCATACCCAATTGGGAAAGCTTGTGGCTGTGATGGTTTTTCAGCCGAGTTTTACAAGGTCTTTCTGCCTCAATTAATCGATATATTAGTTGAGCTATTCAATGCAATATTAGAAGGTTGCCATCTGCCTAAATCTTTTTCAGAGGCTGCTATAATAAGTTTTAATAAAAGAGGTAAACCACAGGATACTCCTGGATCGTATCACCCCATCAGCCTTTTAAATGTTGACTATAAGCTGTTTACTAAAATTATTGCACTTAAGAATAACAGCTCCTGCTCAATCTTCGATACATAGAGATCAGACAGGTTTTCCTTCTATAGAACAATGGCAACAAACACCAACTTTTTAGCTCAGGCAATTGATTTTTATATTCACAAAAACGTAGAAGCTTCCATAATCATGATAGACGCTGAAAAAGCTTTTGCTTCAGTCCCTTGGGAAATATTGTTTGCAATTTTATTGAAATTTATTTTTTCTCAACAACTTGTTAATTTACTGAATAACCTTTATATTATTGCCGAAGCAAAGATTATAATACATTCTCCAACCGTTGGTTCAATACAAATTAAATGCAGTACCCGGCAAGGGTGCCCAATGTCACCAGTGCTGTTTTCACTTTTTATAGAGCCCCTTGCATTGTTAATACGACAAGTTCCACGAATTAGACCACCTCTGCCGGGCGCTCCTAAATTACGGATTACCTCATTCTTTATTTATCAGCTGAGCAACACAATATTTTGAATGTGTTTAAAAAAACTCTATTGTTTTCCGATTTGAGAGGGATATAAGATCAATCACTCCAAATCGGAAATTTTGCTTTTTAATTGCTTGGCAGGTGCAATTAGAGACTTAGGGATCTATGTATTGCACAATCCTTCTCAGCTTTACCAGCTCAATTATGAGACTACGCTTTTTAAAGCTAGAGGTTTGTTAAAGCAGTGGCAAAACCTACCACTCTCTTTGATAGGAGAATTGTAGTTATCAAAATTATGATCTTGCCCTTATTTCTTTTCATGTTTTCTAATCTTTTAATTAAAAGTCCCTTCAAATGTTTTACAGAGATCGATCAAGTGCTACGGGTATTTGCTTGGACTGGTAAGAAACCTCGTACTAAACTAGAGACTTTACAATTACCAACTTGAGATGGGGGCCTTGCACTCTCTCACTTCAAAAAATATTATCAAACAGCTTGTTTTTATTACTATTTGAAGCAAATGCTTTTGAAATCCGGTTAACACCTTGTCCATTTTATTAAAATTCAGAGGCTCCCCAAGCGTATCAATTATTTTCTTTATAACAAACAGTGTTGTTGCAGTAGAAAGCACATATTCACACAATCCAACATAAAACCATAGTTTCATTTGAGAAAAGAGGGTCAATTAGTTAATACATTGCTCTCAGAGGTCAGTAAATCATAGGCTAGAGAAGTAACATAAAGAAGTGACGGTATTAACAAAAATGCGCAGAGAGAAGGCTTCAGTTTATAAAAATGGTGCAATCCAGGAGGAAAGGGGGCCCCAGATCCTATTCCCTTTAATCCTACCTTTTCTGCCGCTCCTTACGTAAAGTGCCTTTTCTAGATTATATATATGTAAAAATCGTCCCTTCCATTGCTGAAAAGATGGAGGTTGTGAATCAAGCCAGGCTGAGGCGACACAGAGCCTAAGAACTGCCATTGCTATAGAAATGAGTTCGACCCCATTGTTGCCCACTTGATCATTTACCCATAATACCATCAGCTGAGGTGTCAGAGGAACATCTTCATTTAGCACCTGTTGTAGAAAGCCTGAAATTTCACTGCCTATAGGTTCTATGTGAGGACGAGTGGCAAAAATATGCACTAAATCCGCACCAAATGTTGCATTTCTAAAACAATGAGTCCCCTCTGTTCCCCCCATCTGGCAATTTTCGCAGGTGTTATATAGAGATCAAATAAGGCCTTAAAATGTCGGGCCGGCAAACTGGCTGTCACAATACCGTATCCCAGAGTTCTATGATCCCATAAAGCAGGATTCCTCAACCCCCAGCCTATTCTGCCATTTCAGCCTATGTTTATGTAAATCATCTGGTACTCCTTCTAGCAGGCATCTATATATTTGTGTAATTGAGGATCCCAAACTGCTGATTAACAATTCCTTCAAAGGTACTTGTCCAAACCCCACCGCACCACCAGCCTTTTTAAGCAGGAAGTCTCTCAGCAGTAAATATTTTTTAAAATCCAGAGGCCAACACCAAACCTTTCTCTAACTACTTCAAAGGAAGTTATGTGATCACCGACTAACAGGTCCCCAATCCTGTATAGACCACTTTTTACCCACCTTGCCAAGCACGCATCTTGTAATGCCCTTGGCAATTGGTCATTCGCAATCATGGGAGAGTACCGGCTAAACCTACGTACACCAAGTTTTTTCCTTATGCCTGCCCAATTGCGAAAAGCAGTGATTAGTAACTTGAAACGCTTTGTCTTGAAGTAGCTAGCTTCATAAAATTTCAAAAGACAGCCATTAGGCCGGGCTCCTATCAATAGCTCAAATATTGTCAGCACATGACCTGGATCATCATTATCCTTTCCCTTATCACCAAGGAGAGGCCGGTAATAATGAAATGAAGCCGCTCAATAATATAACTTAAAATGCGGGAGCCCCCATCCCCCTTCCTCCCTGGTTAGGGATAGGAACATTTCGTCCATCATTTGTTTGCTTTAACACTTTTCCCCCTAAGTGGGATGGGTATGCCCAGACGTGGGTCCCTTGCTCACTGTGCCACTGGATTCAAGGTAGCCTGGCTGAAGAAGGGTGACATACCCTGATACTGGTCCAGGATGCTTGTTCCCGGTCCAGGGAGGACCTGGCCTGGCAGTACGGTTGGACTGTTCCCATGGGGCACAGGGTGAAGACTGATTTGCATAAGGCTGGGTACAAACTGGGGTGGCTTAGTGGGCAACAGAACTATGGATTTAACGCAAATCTTTTGACTGGGTGAGAATGTTTGCATTGTCAGCATTCCGTCCAACATTTGTTTGCTGTAACACTTTTTTGCCCTAAGTGGGATGGGTATGACCAGACGTGGGTCCCTTGCTCACTATGCCACTGGATTCAAGTTAGCCTGGCTGAAGAAGGGTGTAATGAATCCAGCAAAGAGTGATATGTCATCAGCCTTTTTCTTGAGAAAGGGAGGAGAGCAGGTTTGAATATTTTGCCAGGTTTTGGTTCCCAATCTAGCCCTGGAATTCACCAGAGGACAAAAAGTGGCTTGATCAGCTCACAGCCCCACCAACTTAACAGGCCCACAGATGAAAGTCTCACAGGGGAGCCAGCTGGATTCATCGCCATGGAGGAAATCAACCGGAGATACTTACTGCACAACTTGTGATCCATGACAGGCTCAGCAAATACAGGAAATGCAAATGATCTGGTGTAATATGCTTCGTTGTAATTGTATTGACTAATTATTTTATCAGTACTTATTGTGGGTTCCATTGTAAGCATAATTGAGGTGTTTTACATTTTTTGTTGTAGGAAAGGCAGTTATTGGTGATCCCTTGGAATATGATCATGCCTTCACTTGTGAGCCCTTCATCAATAAAATAAACACTTTTTTCTTATACTAGACTTGAACTCTTTGGGGTATATTCACAAGAACGTGTGTTAAACATCACCAAAAAATGCTAAGGCAACTTTACCCATCGCTGCACATCGCGGGAAAATATCCCCCTGTCAATGTGGAATTCACAACAAGGCGGTACCATGAGAAAGTCTGCCAAAACCACGGCCAATGTTCGCGATACAACCACCTTGGCGGAGATAAAAACACAAAGCACAACACCAAAAAACGTGCAATTAACCCATTCGCGATTAGGAATGCAGGGATACGCACCGCCATGCCAGCGACACACTCAGCAGGTGGGAAGAAGCACAACCAAGCAGCAGCATGCCTGAATTTGCAACGCAGGAAAGCGCCCATGTCCACCTCGGGGGAGTCCATCACCAACACAAGTCAGTGCCAACCCGCGTTGGTTGTCCGCGCCTGGATCATGAGTCCAGGCCAATGCAGCCATGTCCACTGTCGTCTTGGGACATGTGACCAGATTCCCAACATGCAACCAGGCGCCGGGACACGTGCAATGGGTCACATCCAGTTGTGGCTGTAGGAACCTTGCAACTCCTCCATGAACGCAAGTGCAGCAGCGTAGGCCAACATCTCCAATGAGCAATTGTTGTTCACCACAGCCTACATGTAGTCGACATAGTCCATCAGCTGACCTGGACAGATGTGCTGACTCCAAGAACTCGACCCAATGTGCACCAAAGCCCAATCGGGTAGTGGATCAATGTGCTCACTGCACACAACGACTCGTGCAATCTCCCCGGCCCAGTTCCCAGTCTGCATGACAAACATCCATGCATGTCATAAACGGGCATCACAGTGACACTGCTGGTTGTGGGCCAACAGTGGGCGCACACACACGTCGAAATCCAGGTCAGCATCCGTTATGTTGGAGAGGCGGACATCCATGGACCACTTGAATATGCACGAGTGACAATGCAACACAGGCTGAACGCAGGTGACGTCTGCAAGGCAGAAACTCAGCCGGTAACTGATCCGCAGCGCTGCCAACGGCAATGCCCCCAGTACATGCAGCAGACGTGCATGGTACAAGTCACAAAACTGGATTCGAGCATGTGTCTGGGATGGTCTGCCATTGTGTCAGCGGCTCTGCTTGAAGCGACACTGGCTTGCCCTTCGCCAGTCCTGTGGATGAAACGGCACAGCTTGGTGCAATGAGCAGTGTCTGTGTGCATCGGCTGCAGGCCTGGGGTGGGGTGGGTTTACGTGTGAAGTCCATTCCACGCATGCTAACTACGATCAAGGACTTCTGTGCGTGGGATGTGTACACGTTGGTCTCACGTCAGTCAGTGCAGAGTGTGGGAGTCGCATGCAAATGCTATCGTATCTGTCAGGGGGTGCTGGCCACATGCAAGTTCCTGCTCAGGGCTGTGTTAGGAACCGTGCTGGAACTGGTGATACTGGTCTGATTTGGTTTATATGTTATCTACCCAATGAATCATGTTCTCCTGCCTTTTTAAAAAACATTTTGTAAGCATGGGCATTCTGGATGCATAGTACTTGTTTTTACCATAGTACTTGTTTTTACCAATGCTTTTATTTTATTTGTTTAGACTGTCTTGCACCCCTACTTGCTTAATGTATGCCTAGGTACATTACAATACATCGAACGCAGCTGTGGACACGCTGTAGTCACATGTCCCAGCAGATGTAATTATCATGTTCCTGCACGTTCCCTAAACATGCTACTGAGGCTATAAATAGCCACACCCATCCACATGCGGAGATTGGCTTTCTGTCTCCGCCGCTGAGAACCTCGCCGGGACTTTAACCGCTTGGATTCTTCTCGGCGCCTTCTTGGAGTGCACGGATCGACGGCCTTTGCTGCGTGCTCAAGGAACAGCTGATCGTCTCTCGTATCAGCTGGCAGGAAGCAACGCGTCAATTCCCTTCACCGCTGAAAGCCAGCTTTAGCAGTTCTCTGCCCAGACTTTCCAGAGCTAAGTTGATCTTTTGAATTCAGTGTGACTTGCTAATCCGTAGTAGACATTTCTCTCGAATGGATGCGCAGAGAGAATTTAAATTACAGGACACATTTTAACATTGGAACTTGGCAAAAAACACAATGGTAAAACTGTATTGAAAAGAAGTGATAGTTTGCTTTGGGCAATATTGTTAAGAAGTCTAAGCTGTAATTAGATTTTCTTAAAAACAGAGACATAGTAGCTTTATGCTTTTCATATCTTCATCATTATTAAGGTGAGTGGAGTTTAGACCCATAAATGATAATTGTAGAAAGACAGCAGAAAACAAGGATATAATATTTGTTGTTTATTTCTTAGCAATGGTGTATTCTAGATCCATGAGAGAAAACCACAATTCCTAAGAGAGTGAACACGTCCCTGTAGAAACTAAAGGTAATTAATATGTTTTAGTAAGGTGCATATGTTATAGGTATGGTGCATAAGTTAATTACATAAGGATTCATAGGGTTTTAACTACATCTCTTGAATATTTAGGTGCTGTTCCTGTTAACAAGAACCCAGATAGAAGGCGGTAGCAGTTTCATTCTCTCTTGTTTTCTCTCTTACCAATTCCCCTTCCCTTTTAGAATAACTGCCAGGGCTTCTGTTAATCAGTAGCACTGAGAGTTGTTCTTGGAGGGTTGAGGAGCAAGCATCGCTCCTATAGACACTCCTGGAGTTCAGGTGAGTGGCTGTTCTCACAACTTGACAAGCTGCAGATGTGCTACCGCCTGATAGTTCAGACAAAGGACCTTTCATACCTACAGTAACTTCACCATCAGCATGCATACAGGAGATGTACAAAGGCTTGTTGTGGGTGTGGTGGGATGTCTGCGACCCTGGGAATCATGGATGAGATGCCTAGCAGATGGCATGTTGCCACACAGCTGCTCCTCCCTCCCACGAGCCCCCACACGTGTGTGTGCTATCTCTGTGGTGTCCGGGGTAAGCATGGGCGGAAAATCCGTTACGCTCGCGGATTTTGCGGATTTTCGGGAAATCCGCAATCCGCGAGATTTGCGAATTTCCCGCAAAATCCGCAAATCCGCGAGCAGCGGATTTTGCTCGCGCTGCTCGCACTGTTCGCGTGAGTTCGCGCCCCGCGAATAAGTGCAAAATTGCAGAAATACGATCTTAGCAAAACTGAAAGTAACTACTTACCAGGTTCAAAAGTTCAGGCACATCATTAGTAGCCATTTCCTGTAGTGCTTCCTGAGGGGCCCCTCCAGAGTTCAGTTGCCAGTTGAAACTATTATGTGACCCTGCTCTGAACCTCAGAATAGTTACACATATGCCACAAAGGTCCTGAATTACAGCTAAGGGAGACAAGCAGGAGCCAGGCTGGAAGTTAAAATCCATTAATCAGCCCCTAATTCATTATTGTCAGTTGGGGCAGGGCAGGTGTTGTAACTAATTTTGCAACAATGAAAGCACTTAGCAAGTGCAAAAGATCACTAATCAGGGCGCACTAAGGAAGCAGGTGCCAGCTAAAAAAATATTCTGTGACACATTAATCAGCCCCAAATTAATTCAGGTCACTTGAGGCAGGGAAGGTGTGCTTTGCTTTGCCGAAAATAATGTACACTGGACAACCAGAGGGTGTGGTGATGAAACAGAGGGTGGCATGGGTGGGCCAGAGGGTGGCATGAGTAGTCAGAGAGTGGCAGTGGTGACAGAGAGTGGCAGTGATGAAGAAGAGTGTCCCAAACAGGCTGGACACGTAGAAACAACAAGTTCGCGAAACTTGCGACCCGACAGGTAAGTTCGCAATTTGCGAAATTGTAAAAACCCTCGCGAACTGGCAGAAACACGGGCGAACACAAAAAAAAAAAAAAACCGCAAATTCGCGGGAATTCGCGGATTTTGCGGATTGCGAATCCGCAAATCCGCAAAATTCGCGGATTGCCAATCCGCAAAATCCGCTCATGCTTAGTCCGGGGGTGGGAGGGGGGGGGGGGGCGGGACGGGTCCTGGCAGTGGTGGCAGGCCTGGTTTGGTTGTGGTGGGTGTTGTCGCCCTCATGGGAATCCATTTTGCATAATCATTGTCTCCATGGCATCTGTGGGTCTTCAGGTGTGGCTCTTGGCTGGGCTCCCTTGTGTGCTGCAGGTAGTCATCCTGCTTAACACCAGCAATGGGCAGGTGTTAATTCCCTGCTGCTACCGCAGCTTATCCCCTTTTTTTGGTTCGCATCACAGATCTGGCAGTTTGTTGTGAAAATGGTGTTGTGGTTTTTTGTGTGTTTTTGCACGGAAACGCCTACTCTGCATCTCATTAGGGTTAGTTGGTGGTGTCCATCATGGGGATATATTTTAGGGCAATTATCGTGGGAATACTGACGATGTCTGTAGTTTGCACCAGCTTGTGAATGGGGTGTTAAATCTATCTCCACTTTTGATGCGTTAAGGTGGGGATAAATCAGAGATAAGTCCTTGTGAATATAAGTGTTATGCATAACTTATCCCCTTGTTGCCAAACGCTACATTTTGGTACCGGGAGTGGGGTTCCTGTTTTCTTCATGATGAGAATCAGAGAAGATTTCTAAGATTGTGAGGATCCACCGAGCCAAAGGAATAGCACACACGAGGAACACTGGGCAAAGAATACTGGATTAAGCTGTGGACAGCAAGCTTTTTGGGCCGAATGAGTGTCGGTGAAACTGTAGCAGCATACACCCATCTGTAGTGAGAATCCAGTGGTAAACTCTGTCTCATGAATCCTATTGAGGCTGGCGCACATCAGGAGACTACATGGGATTGGTGTCTGACATCCCTTGGGTGCTTCCCTCCCAGCAGACATTTGGAAGAGGAGATTGTGTGCACCTGACCTTGATGCAACAGCCTTTTTGGATCGGGCTATAGATTGATGCGTCCAATGCAAGACTGCAGCCATTTTGGATTGGGCTGCAGGCATTTGGCATCTGGGGGTATTTTGGACTTAAGCTATGTGCACATTTTTCAGAGCATGAGTATTTGCCTGGTATCTATCACTGAAGAATTGTGCAGCACTAACAACTGTTGAGTTTGTGAGGGCAAAGGAGAGATACTCTTAAAAAAGAAAAAAAATAACTTATATTATAAACTTTCTTTCCTTCAGGTGGGATTTGTCTACTTTGAGTTATAATTGTATAAAAACTTGACTTGCAATTCATGGCTTTATGGCTTCCAATCAAGAAGAAAAACATCTGCCACCTTTTCTTCAGAGAACTGGAAACCAAAATCAAATGGAAGGATTGACTGCGTATCTTTGAAAATTGCCACACTGCAACTGATGCCATAGGTTATGAGTCCACAAGAAAACTAGCCCTGTAATTTAATGACTTGGAAACAGTAGCCCAGAGAGTTTTTGACAATCTTCCAACAGTTGCTGCACCCACAGAAGAGAATGCGGTTTGGAATTCTCACCTTAATTCTACAGACGTCAATCCCAAAGTGTTTGGATATTTTGTCATAGATACCCTTGGATATTTTGGATTTACACTACAATGTGATGGTAAAATAATTTGGACCAAAGTTTATGTGGCTCTAAGAGGCTGTGATATTATAGGTTGGAACGATCTAGTCAGATTAGGTTTTATTTTAAGAACAGGGTATGATAATCCTATTGTTTTATTTGCTAGTCCAATTCTTGCATTGAATACTGATGAGGAGTTGGTGTTGACTATGTTGGCAAAGTATCCTGGAATGTTTAATAATGAGATTGGTACATTTAAGGGCATTGAACATGGTATTAGGTTGAAGGACAAGGCTGTACCAGTTATACATATGGTTAGACCAGTACCATTAAGTGTTAGTAAAGACTTGAAAATGTTGATGGATACACTCTGTTTGGAAGGAGGGATAATACCTACTGATTCTTCAGAGTGAGTTTCTCCAGTTGTCTCAACGCAAAAGCATCCAGGCGAGTTACACTTGTGTGTGGATCTGAGGATTGAATCAGAACCTTTTGGTGGATTGTCACCCCCTGCCACATATCCAGGAGATGTTGGTGAACATTGGTTGTGCCAAGAATTTTTCTAAAATCGACTTGCATTTAGCCTACCACCAAATATCTCACAAGTGACTGCCCCCCAAGAAGCTTATAAGTATTTGCATTTGTAGTTTGGTTTAGCTTCAGCAGCCAGCATATTTCAAAGGATGATGAATATTTTGTTTTTGTTAAGGCCATCCAGAACGTTTTTCTAATTTTTCACTGATACTGGGGAGGAACATGTGGAGTTGCTTGAGAAAGTGTTGTAAATTTTAGAAGTGAGAGGCATAACTATAAAACCTGAGAAATTAAAATTGTTACTTCAACAATTTGTGAAAGTTGAACCAAGGGCATTCAGTGGCGGCTCCTCCACAAAGGCGGAAGTGTGTTGCCCCACTGCTCAAAAGGTAAAATAAAATGATAATACCGTATTGTTGGTATGATTTTTTCCCCTATTGCAGTTAGTGGTGGGGTGGGAAGGGCTGCCCAGAGCAGGGGAGGGTGCATACTTCCTAAGTGTGCATGAACTCTTGGGCTGACCAAACAGTTCATGCTCACTTTGCATGCCTCTACCAAGCTGTATTACACAGCCTGGTCAGGAACATGCACAGGCTCCCTCTTCCAGTCTGAGAGCGACCAATCACAATGCTGCATTGCAGCGTTGTGATTGGCTCAGGGGAGCCTGTCTGCCTGGGTGCTCCCTGCTGCCACCGGCCGGGACAGAAAGATGAAGCGGACAAGGACGGAGAAGAGGAGTTGGCCGGCCATTAAAGTTAAGTCCTTTACTCTTTTATTACATTCATTCCCCCTTACCCCCTGCCCCACCACACCATCTGGTAGCAGCTGCTACTGTTAATGTCTATTGAGATCATAAGCCTTTGGTTTATATTTTGAGTGGAAATGGTTTGGGCAAGGCTGCTGCACAACTGAAATGGTTGCTGTCCAAACTACAAGAATATGATATGCGAGTAGAGTACATTCAAGGTGGAAACATTTTTTAAATGAACTGCCTTGTTTGTTTACCCTGCCTTCACAGCCATGATGGACAGAGAGTTTCCTGGGACCGGTTTCGGATTCATAATCCTCATCAGCCAGGCTATCTTGAATCCAGTGGCCAAGTGAGCAAGGGACTCACGTCTGAGCATACCCTACCAACTTAGGGCGAACAAAGCGATGCAAAAGGGGATGATGGACGGTGCGTTTGAGCAAATCAAACACTCACCCCCAGTCAACTGATCTGGGTTTAATCCATCACCATTCTTTAGCTCACTCAGCCACCCAGTTCAGACATAGCCATATGCAAATCAGTCTGACCCTGTGCCTCATGGGAACAGTCCAGCCCGAACTGCCAAGCCGTGTCTTCCCTGGAGCGGAAACAAGCATCCTGGGACCGGTTTCGGATTCATAATCCTCATCAGCCAGGCTATCTTGAATCCAGTGGCCAAGTGAGCAAGGGACTCACATCTGAGCATACCCTGCTAACTTAGGGCGAACAAAGCGATACAAAAGGGGATGATGGACGGAGCGTTTGAGCAAATCAAACACTCACCCCCAGTCAACTGATCTGGGTTTAATCCATCACCATTCTTTAGCTCACTCAGCCACCCCAGTTCAGACATGGCCATATGTAAATCAGTCTGACCCTGTGACTCATGGGAACAGTCCAGCCCGAACTGCCAAGCTGTGTCTTCCCTGGACCGGAAACAAGCATCCTGGGACCGGTTTCAGATTCATAATCCTCATCGGCCAGGCTATCTTGAATCCAGTGGCCAAGTGAGCAAGGGACTCACGTCTGAGCATACCCTGCCAACTTAGGGTGAACAAAGCGATACAAAGGAGATGAGGGACAGAGCGTTTGAGCAAATCACTCACCCCCAGTCAACTGATCTGGGTTTAATCCATCTCCATTCTTTAGCTCACTCAGCCACCCCAGTTCAGACATGGCCATATGCAAATCAGTCTGACCCTGTGCCTCGTGGGAACAGTCCAGCCCGGACTGCCAAGCCATGTCTTCCCTGGACGGGAAACAAGCATCCTAGGACCGGTTTCAGATTCATAATCCTCATCAGTCAGGCTATCTTGAATCCAGTGGTAGAGTGAGCAAGGGACCCACGTCTGGGCATACCCTGCCAACTTAGGTCGAACAAAGCGAAACCAATGGGGATGATGGACGGAGCGTTTGAGCAAATCAAACACTCTCCCCCAGTCAACTGATTTGGGTTTCATCCTTCACCATTCTTTAGCTTACTCCACCACCCCAGTTCTGACTGAATGAATGGGAAGTTAATCTCAATTTGCGATTCACAATTTGCGAATCGCAAATTGAGAATAATTTCAAGGGTGCAAGGGTGTCATAAGGACACCCTGATGCACCCCTGAAATTTACATTTGTGCGCATATGGCGCACTTACATGCCCTAAGGGCATGTATGTGTGCCACATGGCACCTTCACAAATGGCAAAAAGTGCATTTGGAAAGAAATTGCAAATTATCACCAACTTCAAGTTGGTGGTAATTTGCGATTTCTTAATTAGAAACTGCACAACTTGGGTGCTTCATACATAGCATTTAAGGAATCGCAATTTGTGATTCCTTAAATGCTGAAGCAAAATTAAGGAATCGCAAATTTTGCGATGAGATTTCAATCATACATCGCATTTTCAGTTTTTTTTGTTGCAAACGCTGCTTTTTTGCGAATCGCAGCGTTTGCGACTAAAAAAACGGATGATACATATGCCCCTAGGTTTTAGCAAGAATAAAAAAACAGAAAAAAGTAAGACAAGACTGCAACTTCCAGAATGCATTAGTTCAGCACACACACGTCTAGTCCAGGAAACAGTATTAGTCATGACCTATTTTTAAATTTAATAACCTATTTAACATCTTTGCTCAGCAGCAGAAGTTGGTCATACTTGGTGGGAAAAGGATCAATGTGGCTGATAATTCCAGAAGTGGGGGGACTCAGGGAATTTGGAAAATGTAGACACCAGACAGTGGCGGCTCCCCCATTAGGGCGTGGGGGCGTTGGCCCACTGATTTCTCACCGTGCAAGAAGGCAGAAACAGAAATGGTAATAGCTACCATTGTTTCTGCCTTCTCGCTCGGCGGGAAAGCAGAAGTGCCTGGTTGTAGGTTGTCGGTCCTGCTCGAGGGAGGGGGTAGTGGCTTGCCCACTGTTGTTCATATTGACTGTTTGTGCAGCCTCAGGCCACTCCCCCCCCGCCCTCGAGCAGGACCGCCCACTCTCCCTTTTTCTCTATGTAGGCTGCTGCATGCAGCAGGATACATAGAGAAAATGACCCGGGTGGGGCGCGGCCTCACCAATCCCAATACTGCCATTGCAGCGTGGTGATTGGCAGGAGAGAGGCTGCCTTTCCTTTATGACAAGGGTTGCAAGTCGGAATTGGAAAATGGTGGTCGGCGGGAGTCGGACTCTGGAGCCATCTAGAAGTGGGACGTTAAGTTTAATTTTATAGTTTTCTTTAATTATACCCCTCCGGCCGCCTGGAGATAGGAACAGGCAGAAGAAATAAGTCAAACGAATTTTTCGGAGCAAAGTCCCGATTATGTAAATGACATTCTATACTGTTAGCATTTTAAATGTGACACAAATGGCAGCGAATGCAATTTGAAAGCAAAATAGTAGAGAATATGGCTCAGTGTGCATTGTGCAGCATTCAAATGACACTAGCTTCACAAATGAATTTAGGATTGAAGGGAGACAAGGTTTTTTTTCATTTAATTTTGCATTCCCGTTTTTTTTTTTTTTTTACAACCGCAGGGATAAGATCGGGCAAAAAAAATTCTTTCAACGAAACAATATTTCGATTTCTCTTGACGAAAAATAATCAATAAGCCTTGGTGTGAGTCACTTCTCGAGAGGTCATGGGGGCACCCGCTACTCTCTGGCCCAGCTTGGTCTGAGTGAATGCCTTGTGTTGCATTTTTTGTCATCAGATTGGAGTTCAGAGCTGTCTGTTCGCATTCTCCGTCGTTGCTGTAGTGTACAGATTTGTATTACAGTAGGGAGAATGCCTCAAGTTGGTGATACCCATGTGTCTGACAAACCTTTCTTCCTTTCCGGAATGGGGACCCGGTTTTCGGTGTGCGTGTACAGTGCTAAACATTCAGATTCCAGGGGACCCAAATGAATCATCTCCCGAGCTTTTTGTGCGCCCTCAATTACATCGCAGTACCTCCCACTGGCACTCAGTAATAACGTGGTGTGGGCAGTAACATGGTTTAGGCTGTTGCAGTACTGCAGTGTCTAAGGGCCTTTGCACACTGCAGAGAAACCTTAAAGCAGGGCAGTCATAGCTGCACATTTACTTGGCTTTGTTCTAGAAGAAAGGTTTCTGCATGACGTGTCATCTTCTTTCATAGTCAGTCGTACAGCATTCTGTGTCCTTAAGGTTTGGACGGATAGTGATAGTACCTTCATGGTAAGTGCCAAGTATGTAGAACTACCTACAAGTTCGTGGTAATTTGCGCATTTCTGCAATGTAGACCTTGCATTTTCGGCACACCCATTAATTTAACATCTGCAGTCAGTATAAGTGACCGTTCCTAACAGAGTGGAAATACACACTAAGAAGCTAATTGTCATGTATACATAGCTCTGCTGTAACTGGTGTGGCATCGAGGAGCTGCTATCTTGCAAGGGCAGTCATACACAGATGAGGCGGATGCTGGTGTGACCTAACTGCAGTGACTTGGGTGATGAGCGTGAGGGGTGGAGATTAGAAGTGCTCAGTTACCTCACTCAGTGTGGTGCAGCGCATAGATAAGTAATAGAACAAATATTCCGTTTCCTTCTTTAGGCGGCGCTCTCGATTTTCGGCATGGGGAGGCCCTTTGCTGGGACTGTTCTCCCTCAGCATTTTGTTTCCTTGCGCAACACCAGTTATAAGTACACACAGGCTCGCCAGTTCAGGACCAGACCTGGTTTATACAAAAGGAGAAGGCGCTGCAGATCACAGGAGTGCACAGAGTCTGGGCAGCACGGCCCATGATCATCAGTCGCTCCAGTCACAATGTCGGTGGCAGTGCTGAAAAAGCAATTCCACAAAGCCACTCAGGTAGGGTGGGCTCTGCCTGCAGATGCTGTCTGTCCTCTGTAATCTGCCTGTTGTCCTCTGGCATCCCCTGTATGGAAGGTCCCCATCTCCCCTGGCGAGCTGCTGCGGTGCTCGCAGCTGATGAAGGTGTCCCTTTTGAACTTGAGCTTGAAGGAGATTTGCTTTGGTGCATTGCCTGCTGCCAGGGTGGATTGGATTGGGTGTACCGTGTACCGTGTGTGCTATAGGTGGCTGTGAGCCACATGGCACGTCAATGTATGCACTAAAAGGAATGAGGTCTAAGGGATAGGTATGTGGTGTGTTTGGTGCTTTTCTTGGTGCTGCTTTATGTTTAGTAGCTAGGATGGTACCTATGTTCTTATATGACATCTCTTTCATAATGTAATAACTGCACTTTCACAAGTGCTTTATTAACCTTCTTGCTTTCTCAAATTTTCTTGAAAATGTACAATTTTCCCAATCTTCTTTCAAAGTTTTCTCAGGGGAGAACACCCCGAACCCCCCTTAAGTTGTTTGGGCTCGGTTGCTGCACGAGCGCGCCGCGCTGCACTCAGACACAAATTTTACGCCTTACCACTTTCAGATCTCACCAGCTGCCAGTGAAACCAGACACTCCCTGTACTTACCCCAAAGGTCAAGTTTGGGAGGACAAAATTAGCAATGGATATAGAATAAGAAGACAATCAGATAATTATGTACAAACTGCAATGTTTTCTCAACATCTTTATTCTACTGTGCAGGGCTTTTAGTCAATTTCCTTCACCAGAACTAGTGAGTATACAGTCTTTTGTTTGGCTCCATGTTCCTATATGGACTCTCTCTATGTGTTTAAGGTCACATTTCCAGAAAAATCCTGATTCAACTCTCTCTGAGCCAGGCCATGGTTTTCGTTTGGATGAGCCTTCCAAGATGTATGCCGAGGGGCTTTGCAACATTTGTGATAATGTTTCAGTTATCATTATTTGATTTCTCATTTGCTTATCCTCATGATGGGCATATCTCTCTTTGATCTGACAGTGCCTTCTCGAAGATGGGTGAAGCACAGGTGCAATAGCTCTCAAAGTTTTTGTTAGTGACAAGAACTGATTTGTGTCTTTTTTCTCTGTGTGTATTAGAAGGGTTCAGTAAAACAGGCAGGGAAGTAATTGATTCACCTGGATTAATTACAGTTATAACTTCGTTAGCAGCATGAGTTTTTTGTTAAGTGCCCTTTTTTCTGGCCTTATCAATGAATGGTGGATTTTGGGTCTTAAGCCTTTTTTGAAACACAGATTGAGTCAAAATTGTTTCAATGACCTAAATTGTTCATTTTCTCTGTCTGATAAAGACTCATTTTCTGATCACTCGCAGAGTGCCTCTTGGAGTCGCCCTACTTCTCTCTTTTGAGTTTCAGTTAGGGCATCCAGCTGCTCAAGAGAATGTATGAGTTGGTAAGTAGGGGCATAGGGGTAGAGTCTTTCAGGTGCACAAAGAGTCAAGATTCCAAGACAGTCTTTTAATATTTTTTCTCACTGGGTTGGAGGATTCTTGGTCATTCAAGTATCTTCCCATTCTATTTCCATATTGAAAGCTTGATTTCCAATGCATGGCACAATTTGTGCTGCGGGCCGAGACACAAGCAGACCACATGGCTCCTACAGCTAGTTGATCCATTGGTTCAGTTAGGCTCACGTCCAAGAAGCATGCACACCTCTGCCCAAACTACAGGAGTGAGCTGTCTACTGCTCACTCACATGACAATCAAATGACAGGTCAGTGATGCTTGAGGTAGGCCACAAAACAGTTATTGTTTTGGCACAGAGATTGGTTGTAACCTGCCCTGCATTGCATTAAGCAGTGGTATGGTAAAACGAATATTTGCAACCCACATAGCTGCCAAGTTTCCCAGGTCCATGTGTTATGTGCTGCTCTAGTTCAGGTTTTTTCCTTTGAATTCTGGTACTTGTAGTCCTGTTTTAAAAAGACATAAACAACACAACAAGTCACAGAATTCAGTGAAAAACCACGACTGGAGCATCACATCATGACCAATCAATCAGATTCTTGTAGAGCACCAGCTAATCACCCGTAAGGGTCTCAAAGTGCTGGGAGTGTGTGTGGGGGGAGTGTGTGTGGGGGGGGGGCGTGGTGGGGGGGGGGTTCTGAAGTTCAGTTGAACTGCCAGGTCTTGAGGTCCTTCCTGAATTGAGGCAGTTACAGTGATTGCCTGAGGTGCAGAGGTAGGGAGTTCCAGGTTTTTTCTGCAATGTAGGAGAAGGATCTTCCTCCAGTCAAGGTTTTGCAGAACCATGGAATGGTAACCAGGGCCAGGTGGGCAGAGCAGATATGTCTAGTTTGTGTGTAGAAGGAGAGGTAGTGGTTGATGTATTCAGGTCCGGTGTTGTGGAGTGCTTTGCAGACATGCATGAACCTTGGAAACTTGGAAGGGCTGAACCCATCAGTGAATGGGTTGCTACAGCAGAGATCAAGGTTTGGGAGAGGTAGCAGTCTTCGCTCCTGTGTTCACATACCCTGAATGCCAACATTTTGTTAAAAGCGGACAGTGTCCCATAAAGGGACAATTGCTGCTTTTACAAATTGACATCCAAGAAAGACATCGGTGAGAGCATGCAATGGTCCCCTTAAACACAGTCTGCTTCTTTCCAGGCCATCTGCCTTAATTCTCAAAGTTCAGGCTGTCCGACCCCATCAGTTTTCACCTTTTCAAATCAGTTACCACCCCAAAGTCGAGAGTTGGTAACTGACCAATGATTTACGTCTGCAGCTAAAGTTACATAAATCAATAAATTGCATTACGGATCTAAAATGGTCAGGAGGGTCTCCATTACGTCAATTCCTAATTAGGATTGGGAATAAGGCATAAAAGTTTCTTTATGAGACAGCAATACCTTTGGGATTCACAAATTAACTTTCATACATTACAGCATAACTTTTGCATTCATAAGGTCTTTTATTTTGCAGACTGCAGGCTTTCTGAGAGACAAAAGGTTTTGTATGTCAGGCTGACAGTGCATTCCAAGCACCATTTGGTCATATTATCTTGGTTGGGGATCCAAATAACCTCCCATGGACGTTTTGTCTCACTCTACATGGCCTTTCTCCCCTCGAAGCCCTGAACACCCCTTTGCCACCCCCGTCCACGTTAATGAGATAAAGGATCACAATGTTTCCCAAGATTGACAAGTTTCCAAAAGTTTAATATGCTTCCTCTGTAACACAGCATTATTTCTTTTCACTTGCAGCTAAGGATTTTGTCAGCATTTAAAACAATCACTGGCTTAGTATTCGCAATGCTGAACCAGAGACTTTTCAAGGCATGGGCAAAGTAGGCTGTTGCCCTGGGCCCCAGCCTTTCAGGGAAACCCATATAGAGCCAGCTCTGTTTGGCAGAGAGTCTTGCCCTGATCATGCTAAAAAAGATTGTTTTAAATACCGTTTTACTTTAATTTATTTTCAATGTGGGTGATGTGTGAGAGTCTGAAGAAATATTGGCAGCTAGGTAGGCTCAATCAATGCACCACCCAGTATAGTCACAGATACATTTCATAAAACCAATATTGCCCTTCTCAAATGGTCAGCTGCCAAAGGGTTATAAATCATATATAACAGAACACAAGCAATGACAGGCAACACATAAGCAAAAAAGATCAATTTATGCCAGGGCGTAGACATAAACGCGGCAGGATGGATGGCTTTGCCGAACAAAGTAGGTTTTTCTCTAGGATCATTGTCTCCTGTATCTTATATTGCACGTGTGAACCGAGAGACACATGGCGCGGTCATTGCTGCCTACCTTCTAAAATATTGCTTTGAATATAAACAGTGGGTAGCAAAGTATGTGGGACTCTGGTAGGTACTTTGCTGCCTACTAACAATATTGCCACCAGAACAAGAGTTTTCCTGCCCTGAAGAAGGCCTTGTCTGGGGAAAAACACGGTTGCATCTGTTTGTAAAACTTTCACCACTGAAAAAGAAGAAATTAAAAAGAACATTCAAACAATATTAAAGTCTATGAATAATTTTGAAAATGATTTTAACAGTTGACCTGATGGAAGAGAGAACCTGTGCAGTCCGTCCCCGAAATACGTTTGGGCCAGGGCTACCAAAATCCTTAAGCTGTCCCTTGCTGAACATTGTCTTCCTAACATGGTTACGGCAGTAGCACAGATACAGGGCTTAATTTGAGCTGGTTGCAGGTGGGACCCACTATCAGTTATTTGTGTGGACCAACAGTTATTTTTCTTCATCAGGCTTCCACCCAGAGGAAGATAGAGAAAAGCATACATGGGGTGAAGGAGGAAGAGAAAGACAGGAATACAGTGCTAAGGGGGAAAAGAGCGAGATAAAGTGGCAGGGGTGCCTGGGAGTGTATCAGGAAGTTATGGGGTGGAATCAAGACTGGGAGGCATTGATACAAGGAACCCCGAATTGCTGAGCGCTGGCTGCAGGGTTCTGTGCAAAGCCAGTTAATATGTTAAAAAGTAAACATGGAAACAATGTAAATGCTAAACTTAGAAATATATAATGTCTACTCTCGACTTACAGGGAGTAAAGAGTGGCATTTTATTTAAACCCTTTATAAACATAAGAGCTTAGTTGCGGTGACTACCTTTATTTCCGTGCCAAGCCTTTCCTACACTCGGAACACACACCGAAGTAGCGACCATTACATGCGCTCGGTTCCGCGAGACGTCATGCGGATCCGCGGTCCCACCGGGCCTTCCGCAAATGATAAACGATGGGTTTAGGTTAAACTAAGAACCAGTCGGATGCAGGTGAATTGGGGCCGGACACAGCGGTGCAGTTTTCAGGATGCTGCCATATCCCTTATGATGAGGGGCTTCGTCACAGGAAATCCTGAGCCCTGGCTTCAGGAAGGTAGATCACTCCCGGAGAATGAATGATCCGTGCATGAAGATTCGTATACGTGCCCTATTTTAGGTCAAATGAGTGAAGTGCTTATGACTGTAACATCATTTATAAATACATTTTCAATACAGTATGCAAAAACAGTATTACCATGCCATCCAGTGGCAAACAATAATAAAACGACCAGAGAACAGACACTAATGGCGTCACAGAATCTTGCAGCAGAGGCACACAGCTCACTTCTACCTTCTCTTTGTTGCTGGAATTGCAATTAAAGGCAGGTGATTGCTCCATGCACCGTTTGCTCTCATTTCCCCAGGAGGCTCAAAATCTAATTTGAGCAAATAAAATGTTCAATAGAACATAAAAAAGATGAAAGGGTTAGTGTTGTTGTGAAATATGCACTGTGCGTTTACTGGTGCTAATATTTTATTACAAAGTTTTATTTTAAAGAGCTTGGACCTGGCTTCTAGATCGTCCGAGCACTATAGAAAGATTTTGATAGCATAAGTCTTGATGCAGATGATACATTTGTACATTCCCTTAAATAGAAACGCATGCTAGACGATAAACAAAGAATCAGGAACAAGTAGACGATGTTGTGAAATTCAGAAACATAACCAGTTTCTGCATAGAGGCATAGAGCAACTGGATGAGAATACGGCAGATAGGGTTATTATAAGGACGGGTAAAACTGATGTTATGCAGCATGTTGTTACATTTTTTATTTTTCCACAAAAACTCTCCTGCTAAGGAATATTTGGAGTTTGTTCTTCAGGACGTTTGAGATAAAGAGGTTTCGCAACAGAGTTGCGTGGAGTTCCATAGTTGCGGTGTGGCTTCAAAGTGATGTGTTTTTTGTAAGCTGTTGGGGTTTCGAGGCACAGTGTCCTCTTGCTACAAAAGAATGGCTGCCTCCTGAGATCTTGTCCTTCTTTGCTTACTATTTGGGTGTGTTTAAGGGCACTCATCCAAATAGTAGCAGGTTTGAATTGGGATTTTGGTTCCAGAGCGAGGAAATCGAGATGCATTTAACACCAGGGTCATGTGATCCCTGCCCCAGGTGCTAGCCACAATATAAACAATACCAGGAAAGCCAGCTCTTAGTGTCACAAACACTGATTGTAGAGATCATTCAGGAGGGCATTTCCCATAATCAAGTCTGCTGAGGACCAGATCGTGAACTGCTAGATTTAGGTCTTGCTTTTGTATTAATAGTTTTATTTTTCATGGTACCTCAGTTGATATCAGTGCCTTCCACAATGTTTCTTCTGTGATTGTCAAGAATTATACTATTATCAATAATGCATGGTACAATGTGGTGTAATAGCATACATTTTGGAAATTTTGCGCACCGAGAGAAATGCAAAATTACCGAAATTTCGCAACTTTCATCAGTATTAAACGAATTTGACCTGGGTGCAGTGATGAGGCAGTGTATTTCAGCTATTACACTAGGATATGTCTTCATATGTCGATGGCAGTAGAAACTCAGGGGCATATTTACATGTCCCTATCGCCACCACAATGCCACTGTTTTGGACGTTGTGGTGGCGATAGGGGCTTCGCCTTATTTACAATGCAGTATTAAGCCCCTTCACGTTGCTTAACGCTGCCTTGTAGATAAGACACCCTTTCACACTATACTTAGTGTGAAAGTGGAGGGCAGAGGGTTTTGCAGTTGGCATTCCACCAGAGCATCCATTCATTTTGATACTGGCCTATATTTACAAAAATGGCGCCGCCAAAATTAAAAGAAGGGAACACCTGGTCTTACCCTGGGGACACAAGGAGAACTGTTTAATTTCTCCTCATTTTTTGCTGCTTCCATGTGTGCTGTGTTGTGCAGCACACAAGGAAACAGCAAAAAGCCATTGATTGTTTATGTGTAGGAAGGTGACCCTTCCTGCACATAAACAAGCATTAAAAAAAGTGACGGTTTGCAACTTCTATATGTGCTACATTAAGCAGCACACATAGAAGGTACAAAACCATTTAAAGATTGTTTTTTGTGCAGGAAGGGACACCTTTCTGCACATAAACAATTTTTCTCTGCAACACAGACACCCTTGCACTATGTTGCAAGGGTGTCTGCGTGGCGCTAGGCAGCTAAATTTAGCGTCAGCGCAGGAGGAAATAATGGGCTGCACCATATTGTTGTAAATATGGTGCAGCCCTGCATTTCAGAAGTGGCGGAGCACGGCGTTAAACCAAGGAGGCTGCTGGAGCTCTGTCACTCCCATTGTAAATATGCCACTGAGTTCTGGTGGATGGAGGCTGACTTTGTGCAGAGACATAGTGGAGTTAGTTTACTGCTAGCCAGTGATTTCTAACCTGCTGTTCATTGACCCCTGGGGGTCCACAACACCTACTTAACATGTTCATGACTGTTTGCAACATTAAATATAATTAAGAGGTTTATAAAGTACATAAAAATAAAAAATAAAATTGATATTTTGATATTTTAAAACACTGTAAGTACACTCCTCAGCCAAGCAAACTTCTGTGCTGTGTAGCATGACTTCTAAGTAGCTACATTCCCTAATGCAGAATAAAACATAGGTTGTAACCTTTAAAAAAAAAATTAAGGCATCAACAATGTGAAACATACTTTATATACACAATTCACATATCATCACAAAAAAATAACATAAAATATCTTACAAGTTAATAATTTATAAACATTAACCTGATAGTGGCTGCACATATTCAGAAGTATCAATGCCTGTTAATCTGAACACAATCTCTGATACTAAAGAGCTATGAATAACCTAATTTAACGGTGTACTTATGGCTGAGGGAATGGCCCCGATCCAGTCCTGGCAGATTCCTTCCCCAACTAGCACACTTGTGGGCCAATTACGATGTCGTCCCAAACCTCTTCCGCCCAAATCGCTTTTGGAATAGTTTCTAACTGAATCGGGGTCGTCGCGGCCAACGGACCGATTACTATGCTTCCGGACATCGACCGGTTGGACTCGCATTTACTTCAATGGGAATCTGTGTCCAAACGAGAACACTGGCTCCCATTGATAAAAGGAGTTGCTGTGGAAAACCTTTCACCCTGTGGTGGGCAAAACATGCTGCCTGCCAAACTGTGCATGCATTAAAAGAGGAGACCCATGAGTACCCCCACATCCCTGATTCGAGGGCCCCGGGTGTAGGGGGCCTGCTACAGACCCCCAACATCAAATTCTGACAGCCAATCCATGTCGGAACAACCAATTCAGAATGGCTATCTGAATCTGACATCCTAATTGCTATGATGGCAACGCGGTCCATAGACCACTGCAATTCGGTTCTGACTGACTCAGTTACACTGAATGCCTTTCGGAACTGAGTCGGTAAGTCCGAACGGTCTCCAGCCACCTTAATCGGTCATTCAGAAAAGTGTCCAAGCAAGTCTGAAAGGTGGGTTCCAAATTGGATTTGGACGAATCGAATGCCTTTCGGAGCCTTTCAGAATGACATTGTAATTGACCCCTTATGCTGAGTTCTGGAGAGATGGCCATACTACAGTTTTCTAATTTCTTCCATACTTTTGGTGGTCACCAGGTAGTTGGATTCTTTGTGGATTCCACCTCTTCTATGAACTCTTTTGCATTGTCATGTGGTGGAAACTGTGTATTTCCTTCTTGTGATGTCATCATTTTGTGCCTCTGCAACATTCATATTTCGCAACTGGATCCGAATCACAAACTGTGAATTGTAAAATAAAGAGTAGTGCTTCTGGTCCCTAGTGCGCTTTTCTCTGTGGGGGAAAAAAAATCTTGACTGTCCGGTGAATGGCGTGGCCAACATGTTGCTGTAGTTGGAAATTGCTCTGTGGGCGTATTTTTTTCACTCCACTGTAAAACAGATGCTTTCAATCCAGCTGACCCTTGGATAGGAAGTCTCACATAACCCATTTGTAAAAAGGTTGACAATGAGCTTCTATTGCGAAGTTAATATTCATTGATTAAGATTTTTTGCTCAGCTTTCATGGGGTATTTAATGCATCATACATTTACTGTAAAAGCAGTTGGTGTGAGAGGTAGCTGAATAAAAATTCAAAATTATGCTGATCACAATTATCTTAAATATTTTAACTTCATAGACCTCAACGGACACCGCTGGAAACTTAAAAGACTAACCGCTAAGAAACGCGACGCGTTCCTCTAGTAAGTGTGATTATGCCATGAGCACGCTTAACACTTAACCTGAGCCCCCTAAACTGCATTGAGCAAACGACCTTGTTCTGACCATTCCATTATCATTTGTACTCTAGGACTCAAGAGCTCTCTGCGACTGAGTTCCTGTAAGTATAACTGCCTACAGTATCCCCATGAGTTTCACTCACATGTACCACACCGGCGTCACTTTTTTTGCGCTCACCTATTTTTATACAGCATGCCGTTTACACACGCCACGGTTTGCACATGTGATATCACCTTACGGCTCCCTAACCCATGCATATATATATACCTGTTTACGAACTCTGAATGTATAAGTTATATGGGATATCTTTTTTATTTTTGTTTATAGTGCTCCTGAATAAAGGGCTATGGAGGCCGAAATGCATTGGAGCGTTTGAAAATGAATTTGAAAATGAATTTGGATGAAATGTAAAACATTTTCGAAAAAAAAGGATGTATTGGATATGAATGTGAATATCTAATTAAAACATTTACCGTGATGAATAAATGAACACTGCATATCAAACTTTCAAAGGAGTCTTAGTTTAAGAACCTATGGTGTGCCCACATACAGGGATGCGCTCACAGTCAGTGTGCGCACTACTTTGAAGTTAACTATTAAAACCTCATTAAAGCTTTGTCAAATTAAATGCATATACCAAGACATTACATAAATTACTAAAGTGATGGCGTACGATCAATTAAACTTTGTCTCTACACCAAATTCCGAGACTTGCCCTATTTGGGTTCATAGGTTTCCAATTTCTGGCACCCTAAATGGACAATTCAAGGATTAAGGTCACTATCAAAACTCATTTGATTTTCCCAGATATATTTTGACTTAAGACCTCCACATTCTTACAAAATATTACAGCAGGCATCTTGTAGGATGCTGGTAATACACCTTCTTCTCTTGTAAAGCAAAATAGACACGCATGCCATTAAAACTGAAATACTTAACAGATAATTTTCAACAAAAGACATGATCAAATGGTTAAGAATCCCATAAACAAATCTGCGAGATAAAAGCTCTCTGCAAGCGCACTCCCAGTCAAGGCAACAGCCAATAGAATAGCCAGCACTGACCATAATAGCAAATTTAATTTAGTTTCACGCAAGGAAAACCTACCTATAAAACTGGATCATAATACATCAAGTTCTTTCTGGAAACTAGCCTGCAGTTGCATAACAGGTTTTATATTATTATAATTATCGAATGTTGTAAGTTGCGCTAACAATGCAAATGAAACTCTCCAGTAAATTGCAATCACTACTAAATGTTTCCATTGTGCGCCATATTTTACTGCAGCAAGGTACACAAAAAAGCAATACGAAGATATCCTCAGCCACTGGTAATTACCGTGGCCCATATTTGAGTGCATCTTCTTTTAGCCCACCATGTCATCTCAGAAAGGAAACAGCTATAAGCAAATCAGCCTCATCCCTGCCCAATAGGAATAGTCTACAGAGAACTGTCAGGACAGGTCCTCTCTGAATTGGAATACTACACCAGTTTCAGCCTATTTGAGGCAGTTCCGGCTGGACTGCAGTAACGGCTCGTGGAGGGAGTGCCGCGGGGTGGTGAGGCGGGGCGGAGGAGGGGCGTTGTAAATTCCAGCCGGCATTTGTCATTTCAGCCTGCTAATGAAATTTGTTTTATTTATTTATTTGTTTACATTACTCCAGTCGGCCGTGACCCGGAGTTGACTACCCCCCCTGACCCTCCCCCGCCCCGCCCACCACACCGCGGCACTCCCTCCACTAGCTGCTATTGTCGAACTGTTTATAACTTTATTACAAAGAGAGTTCCAAGATGGCTGCATGTTTATCCATATACCTGTGCTTGCAGAGGCAGACATCTTTATGCGTTATTGTAGTAAAGTTCTGCACAATCATTTCATAAGAAGACAAGCATTGGCAAAGGCAGTAGGTTTGCAGCCGACACCGGACCTAAGCGTTTTGACATTGCCTGTTATTTTGCTTTGACAAAACATGAAGAATTTGATGCCTTAAATAACAATTCTTCATGTTATTCCTCATTTCCACAAAATTGGCAAGGTGTCAAAAATGCTATAAAATTTAAAGAAACGTGGGTATCAGACCAGAATCATTGTACTGGCTCTGTTGATAATAGGGCAAGGTGTTCCTGTGTACAAGGGTGATCTAGTTAACAATAATTTTACATAATATTGTTAATGGATGTATGACATTACAATGCATGCTTTTACCATGCATGCCTTTACAATGCGGTTTTTACAACGCATGCCTTTACAACGCATAGTACTTTGGGGCGCTGGATAGTGAATAGTTTAATTTACTATTCCAACTCCAGTCCCCGTGGATAGTAGGGAAGGTGTTGGATAGTAAATTAAACCTATTCCCTATCCTAGAGCGCCCCCCAGCGCAATGTGTTGTAATGGTTTGCAGTGTAAAAGTTGCGTCGTAAAGGCACTGCGTGGTAAAAGTTGCGTTGTAAAGGATGTTTCCCATTGTTAATGCATCAGTGACTGTTTGCTGTCAATGGGTGTGTGACACCTGTAACCTTCGAAGGATCTGCTTTGCACAGCAATCTCTGAGCTAATGGAAGAACAAGAGTCACCAAAGTAACAGGCTTTAGCTATGCACAGGAAAAGTTTTAACCAAGCACTGTAAGCAGTGGGAAGGCCTCAACACAAAATATATAAACAGGACATTTAAACACAACAGAGTTTCCAAAAGATTTCAAGTGTACTAAACACCAGGGACCGTATTACACAAAGTGCCCCGGGGGCGCAACAGGCGTTTGTGCCCGCTTTGTGTGCCCGGGGGGCACTCTGGTATTACAGAAGGGGCCGCAGACACTTGAGCTGCCCATTTTGTAATACTAAAGGTCCTGGCGCACATACAGCGCCAGGGCTTTCTCAAGAGGGCGTTCCCTCATTTGCATGGTAACGTCCCTTTACCGCTGTATTATAGACAAGGGCGCAGAGGCAAAGGAGCTCTCAGGAGGCGCACTGACAGTGCACCACCTAGAAGATAGCGCACTGTCAGAGCACCCCCTGATAGCTGCCCCCTTGAGGGGGAGAGGGAATCCTATGGACCCTCCAGACATTCCTTTGCAGGTGGGTGCAGTCATTGCATCCGCATAAAAAAGGGATCTCTAATCCCCTTTGAAAGTGCATTCCATCTGCATAGTGAAATACGTAGCGGCTGCTTCAAAGCCGCTCCGCATTTCACTTGAATGCGCTGTCCCCAGGGCAGCACGAGTTCACAGTTGCTCTGGGGGCAGGAAATTCTATGTAATAGGGTGCAATTTCTCTGTTTTCACCTGGCGCATCTGTTTTAAGGTGCACCAGGGCGCAAACAGGGAAAGTGCGCCCCATACTTAATAGGGCCCCTGTGTACTTAATCGAGCCCCTGTACGTTAAAGGGCTCTAGTGCCCTTCACCTATTTTTCAGGATATTGCCCTGAGATTCCTTGATGAAGAATGAGTCTAAGTCACATCATCTCAGATGTGCTAAAATAAAACCCAACTTGGTGAGAGGAAATCCAAAATAAAGCATAGGCTATCAGCAGAAGTGAACTGAGAGTCTGCAGTTACATTGTTAAAGTGCCTTGGGATATACAGTCATTATTCTTTTTAGGTCTCGCGCCTAGCGTTGCATTGCGCAGCACTGCTTGCGCAGCGAGAGACATCATCTAGGGGTTTGAAAACGGACCTAGAAATCGCACACGCTTGTGTGTGTGCTTTTCCTTTTGCCCCAGGCTATTGGCCTTTGCGTGAGTCTTTGTAACAAAGATAGCATTAATTGGCCAAAGGCGGGCGAATTGCTTTGCCCATGGCCTATTGGTGTTGATTACCCGCACCGCCGCCATGTGGTTTTAACTATCGTGCCCAGACACGGGCGCAATAATTGAAACCAGATGTCTCCTTGTGGCGCGCGCGCACGCACCACTCGTGGGCTTCTTCTTTTTTAGATCCATTTCACAGAGAAGCAACTAAATGAAAGAAGGAAAGAGAGGTTGTGAACCGTTTCATATTTTGTATTTTTTTCAACACTGTAACCCTTTTGCATCCTCTGGCAGAACTGGAATTATGTGCTACAGCACTTTCCAAACTAATGCATGGACAGGCTTCTTAAGGGATACCCTAGCACATTTTTAAATGTGCCTTAGTTTTTAATTAATTTTTCAATTCACGCCGAAACCGTCCAATCGATGAATTCATATTTTAATGAAAAACTGCATTCATCGTGCTTTAACATTTACAAAATGCCTTCGGTGTGTTTGCTGCCTATTTGCTGTACCGTCGTCCCTTGCTGCCCTGGGGAAGTATGGGTTTGCGTGTGCGTTTTACTGATGACCTCGTGCGAGAAAGCCTAGGTGGAATTGCAGGCTGCAGAGATGGCCACTGCTTGCCCTCCTCATCGCCCCTCCCAACCCCCCCACCCCCAGCATTGTTATCATCCGCGCTGCCTGCCTACGCTGTGATGATTCACGCATGTCTCACACTATTAAAGGAGTCAGGCGGAGAAAGGGATGTTTTGTCTGGTTTTTATTTTCTGCCTGGTGGACACCAACTTTCCATCCAGTTAACAAGCAGTACTTTCTTTCTATTGAGTGCTCTGAGCTAACTGAAACGTGGTGACATGCATGCAGCACTTTATAAAGCTGCTAATAAACGAAGTGTCGCTGAACTGAGAGGGATTCTCTTACACTTCATCTTGCTCGTATGAGGTGAATCTCAGAACAAGTCTGATACTTTATACAGTAACAGACATGGAGGGGATACACTGACCCACGTCTCACCCCCTTTACCCAGTGTTCACCTGGTGAAGTCACTCGTTTACTTACTACCCTTGGTGTCACAGTCACGCACAGATGTAACTCAGTGAACAGATGTGCTTGTAACCACATTCGCCGGTCCCCATAGTATCGACCTGGAAGGATGAAAAAAGCTGCTGATCCTGCGGCATACAAAGCTGTGACCTGTTGGTCCAAACAGGTTTCCACAGCAGATCCATTCACCCACAGAGTTACCCCACGGCTGCGCTACTTCTAGAAAAAAGAGAAAAATGTGACTCGTCTTACCAGACCAGTGGGCCCTCGGCTGCGTGTTTTTCAGTGACCCCAGTGCGACCAATCTGGTTGTTGTGTGGCTGTACACAGCATATGGGGTGCAGAGTAGGTAGGAACTAGGAGCCTGGCAAACAGAAGGGCTGGTTCCTTCTGCACTGCACCCGGGTCCTTCCTCGCAGCCACCCTCAAGCAGCGCTGCACAGAGGCAAACACGGACTAGCGCCGAAGGATGGCTCAGCTGTAAACTCTGGGTTTCCTGGTCGTTTCTGGCCAATCCGCAAGAGCTTCGCTGGCGCCAAAGAATTCACATGTTTTTTCTTCACAAAACTATGCAACTTCCACTGCCCCTCCGCCTCAAGCATAAAAAACCACAGGTTATGGGGCTAAGGTCAGGAGCGGATCGGATTACCACTGTTTGACACCCAATTCAGACAATTGTTGTGGGCAGGTGAATTGAGGGGCAGCCACAATCTCTGAGAAGCTAAGAGTAGGGAAGAAGAAGGTGCGCAACACAGTAGGCTCTCCATCACTGATGGAACAAAGCGTCCGGATTGGGGTGTGATGCAGCGACGAAAAAGTTTCACTGCGCAGTGGAACCTCATCTGTGGAGGTGCAGAACAAACTAGTTGTATCCAATTCCCCTGTGCGTCAGAAGACTGTTGTTCCAGACTGTTATTCCTAACAGCTATTTTATCTACCTACACCAAAGGAAGAAAGAACGCAGGTACATCTGCCACATGTTCTTGCTATCAAAATCAAAGGCAATTGATCTGCCCTGATAGCAGGACACCTTCAGGAGATGTGGCCTAACGGCCAGAGCTTCAGACTTTAGAACTGGTGAGTATTGAGTGGGGCAACTTTAATTACGCAATTCTGCAGCAGCAGCGTTTTCCTTATAATTATGGATTTGCCGAACTTGCTACATAATTCATCATCTACTGCATGACACCACAGAACTACAAAATGTAGTTTATGAATAGGCTGCCAAAATGTGTCTCTATCCCCTGTTTCATGAGTTAGAGGCATGTGAGTCTATGCTTGTGAAAATAGTGAATAGCCAAAAGTAGTAAAAGTTACTCAAAAGTATAAGCATAAACTTACACTGGTGAATTCCTCCCAAGTTTATGTTACATACCTGCCACAGATGTCTTACTGCAGCTCAAGACATGTGCTGCGTGTCTCCTAAACTATCTTCCTCCTGGCTCTCTCTCTCTCTCAGGTTTTCTGTTGCCTCCCTCTCTGCCCTGCCCCCGATTACATTACACAAGGTCAGATCCTGAGTATCTTTTACATGTATTTATTTATTTACATACACAACAAAGTGCATCGCTAAACACTTATAAAGTCCCAAAGGCCACTGCACTGCAAACCGAAACACATAGGTAAAACATTTTTTCATTTTTAAAATAAGCAGTTTTCTTTTTTTTAAATGCAGCCCGTTTTCCTTGAAAGAAAGAAAAACTTTTAGTCCCTGAGACCACTGCCTGCTCACAAAAAATATTTCTCCCATTTGCAAGCGCAAAAAAGGGTCCTATATCTGTCCCAGTGTCATTTAAAATGCCAGTAGCTCAAACTTTTGCAAATGCGAGACCTATTGCATTGCAAACGCTTGATTTATGGAGCATGCTTGCTCTATACAAAATATTTCGGAAGATTTCATGCTATTAGACCTGAGTAAATCAGGATAAAAGAATATAAAAAAACATTATTTCCTCTTCTTCCTATCGCATAAAATCCTGGTTCATCAAATTAAATTAGGCATTTCCTAAAGGCACTGAAGAGAAAAATTATTCTTTAAATGATGTGCTGGGCGGTCAGCCAAGCTATTTTGAATAACAGCCTAATGCACAACTGTTGTACACCATTCACCTTTAAGATCATACTGCCTTGGGCTGCTTGAATTTGCATAGTGATTTTGCTCCCATAGAATACTTCACAACGCTTTTTCCCTCCCTGCTTAACTCCAGTGTGTCACTCATGACAAAATATTGGGAGCAAATCTAGTTTCAATATATATTTTATTGAACACTAAAAAAGATGTATTTTATTTTTAAAATACACAGGCTTGTCATTCAGGTTCAGTGCAGCTCAAGAGAAGAGAGAAGCTGCTGCATTTACAGGGAACAGAAGAGAGAAACCTTGTTTGAGGTGGGGCTGCCTTTAAGGGTTGTAATTGTAAACATGTGCCTAGTTCTTGTGTGCTATTTCCCCACTGCTTACCCGAGAGGAAGCTTCCGGTGTCTCAAATCGGGCTGCCTTGAGGTTCATTTCTGCTCGTTCATACATGTGAGCCTTCAGACAAGGGTGGAAGACATAGTAGAGGTTGCAAGAGAGGAGCAGGACTACACCTCCAGGAGAGCCAACCCATAGCCAGTGATATATTGATCTGTGAGGGTGCGGAAGCTCATGCAGAGGGACAGAGGGAAGGTAATGTGGAGTACGCAGGACACAACAGTAAAACACAACAGAGAGACCCCTAGCTGTGGCTAGAGAGCCCTGCATGTACTAGTGGATGTACTAACATCATGAGTGGACTGAAAGAGGGGTGAAGCTAGTTTGGTTGGTTAACAAACAACTACAAAATTGTATATCGGAGTTCTGTTTCAGGTAAATAGCTACAAAATTGCCTGAAACACTCGTTTGATTCCATCAGGTCATGCAACACCCTGCTAGGTGATAGAAACGAACTGAGACACTCTGCACCTGCTGAACCCACTGAAGAAATATTTAATTAAGAAACAAGTTATCATGTAATCCCTAGATAGATCAAGGAACAGAAAAAAACAATGGATGAAATGTAGAACAATACTGATGTCTCCACTAAGGGAAGAATTATGAAGCAATACATCTGGAAAGTGAAGGGGAAAGGTTGCTTGTAGGAAACTCCAGTGGGGTCAGTGTGGGTATGCAGCATAAATATCGAAGTCACAATATCAATGGTACCTAATATCGCAGACAGATTATTGACAGTATCATAATATTGAGGTAAGATATACCAAAGTATGGTAATATCAAAGTGTAATACATAGTTCTTTGAAATATCATAGTTAATATCGTTTTGGGGGTGTTTTTTGTTTGTATTGGCTTTGTAAAAATTTGTGACGTTAGTAAATATTTTGTTTTTGTTGTTATTTTTTGTTATGTATTTAAAGAGTGTACATTTGTTTTTTATTTAAAACATATTATTTTTTAAAACATTTAAAAATGTTTAAAAAAAATAATTGTATGGAAAATAAACAATTACAAATACAAAACACTTCAGTTGGAACCTAGACCAGTTGGGGATGAAGTGTGCTGCTGGCTGATTACACCAGCTGCTGTGAAATGAAGATGTATTTATCCTTAAGCGTCTTCTGATATGTTTAGGAATACAACGGACTTGATCACTTGACAGGCATGAGTGTATCTGCCCACATATTCACCAGTAAAATTGAAAGCAGACCAGGTGCTAACAATTAGTGCCATATTGAAATGGTGCAAGACTAATATTTTGAAGTATGTACAAAACCATAATTCACTTTTGACTAAGAAGTACATATTCCATCTCACAATAGTACCTGGATATCATCATGAGTAGATGGGTTTGAAAATAAACATCCAAATCCATTGTTTACTCGTGAATGGCAGCTTGCACATCCACACAGGGCAAAACAAAATGAAAAACAGAGAGGGAACATATATAAGTGACCTAATAATAATGATGCAATGCCCAGTTTACAGGTTTTTTGTAGTATCTTCACACTAATCAAAGTTATACTACATAATCAGTGTGAATCATCAGAATACTCGACAAATATCTGATGTTGTCCAGAAAAAGTCATTCCAAATATGGTTTAATGACTAGAACTACCACTTGAAAATTCATAACATGACTAAGGCATGTGTAAGAAACACTTAACTAATGCACAGGTGGCCATATTTTCTAGCAATCCAACAAAAATACAACAACAGGATATCAATGCTAGAACATGGAATACCTATTTAGTAAATAAATGTAGTACCCTTAGTTGCCAAAAGACATTTTAACATGCAAAACATGGAAAAAGGATCATCTTATCTGTAACTACAATTCCAACACCCATGTGTGAAATGGAAGAAAACGATCGGGGGCTCTTGCACAGAAACGCTTCACCACATCTTGAACTAGATTCTCTTCCTTTCCTCCTGTAAAAAAATCAAACATATACACAGACCCAAGGAGAACGATCAAATATGACCTTACACAGTCATCTATATAGTATATTGTGAACACACAATAATTTTCACCCAAGTGTACTCTCAATGTCTTCAGCCAGGCAGACCCTTAGTTTCAAGGTCTATACTGTATCTTGACTTTTCTTCTGAGCAACAGTGTTCTGTTGTCCCCTCAACCCCACTATGATATTATGTGGTACCTGCTTAATTGCGAAGTATGTGGGCTTGGATTTATCTCTGTAGTGCATCTCACTCAATTGTCCGGCCATTGGATAATATGGATCACCATTATCAAATGAACACATTTATACTAAAATCCTTTTCTTGACAGCATGCGTGGTGCTACCTACATACATTCTCTTGCAGGGTCATTCCAAGATGTACACTACAAACTGAAAACTGCAAGTCAAAATCTGAGTTACAGTGCTGGTGATCTTTTCATATGAAAAAAAGGAGATGATGGACGGAGCACTGAAACTTTTCAGACACTCACCCCCAGCCACAGATCTGGGTTGAATTCATCATCATTGTTTTGCTCACTTTGTCACCTCAGTTCGGACCTAGATATAGGCAAATCAGTCTTGACCCTGTGCCTCATGGGCACAGACCAGCTTGATCTGCCAAGCCAGGTCCCTGAACCGGATACAAGCATCCTGAGATGACACCCAGGATGCTTGAGAGGATCTGGCCTGGCAGTTCAGGCTGGACAAATCTGTGACGGGGGGTGAGTGTCTGAAAAGTTTCAGCACTCCATTCATCATCTCCTTGTGTTTGCCCCTTTCATATGGCACATCAAATTCCTTACTGCATCTTTTGTCCTTACATGGTTTACATCTCCTAGAGGGGAAAAAAACCTTTCTGATATTGCAGTATGGTCGTACTTGTAACACTGTACTAGAAGGTCATTAAGTGAATGTCCTCTCCTGCATGTCATACTAGGTTTGTCCCTTAGTACACCTTTGAGACTATCCCAGTTCATACAATGACTTTCTTGTAACCATTAATGTAATTCATCACCATGTGTGTGGTCTCTTATTGATCATTAATGTTGCCCATTCTATTATCAAATAGAATCTTATCTCTATCTATTCTTTTGATCCTTCCAATGGCATTGGTTAGAACCCATCTGGGGTATCCTATTTCTCTAAATCCTGTTAGCAAGACACCTTGCTCCCTTAGACAGCCCTCTTAAGTTTTTCAATTTCCCAGTGTCCTCAGGAGCTTCCTGAAGGGAATACTCCATTTCAGAGACTTCAGGTGACTGCTCAGGGTCTGGAAGGGACTGTTGCCTGCGGTGAATTTTCAGTATAGGCTGGTTAGGATCTTGTTATCTTTGACCTCAATGACAATGGTATTATTATTAACTTTATTCAGTAAAAAATTTCACCATAAAGGTATACATTTTATACAATACGTTTTAAAATTGGAAATTCATTAGTAAGTACCATAGTTCAATAAAATTAATCAAAAAGTGTGCAATTTATACAGTACACATAAGTATACTAAGGCCCAGCAGCCATATATGCATGTAACCTCACATAACTGCACTATTACATAATGGTAAAATTCAATTTAAAACCAATACAAAAGACCATCAAAACATCCTATCAGAGAACCGGCTAGCTATTAGGCGGGGTGGGGCGGGGCTTCATCCTCCTCATACGTGTCAACCATGCACTACCCGAAAATTTACCTACCCCGCATATCATAGCAGTGGAGGACGTATCAGTGCAAAGAACTCGTAGGGCCATTTTGTGGCATCTGAGACCCATCCCCTAACATAATGTTTTTAACCAAACCTTCCTGGCAACTTTATATGCAGGGCAAGCAAAGAGGAAGTGCGCCACAGACTCCTTCGGGGCAGGGCATCCGGGGCAGGGGTTCGTGGGCCACTAGCGTTGGTCCATCCCGAGGTGAAGTCATGCACCAGGAGGGTCCCATACCTGAGTTTTAAGTAAAGTGCTCTATCTAGGGGCTTTGATATAAGATCAAAAAAGGTTCAAATTTTCTAGACCATTTAAACTCTAAGAACCGCTCAGTGAGCAAGCCCCCTGTGCCACTACTTATAGTCTCTACCTGAACCCAATCCCAGTACAGTTTCTTAATCACTAGTTTAGGGGGTGGCGTTTGACTCGCCCATGCATCACTCAGGCTCAGTTGCACAACCAGCTGCCTCAAGTTGCTCAACCACCTGATCTTATTGCTGGTATTGAGCAGAATAAGTTCGTCTAAAACAGCAGCATAGTTAGTGAGCTCCCTGGTCCTTCTCAGCCGGACCCAAAATAGTAGTGGGCGCAGCCGCACTAAGTCTTTAAAGGAACGCCTGCCCAAATCTAGCCGTAAGGGGATTAGTGGGGTAGAGACTGGGAGAGCCACCGGGTCCCTCAAAAACCTTTTTTCGGCTGAGACTAACTCCGAAACATTCTCGAACCCCCACAACTCTGAGCCATATTGAGCGGCCGGTAAAATCTGTCCCTCATAGATTGCCAGAGCCGGTGCCACAGGTTTACTCACCGACTCCCGGTGTTCTCTCAAGGTCACCCCTTTTGTGACTGAGTAACATTTTGGCCAGGTGATCCTTCCAATTCATCCGACAATTTACTAGAACCCCCAAATAGTCGAAGGAGTCTACCAGCTCCAGAGGTGCCCCATTGAGCGTGAAATTGTTCCTGAATCTTTTGGAGGGTGAGAGGGCCATAAGCTTAGTTTTAGAGGTGTTAATGGTAAGTCCTCTATCCGTACAAAAAGTGCTAAAACGGTGCAAGAGCTTTTGAAGGCCCACAGGGGATTTAGAGATCAGTATGGTATCATCCACGAAGAGTAGAGTGGGAGTTTTCTCCCCCGCCAGGGATGGCGCGTCTGCCTCTTCCTCTCTCAGATGGTCCACCACTCCGTTCACAAAGAGAGAGAAGAGGGTCGGCGCCATGACGCATCCCTGGCGGACTCCACTCCTCACGGGCACCCTGTCTGTCAGTTGCCCCTGGGTGCCCCATCTAATCCTTGCGTAGTTCCCCTCGTGTAGCCTTACAATGAAACCCAAAAGAGGCCCAGGAAAGCCCATCTTTTCTAGCGTGTTCCACAGCCTTGCTCGGGGGACCAGGTCAAATGCTGTCTTGAGATCTATGAAAGCCAGGTAGAGACTACCCTTATTGATGGTCACAGACTTCCAATAGATGGCAAAAAAGCGAAAGACCTAGTCCATCGTGCCCACCTTTTGGCAGAATCCTGCTTGGAAATGGTAGAGGACATGTTCCTCTTCCATCCAGATTCCTACCCTCGAGATAGTGACCCTGCCAACCACCTTCTGAATCACGTCTATCAGACTGATGGGTCTATAGTTGGCAGGGTCATCTCTGGCCCCCTTTTTGAACACGGTGACCACCTCTGCCCCCTTCCATGAGTCTGGCACAGGATGTCCCTTAGCAATCAAATTCATTATGAGGGCGATAAGTTTGGCCCAAGCAGTAGGATCTTCTAACAGGAGGTCCCCCGGGATCCCGTCCGGACCAGCCGCCTTCCCCGGGGTCAGATGTCTAATTGCCGATACTAGCTCCGAGGGTGAGAATGGATCCTCAAACACTAGTGGGAGTTGATCCCTTCTAACTGGGGATGGAGGGGGGTGAGAGGGCTCTTCAGCTTCACCGTACAGTGCAGAAAAGTGGGAGAACCATTGCTGGCTTGTTATGTGAGTAGCTAATGGTTGTGAGCTCTGCTGCCTAGCTTTGTTAATGAGCTCCCAAAACAACATTGCATTCCTCTTACTCACTGCAGAATTAAGATCCTGCCAATATTGTTCTTCCCACTCCTGTTTGGCCAATGCCATTACCCTTGCATAGTCCTTCCTAGCCGCTCTAACTAGTGAGGGATCTTTTTTGAGCAGGGTAACTGTTAGCTCTTTCCTTTTAACCCTGCACTGGACCGTATACCAAGGGTTGCTGGATTTGGGAGATGTATTATTTACTCTTCCACATTTCGCCTTGGATAAGAAATATTGGGCCACTTCCTCTATTGTATTTTTATATGCTGTAGCAAAAGCAAAAGGGGACTCATGGGCACTTCCCATTCCCAGTTCCAGAGCCACCAATTCCTCGGTCAGATCTGCCACATGTGTCTTGATACTCACAAGTTGATCTTCCTGCAATTGGGCCTTGTCCCATTTCAGCCTTCGGTTACCATTATAACGGACAATCTCGTTGGTTGTCCTCAAGGGAGTGCTCTTCACACATCCCTTTGGGTTGCCCCACCTTAACTTGGTACAAAGGGGGTTGTGATCACTGTCCTGTGTGGATACCACATCCATATCTACCAGGTCCCTCCACAATTTGACGTCCAATAGAATATAATCGATTCTTGACTGACCAGTAGGCCTATTAAAAGTCATTGCTCCAGCACGGTCTGACATAGTCCTACCATTTAGTGCTCTTAGGTTGTGTTCCCTAGTGAGGGCATTAAGTTGTATTGCCCTTGCTGACCATTTTCTAATTGGGGCTAATGCCAAGGCTGGGATAGACCATCTAGAATCTTCCTCCTCAATACCCAAGGGGTCATCCCCGCTAAGGGGTTCAAATGTACAATTAAAATCCCCACCCACTATGATTTTAGAGGATAGGGGCAGTTGGCTAGTGCCAGGTCTAGACTCGTTAGTGTAGATGAGGCTGTGTCCCCCCGGTGACCCTCTGGAGTAGACATTAAATACATCCTACTCCCCTCAGTTTGTCCCCTAAATGAAAGATGTAGGATATCCCTACATGCTGAATCATGGCTAACAACATCCCAGTTCAAGTCAATTTTAATCCAGGCCAGTAAGCCTCCTGCTGGTCTACCCTTCCCACAGCTTACGGCGGGGGAGAAAAAGGTTGTGTAGCCAGATTTATGTAATGGGAGCAAACTCCAAGTCTCTTGGAACAGACACACGTCAAACTTCCCAATAAATGTGTGCCATTCCAGTAAAGCCATCTTCCTTTTTAACCCCGCCACATTCCAAGATAACAGGTGGACGACCCTATAACCTATAGAGGTCGCATCGAGGGTCCCCTTGTTCCCACTCCTCCCCAGAGCAATGGGCTTTGGGCTGGCCTCCACATAGTTGTTTAAGTTTAGGGGTACATTACTATCGACATTGGAGCCCGGGCTCAATACCTCTGTAGTAGCTGTAGTTACACTACAATCCGTGAAGTTGGCTAGTAAGGGGCCTACTTTCCCATTGTCATAACAACTGGCCTCACTTGAAACCACTTGAACTATGCACCCTTGGCTGGCATCACATGATCGGCCACCCATGCGCATCCTCGACTGTGATCTTCAATCGCAGTCTTCCATACCTGATAACCCAAAAAACCTGTTCCCAGACTCCAGAGGTGTAAAGGGTTTCAAGTGGTCCATACTCCTAATTGTGTTTCTATTACATCTCGGGGGTACCGTGTTCCACCCAAAGGGATCGACCACATGTGCAGGGTATTGTCCCTGGGGTGCGTGCCTAGTACTATATAATGGCAGAGGGTTTGTGTGAGGGGGGATCAGCCCACTTGTGAAAGTTGGGGGGAACACCAGGGATCTAGGGTAAAAATATGTCAGGGCCCGAGGGATAATGCAGCTGTCGCCACTTCCCGTGGGCCAATTTAATATGTAGTCTCCCCATCAATGTTGTGTGTAATGGGTCTATATGTACCCAGCCAGTGCATGATTTTATTCTTCAGCTGGGCGAACCCTTCCCTCTTATTGTCTGATAACGGTGGAACACCCGTCAAAATAACCACAAAAGGCACAGCTTGTGGGGGTAGTTCCACTTGTGGCCCTTTGTTCACTGGAGCTCTAGTGTGCCTAGTGCTTCCCCGTTCCTCCCGCGTATTCACTGTGGGGGCCATTACCAAACCCCTTGTCAGTTCACTAACCGGAGCTCCTGCCGGCATGTTTACATGCTTTTGTAACTGTGGCCTTTGTTGGGTAGAGTCGGCCCTACTAGAGGGCTGTGGAATGGCTTTAGTAAGTTGGGATGGAGCTTTAGGGGCAGTGGTAGTAGGTAACGTAACCGAGGTTGTGGGCGGAGCAGCCACACTCACCTGGGCCTTAGATGGAATAACCTTGCAACTTATGGTGGTCTCTAGGATCGTGAGTCTAATCTCCACCCTTTTTAAACTCTTAATGATAGGGAAGAGGAGAGATCTAATTAGGTGTTCCAAGTTCCCCAGTGGAAGTGTGGGGAGTAATACATTCAATGGTGGCTCCACAGGGGCAGGGTCAGGCTCAGTTATGTTGGTATCCATGACAGGTGGTGCAGCTACTGGGGGAAGTGACAAGATTGGGAGACTTTCTGGCACCTCCACTAGTGCCAAGACAGGTTTAGTAACGGGCTTTATCTATTTACCAAAATCAGAATGACTAGTTTTAGTTTTAAACATCCCTTCCCCCATCTTCCGTCTTCTTTTACTAGGGGGTGGGCCATGGGTCTTTACCAATACTGATTGCTTCGGCTTCTTCCTTGTCGGCTTAGCACGAGTGGGGATCTGAGTAATTAGGTCCACAGCCGTACAACTAGAACTGGGAAGGGGGAGACACTTACAATCTGGTCGGTAGGAACACAGGGAGTGGGGGTACAATCCCGCAACAGAAATGGGACACTATCCAGTGATGATAAATCTTCATTGCTACTTGGGCTTCCTCCCTCCTGGGCAACGAAATGGGGTGTGGGATCGGCAAGAGGCCTATTTTTCAAACTTTCAACAGAGCGTCGACGCTCTGCCCTGCGCTCTGCCAAAGAGTTTTCCCTTTCACCATTGACCAATGCCCTAGTGAAATAATTGTCAAGTGTCCCGTTTCTAGACCCCCCGGCTTTCCAGTGGTGGCATCCTCAGAATTCAGAGCCATATCCATCAGTTGCTTCAGGGACTACAGTTGGAAGACGCTATGGAATTAAGAGGGTGGGCCCAGCCCAGCCTCCTCTGGCCTACGAGGGCCTCAGAGGGCCTGCCCGTTGCCCGAGCTTCGCCCTGGGCGCTCCCGCGCGCTACCGCGCTGCGGTCTTGCCAGTTATTTAAATAGAGCTAGGGCGGGGCCGTGGCCGGCAGGGAGAGCGGCCCAGGTGCTGCGGGCTAATCAAGCAGGGACTCCTGGGAAGTTGAGTCCCTGCTGCACTGCTCGCAGCCCTGCCGGTGCGATGCTGCCCCCGACGATGCTATATCCTGCAGCCCCTTCCATAGTGCTGCAATGCCGTCCCTCCCGCAGGCACAGAAGACGATGCGGGACCGGCGCAGCGGGTCCGGCGAGGTTTTGGTGTGCACCCAGGCACACGAGAAGCAGTCCAGCAGCCAAACCAAACAGCCCGTCCAGCGTCCACAAGGCGTGTCACCAGCAAAAGGTATCCCACAAGCAGGTGGAGTTGAGGCCAATTTGAATTCAAGGCGGGGGGCGTGGCCGGCAGGGAGAGCGGCCAGGTGTTGCGGGCTAATCAAGCAGGGACTCCTGGGAAGTTGAGTCCCTGCTGCACTGCATGCAGCCCTGCCGGTGCGATGCTGCTTCCCCCGATGATGATATATCCTGCAGCCCCTTCCAAAGTGCCGCAATGCCGTCCCTCCTGCAGGCACAGAAGACGGTGCGGGACCCGCGCAGTGGGTCCGGCGAGGCGTTAGTGTGCACCCAGGCACACGAGAAGCAGTCCAGCAGCCAAACCAAACAGCGCCTCCAGCGTCCACAAGGCGTGTCACCAGCAAAAGGTATCCAAAAGGTATTAATGTTGCCCATTCTATTATCAAATATAATCTTATCTCTATCTATTCTTTTGATCCTTCCAATGGCTTTGGTTAGAACCCATCTGGCGTTTCCTATTTCTCTAAATCCTGTTAGCAAGACACCTTGCTCCCTTAGCCAGCCCTCTTAAGTTTTTCAATTTCCCAGTGTCCTCAAGAGCTTCCTGAAGGGAATACTCCATTTCAGAGACTCCAGGTGACTGTTCAGGGTCTGGAAGGGACTGTTGACTGCGGTGAATTTTCAGTATAGGCTGGTTAGGATCTTGTTATCTTTGACCTCAATGACATTGTACAAGAACACAATCTTTTCCCTACTGATGGCACACGTGAAAACAAGATTGAAAGGATTCCTCCTCAGTTTGTCAACTAACTATCTTGGTAATCATTCAGAGTCTTTCCAAATGATGAACAGGTTATCAATATACCTCAACCAAAGCACTGCTTGTATCATTGTTGTTGTTGTTTCAGCTGCAGTGGCCACCTGCACCAATATGTATTTGTTTTATTTTTTATTTTTCAATGTGTATAGAATTAATATGGGTAAATCATTAAAAATTTATAGAAATTTGGAAACAATTTTATTGTTTTGTTCATTTATATAATTCCTGAGATTATTGGAATTTTTTTAAAACAAATAATGTACATTTCATAAATTTTTAAAATTGTAAAATAATAACCATGTACCTTTTATTTGTACTTTTAAAATATCTATAAATAATTGTTTAATGCATATCATTTTCAAAGTTTTGGCTAGTGTTATTATTATTGAATTTAAAACACTAAAATCAACGGTGGTAAATTATTTAAAAAATGTAATGGAATTTTATACTAGAATTGGTTATTTATACATATTTAATAATTAAAATGAAATCAGAAGGAATGTAGAAATATAAACAATTTTACCATAAAAAAGTATTTTTTACCGATATGTTATTGTGTTTGTAATATTAATTTAATATTTTCTTTCCAATTTTAATAAAAAAATACAATTTGTATTATTGTTTCCCCCCACTCTTCCATCCCAGCAACTCCCACCATTGAACATCTGAGACTAATCTGGTGGAATGTGGCAGGATTAGCTAATAAGCTGGCTGCTCAAGACTGGGGAACTTACATTGAGACTGGGGACGTTTGCATGTTCCAGGAGACCTGGGCAAGGGAAGACTATGGGCACCAAGGTTATCAGTCATTTTACATCCCGGCCAGGTGGGAGGGAAAAGGACGCCCTTCAGGCGGGCTCACAGCCTGGGTGGCATCCCACCTAGGTTGCGAGGCCACATGGTTACCAACCCCCTCCGACGATATCCTTGTGGTTCTATTGTCCTGGCCAAATCAAGCGAAACTCGCCTTAATAAACACCTACTCTAGGCAAGTTGGAATTGCCAGGGAATCGCTCACCATAGACGAACTTTCAGATTATCTATCCGAATTACCAAGAGATTTACCCTATGTAGTGGGAGGGGATCTAAACTCCCATTTTGAGCCATTGCCAGGCCTTTTAGAGGGTTTTCCAATGGAAGAAGAGGTCAGGTGGTCAGTGCCTTCGGTAGAAGCCCCCCCCGAAGGCATGGACTCCTGTAGCATTGCAGATCACAGCTCTTACCCTAAAGTTTGGAATTAGAGCCTGTAACAGGCGTATTAGATCTGACATACCTAGCAGAACCACCTATAATAGAGTGGGAAGAGAATCTCGCTTGGATTATGTCCTGGTACAGATAGCGAACTGGCCAGCTATTCGGGATTTTAGGGTTATGGAAAGGCTAGACAGCGATCACAATGCCCTTGAACTTGACCTTATTCACCCCGGCCTTCAAACCTGCACAACGTATGGGGAGGGGAGCAAACCTGAACTTCTACTGGAAAACAACAGGAGAAGAATCAGGTGACAACAACTGGCCTCAAGCGAGGAGAAACTCCAGAGGCTTTACGCAGGGTTAATCCCCATTCTGGAAACTGTGGGAGATTTAGCCACCAGGGTGAGCAATAAAGATTCACAGGCCAAATTATATCAGGCCCATGAGGACCTTATAAAGGCTGCGGCCCCCAACCTTTTCAGTAATGTACAGAATCCAAGGAGGGGGCAGCCATATAAATCCTCATGGTATAACACAGCCTGCAGAAGGGCAAAGGGGGAACTCCTTAGATCCATCAAGGAGGGTCTAGGTGGGGAGCAGTTAAGAGAAAGCAGATGGGCATACAAAAAACGTATTGCCCACGCTAAAACCGAATGGGAAGAGAATCAATGGGAAGAGCTCACTAAGTCCTTAGCGATAAAAGATCACCGAATGTTTTGGAGAATAGTAAGCGGGGGGTCGGGGAATCTCCATTCGGCAATTGAGCCAAACATTGCACCAGGGGTGTGACAGGCACACTTTCAATCCCTTTATAGCTCTGAGACGGGAGAACCTACTAATGACACCGGCATTGGTTGGCCCTATTACGAGGGGGATCCAATAACATTGGATGAGGTCAAGGTTGCAATAGCAGGACTCACCTCGGGAAAGGCGCAAGGATTGGACGGCCTACCTGGGGACCTGTTCAAGCAGGAGCCCAATGTCTGGGCCCCCTACCTTGCCGCTCTGTTTAATGGAGTTCTCAGCGGCATGGAAATCCCCAGTACTTGGCTGGGGGCGGAGGTGGTTCCAATATTTAAAAAGGGCTCTCCTCTTCTCCCAGTCAACTACAGACCAATCAGTCTAATCGATGTGTCGCAGAAGCTGTTTGGGAGGGTATTGTTGAACCGGCTCCAGGATTGGGCAGAAGAGTTGGGTGTTCTTAGCCCGTACTAGGCGGGATTTAGAAAGGGAGTCTCCACTGTGGACCAGGTCTTTCGATTGAATATCATCTATTGGAGGGCGGCGATATTCGAGGGCGGCAGCCTATACACAATTTTTGTGGATCTGCGGGCCGCCTTCGACCTGGTGCCCAGAGGGAAACTTTGGAGCGTTCTGGCTGAGAAAGGCGTTCCCCCGGATATCCTGATAATCTTGCAGAGATTACATCACAACAACTATGCTTGAGTGAGGTGCAGGAGGTCCGGGGCACTGACGGATAGATTCCCCACTGACCGAGGGGTTAGACAGGGTTGTGTGCTGGCACCAACCCTGTTCTGCCTTTGTCAATGGGGTAATCGCCCACCTAAATGCCACTGAATACACTGACGCCCCCAAATTGAACGGCAGCAGGGTGCCTGCAATCATGTTTGCAGACGACACCCTGCTGCTGTCCATAACCCCAATGGGGATACAGAGGATCCTCGATTCATTCGTGGCCTTTTGCACTGATAGGGGCTTAGAAATTAATGCGGCTAAAACCAAGTTTATGGTCCTGAACCCAAGCCAAAAATTGCGGCCGAATCCACTATTGGGAGCCTCACGGCTCGAGAGAGTCTCCACCTTTGAATATCTTGGTGTAACTCTCAATGAAACCATGTCTTGGGGATCACACCAGAGCAGGGCCAACCTTAAATTGGTACAGACTACAGGGGGTATCGCGCGGATGATGAATGGCTCCACATACCGTCCGCTGGGGCCGCTCATCCAGATCTATAAGGCACAGGCCAGGGGTGCTACTATGTATGGGGCGGAATTGTGGGGACATACATCTTGCCGCAGTCTGTCCTTAACTGAGAATAATTTCATCAGACAGATAGTTGCACTTCCGCCCAGCACCCCGCTTCTCCCCCTGAGGTTAGATCTGGGTCTGAGACCAATATCTGACGAATTAGGTTTGAGACCCATAGCCTTCTGGCGAAGGCTATGGAGTAGCGATGAAATTTTTGCCTATAGGGTGGAATTGATGGAGCTATTAACCCACACGAAAGCGCTACTGATCCCCTGGATAAAATATATCCCAAAATCCTGTATGATCCTGGGGCTCCCTGACCTTTGGTCTAACCCTGCTAATGCCTCATTAAACATCTCAAAGAGAGCTCTGGCCATCGCTTACCACGAAAAAAAACTAGCCATGGCCGTAGACAGCCAGGGTGAAGGGTCACTAACTTCTGTATTTGTGCAAAGTAAGGACTCGTACAGGTTGGAGAGGGTTTTAGACGCCATCGCCCCCATGCTGGCCAGGAAGCTGTTTCTCCAATGGAGATATGGCACACTGCCCCTACGATCTTTTACCAGCTCCTGGTCATCACCCCCCTCTACTAAGCAGTGCCCGGCCTGCGCTGGTGCGGAGGAAAGCGATTTACACGTGGTCCTGTTTTGCCCAGCTTACAAGGCAGCGAGGAAATATTGGCTCCTACCACTGATCAGAAACCTGGGTTGTAGGGAGTATCTCCCAATGTACAGAATTTTAAAAACCGATGCTTCAAGCCTAACTGTGTTTGTATTAGCAAAATTCCTCACCAATGTCTGGCACACTCGCGCCCGTATTCTGAAGATGCAGACTCCCTCCTAATTTTAAGGTCTACAGTTTTAAATGTAATTTTATTAGTTCGTAATTCTAAGGTTTTACACTGTACAAGTATGCATTGATTGATTATGGATGTTGATTTTATAGTGATTATATATGGTTTATTGTATATCTTTGATGGCCAATGGCCGAAATAAAGATTGAATAAAAAAAAAATAGTTATATAGTTCACTAAATTATGCTCTTATGTAATTCTTTTTTATTATAAATTTGTTTAAAAAATTATTTGTTTTTTTAAAGTAATTGTTTATTTGTGTTGTTTTAAGATTTTTGTTTATTTTAAATTCAATATAAGTTATATTGAGTTGTAATGTGTATATTTGTTTTAAAATATCTGAGTGTCCAACACTTTCCCCAAAGTACCTTGGGTTGGAGAAGGAATAGCAACTCTAAATACCTCAATGTCCCCAATGTAGCTTGGGTTGGAGTTGGAATAGTAGCTCTAAACCTCTCAATGTTCAATAGGTAAAATTGGAATGGCGATAGTACTTTAATTTGGGAGTCTACTGTTCTCCCTTTCTGCTCGGCCTGTCATTCCCATCATCCAAATAGCTGGTAAATAGGTCAAAAGAAGAAAGAGACATTGTTTTAGCACATGCAAAGTCTAAAGTTAATTAACCACATAGTACATCATGAGAGGTAAGTATGTCCCACATGCTAGAGGTGCGAGTCCATGCTTGGAAGTGTTCAGAAAGCATGAGATGATGTTAACTTACATATCTTTGTCACCTTTGAAGATGTAGATGGTAATTGCAGAAATGTGCTTGATAAAAAGTAAAATGGGGTGACAGAATTTCAAAGCCCCTCATACTCCCAGAGAGCAGCCTGTCTTGGCTCAATCAAGGAAAACTTGGAGACTGCGACCCAGATTTACCAAATATTTTCCACTAGGTTTGAGTCACTATTCGATTTACTATCCACGCAAACAAGTATTTGCATTGAAAAGTCCCCTAAAGTAATGTAAAATTGTGCTACATGCTACTTTACGCCAAGGGGGCATTTCATGGTTGATACATAGGTGTTCCAATGCGAGGACCCATCTGTGTTGACATAAACAGTGATTTGCACCAAAACCATACACTTCTTCAAAGACAGATGTCACGAGGAGAAACTTTTAATTTCTCCTTATATTTCCAACTTGGCATGTGTGCTTCATTGCACAGCACATATACAATGTGGCAAAGGTATTCAAGGGAAGTTTTTTTACTGGAAGGTTGGCCTTCCAGTGAAAATTTGTTTTTTTTTAGAACAGGCACATCCTTACACAAAGGTGCAAGGGTGTGTGCGTTGGCTCATGGCAGCTATAAGAAATTGGGTTACTAGTTAGAGGAGGTGAAACCCTACTCAAGCGGCAACCACAGGGTGAAGTCACAATCAATCATCAAACTAACCAGTGCTCAACCCTCTGGTAGATTGGCACAGAGCAGTCAGGATTAACTTAGAAGCAATGTGTGCAACACCTCAAACAGTAATAATGTGAATACGGATAAAGTGAAAATACCACACAAAAAGGATCCCACAACACACTAGGCAAATAGAGTGATTTTTAATAAATAAAATAAAACCATAATTACAAAAATCTAATCCGTAAAACTGGAGATATGAAATTTGAAACATTTAAATGAAAATAGTACCAAGAAACACAAAGTGACCAGCTACAGGAACCCAGTTAGGCCCGATGAACAAGAATACCTGCAATCCGGGCTGCGGAGAGTCACGAGCTACTGACTGAAAGATGTATCATGCAGCCATGGCAATGCAAGGTCTGGGTCAGAGATGCATCACACAGAGTGGGTTCCGGGGAGCTGCAATGCGTCATCGTCGAGGAGGGGTTGTCGGGATTGAAAGCAGCGTAAGAACACGCAAGCGCCACTAACCTGACTCCGATGGCCAGCAGAGACGATAGACGATAGTCCTCCCAACTCTGTACTGCACAAAACTCAACAATGGAATTATACCCACTATTCGAGCATGTACAGAAAGGGGCCGAAAGGTGATTTGGCATCTGGGGATCTGGTGCTTCCGGTATCATCTGGGCGATATAGAGGTCACCTGTACTGTAACACTGCAGACGGAGGAGAAGACAGAGAGCAAGAAATTAGTACCACAAGCTGCTACTGTCTGAACTCTTTTCCCCCCTGTTACGAAACTCACCAGCTTCTCAACCCCGTGTATCCGAGAATGAATCCAGAACATATACTCGGCACGTTTATGGAGATTTTGCCAGAAGTACTGAGAAGTTAACTTCACTTCTCGACCTAAACACACCTCAGTTTGCCTAGGAGAGGGTTTATGAGGGCTTTTCGTACTTGGCGTTAAGTGACATGCCCTGTAAGGACCACAATACTCCTTGTGGACGGACTAACCCAGAAGAATGTTTGTGGCAGTAAACACTGATAGCGAGGATTGTAACCCCACGGTACATAAACTATAATGAAAGGTGCATCTGCACCAGTACTAAACAAGTATCAGAAAACAATAAGAGAATAACGTAGGAGGCGAGCCCGCACTCCTCAGGTATACTTGCACGGCAAGATACGGCTTGTAACAATGACTCCACAGGACTTCTGACCACGCAGGCTCTTCGTCGACGCATACAACTAACAGCACTCTGACCACTCTGGCTCTTCGTCGGCGCTGATTGCACAAACGATATCTGACCACGCAGGCTTTTCGTCGGCGTCGTTGCTTACCAGAAATCTGACCATGCAGGCTTTTTGTCGGCGTGGAGAAAAGTAACACAAACTCCAGCGAGGACAAACCAAACTGCTAGCGAGAGAACCCGGAACAAGATTGACAAGCCCTGTTACGTTCCGTAGGTGGAGTTTAAATAAGGTCCTCCCATTGTCTCAACCCCCAGCACCGTATGGCCTTCTGGGACTTGTAGTGTTTCCGTAAGGGGCGTTCAGTACGGAATCTTTGGCATCTGGCTATGTCGACAGTGGCGATCGCTACAGAACCCCCTCTCGAGGACCGCCGTCCCGGCGTTCGTCCTGGTTTACCGGGATACTGCTCATGGAATCAATCAACCAAATCAGGACAATGTAGATGGTCCACAGGCTCCCAGGTCCTGTCCTCGGGGCCAAACCCTTTCCAATCGACCAGGTACTGAATCCTGCCACGTACCATGCGAGAGTCCAGGATAGACAGTACCTCATATTCCTCTTGCCCCTCAACCTCCACAGGACGAGAACGTTCAGGCAACCGCACGCTTGGAAGACAAGGACGCAGGAGTGACACATGAAACACAGGATGAATGGTCCATGACACTTGCAACGAGAGTTTCATGGCTACTGCATTTATTACTTCACAAACACCATAGGGACCAACATACTTAGGCTTCAACTTCGTAAGTCCTTTCAGATGCAGGTTGCGTGTGGAAAGCCAGACTTTGTCTCCAACCTTATACTCAGGCTCTGGGGATCGTCATTTATCAGCAAAAAGCTTCTGGGCTGCTTGGGCTTTTTCCAGATTGTTCCGAGCCTCGATCAGGATTGCCCTAAGATGAGCATGGTGTTCATGGATGGCAGGAACTAGGGATTCAGCCGGCCATTCAAATGGAAGCATGTTCGGGTGGAATCCGCAAAGGCAAAAGAACGGAGAACATCCCAGGGTGGTATGTATAGCATTATTATAGGCGAATTCCGCCAACCACAAAAGGATGGTCCAATCAGAGGTGTTTTGCAACGCAAAACATCGCAGGTATTGTTCAAGAGTCTGATTTAGACGTTCCGTTTTACCATCGGTTTGCGGATGGTAGCTAGATGAGAGACGAGCATCTATCTGCAGGATGGTACATAGAGCCTTCGAAAAATGAGAGGTGAATTGCGTTCCTCGATCCGTTATTAACACACTCGGCAATCCGTGTGGTCGTACGATGTGTTGCAAGAAGACTCTAGCTAAGTCACTGGAGAAAGGCAGACCAGGTAAAGAGATAAAATGTCCCATTTTTGTAAGATGGTCGATCACCACCAAAACAACTGTCTGTTTCTCACAAGGAGGCATCTCCACAATAAAATCCATAGACAAGGTATGCCACGGTTTGGGTGGAATCGGAAACGGATGCAACAGCCCTGGCGGTTTAGTATGACAGGCTTTTCCTTGGGCACAAATCGCACAGTTTTTTACATACTCCTTTATTTCGGCTCGGACACCAGGCCACCAAAACGATCGTTCCACTGTAGCGGTGGTCTTGTGAATGCCCATGTGTCCCCCTAAAGCAGAATCGTGTGCCCATTCTAACACCTTGCGTTGTAACACGGTTCGGGGTATGTATAAGGCATGGTAATGATATGCTAACTGATCTTTTTCGCATTGGTGAGCGGGCTCTTCTTGCACCCAGGATGGTATGTCCAGGTCAGTTAGGGCAACTCTGACGTCTTCGAGGAAATCATCGGAGGTGATTTAGGCAATAGACATTTCTGATTGTTCGGTCCCCTTAAGAATGGAAGGGGGTTCAGTGGGAGCTATTGCATCTTCATCTTCCAGTCTGGAGAGTGCATCCGCTTTTCCGTTACGGGTCCCGGGTCTATACTTGATCACAAAGTCGAAGTCAGAAAAGAAGAGGGTCCACCTCAGTTGACGAGGAGTCAAAGCCTTTGCCATTTTCAAAAACAACAGATTGCTATGATCTGTGATGATTTCCACAGTATGTAATGCCCCTAGGAGGTAATGTCTCCATTCTTCGCATGCTCTCTTGATGGCTAGGAGCTCTTTGTCAGTGATGGTATAATTGACTTCACAGGGTGTGAGCTTCTTAGAGTAATATGCCACAGGATGAAGCTGACCTGTGGTAGGGTGACGTTGGGACAGAACTCCACCGAGGGAATACTGTGATGCGTCAGTTTCCAGCACAAATGGCATCTTAGGGTCTGGATGTCGAAGAATGGGTGCTTGGGTAAACTTCTCTTTAAGAAGTTGGAATGAGCTCTCAGCCTCCTCTCCCCATATGAAAGGGACATTTTTCCTCAAGAGGGCAGTGATAGGATGAATGACCTTAGAGAAATCCTGAATGAATCGCCGATAGTAATTGGCAAAGCCAAGAAAGCTCTGACTTGACTTTTCGTGGCGTTTTCCAGGTCAGTATGACATTGACCTTACTCATGTCCATTCGAAACCCCTGAGCATCGATCACGTATACCAAAAAGGCAACTTGTTGAACATGAAAAAGGCATTTCTCCAACTTGGCATACAGCGAGTTTTGTTGTAGCCATTACAACACAGTTTTTACATGTGTGATGTGGTCTAACAGAGATGCAGAATATATCAAAACATTGTCAATGTAAACCATACAAAATGACTCCAAACACCCCCTTAACACCTTATTCATGAAAAACTGGAAGGCGGCTGGGGCGTTGCATAGGCCAAAAGGTATCACCCGGTATTCGTAGAGGCCAAATTTAGTTCTAAACGCAGTCTTCCACTCATCCCCCTTCTTCACGCGTACAAGATGGTAAGCCCTGCGGAGATCAAGTTTGGTGAAATATCGAGCTCCCTTCAACTGATCCATCAAAACAATATTAGGGGCAGAGGATATCGGTTCTTGATCGTTACCCTGTTTATGGCTCGATAATCGATACAAGGTCGCAACTCATCGCAGTCCTTTTTGGGTATAAAGAACATGGGCGAAGAAGCAGGAGAAGTAGAGTGTTGTATAAACCCAGATGCCAGATTGTCATCTATGTAGGTCTTTAGATATTGCATCTCCTTTTCCGTCAGGGCATACACCCTGCTACAAGGGATATCCGCACCCGGAATGAGGTCTACCCGGCAATCATAGGTACGATGAGGAGGCAATTGGGTGGCCTTTTGTTTGTCAAATAAGGCGTGGAATTCACGGTACTCTTCTGGTAATACTGTTGCACAGCAAAACGAGTCAACGGAACATGTAAGTTAGTAGCGGGTGATGGATCAGGTGGGACTCATGGTTTATTTTGTCCCGACAATGTTCTTTACAATACTCAGAAGTCATACTGACTGTCCGAGATGACCAGCTTACCTTAGGGTCATGCAGCGTGAGCCAGGGCATACCCAGAATGAGACGGAACTGCGGGGCGTCTATCAGGTCGAACTGGCTGTACTCACAATGATCCACTCCGAATCTCATTAATAAAGCAAGAGTATGGTATGTTACAGGGCCCGATGAAAGTACGGTACCATCCACTGCCTTAATGGTCTCAGGCGTACGTTTCTTTTCACAGGGGATACCCATTCGGAATGCATAGTCTTGGTCGATGTAGTTCCCTGTGGCTCCCGAGTCCAACAGGGCATCGACTCTTAACTAGTCCTGGTTAGCTACCCATAGAGAAACACTCATGTTCATATGGGCGACTGCAGGGTGAAGGGAGTTTGCCACATAAGGGGAGACTATGGTCGGTGGCCGTCTCAAATCAGAGGTCTCAATCTGATCCGAGACCTTCAGTTTTCCAATGGCTCACTTGATGTTAGAGCGGCCTGTACTCGGGGAAGGGGATTCTTTCCCGGAACGTAGTTCCTGGCTCTACATTCATTGATAAAATGCCCACCTTTGCCACAATATAGACAACGTTTGAGTCTCCGTCGCCTGTCCCTTTCTTCTCTGGTGAGAGGACCACGGATTCCTCCGATTTGCATGGGTTCCGGTCCTTCTTGTGTTTTGGTTTTTTCTTCACTCCCCTGCTGGGGTTTAACCATGGGGTATGAGTATCTATTGTCCCCCCTGTTTCTATCTCCTTTTCGTGCCAGCAACCGGTGATCCAGTTGGACGGTTAGATCTATAAGTTCTTCACAAGTAGAAGGTAATTGCACCACTTGTGCTAATACGTCCTTTAATTCGCCCGCAGGCCTTGATAAAACAAAGAAATCCGCTTCTGAGCCGGCCAGTCCGTTTCTACAATAAGGCGGTTAAACGTGGTTATGTATGACAAGAGATCCTGAGATCCTTGTCGTAAGGACATCAGTTCGCGGTCTAGGGACAACATATGGGATTTCCTGTCAAATAATTTATGTAATTCAAGGCAAAAATCGGAGAAATCATGCAAAACAGGGTCATTCCTTTCCAGTAAGGGGATGGTCCAATTGGACGCATTCCCTCCCATTTAGTACATCATGAAGGCTGTTTTGGAAGTCTCATCCTGAAAACCATAGGCTTACATAGGAAATGAAGACGACATTGATTCAAGAATGTTTCAAATTTTCGAGGGTCTCCATAAAACCTTTCGGGAGGAGCTAGAGGTATTCCATGATTTTGGATTATATGAACCGTGGGATTGGTCTCGGTAGAAGTGGAAGGGGCTGCAAACGAACCCCCTGGTTGGAAGGAAGAAGGCGGGTGCAAAGTAGCCGGCCTAATCAACGGTTTCACAACCGGCTCCTTATGCGCAAGATCGGACATCTCTCCACGCAAGTCGGAGCCCTTTTTGTATAAGGCCTGGCTCTCTGCACGAGAGGTTTGGACTTCTTGTTGTAGTTCTGTAAAACTCTCCAACAAGGAAGTAAGAATGGTATTCGTGTCCATCGTCTAGGCTGGGCTGTATTCTTGGGCTTGTCAATCTGTCGGGATTGAAAGCAGCGCAAGAACACGCAAGCGCCACTAACCTAACTCCGATGGCCAAAAGAGACGATAGACGATAGTCCTCCCAACTCCGTACTGCACAAAACTCAACAATGGAATTATACCCACTATTCGAGCATGTACAGAAAGGGGCCGGGAGGTGGTTTGGCAACTGGGGATCTGGTGCTTCCGGTATTGTCTGGTCGATATACCCACGAGGTCACCAGTACTGTGACACTGCAGACGGAGGAGAAGACAGAGAGCAAGAAATTAGTACCACAAGCTGCTACTGTCTGAACTCTTTTCCCCCCTGTTACTAAACTCACCAGCTTCTCAACCCTGTGTATCCGAGAATGAATCCAGAACATATACTCTGCACATTTATGGAGGTGTTGCCAGAAGTACTGAGAAGTTCCCTTCACTTCTCGACCTAAACACACCTCAGTTTGCCTAGGAGAGGGTTTATGAGGGCTTTTCGTACTGAGCGTTAAGTGACACGCCCTGTAAGGACCACAATACTCCTTGTGGACGGACTAGCCCAGAAGAATGTTTGTGGCAGTAAACACTGATAGCGAGGATTGTAACCCCACGGTACATAAACTATAATGAAAGGTGCATCTGCACCAGTACTAAACAAGTATCAGAAAACAATAAGAGAATAACATAGGAGGCGAGCCCACACTCCTCAGGTATACTTGCGCGGCTAGATACGGCTTGTAACAATGACTCCACAGGACTTATGCCCATGCAGGCTCTTCGTCGACGCATACAACTAACAGCACTCTGACCACGCAGGCTTTTCGTCGGTGTCGTTGCTTACCAGAAATCTGATCACGCAGGCTTTTCGTCGGCGTAGAGAAAAGTAACACAAACTCCAGCAAGGACAAACCAAACTGCTAGCGAGAGAACCCGGAACAAGATTGACAAGCCCCGTTACGTTCCGTAGGTAGAGTTTAAATAAGGTCCTCCCATTGTCTCAACCCCCTGTGCCGTATGGCCTTCTGGGACTTGTAGTGTTTCCGTAAGTACGGAATCTTTTGCATCTGGCTATGTCGACGGTGGCGATCGCTACAGGGGTCTTATGATGTGAAGCCATGTGTAGAGGATGTTATGTTATGTTAAATAAATTTATTAAGCGCGACTAACACCATTAGGTTTCTTGGCGCTTGTGCTGAGGGAGCAAAGAAAAGAACAAGGGATAACAACTAATTATAAGACTCGGTGAAAAGGAAGGTTTTAAGAAGGGATCTGAACCTGGAGTAAGGAGAAGACAGCCTAAGAGGAAGGGGTAGGGAATTCCAAAAGGATGGGGCTAGGAATGAGAACCTGAGGCCGCCGTGTTTCTTCCTCTTGAATCTGGGAACTGATAGCAAGGCCATCTGGGATGACCGAAGATTGCGAGAAGGGACGTACGGGTGGAGAAGGAAGGAAATAAACAGCGGGCTGTGGCCTGCAAGAGATTTAGAAATAATGCAGCCAAGCTTGAATTTACAGCGAGCAGGTACCGGGAGCCAATGGAGACTTTTTAAAAGGGGGCGAACATGTTGATCTCTGGGTTGGTGATAAATCAAGCGAGCTGCCTGATTTTGGATCAACTGAAGTCTCCTGAGTTGGTAGTCAGGAATGCCTACATACAGTGCGTTTGCGTAGTCAATCCTAGACATGACTAACGCAAGCAAGGTCAAAGTAAGGGCCTCGGTAGTAAGTAGGCGAGAGATTTTACGTATTTTCCTGAGTTGGAAATGGCTAGAGGATACTACTGCGCTTATCTGGGGCATCATGCACCAGCTGGTTCCAAAGCAGATGCAGGGTTTGCAAGATAGAGTCCTGGGATGTCATCAAGAATGCCATCGACAAGGGCCTTGCAATGTGAGTACCTGTGTTTAGAAAGCATCGAGGATGTGTCGCGCAGCAGTGGTTCAGATGCAGCTGCAAGGGTGAAGCAAAGCCTTTGCGATGGGAACGCCACGCAGCAGAGGCAATGAGGTGGTTTTGCTCGGGGTTGTGCCATGCAGCAGAGGAGATGTGTCAGTTCTGCTGGGACTTATGCTGGGACCACAAAAGGGCTGGCAGAGCACCTTGAGGCCCACTTCCAAAGGTCCAGGACTGGAGTGGTACCACTTGGCAGGACAGGAGTCACAGTTGCAAAGTTCAGGTGCTAGTTGCAAGATACTAGACCTTGGAGTTACTATGGTGGTCTTGGGTGCAGGTTGCAAGTCTAGTCATTCTCACCCAGTCAAGAGGGCAGCAGGTCAGCAGAGCAGCAGTCCTTCAGGTCAGCAGTCCAGCAGAGTGGCAGTCCTTTCAGTAGCACAGCAGTCCTTCTTCCTGGCAGAGTTTTGAACTGGTCCAAAGGTGTGCTGAACAGTTGGCGCCTGTAGTCCAATATGTATACTTGGTGCCCCCTTTAAAGTAGATAAACCTTCCAGAGCTTTCAACCCCCATGAGGTGTTAGGCATCCCCATCCTCCCGGTCCTGGCCGCAGTTTGCTTGGGGTCACAATAGACCAGTGTAAAACCCTTAGTAAGAGTGCTTAGGCACAGCCTTTGTGATATGCCAGTGTGGTAGGTGACAGCTCTTCCACCTTTTGATGTGTTGGCATCAACACCTATTCCCCCATTGTTTCACTGTCTGGGAGCAATGCACAAAGACCAACTGCCAGCTACACCTAGTCATGTGACCGAGGATTCAGCTGCGGGCACCAAATGGTTAGGACAAGAAAATGGCAACTTTATGTACGTGGCATTTTGTCACAAATCACTAGCCCTTCTGTGTCTCTGTGAACATTGTCAGGCCAGGCAGAAAGCTTTAGAGACAATTCCAGTAAAGAAACAAGTCCCGTAGGTAACAGAACCATCAAAAATACAAATCCCTTGCACCAACGTGAGAGATGGGAGGAGACACATACATGTCAGCGTGAGGTCATCTCTGCCCTTAAAAGCATGGCAACCGCAGAGGACATGGCCGCTAATTAAAGATTCCAGTGAACTGTGAAACCTGTCCAGGTCTTACAAGGGTGCTCTGGGCACCGCATTCTGTTTATTTGCTTACTTAGGGATTTTGTTGCTTGTGACACGGCCGGTGAGACATGTGGCCTGTGTCAGTAGCGGTTTCTTAAATACGCACTGATGCGCTACTCCTGACGAGACCCCCATTGGCAAGGCTTGTATGTTAAGTGTCTCTTACGGTGAATCTCTATCCTTACTTTGCCTCCCTTCCAGACTTCGCCGGCAGATTTCTCTGCTTGTGCTAAGGCAAGAAGGGGAAGTCTGGTGGGGTTCCAGCGCTGCCTCTCTCTTCGTCCTTTGGAGGACAAAAATGTAAGCCCCTGTGCCTTTGACATCTCGGTAACGTCACCAGGTTACCATCCCTTGCAAAATCCATTCCTGTTGGCGAGAACCAGGAGAATCTCATGTGGGAGGGAGAAGAATACAAGGCTGAACCAAAAATACCAGCAGATTAGTCTAGAGAACTTGATCAGAGTCTATACATGTTTACATTAATACAAGGAATGAGCAAGTTTGAAAAGCCAATGATTGCCTCCAGTGTTGTTTCAACTCCTTGAATTTTGGGCATTGAAGTTAAGTGTTCTTTTGATATATTTGCTGATGTTGGTACTGAAGAAATGGATTCTATAGTGATATGACAGAAATATGCACTGACATTTCAAACTCCTGTTCATCTGCGTTGTTTTGTTTCATTATCTTATTACACAGGGGGTAGAAGTGTTCCAGCATTCCTTGGCTTATTGTCCCCTGTGAATCATTACTGCATAACATAAAGGGTAGGTGAGGAGTATCATTATAACACTATATTATCTGAATGTACCTAAGGGATAGAGGCAGTATTCCTTATTTTATATTGGTTTGTTGTTTCTATATTACAGCCTCAAACGCTTATGTCTAGATGATTATAATTTGTCCAGGAACAAAAAGGTTACAGCCTCTCTTCTATTTGTTTACAGGTATTTCTTTGAGGTTCTTTTTAAATACCTTCCGTAGATGGGTACAAACTTCAGAGAGAGTAATCCTTTTCTTTGTAACCTACAGGTCTCCCTCCCTGCTGCACCCTTCCTTTTCTTCCTTTGCCTGACCCCTTCAACAGTCTGTCCTATCATAACATTCAGACTTTGGAGTTGTCACGAGGTGGACCATTTCGGGCATCAATTGGATCCCGAGGATGACCAACCATGACACATTTTCAGAATTGTGCCTAAAAATCAGACTTTACCAGTAAAGGGGACTTCTAATTCCAATCTTTTAGACACCAAGCTCGATCCGTCAACATGCTCGTCCTGCGCCCATCAGTGGCTGGCAGAGGCTGGACTGGGCCAAGTCTCTTGGTTATTCAATCAGACATAAGGATCAAGGTATTGTCACCTTTATCTTCCACTTGCTTCACCTCTCACCTCTTGTGTATCTTATTGAGAGTGAACTATTCTCAAGGGAAGCGTGCCCTCCCCTCAATGGACACCTTTAGGAGCTTGCATTGCTGGGCACTGGTTTGGTCTGGGCTCTTTTTATTAAGAACAGTTATTCCCAGACTACTAATCATGGTTAAAAGGAAACTGACAGCTGGAGGATCAGGGGATAACGATACATTGAGCATTGACTCGTTTTTAACCAGGGTGGCCAATGTTATCTCAAAGGAGATAGCCCTGGCTGAAAAGAAGCTTTCCTTGGAGATAGGGAAATTTGTTCTGGACCAAATTATAATAGATAACCAGGGAGCGGAAGGTGCAGCATTACTTCCCTCAACGTTATCCTCAGTGGCCCCTAGTGCTAAGATTGAGGTTCTATAATTCTCGAGTCTGACTCCATTCTGCTGTGTGCCACCATTTTGTGTGCCTCACGAGGGCTGTGCAGGTAGCCTGGCGAATAAAGTGGCCTGGCCTTCTTAGTTCATGTATACATTAACTAAGGTTTCTTTTTGACTCTGAAATGAACTGTAAGAAACTGACCTCTTCACCTGAAACTGACCTCGCAAAGCCAATTTCCCTGATCGATCTTTGTCTGAGATTGCCAATGAATGTTCAGGACATCGTTAACTTTTAGTTTCCTTGCACATGCCTTATCTTGTTCATCATCTGTTACTGTTTCTTGTTATGTTTCTTCATTACATGGGTTATGCTTTCAATTATAGGTTTGTCCGGCTTTTGGAGGTTGAATTTGGGACATTCTTAATGATTAACTTATGGGTTGGGATACTGTACATGTAATCATGCCATGCCCTGCAGTGCCATCTAAATCAGATTAACCTTTGTGAACTATGTAATTATAATGTTTTGCCCATATCCTGCTAAATCCCCAAAGGCTACTCACCTGCTGACACTCCAGATTTTCCATTTGTTTGGGAATGTAATTGGTACAACTCCCTTACATGCCTGGGGCAGGATAAAGAGTATATAAGACGTGAAGTAAGACCATTCTAGCAGACTGCCTCATTTAGTTGATAAGGCTTCTGTGTGACGTAGTCTCACTCATTTGAGGTTAATAAAAATTTACTTTTATATTCCAGCTTCTGTGTCAAGTTCTTCTTTGTGAGTTTAAAAAGATTAAGTATCAGTGGAAGCTTTGAGAAGTGGATTTTTAATTTCTACAAGATGGCCCTGACAATGGTGGAAGATGACTGTCCGCGACAGCCCACACATTAAGAGGAGGAGGACAGGCTTCAAAAGAGCCCCTCGGAACGGAATGTCTAAAAAGACTACAACACCAGCTAATATTGACTCAGAACATTTCATTGACTTATTCTTGCCAAGACTAGAGTCTATGTTTGATAGATTTCTAGTGCCTATACGGCAAAATCTGAAGGGTCTAGAGGTGAGGCTTGATGCTAATCTCCTGACAATACCCTCCCATTCCATCGCTTGGGAGCCGGCGGGGCAGTATTGTTAGTCTTTCCAGGCCCACTACATCGCAACCGTTTGTCAGAGAGACATAAGACACAGGGGGCTCGAACGCAGCGACTGGTAGCCTAAATCAGGCATCTCTTGAAACACAAAATACTGGGCAACCATGCCAAGGGGTAACTGAAGGGCTGAGGAACACCTGCACAACCAGCAACCTGCTTCATTTGGTGCATTCAGTGCAGGTGGCACAGGTGGTCCCACCACAATGGGTATCATTCACAAAGGGGCGTCTATCTGATACACTAGCTTCAAATAACACGACCATGACGCAAGCTGGCAGCAACGGTATCATAGACGCGCCCCCCGAATCAGCACCTTTGGCTGTAATATTATTTGTAGTTCCTTCAACTACACAGGGTACTAAGGCATCAACATTGAAGCTTATTCGTAAGGTCGTTCATTGGTCATTGTTTATTCCCGGACATTATCATGGCCAAAAGAGTGGGTTGGGTGGGGCAGAGGCTGTGGAAAAACATTGACACTGTGTTATAGTCAACATGAGACTTCCTGCCAAAGCTAAAGCGTTCATTGAATGTGAGCTTAGGATTCGTCCTAAAACACTGATTAGGTTTGTTCCCCTTCAGTACTTTTACTCTTCCATTAATTTTTCTTTAAATAATTTCTGGCAGCCAGCACCTAGAACATTTAAGCCAGCTAGGATTAGTAACCTCGGACCTGTCCTTCCTCGAGTTAATAGAGTTAAACCTTTGCGAAGCCCCCAGGGACTTGATGGCATCGACTGACAAGCACCAGCCCAGGCTTAGCTGCAGGGTACAAGACCCCGGGACCCTACTGCTAATACTATTCCCTCACCCTGGAAGCTTGAGTCTGCCCTTCCATCTAGATCAGCACCTATCAAAGTGGGCCCGCTTGATTGGAAATACTTTCTTGGAACATTGCATACCTGGGGTCTGAAATAAATGACGTCTTAGGGCAGAGGACTCTTGTGGGCTGCAACTTAATTGCCCTACAAGAAACCTGAGATAACAGTGAGAGCTTTTTTTCTGGATGGGTTCACCTCATTTTTTAAGCATGCAATTCCCTCGACAGTGGGTCAAGCCAGGGGAGACCTTCTTTTATTGGTTTCACTTGATCTAGCATGTAAGATGAGTCAACTAGAGTGCCAGTCTCCCTGTTTGTTAGCAGTAGAGTTGTTATTTAAGAATCATGTCCTATTGCTAGTGGTCAATTTCTACAACTCCTTCACTAGATAGAACATTTAGCTGCCCTAGAGTGTTTCCTTGAACATTATAGGGAGTGGACACACTCCTATTATGAGACTATATTTGTAGGTGACTTTAACATTCCCCTATTGCCACCTTAACTGCATTCCTACTAAGGATCACAGGTACTTTTTACCACCGACCACACACTTTGAACACACAGAGTCAGGTATTCATACAGCATGGTTTCTTTCAGGCAACAACTTGTGCTGTCTAGAGCAAAAGGAGAGAATACCCCTATTCCTACTTTTATAGGTATGGGCTGCTCTAGTATTATTGATTTCATAATGCTCTCTCCTCTGTGCACCATTAGTCCCTGCAGTTTATAAATTAAGAATTCTCTGGAGCAGTCACAGCAATCACAACCCCCTCATGCTCGAACTACTGTACTTTTCCGCTTCACATGAAAAAGAGAGCAGGAGTATCTCTAACTCCGATATCAGTATTATAGTTAAATTACATAGGCTGAAGTGGGAGAAGGGGATTCCGGAAAGGTTTCTGGATAATCTGTATCTGGAGTGTGCAGTAGAGGTTTCAGCTTGTATGAATACCAGTGTGCAGGACAAAGTTGTTCTAGATGCTTTTGGAAAGTTAACCAAACAGAAAGCCATAATTTAACCGTACCGGGGTAAGGGCCCCAAGGTCATGAGGTGGGTTGACAGTACCTGCTCTATTGCTCATAGGAAGCTACTGTTGGCACTTAAACAAACCCAGAGAGATGAGAGCGAGGTTAGCATCTGAAGGAGGGTTTATAAGTATGCAATCCAAGAGAGGAAAAAATCCATCAGAGAAAAAGCCTTGGAGGATCTTGGACAAGCAAGTACACCTTCAGATAGTAATACGTTTTGGGCAGAAGTTAACAGCCCCTTTTTTTCTGACATACCAAATGCCAGTACAAATTCAATTGATTCAGCCACTAATTTTTCAAAATCCCTCACCATGACGATAGGCACTAAAAAGGCTCCTAAGTGCAAGTGTATTTGTAGGGGGGCAGAATTAACGAAAGTGTCTACTTTCCCTTACTTGGGGGTGCTGTTTGATTTTCGGGGGACCTGGGCTGTGCAAAGACTGCTCAAAAAGAATGTTTTAGGAAGAGCAGTAGGGGCCATGGTGGACTTTGCAAAAAGGCTGGGGTCACAACCCATACCTGGTCTGCTTAAGGTTGATAAAGAAAAATGTATTCCCATGGCCACATCTGGGTGTGTTGTATGGGGCTATAAGGATGTGAGTGACATTCAGGGGGTTGAAAACAAAGTATGCATGGTCTTCTTGCTGTGCCCCCAGCACCCCAGCCTATATTCAGGGCCGGACTGACTACCGGGCGTTTTTAAATTCTTCCGGGCTGGGGGCTAATTTCACTGCGGTGGGGGCTGATTTCGTTCATGGAGACCTGCGTGTACTTCGAAATAATTAAAGCAAAACGAATTTCGTTCAGTACACGCAGGTCCCCATCAACTAAATCTGCCCCCAGCTCATCAGCATTCCATAACGCCTGGTACCCAGTCCGGCCCTGCCTATATTCTGCATGAAAAGCTTGGTCTTGGGTACATCTCTGATCTTATTACTATTGCACCCTTGACACGTTGGCTGAGAATCTGGTCTAGCCAAACCACCACTTTGAACCAGCTTGTTGTAGCGGACTGTACTGCCCATGAGATGGCCCTACGTATCCCCTGATTAAAATACATTATGGAGCAAACCTAGCCCCCTAGGTCTGGCAGTCATCAGGGACATTAAGCATATGTTTCTGGCTAAGCAGCAGGATATAATGGAGGGCATGGAATTAGCCAAGCCCTCAGCGAGTAGGTATGTCACACCGAGTCTTTGTTCACAGATACAGCCTTACCTGTCACTGGTTTCCAATGTGCAACATCGGTTTGTTTTAACTAGATTCCGGCTGAATCTAGTACCCTGGTTATTAGCCATTCCCAAGGGCTACTCAAAGCCTAGTGCCCTAAAGCCATGTCTCTGTGACAATTTTTCTGAGCAGGATACCTTGCACTTGATCGTTTTGGTGAATTTTATGACCCCTTGCGTAAAAGGTTCATACTGCCGCTACTTAGAATTGCCAAATTTGTTTAAGTACGGCCTGCATTACTATATCAACAAATGCTTTCCTCCCCCATGGTGTGCTTAGGGGTTGCAAGTTTCTTGTTGGGGGCCTTGAGACTCAGGAAGATGTTGCTGCAGTATTCCTGCAGCAGTCATCTAAATATGTCCAGGGCATTACATGTACCATCTAGTGCTTTTCATGGTGTAATTAGGTTGTCCGCTTATCAAGCAAATGACTTGTCATTATTGCATTTTACATGCTTTATTTTATGTTCACTTTGGTACCTGCCGTCTTATTCTTTGTAATGAGTTAAATTTGTATCTGTTTTATTACTATTTTTACTCACTGCCACCTGTATGATATGGGCCTCTCTTAATGGACATGTGTAACTTCTTTATTAAGGTATTGAGGGGCATATTATCAAGGAGGTTTATCTCCGCTTTTTTGGCTTTAAAAGCCAAGAAAGCGGAGATAAAATTATCTCCCTATTACCTAGCTGTCGCTAACACCAGTTAGCGACAGCTAGTAGGAGATAGCGACCATCTTGGGCCCCACTTTGCATGGCAGTGATATTTATCACTAATGACATGCAAAGTGGGTGTGCCAAGATGTTAGCGACTGAAAACAGTCGCTAACATCGCTATCTCCAATGACCAACTTTTGGAGATATTTGCGCTAAGCGCGAATATCTCCAAAAGCTAACACCTGCCCTGAGCAGTTCTTAGCCATGTTATCCAATGGGAGGTGGATAACATGGCTAAGAGCATTAGCTCGGTAATGCATGAATATCGCTGACTTTTCAGCGATATTCATGCATTGCGGCGATTTGTATCGCATTTGCGTTAATCCTTGGTAATACCAAGGTTTATTTGCGGTAAAAATCGCCGCAGCCCAGCAGTAAATTTTTGTCTCTAACCAAGCAATAGCGATAATTATCGCTATTGCTTGCTAATATGCCCCTGAATTCCTAAAATGTTTTAAATTTTTCTTAAATTGTCTGCTTTTACGGCTTTTATTGGCCGAAAAAAGTAGTTTTGACTTGACTTGACTCTGGCGTTGATTAAGTTGGGAACAAAGTAGCATATAGCTTGGTTACATGATTCATCAAAGTTGACTCACCGATACTTCCATCGCTTGCTCATGTATAGCCAAACAATAGTGTATGTATATGTCTCCAGAAAGATTTTGAGTTCTTCTGTTTTCAAATTTAAAAAAAGAGATGCCCACATTTTATTTTGACTTTGTCCTCTATTTCATTTCTGTTTTTCCCGACTTAGAGACTCCGAGAATCATTCACTTCTTTATGTTGATTTACGAAGGCTAAAATCGCTGGTGCTAGAAGAGGTGCCAATCTCTTCTGTTAAATTAGTTTAAAAAGTTGACAATTACGAAAGGCAGTTTGTTTGGGCACTCAGCATTTTGGGATCTTCAAACAAGCACCAGGAATGTAGGGTCTGTGTTGCTGACTGGGTGATCCGTTCAAAAGCATACAAATTTAGCTGTTTTAAGTTTGATGTATATGTGTGAGTCATTAGGCTTTTTTCTTTTTGCTGGGCAATCTTATAATATTGGAAGGAAATAATTTGGGGGAGCTGAACACTCTCAATGAACATTTCATTTTTAAAGCCTTTTTAATCATGAAATCTATTTAAGCTCATTGAAGAAGAATCCACTATTGTTTTGGAGGCGAGAGAGATACAGGTTGGAGCAGCAGGTTCATCTGCTTTGAAGCAACCGTTGACAACTCTCAGGCCAGTTGAGTGAAATTATAAGAGAAAGGATTCACCAACTAGCCACTCTATTGAAATTTCTGTCAAAACAAGTTAAGGTCCCGTAAATGATCTTGAAAACGTACTAGGTCTGCCCTCTCAGCTCAGACATTAAGTTCAAATTGAAATCATTGTTTAATAAATTATGATTTTATGGATAGGTTATTTTGATGTCACAGACAATTTCTTCAAGCTTTTTAAGGCACAATTGTTCTGGATAGTTTGTCTGTTTGTGTAAGTATTTAACCGCAGCAGTGAAGTTCTTGTTTGAGCAAGAAACCTGTTTTGTATTAGAATACTCAGAATCCATAGCATGTCTATATTAATTGGATAATGTCAAAATGCAGACTTGTTGCTCTGCACATAGACAGCCCTTCACTTGGAAATCTACTCTAAAATAGTCTTGTTGCTTGCAATCGATGTTAATATACCCTGTCAATAGGAAGACACATAAGGTTTCTTGAAAGAACAGAATGTTAACTGTCTGCTGTAAATGTATTACATTTTCTTCTGCTGCTTAACGTGCTAAACTCCTTACATTCCATGAATGTACCTGTAACATTTGAAGGAAAATCTGGTGTAAACTATTGTTTTGTCTTTTGCTTGATTTCACTAGAGCAGAGGGTAGCTAGCTCCAGTCAATGTTGCTTGCCTCATTGTGTCATTGATGTTGCACTTTCTCACAGATGTATAGTTACAATTCATCTTTAGACCAGGTCTCCACTACAGTTGGGTTTGTTGGTACAGGTGTCCCTTTCAATTTGAGGATCCCATAAAAATGTAATTGCACTTTGTTACTTTCAGGTGATGGGGTTATCTTAGGTAGTGATAAGAGCAACAAAATAACTGGGTATGAAGGATTAAGATCTCCAATAATATTCATTCTCCACCTTGTAAAATGCTGTTTAACTGAAAGAACTTCGTTTGCCGATTCACACGAGGCCCAAGTTACTATTGTTGCTTCGTTCAATTGCGAATAGACAGAGACTGTTATATGGGTGGTGGTTAGATGTGATAGCTCTTTGACAGATCCCAGAATTTAAGAATGCTGCATCTTTGTAATGTGTACAAATGACACTTTGACTTGTTGGTAGGCTGAAATAACAATTTGTTGTAGTCATATTTTTTTAGCCTGCTTAAGCAGTTCCAGAGCCAGTGGCGGCTGTAAGTTTAGGAGGGAGGGTGGCGGATGAGACACACACGCACACAGACACATACAAAGTCATGAATTCGCACGTGCACATACACAAACACATCCAGTCACAACACTCATTACCAAATATTCATACATACACGCACACACCAAGCATCAATTTTAAAAAACACACACTTACCTGCAGCTCTGACATGGAGGTCCTAAAAGGCTTGAGACTACTGCCTTCCCCCATTGGTTGACCTAAAATCAGCCAATGAGGGAAGGCAGCAGTCCCAACATCATCACCAAGTGGGATGGGGGTCAGTGAGACTGCTGACCCCACCCCAGGATGAGGTGTCACTGATTGACTCCCAGATCTCGGCGCTTCAGGGCTTAAAACTGAAGTGCCCAGGTGCGAGGCAATCAGTGACCCTATCCCTCGTCACTGAGAGGAGGGCCTCAGGGACCTTTGCTGAGCTGAGAAGATCACGCACAAAGGAACTGTGACTTCCTCAGCCCAGCAAAGTTCAGCTCAGGCATCCAGGAGCCTGCGCATTTAGGGGTCGATTAGGATCGCGGACGGAAACGTGTTCCGTCCGCCAAGGAAGGTGGCAAGAAACTCCGGACCGGTCCGTGGATAAACCGCCATAGCAATTAGGATAATATATGAACGAAACACCGATTGCGGCGGACGGAGCACACCAAACTCCGTCCGCGGCGGTCAGAGTACACCTGAGACCGCCGCAAGCGGACGGAACCAAAGAAACACCGGCCGCCGCGTACGCACATGACCGCGTGAGCATCCACATCTCCTGCTATACCTGCGTAGTCTCCGTGTCCGCGATTAGGATAACTCCGCAAGTACCCCGGTAGGCACCGGAATCCACGTCCGCTGCGGTAACAATGCAACGAGAAAGCGTGCTTAACAGCGGAAGGCCAACACGAACAACAGCCCTACCGTCAAACCAATGCCAAACAGTGCGACGGAAGTAAATACCAAACACAGGAAACTGAACTACCACCCACCTGAAACATCAAAACCAATGCACACCACTCAACACACCCACCTAGCACCTGACTGCCAATAACCATTGAGACAGGACCAAGACACAGACTATAAAAGAACTCCCACCCACTCCCGAAATCCTCTGCATCACATCATAGCTGCTAGCAAGAGACACAAGAGAACATACAGCACACATCGATAGAATACACACAACCACCACCCAAACACACCCACAACACAAAGACCCACCGCACCATTCCTACACACCTGCACCTCCCAACTCACTCAAACCCACACCCCGAGCACCACACACCATGGCACCAAAAAAGAACCCCGAATTCACAGACACTGAATTAAAGGTAATGGTGGATGAAATCATCCGTGTAGAACCCCACTTATTCGGGGTCCTAGTCCAGCAGACCAGCGTAGCCAGGAAAAATCAAATGTGGGACAGGATAGTTACTAGGGTGAATGCGTCCGGGACCGTGCCGAGGACCAAGCAGGAGATTCAGAGGCTGTGGCATGACCTCAAAACCTGTGTTAAAGCAATCCGTGCCAAAAACCATCTCCGGGCACATCACACTGGCGGCGGAACCCCCCCGGAGCCCTTACCCTACACCGACTGGGAGGACAAGGTGCTGAGCATACTGCACCCAGAGACCCTTGAAGGAATTGAGGAAGGAGAAGAGGCTGGTAAGTACAAACCAAGCACCACGACCACAACGAAATGGTGTGCCTCACACAACGCAGAAGACACTTCTCCCAGACCCCAACCCATGCATGCAGTCCACATACTCACCAATGTCTAAACCACTCCAATAGGCCCCTATGTCCATAGGGAGGGCGGTGGTGGTGGGTGGGGTGTGTGAGAGGTCACTAATACAACTCCCAACAGGCCCCCATGTCCATAGGGATGGCGGCGGTGGTGGGTGGGGTGTGTGAGAGGTCAGTAGTACAACTCCCAACAGGCCCCTATGTCCATAGGGAGGGCGGCGGTGGTGGGTGTGGTGTGTGAGAGGATGGCACTATAACTCCCAACAGGCCCCCATGTCCATAGGGATGGCGGTGGCGGTGGGTGGGGTGTGTGAGAGGTCAGTAGTACAACTCCCAACAGGCCCCCATGTCCATAGGGAGGGCAGTGGTGGTGGGTGGGGTGTGTGAGAGGATGGCACTACAACTCCCAACAGGCCCCCATGTCAATAGGGATGGCGGTGGTGGTGGGTGGGGTGTGTGAGAGGTCAGTAGTACAACTCCCAACAGGCCCCCATGTCCATAGGGAGGGCGGTGGTGGTGGGTGGGGTGTGTGAGAGGATGGCACTACAACTCCCAACAGGCCCCCATGTCCATGGGGAGGGCGGTGGTGGTGGGTGGGGTGTGTGAGAGGTCACTAGTACAACTCCCAACAGGCCCCCATGTCCATAGGGAGGGCGGTGGTGGTGGGTGGGGTGTGTGAGAGGATGGCACTACAACTCCCAACAGGCCCTCATGTCCATAGGGAGGGTGGTGGTGGCTGGTGGGGTGTGTGAGAGGATGGCACTACAACTCCCAACAGGCCCCCATGTCCATAGGGATGACGGTGGTGGTGGGTGAGGTGTGTGAGAGGTCGGTAGTACAACTCCCAACAGGCCCCCATGTCCATAGGGAGGGCAGTGGTGGTGGGTGGGGTGTGTGAGAGGATGGCACTACAACTCCCAACAGGCCCCCATGTCCATAGGGAAGGCGGAGGTGGTGGGTGGGGTATGTGAGAGGTCAGTAGTACAACTCCCAACAGGCCCCCATGTCCATAGGGAGGGTGGTGGTGGTGGGTGGGGTGTGTGAGAGGATGGCACTACAACTCCCAACAGGCCCCCATGTCCATAGGGAGGGCGGTGGTGGTGGGTGGGGTGTGTGAGAGGTCAGTAGTACAACTCCCAACAGGCCCCCATGTCCATAGGGAGAGCGGTGGTGGTGGGTGGGGTGTGTGAGAGGTCAGTAGTACAACTCCCAACAGGCCCCCATGTCCATAGGGAGGGCGGTGGTGGTGGCTGGGGTGTGTGAGAGGATGGCACTACAACTCCCAACAGGCCCCCATGTCCATAGAGTTGGCGGTGGTGGTGGGTGGGGTGTGTGAGAGGTCAGTAGTACAACTCCCAACAGGCCCCCATGTCCATAGGGAGGGCGGTGGTGGTGGGTGGGGTGTGTGAGAGGATGGCACTACAACCCCCAACAGGCTCCCATGTCCATAGGGAGTGCGGTGGTGGTGGGTGGGGTGTGTGAGAGTTCACTAGTACAACTCCCAAAAGGCCCCCATGTCCATAGGGATGGCGGTGGTGGTGGGTGGGGTGAGTGCGACTGGACACTGAAATGTCCTCAATTTGAAAATAACACGTAATGCCCACAGTACTTATCTGCACAATTTTGTTTTCCAGGTGATCGTAATCTCACAGGTGGAACCACCATCCGGCCTCAAGACTCGCCTCACTCAGGACTCTCTGGGGACGATTCCACAGCCAGCTCCGGTGCAGAGGATGGTGCAGGCACAAGCAGGCAGCCACGGCCATCTGGCTCCCAGGTGATTCCAGCACCGACTACTACGGCCTCTGCAATTCCCACCACACCGGCCACTGTGACCTGCACAGCCACCACCACCACCACCAGTACCACCTCTGCCACCCTGCCTAACCCACCGCACGACGCCGGGCCTGCGCCATCCCAGCCACGCAGGGAGAGTGTGCGGCACACCAGAGAGCCCAGGCCACATCAGGCAGGCAGGAGCACAACGCAACAACGTGCAGAGGAAGGACACCCACCCAATGCCGTGGCACAGTCATTGGAAGCCCTAGCCAGGATCCAGGCAAACTACGAGCGTGGGCAGGCACAGGCAGACCGTGCCCACCAGGACTCTGTGGAGAACACCGACATGTTGCGGGCCATTGAGAGCCGGCTTGGCCAAATTGTAGACATCATGTCCCAGAACACAACCATGTGGAGGGGATGGATAGCCCACAATACCCCCACCCCCCCCTCAACCAACGCCTCGGGCAGCAACACCACCGCCACCGCCACCTGCGCCCCTGGCGACGGATGTGGAACCAGAGCAGGCTGCGCCCCCAGCTGATTCCGTCCCGCCTCCAAGACGGAGGGGCCGTCCGAGGCTGGAAGTGGGCGAGAGCAGTGTGGATGCTCCTTCCACATGCTCCAAGAGGGGCCGTCAATGACTGTGACACTGCCAGAGCCAGCCATTCACCCAGCAAACTATCCTGTCACACCTAGCCAATCATTGGCACAGGTCTGCTGGACGAGGCAGACACCACCCAATGTGGTGTCAGCACGGACATTTCATCTGCCATTACCTTTAACTCACACTCCCCCACCCCACACTTATTTGTAAATATGCACCATCACCAATGCACAATCTGTAAATAAATACCACTTACTCACTCAATGATGTGTTGCCTCCATGTTTATTCACATGATTGAATCAGAAACAGACGTTACCAGGTTCAGGGATCCAAGTCGTACATAATCATGCCGCAGCGGGAGTGACCTAGGGAAAAACAGAAACAGCAAAGACACGTCAGAAAACAGAATCACACTCATCACAAAACACTGCAGTGCAACATTCCACATACCACGCTCATCACAAAATGATTGGATGAGAGGACACACATCATGGAGACTTGCATGTCCAAATCAATAAACACACACACATGCATACATCACATAGCAGAACACACAGATGATGCACACCACGATGACACAACACCAGCAAACATACACAGGGCATACACAACCAGCACAAGAGGTGCACACTCACATTCAAGGGAAGTAGCGATTAATGAGCTGGCGCCTCTGGTCCACACCTTCCTCCTCACCACTATCCTCATCAGTCGACATGGGTGGGTTGGGAGGGCGAGGAACTTGCTGTTCATCAGGGTCCAAGAGCAGTTCAATATTATTGCGCACAGCCAGGCTGTGCAGCATGCAGCAGGCAATCACGATCCTGCATACTTTGCCTGGTGAGTAAGGCAGGGCCCCTCCGGTCTTATCCAGGCACCGAAACCTAGACTTCAGCAGGCCAAAAGTGCGTTCTACCACTCGACGTGTCCTTCCATGGGCATCATTCTATCGCATTTCACCCGCTGTAGTTGGATTACATATGGGACTCAGCAGCCAAGGCCTGTTTGGGTAAGCCGAGTCGCCTATGTTGAGGGAAGAGAGAGACAGAAACATCACTATCAGATTTGGTGGCCACACCATGCCACACAGATATCACTCCTGTCACCACAGCATACTCACCAACAAGCCACGCTTGTGACGGACGCAGATTTGCCATCAGTTGTGGGACAATGCTGCTCCGCATGATGTGGCCGTCATGTGCAGAGCCAGGAAATCTTGCACACACATGGGATATGATGTTATCGGCCTGGCACACCACCTGCACGTTGAGGGAATGGAAGTGCTTCTGATTCCTATACACCTGCTCACGTGCCCGTGGTGGAATGATAGCGATATGTGTGCCATCAATGGAACCCACTACGTGTGGTATCTGACCCAGTGCATAGAAGTCTGCTTTGACCGCTGCCAACTCTGCCGGCTGTGGGAAATGTATGTAGTCATCCTTGTACAGCATCATGGCTTTCAGAACATCCGGAAGTACCATGCTGAACATGGACTGTGACATCCCCCCGGCATGTCCAACTGTGTACTGAAAGGTGCCTGTAGCAAAAAAGTGTTGTGCCGCCATCACCTTTGCTGTGGGTGTAATGGAACCTGGATAGGTTCTTCGCGGCTGCAGGTAAGGAGACAATTGGTCGACAAGCTCCATCAATCGCCGTCGATCCAGCTGGAATTTCCTGATCACCTCCTCGTCAACCATATCCTCCAGCACAGTGTATGGGCGATGGACATCTGGAGCCCTCCTGTGTGGGAATAGATGGAATGGAAGTCAATTCACAAACAACGCATGGCTGTGCAACTCAATCACATGTCAACGAACTGTCCAGACAAGCAAAATGTAGTGTATAATTGTCATATGTGTGACATCTCTGATTGTCACTACAACATGGATTGCCGTAGCAACAATGTGCAGCCACTAGCAACATGATGTGTCTCAACATGTGCAATGCTACTTAGTCTCAGGTCAACATTACTGCCAACAAGACAGGTGGCATGACCCAAATGTGTAGGAGCAACATCACATACACACATGCAAGTGCATGCACACAAACGATAAAGATACAGACACACCATCTCATCATGCACCAATGGCAACACCAATAATGGTGGGCATACGTACATAACATGCATGGTGACACAATAGGCAACACACATGCACTGAACACATGTGTACCCCCACCATAGTCATTAGCTCACATATACCACACACTGACAACAGAATCAGAATGTGCCGATACATCCGTGATGTACTGTGTAGATGTGAAGAACTAGAAACGTGTTTAGGGAAATACCCGACGTCCACATGCACATGTGATGCACATTGTTTGCACACCGATGGGCATAGTATGGACACACATGGAATAGAGCATGACATATGAAGTCACCCAATCACGCACACACCCGTCATAATGCTACTGCAGACTATACAACACAGTGCATCGTCAGAAAAGATCCAATCATTGGCGCCGCAATGGCGGTGCACTGCTTCCGCTGTTTACGAATGGGAATACCCGGCCCTCTTCCCATTGGCTGCATGTGCACGGACCGTCACGGTCACACACCGGCACCCGCATGTGCTAGGCTCCGGGACGGATGGTTCACTTGCAACAATGTTCAATCACTGGCGCCAACATGGCGGGGCACGTATTCGGCGGGGGAGGTGCAGGCCAACACATCCTTTAGCTGATGTCAATGGACATGGCAGGTCATGACCCCCTTACAGTCACATTGCATCATCCACCATACACCGGCCGGCCCAGCCCGTCCACTACCGCCGTGCCAGGCCCCGTCCACTACCGCCGTGCCAGGCCCCGTCCACTACCGCTGTGCCAGGGCCGGCCCAGGACCGGCGTGCCGGCCATGTCAACCACCGCCGTGCCAGGCCCCGTCCACTACCGTCGTGCAAGGCCCCGTCCACTACCGCCGTGCCAGGCCCTGTCCGCTACCACCGTGCCAGGGCCGGCCCAGGACCGGCGTGCCGGCCATGTCAACCACCGCCGTGCCAGGCCCCGTCCACTACCGCCGTGCCAGGCCCCGTCCACTACCGCCGTGCCAGGCCCCGTAAACTACCGCCGTAGTGGACGGGGCCTGGCACGGCGGTGGTTGACATGGCCGGCATGCCGGTCATGGGCCGGCCCTGCCACGGCGGTAGTGGACGGGGCCTGGCACGCATACCCCCGGCAGCAGATGCACCACCCATGGTGGGTGACATTTCATTTCCATCCGAACCACTTGCCAGTCCTGTCCTGTTAAGGGTGCACTCACATATCCCCAAGAGACGTAGACACACACCATTGACACATGCCCACCCCGATGTCGGTCAAGTCCAACTATCACCAGCTCCCAGAGCCACCCTGCCTCCTGGCCCATGCAGCCCTGTGGCTCATCATTTCAGTGGTCCCAGTGGCGCAGCTGCAGTTGACTCTCATGTGTCAGATAGTGGCACTGTGTCTGTTGTTTGCTGTCATGCATCATGTAGTAGCACTGTATCAGTTGTGCCCTCTCCTGTTGCTGGTGCTGGCAGTGTGTCTGGGTCTGTGGCACATGTACATGTCTGTGGCACATGGCGGGAGAGCCTCTTTCCAGTTATTCTGTGGCACATGTGTCAGTCACTCGAGCTGTGGCTGTGTCTCACACTCCTGTATCTGGTGCTGGCAGTGTGTCTGGGTCTGTGGCGCATGTGTCAGTCACTCGAGCTGTGGCTGTGTCTCACACTCCTGTATCTGGTGCTGGCAGTGTGTCTGGGTCTGTGGCGCATGTGTCAGTCACTCAAGCTGTGGCTGTGTCTCACACTCCTGTATCTGGTGCTGGCAGTGTGTCTGGGTCTGTGGCGCATGTGTCAGTCACTCGAGCTGTGGCTGTGTCTCATACTCCTGTATCTGGTGCTGGCAGTGTGTCTGGGTCTGTAGCTCACATGTCATTCACTGCATCTGTGGCTGTGTGTCACACTCCTGTTTCTGGTGCTGGCAGTGTGTCTGGGTCTGTGGCCCATGTGTCAGTCACTCGAGCTGTGGCTGTGTCTCACACTCCAGTTTCTGGTGCTGGCAGTCTGTCCGATGCAGGTACCTCACGCAATCCACATGATAGTGTGATGTGAGGTGCTGTTCAGTTCACTCACATGTCATGGCACATGGTGTGTACATTGTCCATTGTGTACAGACTTCCAATGTTGTGGTCCTTGGGACGGGTTGCTTGGAATACGTACTTGTGCTGCCTCTGATGTACCTGCTTTGGTGTCCACAATCCCCTGTTGGTGTTCTGATACTGCAGTCTGCCCTCTCATGTACTGCCTCTGATGGATCTGTTCAGTGCAATGTACTGTTGATGCACTTAGCCCCTCTCATGTACTGCCTCTGATGGACCTGCTCTGATGTCGACTATGCCCTGTTGGTGTTCTGATACTGCAGTCTGACCTCTCATGTACTGCCTCTGATGTACCTGCTCTGGTGTCCACAATTCCCTGTTGGTGTCCTGATACTGTAGTCTGCCCTCTCATGTACTGCCTCTGATGTACCTGCTCTGGTGTCCACAATGCCCTGTTGGTGTTCTGATACTGCAGTCTGCCCTCTCATGTACTGCCTCTGATGGACCCGTTCAGTGTAATGGACTGTTGATGCACTTAGCCCCTCTCATGTACTGCCTCTGATGGACCTGTTCAGTGCAATGGACTGTTGATGCACTTAGCCCCTCTCATGTACTGCCTCTGATGGACCTGCTCTGATGTCGACTATGCCCTGTTGGTGTTCTGATACTGCAGTCTGCCCTCTCATGTACTGCCTCTGATGTACCTGCTCTGGTGTCCACAATGCCCTGTTGGTGTCCTGATACTGTAGTCTGCCCTCTCATGTACTGCCTCTGTTGTACCAGCTGTGCTTGCCACCATGCCCATGCTCATGCATACACTGTGATTTTACCCCGATTATGTGTAATAAAGCAAGTCAATCATGCGTCGTGCTTTGTCGGAGTTATTCCTGCGTGTGTGATACAGGTGTGTTTTGGAATTTGCTTCTAATCAGTGGGTTCAGATACCTGACACTCCCCCTTCCGACATCACCACCCTTGCAGGTACTCCCCTACAGACAGCGAATGGTTTGTCGCGTACCTGCGTCGTCCTCTGTAGTGGGCCAGGACTAGGACGTGGTGGATTGCGAAGAGTATCGGGTAGGCGTGTAGTGCTGGGTCCATGTCGGGGAGCAGCTCGTGGTGGGTATGTTCGCTGTGGGGAATCCGCAGTGTTCAGGGAGGTTGTTTTTCCGCAGCGCTTTTATGTGTATTTTCCGCCATCTTGATTTGGAGGACGGTGCTACACGTCAGTCCGTACGGCGGTGTCTCTGGATTGGTTACGTCCGCCGCATGGTCGGGTGTAGATGGCCCGCGGAGCGTGCTATCCCGTCGCGGACGGAATTTGGGCAATCTTTCCTATCCTGATATGGTGGATGGAGTGACCGCGACAGACGGACGCAGATCAGGCATTTTCCGCATACTCCAGGGCTGCGGAGGCACTTCCGTCCGCCATCCTAATGAGCCCTTTAGTGCATGTCTGGCTCCTGGCTGCCTGACCTGAAAATTAACAGTGTCTGTCAGGCTTACCTTTGTTCAGCCTGACAGACACTGTTCATGAGGGGCAAAAGGAGGGGGGCCATGACCCCTCAGCCTCAGTGGACCGGTCGCAGCTGTCCAGTGCACACAGGCATAAACGAGATTCGGAGCTAAAGTTTCAGCACAGCGCTTCACCCGTTCTGGATTGATTTGCCCTTCTACTTTGAGATCCTGAGCCGAAGGGAACATTTTAGCTCCTGTGGTTAAATGATCTTAACTTATTTTGTTAAAGATGTTAGTTTCCATTTCTTGTACTGCTTTTACACTTTTACACTTTTTGTTAAATGTTGAAATGTGTGCTGTTTTGTTCTTATAGAGCTTTTGTATATTTTTTTATATTTTCTTGTTAATTCTTGCCTGAGGGTTCAGCTTTTGGCACATGGGAATTAGCTGCTGATTGCTTCAAACGTTTTTGGCTTTATGGTTATACCAGTTTTTTTACTGGTATAATGAAGTCACAGGCTTCCAAATTAGGAGGCCATTCTGTTATTTTGTCAGTGTGGTTCTTTGCTCACTGGAGGCTTGAAGATTGAAAACAAGGGGCTACAGGCATCAAAAAATGTAAATTGCAAATACCTGAGAACTGCAATTAGGTAATCGCAATTTACAATGCATGATACTCAAGGAGTTTCAGATAGCGACTTGTAGGGGTTGCAAATCGCTCTACCTCATCAATATTAATGAGGTAGATCAGAATTTGCGACCTCCTAGGGATCGTAAAAATCACAGGGATGGTGGCCTGCTGAGGTCAGCAGACCACCATGTCTGTGATTGCTTTTAAATAAAGCAACCTATTATTTTTTGTAAAGCAGCCTTTAAAGGAAAACAAGATGCTTTACAAAAAGTGAAATGAAAAGTTTGCTTTTAATTGTTTAAGACCAGGCAGTGGTCCCACGGACCACTGCCTGTTCTTAAAAATGATTTTACAAACATTCACAAACGTGAAGGGGAGTCTTGGGGACACCTTCCCATTTGTGAATGGTTTACCACCTACTTAAAGTAGGTGGTAATATGCAAATGTTTTGCGACCACATTCACGGTTACAAAACATACATGCATACCGTTCGGATTTGGTTTTTGGTTGCGACGCCTGAAACATGCCACTTACAAATGGCGAATTGAAAACCCATTTTGCGATTCGGTAACAAGTTAATGAATCGCAAATTAGGGTTTGCTGCATCTGAAAAGCATTTTTTGCCGTCGCAATCGGCCAAATGTGAAGGCAAAAACTGCTTGATGCATGTGCCCCAAGGTGCCCGCAGTTGTGGTATGGCAAAAGTTGAGAGGAGAACTATGAGTCAATTGCATTCTCTTGGTCATGGGCTTAAGGGGATCCATCAGTGGAGACTGAGTTGTACTTCTTGCCGTTCCTTGCAGTCTTTTCAGATGGGCATTCTGAAGGTGTTTTTATAAGTGGAATCACTTCTACTTCTAGAAGATTGTGTATTTAAATTGTATGGAGTTCCTGTTATTGACAAGTTACTTCTTGGGCCCTATGATGAAAAATTCCTCTGGCTGCAATGTCCTTTCTATGTTAAAACTGCTTTAGGATGTTTATTTTCGGATGTTTTGGCCCCACAACTCCAGGTTTCTCCAATCCTGTCTGTTTATTTGTTACTCTTTTATAAATGCTTGCAGTGTTTACATTTAGGGCCTGTGGAAGGGTTTCATGATGATTGGGGAACATTAAAACATACAAGAAGATGGACAGAACTGGGGTGGCGTGGTGAGCAAAATAACGATGGATTAATCCCACATCTGTGATCGGGGGTGAATGTTTTGCCAATGTGCAACATTTCGTCCATCACCTTGTGTGCTTTGCTGTTCGCCCTATGTGGGAAGGGTATGCCCAGACGTGGGTCCCGTGCTAACTACGCCACTGGAGTCAAGCTATCCTGGCTGATGATGGCTGATAGCCAGAAACCGGTCCTAGGATGCATGATTCTGGTCCAGAGTAGACATGGCTTGGCAGTTCGGGCTGGACTGTTCCCATGAGGCACTGGGTCAAGACTGATTTGCATATGGCCATGTCTGAAGTGGGGTGGCATGGTGAGCAAAATAACGATGGATTAAACCCAGATCTGTGACTGGGGGTGAATGTTTTGCCAATGTGCAACATTCTGTCCATCACCTTGTGTGTTTTGCTGATTGGGGAACATTCACAGGTCTTTGAAAAAGAAACTGTTTGTGTTTTTGCACAACATATAAGCCTATTCAAGTGTTCTAGCGTGGTTTTTCTTGTTTAAAAGACTTTATTAAAATCAGTTTATACTACATAACAACAATACAATAAGATCAATCATAATAATCAGAAATGCAGTATTAAAGACTGTAAAAAAACATGAAAGTCTTTATAATTTTAAATTGAAGGGGAAGAGAAGAAGGGGAGGGAAGGGAAGGGAAGGGAAGGGAAGGGAAGGGAAGGGTTATATCGCATGGTGAGCAAAGAAACGAAAGTTGTAGGCCCAGATCTCTGTACTGGGGTGAATGTATGACATTGTTCTTCATTCTGTCCATCAACTGTTGTTTTTGCATGTGTCACCCCGAGTGGGACGAGTATGCTCAGACGTGAGTTCAGTGCTCTCCATGCCTCTGGAATCAAGATATCCTGGCTGATGAGGGCTGAAAGCCCAAAGCCGGTCCTAGGATGCTTGTTTCCAGTCCAGGGAGGACCTGGCTTGGCAGTTAGGGCTGGACATTTCCCATGGGGCACAGGGACAAGACTGATTTGCATTTGGCTAGGTTCAAACTGGAGCGACATCGTGAGCAAAGAAACGATGGATTTAGGCCCACATCTCTGTACTGGGGTGAATGTATGTCATTGTTCTGCATTCTGTCCACCAACTGTTGTTTTTGCATTTGAATAAATAGGAGCATTAACGGGGAAAGCTGAAGTTTGCTGGTTAATTTTTTGCCCTAGCATGCAACTCTGCTTTATGCGCAGAGTGATCCAGAATCGCCAGTAGAAAGGAATCTTTCTGCCAGTTGGTCTCTTTGCTGTGGCGCTCATGCTCTCAGAAGGCTGCCCAAGCAGGTAGTATTCTGCTTTGTTTACAATCGCTAGTTGGGTCTTTTCCACATTCTTGTTAGAAGATTCTATGTTTATGTCTGCACTTAGGCTCTGAATAGTCTCTATTTTAGAGTCTTGATTGTTGTCATTTTTGTCAGTGTCGCAAAAGTTGAAGCAGTGCTTATTTTACATTCTATATTCTTATTCTAAAGCTTCAGATGCCAGGATAATTTGTCCTTGAAACATTTTCTTTTTGTATTTAGTTAATGGGCGACTGTTGTTCCCAGACACCCAGACCTCATCCTCAATTGAGGGACGATTAATTGGACAGTTGGGTGGGCCCAGATGTAGTCATTGTTGGCTTGCATATGTTTTAGTGAGAGCCTTAATATATACTGCTAAAGCTGCAAGGGATGAATGATGACCTAATGTTATTTATCTGTTACCCAAAGTGACCTAAAAGCCATGTTTAGAATGATTTTCCTTCTATTGTTTTTGCTGCCTTTATCGTTGTACACCTGACTATTTACTGACTGTTCCACAATGTAACTATAAGGACTCCCTACTACTAATATCTGTTCAGGGAAAATACAATTGTTAAAGAAAAATTCCCTAGGCAGCTATTGGTCTTCTAAGTATACAAGGCAATTATTCCCACATTATAGGAGAAGACTCTGGCCATATTATCAAGAAAGGGCGATACATTATTGCCGCATTTATCGGCAGGAAACTGCTGCTAAAGTTGCGATAATGGAGTTGATACTATGCCCTTGTGAATTCCAATAGAAGCCCAGGTTAACACCAGAACCTGGGCTTCTATGGGAATTCACAAGGGCATATTATCAAGTCCATTATCGCCACTTTCGCAGCAGTTTCCTGCCGATAAAAGGGGCGATAATGTATCGCCCTTGCTTGATAATATGGCCCCAGGTGTTCTACAATTATCAATAAAAAATCTTTTTATTCATACAAATCATTTAAAAAGACCATTGTTAATTCTGTTTTACTGTTTGAATAAACATATATGGAACAATAACATCACAATAAAAACAGCAATTATGACAGTGATATTTGTTTGCAAATGCTTCATACAACAGGCAAAGCTGTATGTTGCATACATATGGTCCATTTAGGAAAAACTGCACATCCACCATAAGGTTAAATGCATACAGATTTATGAAGGTAATAATGGGTAGGTGGTATAAATGAAAATCAAAAATGCAATAAATTTGAGGATGCAGTTTGGGGGCTTTTAATTCAAAGATGAATCTTCATAGTATCAACTGATATTGTGAAGATTCATCTTTGAATACATTTGTATAGATTTAACCTTATGATTGATTATGCAGTTTTTCCTTTATGGATCATATTTATAGAACATACAGCTCTGCCTGTTGTACGAATCATTTGGAAAACAGCTATCCCTGTCATAATTGCTGTTTTTATTGTGATGTTATTGTCCCATATATGTTTATTCAAACAATAATACACAATAATGATGGTCTTTTGAAATGATTTTGTATGAATCAAAAGATTTTTTATTGATAATTGTAGTACACTGAGTCTTCTCCTATCATGTGGGAATAATGATCTTGTATACTTAATAGACCAATAGTTGCCTAGGGAATTTTATTTACTGATTATCACAAGCCATTGCAGCCTCTTGTGAGCTGGACAGAGTTAACTATGCAATTTACAATTTGTTTCCTTTGTTTGAAGGAGTTCTGTGGTCAAAAATTAAAACATGATCACTCCTGCTGTATGCAAGTACAGCTCGCTCTGTTGTCCCACTTACTCCAAGAGTCAGATGCCATCACTACTATCAAGGTGTTCCCACCCCTGAAAGGGAAGTACTGACTCTTGGAGTAAGTGTAACAACAGAGCGAGATTCCCCAGGTAAGAAAATGTTCTTATGGTAGCTGAAACATTGCTCTTCAGAGTATATATATGTAAGAGTACTTATCTTACACATTAAATGGTTTTTAATTTAGGGCTTTCAGAAATTGGGTTCCAGGTTGACTGGAGGGGAAGCACTAGTCAATCAGTAACCGCAATCCTAGCCAGGGTAAGTCACAGGCCCACACTAAATTAACCTGTGCTTACCCTCTGGTAGCTTGGAACAGAGCAGACAGGCTTACCTTAAGAGGCGATGTAAGGTATGTGTGGAACACTTCAAACAGTAAAACAGTGAAAATACCACACAAAAAAGGTTCCACACCAGGTTAAAAATTGGAGAATTGGCATTATGAATTTTTAAAGAATAAACTGAAATATAGTGCTTAAAAGCATATTATTTGGCTGCGCTAGACTTGGTCAAATCCACACGCTCAAGTTGACTGCGATGAAGTGAGGGTCAGATACAGTCCCAGATAAGTCCTGCTGTAGTTGTATCTTCTCAAGAATTGTGCCAAGAGTACCGTTCACTAGGCAAGTGTTTGTCGAGATGAAGGAGAGCGTCGCTGGCGATTGTCGATGGGGCACAAAAAGCAGACTGGGCATCGCAGATGGACGGCTAATGCATCTCTGTGGTAATCCATGTCAGTGAGCAATGCTTTTTGTGCAAAGAGACGAACTTGCAGCGGCTCACTCTGCATCTTTGGGTCAGTGGCGTGGTTACGGTGCAAATGGACCCATTTGCGAAGAGCCCAACCTTGATTTTAAGAGCTACAGTTCCACCCAAGGACCCAGGGTCCTGAGAGGCTCCTCTTGGGAGTAAGAAACTCATTAAAGATGAGTTCAGGAGCTGTGGGGAGCCTTTTATGTCCCTGAGGCTCATATCTGGAAGCAAGCAAACTAGCCCTTTGAGTCACTCTGGGGTATTGGGTTCAAGAAGGTCTCCAGGTCCAGTTCCTCCTCTCCAGGCAAGAGGGAAGCAGACAGCAGGTCAGCACAGCAAGGCAGTAGTTCTTCCAGAGCAGCAGTCCAGCAGAGAGACAGTCCTTTAGCAGAACAGCAGTCTTCTTAGCAGAGTATCCACAGGTCCAGAAGTGTACTCAAGTGTTAGTTCTTATACCCAGTGGTGCCTTTGAAGTTGGGAGACGTCAAAGAAGAGTTTTTGAAGGGGACATATGTCCTCCCTTCCTGCCCTGGCTCCAGTAGCAGTAGGGTGGGTATGCAGGCCTTTGTGTAGGGACTGGACACAGCCTATTCAGGTGTTAGTGAGGCTGGGTCAAGCTCTTCCCTTTCATCCTACCAGGATGGCCCATCATGTCACACCTAAGCTTCCATTCTATGTAGCTGTCTGGGGTGGGGGGATACACAAAACCCAGCTGCCACAGAACTCAGTCATAAATTCTGAGACAGGCTGCAGGCACACAGCTTTCTAAAAGTGGCATTTTCTAAATTAGAACAATAAATTAGACTGTCATAAAACAGGATTTATCACTACAATGCAATAGGTGCAATACAAGACAGATCTACCTCCTCTAAATTAGGAATTATAACCTATAAGAGCGGTAGGCCTCACAACAGTGAAAAACTAATTTGGGAGTTTTTCACTCCCAGGACTTGTAAAAGTACATGTCCTACCTTTTACATACACAGCGCCCTACCATATTGGCTACCTAGGGCCTACCTTAGGGGTGATGTATTTAAAAAAAAGAGGAGTTTAAGACTTGGCAGGGGGTTTTAAATGCCAAGTCGACATGGCAGTGTGACGCTGTCTTCAGGCTGCAATGGCAAGCCTGGGACCCATTTTAGATAACTATGCAGCTGGCACAGCAAGTGCTGCATTCCTACTAGTAGCATATTAGTTTACAAGCTCTGGGTATATGGTATTACACTTTACAAGGGACTTATAAGAAAACGAAATATTCCAACCAAACCATGTTTAGGGGAGTGAGTACAAGCACGTCAGTACTTGTTAGCAGAGGTAAAGTGCACAGAGTCTTAAATCCAAAAAAAACGAATTCAGCAAAAAAGGAAGAGGAAGGCAATAAGTATGGGGGTGAAACTACAGAAAGGGCCATTTCCAATAGGGTCTAATAGCCAGTTCCATTGGGTTTCACAGAGGACAGCAGAATGGATGGTGTATTACCTCTTAGTTGGGGGATTTGTTTGTAATTTTGACCCGAGACTTTATTTCCTGAAGGAGGCCGCTGACCTTGCAAGGCATATTTAGAATGGCCTAAACATGTTGGTCATGATGGGATGACAGGCCTTCTTCCGCCTGTTTGTTTTTAATTCTATCAGGGTATCCTTTAATAAATTAATAGGTTAGGATAGCTGTAGGTAGGTTTAATATTCTGTCACATCTCTGGTTGACATGGTAGAGCCCAGTTTGGAATCATTTGGGTCCAGAGTGTGGGAAACCGATGATGAAGCATGCAGCATGTTGATGTGGGCGAGGGCCCTGCTGTTACCAAAGAGATTTCTGTGTAGAGAAAATACAATACTAATTTGCAGAACCCTATTGATTTCTGAATTAAAAAATGCCATCTAATTTACATGTGCATCATGGGCCTAAAAATGCATTAACACAGTGGTTATATAGTAGAAGAGAGTGATCTTCATGGCACCAGCTCAGCAAATAAATAATGTTTCTGGATTGCATGGCAGAGTTTGTCTTTTACTATTCACCTTTTGTATAGCTCAGACAGAAAACGCAAAACAGATTCAATGTCTTTCTGTCTTTATATAGACTTAGTTCAACTACCTAGAACCACCATATTGATTGCTATGTTAGTGTTTATATGTCACATGTCCTCGCTCATGCCTTTTTTTGTTTGCAAGTTCCTTCACTCTCATGAACTGTTGTGCACCACAAACTGCCTTTGTGTCATCAGCGTAGGTGTCCATTGTGTATCGACCAACACTGCAATGAGTTTTGGTAACATCTAAAACACCACAGTAGGCTCAAGGGCAGACATTCTCCCTGCTCTCAAGCTCTATACCGACCTCCCCCTTTCTTTCCACAATATCCAGATCCCTTTAGTTTATTAATTTTAAACAGTTGGAAAGGTTTGTCTTGTTGCAATGCCTTGTCTCCAGTGACCTGGATAAAACATTATTTGAGAGAGTTAGGGCCAGATATAGGTAAAACCGAAATACCGAGTCCTTAATAACGAATTTTACCGATTCGTAATTAAGGACTCCGTATTGCAGATGTAGATAAAAAATCGGTAAAATTTAGAGATTCAGTAAAAATCGCTAAAGAAATTACTGAATCCCCATTACCGAATTGGTATCATCGATTCCTTAATACCGATTCGGTAATTAGCGAATCCAGTATTTTGAATAATCGCAAATTGTCGAATCAGCCAATACTGGGCTTCCACTTGACCTCACAATCAGGAAGTGGCCACACCCATGTAGCTGCACTCATCCTGGAGCTATTGGAGAGGCAGGGAGCAGGAGCAATAGCACAGGAGCTGCACAGCTACCACCTAGCTAACACAGTGGAACTGCACCATGGCCTCACAGGAGAAGGGGAAGGATGCTGGCGAAAGAAAGCGCAAGCACAAGTTTAGTGACAGGGAGTTGGAGGTCCTCATAGAGGAGGTTGTCATAGATCACAACCAGCTCTTTGGCAAGACATCCCTGCACGTTCCTGAGGCACAAAAAAGGAGGATTTGGCTGGAGATCCAGCAGAAGATCAATGCAATTGGTGTCACACATCGCTCAACAGATGACCTAAAGAAGCGATGGTATGATCTGAGGAAACGTGCCAAGGAGAGGGTGGCTGACCAGATGAAACAAGCCAGGAAGACAGGTGGAGGAACTTCAATAGCGCCTGCTCCATATGCCCTAGAGCAAATGGCTGAGTCCACCCTCCAGCCGGAGCGCGTCAGTGGCATCGAGGACGTGGACAGCTCAGCAACAGCATCCAACAGACAAGGTAAGATGCATGCACAGCATGCTGTCTCCCCTTCCTGACCCCAATCTCCCTGCAAGATTCCCACTCCAGAACATGTTTTGTCTAAAATCAGCAATGCATCATGGGAGATGTGGACCCTATCAACTATTAGCAAATCAGTCAGTCCCCAAAAAGCATAGGCATGTCACACACATGAATAGATGAGCTAGCGGAGGACAAACAGCTAGATTGTCATTCATTAAATTTATTTGCAGACAAATGCTGGCAGACAAGTGAGTAATAGTACATTCTGTATCCACAGGCGGAACATTGCCCCAGGCTGCAGAAGGGGATAATGGCGAGGCTTCCAGGGAGTAAAACACAATTGAGGAGGAAGTCTTATCACCTGCTAACACCACACCAACATCACCACCACCACCACCAGCACCACTACCAGCACGATCAAGGAGGTATACAGTGGCTAGCCTCCAGGAGATAGATAGCCCAGGGGATGACAGCCAGGGAGCACACCATATCACGCCGGACCATGACACACAGGGCATCTGTGACACAGTCCCTCGTGGAGGATGACAACACAAGTGCCAGTAGACAGTGACAAAGGGCACAGAGTCCTGATGCTGAGGAGTCCAGTGTCTTCTCTGGTCTGGAGGGGCATATGCTCAAAGTGCAGCGCCTGCAGGGAAAGACAGTGAGGGCCATTCAACGTCAGATGGTGGCAAATAACAGAAATATTGACAACATGAAGGAGGCCATATACTGCCTCAACACTACTGTGGCAGAGGGCATGAAGGAGATGTCGGATGCAGTGAGGCTGTTATGTAGCAGAATTGATTCTGACCGTGCTGCAAGGTGCAGAGACAGGCAGCAACTTGCAGGGTACACCAAGTCTGTCATCAGGCTGTGCAATGCAACCCATGTGCTCAGCCGTCGCTCAGTGGCCATGCAACTGGAAATGGCAAAGTGCAGCCATGAAGTCACTCAGGGCCTGGTGACAGTCACCAGTGCTTTAGAGGTGCTTCAGACAAACCAAATTGCTTTCACCGGATCAGGAGACAGGGCTGAGAGTGAGGAGACAACCAGTCACAGCAGTATTCCCCCCCTTGCCAGAGAACAGGAGGCGTAGTGTTAGGCATGGTTCTGCTGCAGGACACAGCACTGGTGAGGACAGTGTGCCTGCTGAACGCAGCAGTGGTGAGCATGGGCGTAGGAGATAAGCTCTGCCATCACATTTCATTGTGTGGTGCGTGATGTAACCCATTGGACACAATGATGTGACTAGTGATTTTGCATGGGGGAGTGACTATGCCATGTTGTGCTTGATCAGGCACTGTGTGGCCATCATTGGTGTCACGGTGGGCTGTACAATTGCCTGTTATAAGGTCAATTAAGTACCCTGACACAATTGCATTAACTGGATTTGTTTCATTACTTACTCAGAAATAATTTTGTGTGATCTCTGACCGTCTCTGTCTCCCATCTGCTGCAGCTGCGCCGCCTGCAGCGCTGTGCTGTGGCTGTGTACCTTCTTCCTCCTCTTCAGATTCACTGATTTCCACAAGTGTCCCCTCTTAGTGGTAAGGTTATGCAGCATGGCACATGCAGCTATGATTTTGCAGCAGACCAGGGGCCGGTACTGCCGTGCACCTCCACTTTTGGGGAGGCAGCGGAACCTGCTTTTGAGGAGTCTAGATGTTCGCTCAACCACATTGCGCGTAGATCTATGTGCAACATTATATCGCCTTTCACTTGGGGTGGATGGGTGTAGGTACGGAGTGAGGATGAAAGAACACACTGCATAGGAGCTGTCCCCTAAGTGTGAGAAGAAAGTAAGTTATTCACAGTCAACAATTGTAGCGACAGGTGTATACTTCAGGGGGTGTCACATGTATTTACCTTGCAGGTAGCCTTCTCCGAAGTCACCCACTACAAGACAGGTATAGATCCCACTGTTCCTGAATATGTATGAATCGTGCCTGCTCCCTGGGAATTTTGCAACAATGTCGGTGATGATGGAAGAGGCATCACATATGACCTGTACATTTATAGAATGTGTGGATTTGTGATTGCGGTAGATGTACTCCATCACAGCATGTGGGCAGATTGGTATATGTGTCCCGTCAATGCAACCTATGACGTGTGGGAACTGGGCCTTCTGGTAAAAGTCCATCTTGGTCTTCTGCAGTTCTGCCTGTGCGCTGGGGAATTGGACGTGGTGTGGCATTCTTTGCAACATGGCGTCCAGGAATGTATTGAGAAAACGCGACAGGCAACTCTGTGAGACTCCACCTGCCACAGCTATTACCCTTTGGTAACTGCCAGATGCCAGGAGGTGCAGGCAACAGAGTACCTGTACACAAGTAGGTGTTGCATGCACCCTTGGTGTCTGGTGCTCCTGGAATGGGTGCAGGTCCTGTATCAGGTCCAGGATAGTGTTTGGGTGTAGCCTGTACCTCTCATGGATTTCAGCTTCTGTAATTTGGAATAAGGTGATGCGCAAACTATAGACGCGTTCCTGTCGTCTCCATTTCCTTTGTGCTGCAGCTCGTATCCTTAACCGCCTTGCAATGACATAGAGGGTCGCCATTATGTTCAAGATGATGCATTCTGGGGCTGTTTATATGCTGTGCACCTGGTTACCACCTGATTTGAGTCCATGGTAATTTGCGATTTTTAAGGGATTCGGTAATAGCAATTTTATGTACATTGTTTTGCAATTTTTTTTACCGATTTCTTATTTTGCGAGTCGCTAAATAGTGAGTCGGTGTGGCATATTAGCTAAATAAGGTTTCGCTAGTTGATTTCCATTATTTTTTGCGATTCCTTATTTAGCGACTTGGTGTTTCTGCTCCTACATTTCACATGCTTTTTAAGCGATTGCTAACGCTGAAATTCTGCAATTTTCAGTGTTAGCGAACACTAATCGCCCACCTACATCGGGCCCTAAATGTTTCTCTGTCATTGCCTTTGTGGGAAAATGTCTTCCCTTGTTATTCGTCTACTTACCTAGAAATATCTTTCAGATCGGTTTTTTAGACTTTCACCTCACTAAACTTACAGAAATCAGAATTTCTGCTCTAGGAGGCCCTATCTTGGTTCTTAGAACCATTTACACAAAACAAATATTATATTATTTCTCCTCTTATATGAGCTATAAAACCATATAAACTACTAAGAGTTATTGAATCCCAATATAAAATGAACAATTTTTGAAAAATGTTGTTGATCATTTTATGCAAATTCTATCCATAAAGAATTCTGTTGCAGGTGAATCATCGCTTTGGGTGACCCTCTGTGCTCATCATTTGATATTGTGTACCTTAATAAAAACGTGTTTCTTACTTAACCTGTAGTCAAGTCAAGTCAAGTCAATTAATTTATTTGTTATGGAACTCCAACGGAGGTCCACAAAAATACACCAATACAATAAAAGAAACATGCTTTATAACAAATACAAAAATCTGCCTTAAGCAATCAGCAAAACATTACACATACCAACTGAATTAAAAATCTGAAATTATAATAAATAACCAAAAATGTTTTAAAAAATTGAAATATTCTATGGCAGATCATTTCATTAGGAGGGGGCAACACAAAAGATTGGGCCTCCTCAGTGGAACGAATATTATATTTAATAAAAGAGGGTCTCAAAAACATACGCCTTGCCCTTAAGAGTTCTGGACACACAAATAGCACATGGTTGAGATCCTGTATTTGGGAGCGGCACAGTTCACAAATTCTCTCCTCTCTAGGAGTTTTTTCCCCAAATGCCCGTAAGGTCTCTCAAGGGCAACAGGTTAGTTCTTAAGAGAAGTATTAACCTTCTGATGCCATGTGGAACATTCCATGAGAGTTAGGGCTGGGGTCCGCTCCCCGTTGCACTCACACGGATCACCTTGTTACGAACTTTAGGATGATTTAAAGCTACATCTCTTGCTGTACTAATCGTGCTTACAAACTTCTTTAAAAAAGACTTCAGTACAGGCTTTGGCATGGGTGAGTCAAAATTTAAATTGAGCCCAAATAAATGATTTGCATGGGCAAATGATCTAAAAAAAGCTGATTTCTATTTTAATTTTACAAAAATTTCCAGCTTCAAAGCGGCCCTTAAAGTGCCCTCATCCCCCCAACAGAGAGAGTTCCCCCCACCTCAGGACCGCTGCCAGAGAAGAAGTGTAAGAAGAAACTAAATGGAATTCCAAATGAAGAACATGTGGAGCTGCCATGGAATTTAAATTACAAATTTGACGGAAAAACCGGCCTTCAGCCTTATCAAAAGAAACCCAGTAATTCCTATCCAAAACTTCTGCAGCATAGGTTAAAGTGGGGGGAATTTTAACCTTAAACACTGACAAAACATGATTAAAATGAAGTCTTCCACAGGTCTTATAAAATCTATTTAGAGCTCCAGCCCCGGAGGCGACCTTACCAACACACCGGTTGATGTGCTCTGAGTCACGCCCGTTTTTTGAGAAAACCTTCCCGAAATTAGGTACGCATTGACCAATTCAAATTCTTCCTGCCCCAACAGCCACTCATACCTTTTCTTTATTCTAAGACCTTTCTTGCGAAAGACTAAAATTTTACTTTTGGCAATATTGATTTTCAAGCAATGCTCCTCCCCATAATTAGTCAGGAGATCCAGACGACGCTGGGTTAAATCAAAAATTGCAACGTCATCTGCATATAGTAGAGAGCCAATGGACATTGTACCAATTCTAGGTGCATCCCCCTTCGCTGAGTTTACTTTTATGGGGAGGTCGTAAATATAAAAAGAAAACAGAATGGGGGCCAACAGGCAACCCTGCTTGAGGCCATTATGTGTATTGATCCTGCAGGAAAGCCCCTGCGAGCCACCCATCATCACTTGACACCAAGTGTCCGTGTGTAATTCTATTATGAGGCCCAGGAGATGGTCTGGCATACCAAGATGAGAGAGCTTTCTCCACAGCATCTGATGATCCACTTTGTCAAACGCCGTGGAGAAATCAATAAAAGCTGTGTAGACTAGCATGCCTTTTGAAAAAACATATTTCTCCACAATAGTCTGAACGACTGCGATGTTATCCAGCGTTCCGTGGTTCTTTCTGAAACCTGCCTGTTCTGCCGGTAAGATGTTCTGCTCTTAGGCCCACTGCTGCAGATGCTGAAGTATACTTTTTGCAAATAATTTGCCCGCAGCGTCCAGCAGCGTGATCTGTCTGAAGCTAGTAGGGGACCTTTTTGAGCCCTTTTTATACAGCGGGACTATGATACTCCCCTTCCAGGATGAAGGAATGCTAATCGATTGAAAACAAAAGTTAAACAGTGGCACCAGGAAGGCTCCCCATGCAACTGGATCCCGTTTAATTAGCATGATCGGTATACCATCTTGGCCTTGAGCACCAGAGGTTCTAGCGTTCTTTATGTAACCCGTCACTTCAGCCCTTGATGGGGGACCATAATCGCCACAACCAGCCTCTTCTATTACAGGCATCTGAAATGGGACTGAGCTATTAAGTTTATATAGTAGAGAAATATAGTCCACCCACTCACTTTCTGGGATCGGAATCGGGAATGCCTCTGTCTGGAGTCACAATACTCTGCGATCAGGTGCCAATACTTCTTTGAATTTTTGGCTTTTGCTGCTCCTCTCAACCCAATTCATTTAGCATCCATCTCGTCTCTCCTTACCCTTAATTTATAATGGCCTCTAACTCGCTTTAGGCGATTAATTTCCTGTTGCACGGCTGTGGAAAATTTTTGTATTGCTTCCGCACTAAATTGTTAATTTCAAGGTTTAAAGCCTTCAGGATAGGGGGAACCTGATTTACTCTACATTGGCCAGAGGATACTGAGCTTAAGTTTTTTATCTTCCTCATTTGTGCCTCAAAAAATTGCATGATATTAGCGGAGGCATTACCGAGCTGTTCTTGGAAAGTTTTTTTTACTATTGCACCTACCTCAACTGTAGTTTTTTTGTGTCCAAAATGAACGACCATTAGACTTATTAAAATCAATCGAACCCTGGCACAAGTGCCCTTGATTCAGTGCAGGTAGGTTAAAGGCCAAACTCAAGCTTATTACACTATGATCACTCCATACTGACGGGATAGCCTCTAAATTTTTATAGGCCCCAAACATTTGATACAAAATGGCTACGTAGTCCAGTAAACTTTGTATGCGAGAAGAAAGAAAAGTAAATTGAGCTGGTTTATCGACTGGCAACCTCCCATTTAGGATAACCAAATCTGCACTTCTAATACTATCAAGCAGAAGGAAGCCCCGTTTATCCGTTTTTGTTTTATCCGGTAAAAAGGATTCAGGAATATGCCACATTTCCTCTTTGTCTGGGTTAGCATATATTGCCTGCGATGAATTGGAAATTTTTGCATTTAAATCTCCCATTAATACCACTAGAGGGCATTCTTCCGTGGTGGTTATTTCCTTAATATATAAGAAAAGTAAACACAACAGATAATCAAAGTTTTTACCTGGGGGAACGTAGAGATTTGCCACCAGGAAGAAGGAAGACCTACCAAACTCTCCTAAACATCTCAAATCATGCAAATGCAAAGATTTGACGGCTGGTAAAAGACTTTTTGATTCCAATTAATACTGTTCTTAAGCAAAATGGAGACCCCCACCACTAGCATGTCCCCTTTCAGAGTGCTTAGCATAGCAATAGAAGGTAAAAAACCCATTACAATCAAAATCTTTGCACGCCCAAGTCTCTTGTAAGCATATAATCAGAGGATTTAAAGATTTTAGATAATTAAGTTTTTCCTCATCATGCCCCAGACCGGCCATATTCCAGGACAGAAGAAGCCCCCCCTGGCTACCCCAGAGGAGCGATTCTTTCTACCTCTGTACGGTTAGTGTGCAGGGTTTTTGCTACCCAACTCCACTGGGCTAAGGCATCTTCTTTATTAGGAGAATGATGTGCAACTACAAAGTCAGACACCAAATCTATTGATCGGCCCTTTTTATTTAATGAGACCGTAATATTTTTAGCATTGCCCATAGGAAAATCTAGGTCAGGGCCCATAGCGACCCACACCACAGAAATGCCCTGCCTCTGATCTTGTGGGCGAAGGATTGAATTGCACCTGGTAGAATAATCCTCAACATTTGATACAGAAGTTATGTCCAACCCTCGTTTTAAAAAGTGCTCACAATTCTGTATGGCCAAATTGGCCACAAGCAAAGAGCAGAAGGTGACTCTAGAGAAGGAAACATTCTCATGCTGAATGATATTCACATTTAGGATATCCCTTCTTTCTAACAACTTCAATGCATCTATTTCAGAAAAAAGTTTGAGAATTCGTTCTCTGTTTATCGGATCAGACTCAGTCTCGAATAACCAGATAAAATCCACTATGGGCGATGAAGCAGTCTGCACCATATTATCTTTCTTTACAGCATCTCTTTGGGGAATCCATAGAGGCACCCTACCTCCATTATTAACCATCTGTACTTTCGCATTGAACTCGATCTGCATGTGAGACCCTACCTCTAGGTTACCATCTGGTCCATCCTCCGTACTATGGACCATGTTTGAGGTACATGGTCTCAACCTCCCTGTGTTTTTCTCCTCCCCAGGAGAACATCCCCCCTCACTAAACTGAAGAGGATGAGGTACTAGAGGGGACTGCAGTGGGAGACTTGATGGCGCCACTACTGCTCCGGTGACCCCTGCTTTCCCATTTGGAGACGGAAGTACTGTGACGGGGGTCCTAGGAACACCTTCCCCAATTAGCAGTTTAGAACCACCCTCCTCCATTACCGCCTGCGCAACATTCTGGGTATCTGGGAAAAATGTAACTTTGTAATTTTTCGTTTAGGGAATCGTCTTTTCCTTTTTGGTTCTTCTTCCTAATTTCCCCTTTGCTTTTTTTTGCAAGCTCTCCCCTCTTCCCTACTTTCGTTCCCGCGTTCGACAAAGAGTTTGAAAGTTTGACCTGTGGGGCAGATGGAGTTGGGGCCTCCCCCTCTATCCTTCCCACGCCTTTTTGCCCAACATTTACCTCGATTTTCTCTGATTCCTCAATAGCTCTACCG